>NC_141158.1:1212500-2412500 GCF_053477565.2 Lygodium microphyllum
CTTGGTGTTTGTGAGTGTCAATTTATGCATGTTGGAAAAGAGTGTGATTGCACTTACAGATCCATTTGTGGTATGGGAGAAACAACAGGAGGATGAGCAGAAGTAGCAAGCAAAGTATGCCCAACAAGGAGATCCCCAACAGGATGATTAAGCATTCTCCTTCCAGTTGATGATCAAGCTATAGATTCACAATTCTTAGTTCCTAGTCACTTGAGTCTCTCAATTTGTATTGTTTTAACTTTCTTGTAGTCTTCAATGACTACTGTAAGCAACGAGTACTCATCCCCAAGTGTCACTTCTAGTCTTCTACTCATTATTGTTTCTTGTATTTATTTTGAGTACCAACTTCTCATACTAAAGTCACCATTTGGCATTGTCGCATGTACACTTCAATTTGAGTATTGATTATTCATTTAATAACTATTAAGTTTCAGCTTTCAAGTTTCAGCTTTCAAGACTTTTATGTGACATTTATGATTTTAAGGAGGTTTATAGTTAAGGTATCATATTTGTCTAGTTTCATTATAAAGTGTCTCAATTATATCTAGAAAATATATAATTATTAGGTCCCCGTCCATGTCCCCTATATCCCCCGTCCCCATTCCCCATCCCTAGTGACTATGGATTGCAAGATCTAGGTTCCTACTACAATTTTTCTACTAATTACAAGTCTTTCTTTCCTTTGTTGATCAAGTGACTTGCTGCTAGTGGTTTTTAGCCTGTATATACTCAGCTGCTGCCTGCGTTTTCAGACCAACAACTTGCATTTTCAACCTACACTTGGATTCCAGACTGGAATCATCAGTTTTCTCCGTTAAATGCTCAATCAACCTGCATTTTTTGGTTTTCTGCTCCTAACCGTTGCTGGGATGACTGTTTGTCCAAGCCATTTTTGCTGTTTTTGGCAGTATTTGATTGGTTTTTCTTCATTTTGCAGTAGTTGCCCTTCATTTCTAATCAAAGTATTGGTTACACTACATGTCAACTCTCATTTTGTGAAGTCATTGTTGTTCTATTGTCTATCTTCTCTTCTTCTCCTCTCCCGATGGCTCCTCCGTGCACTTCTACAAATGGTACATTACATGGACCTATCTATCTCACATGGCACGTTATGATGAAATCCTAGTTTGTGCAAAAGTGAATTTGGTACATTGTTTGTGGAGGTATTCCTCAGTCTCAACGTCCTTTTCCTCTTCCTAAAGATTTTGATGAGGACAACCATGAGGAAGCTATGCTTACATGGGATCCGGATGATGCACGTGCATATTCTACACTACTTTGGTGTATTTCTAAAGCTCTAACGGTGATCACCTCATGTAGGACATCCCAAGAAATATGGTCAAAGCTTCAAATGTTGTACGAGGCACCTTCCACCATGCGTGCAATGACCCTTTGTGGATAGCTTCAGCAAATGAAGTTTGAGCTGACGAACACCATTCAATCCTTTTTACTCTGTGTTCCATAGATACAAGGCCAACTTCGACAAATGCAATCTACCCTTCCTAATGTTGAAGAGCTAATCTAGGGATGTGCAACAGTTCGAGGAGAGAGAGTGACGACGAGAGTCAAAGAGGAAGAGTGAAAGTACGATTAGATTTGAATGTACCAATAGCGTGTTGGTACACAAAGAATAAAAAGTATTTATACTTAGGGCATACTAAGGGTGCATTCACATGTGCAATTGAATAGTGTGTGTACTATACACGGAGGTCAAATGGGCCTTTATCCCAACAACCTCCCACTTAAAGGTTTGAAGTGAACCTCTAACCAACTCCCAGAAGTCGTATGCAATGCTCATGCTGAGCTTTGCTTAGACTTTCAATGAGAACATCTGCAGGGTTGTCCTGTGTTTTAATCTTGGTCAATGTGATTTGACCATCTTCCAGAATTTGTCTGATAAAGTGATATCGCACATCAATATGCTCTAAACGTGTTTGATACATGGCATTCTTAGCTAGATACACAACACTCTGGCTATCACATCCCAAAACTGCAGTACCCATAGACATGCCGAGATCCTCTGCAAGTCTACTCAACCATATAGCTTCCTTAGAAGCTTCTATAGCTGATATGTATTCAGCTTCAGTAGTACTCAGTGTGACAATGTTCTACAATCTAGAACGCCAAGAAGCGGCCCCACCAGCAACTGTAAAGACATACCCACTAGTGGACCTATGAGTGTCCAAGTCACCTGCCATGTCTGCATCACAATAACCCTGCAAACTAAGTGCACCCTGCCCATAGCAAATACACTTTCTTTGTGTACCCTTGAGGTATCGAAGAATACACTTGACAGCCTCCCAATGTGTTTTGCCAGGATTTGACATAAACCTGCTGACAACTCCCATTGTATGAGCAATGTCTGGACAAGTAGCAACCATAGCATACATAAGAGAGTTACAAGTTGATGCATAAGGGACTCCCTTCATAGCATTTGCTTCCACGTCATCTTTTGGGCTGTTAGCTTACTAAGCTTAAGATAAGGAGGTAAGGGTACCCCAAAAGGTTTAGCTTCAGCCATGTTAAATCTGTCCAATACCTTTTCAATATACTTTTCTTGAGATGAAAACAGCAATTTCTGCATTCTATCTCTGCAAATTCTCATGCCCAATATATGCTCTGCATTCCCCAAATCCTTCATGGAGAAAGCTGATTTCAGCAGATTTTTGAGAGCATCCAAGCTAGTCTTTCTTTTCCCAGCTAGCAACATATCATCCACATACAAAACAAGTATGATGGGGCTACCATTTGTATCCTTTTTCCTGTACAAGCAATGATCTGCATGGCTACGTGTAAACTCATGAGATAGCATAAAAGTGTCAAACTTTTTGTACCACTGCTGTGGTGCTTGCTTCACCCCATATATGCTGCATTTTAGTTTACACACCATCTACTCTTTTCCAAGAACTACAAAGCCCTCGCGTTGTTTTATGTAAATTTCATCATCAATGTCTCCATGCAAGAAAGTTGTTTTTACATCCATTTGGTACAGCTCTAAGTCCAATATACCAGTGAGAGCAAAAAGGACATGTAGAGTGATCATCTTCACAACAAGTGAGAAGACCTCTTGGAAATCAATCCCTTCCTTCTATGCATACCCTTTAGCGACCAGTCTTACCTTGTACTTGGGTTTCCCATCAACTGTCTTTACTTTGTAAACCCATTTGTTTGAAAGAGGCTTCCTTCCTTTGGGTAACACCCCCTCTCAGATCTTGGATGTGGCTGAAGGCCGAAGAGGAAATAGATCCTGGGGTGGCAAGAGGAATGCCAATGTCGATGAAGTCCGTCGATGTAGACTGCCCCGCTGAGGGAGCTCCTCACGATCCTGGGAACCCCCCTCTAAAACACTAGGGGCCAGGGAATCCACAGCCGCATCACCGAGATCATCCCCCTCTGAAACGGATGGGGGGTACGAGGGAACCACCAAAGAAGGTGGGGGATGGGAAGAAACCTGTGGAAAAAAGGGTGCACAAGTGGAAACGGGTGTAGCAATAGACAACTGCCTCAGAGGTCCCTACATAAGAGAAGGGGAATGGAGCCTATAAAGCCCGCTCTCCTGCCAACCTGAAGATAAGACAGCTCCTGTAAAAGAATCCTCAATAACAACGGCATGCTCGGTGAAGATCACTCGTGTGTCAAGCCTCGTAAGGCCATAAACTAAGAGGAGGGGAAGGCCCAAATCCGGAACATGTAGGGCCTGTTAAAAGGAGCTCGAAGGTCGGTCGGTAAACAAAGGCAATGTGCCAACACCACTAATAGGCACCGATAAAATGTCACAAACAGTGACTGAACCCTCTGATGAATGGAGATCCTGTAACAAATCACCTCGGGGAGTCATATGACTCGAAGCACCACTGTCCACTACCAAGGCTGCGCAAAAGACACTGCAGCTACGGAAGAAGGATCCTCCCCCAAAGCATGGATATGAAGGAACACTGACTCATGGGTAATAGCTGGTGTAGAGGTAGAATAAGGCTCCGATGTAGATCCACCCTTCGCTCCCGGATGAAGATGAGGGTACTTCTTCCAGCATTTCTCCTCGGGATGTGTCCCTTTCCCACAGTGTGGGCACTTCGATCTCTCTGAATCTGAGTCTGCACCTGAAGTATTGTCCTTCTTCTAAGCCTTTGACTTCTTCTTCTTCTTCTGTCCTCCCGAACATGCAACAAAGGCTCTAGTGGAGTCGGATCCCCTAGCACTGACCTCTCTGAGTCGCTCGTCATGCTCCAAGACAAGCGGGGATAGCTCCTCCCATAGAAGCTTCTCACGGGTCCTCGATGTAAGAAGGCTGGTGTAGAAGACATCAAACCGAGGCGATGGCAGCTGAGTCAAAAGAATCATAGCCATGTCTTCAGAAGATATCGTCCGACCGAGGGATACAAGCTCATCCCTCATATCCTGTAATCTGTTGATGTGGTCCTTCATGGAAGGACTATCATCAATAGCGAGCATCCGCAACTTCTTTTCGAGAGATATCCGGTGGGCAAACGTCTTCTGGTGATAGAGAGACGCGAGCTTTCTCCACACATCTGCTGCAGTCTTCAACCTGTGAACATGAACAAGGACAGAATCCCGCAAACTCAAAAAGAGGAAAGATCTGGCTCTAGAATTGAGCCGATCCCATAAGGCTGCACGATCCATAGATGTCCCACCTGCGGGATCCACCTGAGGCCGGGGAATAGGAACAGAAACAAGCTCCCAAAGATCGAAGGAGTCCAAGATACACTCCACCTTGCAGGACCAGAGAGAAAAGTTGGAGCCATCCAACCGGTCCTCTTTGGGCAGCTGAGAAAGTACGAGTACCAGTACAGGGGGTACCAAAGGCTGCATCTTCAGCCCACTGGAAGGGGCTCGCCGAGATACATGAATAGAAGGGGGACGGGAAAGAGGAATAGACTCCGGATGACGGTCCTCGTGATAGAAATCACGCCTCCGTTCAGATGAGTGTCGAGACAAAAGCTTATCATCTGAGTCATCAAAGCCCGTAAACTCATGAGAAGACATCTTCGATATCTGCAAACACCAAAACACAACAAGGGAAGGTTGCCGGTGCCGAAACACAAACAACAGAGGCTCCTGAGCTAGCCGCCTTGCACAGAATGCAAGGATGATGTCAAACGCAAGTGGTAACGATGCAATCACCACAGAAAAACAGCCTTCTGCCTCAAAACGCAGCCTGGGAATAGGTCGCCAGCAGGAAAAGAGCCGCCTGAAGATGGAATAACAACCAGAACAGCAAGGCGCAGGCTAGAGGAGTATCGCCCAGCTGGAGGAGGGCCGCCCAGGCTGAAAACGCAAATTTGGGGATAACACCAACAGCAAACGCAAATAAGTGGACACCAAAACAGGCCGCCTTGATCAAGGAGATGGTGCTGAAGGTGACGCCTCAGCTGTTAGAGACGTCTTCACCAGCAAACGCAAGGTTGTGGGTGTTCTCCAGCGTAAAACTTAGCTCCGTGTACTCTCCTTCGGCTCTGATACCATGTGAGAGTGCGCTGCGGAAGAGGGAATACGAACACGGAGGGAGAGAGAGAGAGAAAGCAGAAAATAAGAAAGAGAAATCTGCACTGACTGAAATGAATGCTGAATACAAACGGGAAGGCGGAAGGAGACTGATCAGTCCCTGCACGCAGCCCACAGCATCAGTGAGGGCACCAGATCAGGCTGATGATGATGGCAGCACCACCACGGGAGAGAAGGAGTGTCGGAATCTGCAAGAAGACAAGTGATCAAGTGGGGAGGGGGGTTGCCTATAAATAGACAAAAGGACAAACCCTAACCCTAACCCTAACCCTAAACTGGGCGCAAACTCTAAAAATGCCCTAAAATGGGCGCCCCACAACAGTGATCAAAAAGTGGCCGGGCAGCCAGTGGCTGCCCACTAAAAGAGGCCAAAAAGAAATACACATCCTAAGACAGCCAGTCAAGAGTGACTAGCCTCCCCCATCATAACACATGACAGACGTGTCAAAGCTCCTAACGTCCTCGTCTGACTCAGACTGAGGCTCACAGGCAGGAGATGAAAAGGCATGACAAACATGACTGCTAACATCATTTGCATATAGAGATTTAATCTCTTTCTACATAGCTAGCTCCCACTTATTGCTGAATTCACATGACTTGGTCTCTTTGTATGTAAGAGGCTCACCCTCATCTGTAAGCATCGCATAATGCAAGGAGGGGTCAAACCTATGTGGTTGCCTTCTTACGCGTGTAAACCTATGTATCCAATGATCAACATTTTCAAGGATTGGGTCTACATCTGGAGATATGTTATTTTCAGCATTTATTGGCTATTATAAGCCATTTTCAGCATGTTATTCAGGCTGTACAGCACCTTCATTTTCATTACCAACACCTGCATTTTCATGGTCTATCTTGCTGTCCATGGCCTCCTTATGCTCTGATTTGCTGTCCATCATTAACTGGCTCAAAAATAACCAGCTGTCATCAGTTTCAGCCTGTGGTATAGCACCAAGAGGCTTATTTTCTGAAGTAATAGGTGGCTGCAAGCTCTGAAATTTGACCTTTTTCAAATCTTCATTAGAGGCTAAAGTGCGTTTCAGCAATTTTGCCTCATTAAACACAACATTACGGCTGCGAATAATTTTCTTGGACTGAGGTAACCACACTCTGTAGCCAAATTCACCCTCATCACCATAGCCCATGAAAATGCCTTTGGTGGATTTTGGGTCAAGTTTGTTCCTCAGCTCATCTCTAACATGCACAAAAGCATCACAGCCAAATATGCGTAAATGGTCATATGAGGCTGATTTGCCAAACCAAACCTCCTCAAGGATGCCATTATTTAAGGACCTGTTTGGAGAGCGGTTGCGAATGTGAACCATGGTTTTGAGTGCCTCTCCCCAAAATTCATGACGGAGATTAGCAATGGACAGCATGCACCGCACTCTTTCACATAAAGTCCTATAATATCTTTCAGTCACCCCATTTGAAGAAGGGTTGTAAGAGGCTGTAAGCTCCCTCTTAATACCATGCAAGTCACAAAAGGACTTAAATTCAATAGATGTAAACTCACCCCCCATTATTAGTTCTCAAGCATATTAGCTTTCTACCTGTCTGAGAGGTCACAAATGCATTAAAAGTTTTAAAGACAGCAAACACTTCACTTTTCTTTTTCAATAGGTATACCCAAATCTTTTTGGAACAATCATCAATAAAGGAGACAAAATATGCAGCACCACCCAACAATTTCAGAGGCATACTACATACATCAGAATGCACTAAGTCCAAGACATTGGACTTACGAGAGACACCAAAATAAAAGGAATTTTTTATTTGCTTCCAAACTGATACTCATTACAAAATTCAAGTTTAGAGCCTTTTCCATCAACTCTCTTCGGAGAGGTAAGGGCATCAAGTCCTTTCTGGCTCATATGGCCTAATCTCTTATGCCATAACTCCAAGTGACTATAAATTTCAGTAAGTGCAAGAAACTTGCCATTCAAAGCTTTACAATGCAAACAATACAAAGTGCCCTTCTTGGTTCCTTTTGCAATCAGCATGGAACCCTTTTTCACTTTCCACAATCCACCACCGAACAGTGTAGTGTAACCATGCAAGTCAAGCTAACCAACAGATAATAAACTCTTTTTAATGCCAAGCACATATATGACATCTTTCAACACAATCTCTTGCCCATTATCTAAAGACAAGTATAGAATGTCAATCCCATCAATGCTGCAAGTATGGTTATTTCCAAGATACACCTTTCCATAACTGTCTGCATTGAACATAGCAAAACACTCCAAACAAGGGGTTACATGGAAAGAGGCACTAGAGTCTACAATCCAAGTTTGAGTGACACCATCATCAACTGATAAAAGTGCATCAATCACATCGCCCTTGGTAATCTACATATCCTGCATGTGACATAAAAGGGTATCATAATCAACTGCACATAATACATTAGCCTCTGTATCTGAAAGCTTCTCTATGACCACAATAGAGGCCACATTGGCCTTTTCCTTGCCTTTGGTTGCCTCAGATGCATTTGTCTTATCCTCCTTCCTTTTTATCTCCTACATTCTTCTTTCTCTCTTGTTCCTTCTTGTAATACCTACAATCAAGTTTCTTGTGGCCCTTCCAACCATAATGATAGCAAGTAA
Organism: Lygodium microphyllum; assembly: GCF_053477565.2. Classification (NCBI taxonomy): domain Eukaryota; kingdom Viridiplantae; phylum Streptophyta; class Polypodiopsida; order Schizaeales; family Lygodiaceae; genus Lygodium; species Lygodium microphyllum. The sequence continues at coordinate 1,220,630 of NC_141158.1, forward strand.
TGGCACTCTTTTCCTTTCCTTTGCTCTTGCTCCTGTTTCGTTGTCCTGCATTTGCAATTTTCTTTTCACACGTGCCTCTTACATTATAAGTTGAGTTGCTACATTCTCCACTAGACATACGTCTAATTTCCTCATTCAAGATTGAACCCCTCACCCCATCATATGAGAGATTGAGGTTATTGCTGAGAGAAACCACCAAGGTCTCCCAAGAATCACGCAGTGTCATGATCAGAAAGATCACCCTTAACTTATTATCAAAGTCCAAATTTGCATCCTTGAGCTGATTTAAAATGCCTGTAAATACACTCAAGTGATCAGCTACAGGCTTTGACTCATCCAGTCGCATATTCGCTAACTTACGTATTAAATGCACCTGATTAACAAGTGTGGTCTACGCCTGGTCTATCTCGTCCTACGCCTGGACTGTTCGCCTACCATTGCCCCGTTGAGTTGCTTGCATGCCTAGACTACAGCTCGTCTATCGCTTGTAACCTAGCTGCTCCATAATTGCATACCCCATCATTTGCTTATACTCGTTACCCACATTTGGATCATCATGCTACTGTATTGGCTCTTTCTTCGGTGCATCTTACTATCCCAAAGCTCTTGAAGACGATTTCTTCTTCTTGCCTTTGTTGTCCTTCCCTAAGGGGTTTACGAAGTACATAAACTAAGAATCATTTGCCAATTCCACAAATATTTCAACTGCTATCCTCAACAAATCTTTACACTCGTCATCAAATTCCTCTTCCTCTTTCCAATTGTCATATAGGCCTAAAAGAACCCACATTTTGGTCTAAACCAACAATTATCAACTTGTTGTCTATGTTGTAAGCATGTCCAAGATCAGGCATTGCATTTTCCCAAACACTTTGTAAATTGTCAGATTCAGAGACATCATCCTGCTTAATCCCATCTCACTATCTGAAGACATTCTTGCTGTAATGCTCAGTTGAATACAATTTCAGCACTAGAGTAAAGCTTCTAACCTTCAACCACGTGCCTTGGGCCCACCAATTCAAGGGAATAGATAGTATCCCTACAATGGAGCCATGAAACTAGCCTTTCTCCTCAGATAGAATGGTAAATAACCTAATTAAGTACTCATTACAGCAAGTATAAAATTCACCTAAACTGAGAATGCACACTTTGTCACTTTAAGCTTGGACATTGGCAAACCACATTTCAAATTATAACTATTAACATCATGATTCATTATCAATGATTGTCAGCATAACATTTAAAAGGAAACATCAAATGTCACTCTAAAGCAAGGATACAAGTAACAAACATTAATAGAATCATAGAAGTGACAAGGTGTCAAACAAGTCCCAAGCCTCACGAACCTTGTCAAATATTCAATACATAAATGGATTATGCAAACTACTAAAAGTCAATCCTAAGTTCTGGAGAATATATCATGAGTCATGACTCCTACTAAATGTCCTCCTCACTGTCCTCAATGTCCTCATCCTCCTCCTCATCACTCTCATTGCTAGAGTTGGAGTTCTCAAGTAGATCCTCATCATTAGCTATAGCGGTACTTGTATTAGCTGCATTACGACTATGAAGTGTTGTATCTTGTAGCTCGAACAAGCATTATAAGCTCCTCATAAGTTTATAGAAGGGGCTGCAGTATCAAGACTAGCAACTAGAGCAGCAACAAGTCATCTGGGTAGAATTTCGAATATACAAATAGCATTGATTCTTTCATGGTCTCTCAGCTTGTACTCCAAACTTTTTCTTAAAGACATTGCCTTAAGTGGATTGCCATATTGTGGTCTAAGGCGTCAACATTATTCAGTTGCATTGGTTTGGAACACTTGTCTTCGACCTGATGAGCACTTCACAACCCATTCAAACAGCAGTAACAAAATCCATCGCACCTGTATATGAAAACAAGTGATAGCACTAGCAAGCTATATACCAAGTTACATTTGGCTTCAGGGAGGTGTGAATTAATGCTGTTTGCACATTTTGTCAAACACGTCTATAAAAGCTTTGGAAGCTTATTTCGAGTAGAAAAGGAATAACACAAGCCAACATTACTATCAAACAGTGTTCTACTCTGCTCGTAAAGAATAATATTATGTGCATTTTCTCCCTTCAATGTTCGTTCTTTTATTTTTCGACTTACCTTCAAAGGAGGAAATGGTGTTGTGGAGGGAGCCAAGGCCATCGCATATGTGGTTCTCCAGTTCAGCTTGAACTTGAAATCCCCACCAAACGTGTCTAATACAAGGCTCCTCCACAGGAAATCTTGATGGGAGAACACGTAGAAAGCCTTACTGACAAAGGACAGGGCTGCCAAATCCTTGGCCTGCAAATGCTCGAGTATCTCACACACTATCTCGTCACTGAGGACTCTGAGGAACCCCAGCCCCGAGTCTCTGATGTTGTGAGAAGAGGCAAAGAGCAAGTTGCCCAGGGGCTGAAGGCCATAGCTGTTGGCTCCCTGCTGCAGTTCCAAAGCCGACATCTCTTCCGCTTCTGCGTCCCCTCCCTCTTGCGCTTCATATGCCTTTTGCTTCTTTCTCCTCTTCGCCATGGATGCTTTAGAGCGATTTTCTTCCTTCTGCCTCTTTCCTGCAGCCTATCCTTGAAGCTCACCAGCATCCTCTTCCTCCTCCAGCACGATTAAGGAGGAGCATGCATCCCCCAATGAGATGAGTTGCCCTATAGTACGTTATAGTCAATGTCTGCATTTTTGGGACTGCCAAGGGCCCATTGTGTTTGTTAGGAGTGTCACTTAGGCATATCCTATTACAACGCTAAAATGATGTGATCCTTCTTTGAAACAATACCCAAGCTCACGATATTGTTCTATTTCACAATATGTCAATTCTAGTTGTAAATTATCTATAACCTATTATGATCATCGAAGCGCTTGGGAATGTTTTGTACATGCCAAAGAGTAGCTTGGGACTTACACATGTAAAGAAGAATGTGTGCATCTTTTGGGATCGCATATTAACTCCTCCTAAAGTTTTGGAGCTATTTAATGCAAGATGCAAATGGCCTAGAAGAGGTTACTGAGGCCCGATGTGTTGCATTCTGAGATTTACTACATCTATCAAGGCATTGGGCACTTTGCTTGTGACTACACATGCGAGCATGTTAAAAGTGCAACAACAAACTAGCACCAAGGAAGATTGCTTGAGGTGGACAGACAAGCAAGAGTGGAGGTAGCATCATCCAAAACTAGCAATTAATAAAAAAAGGCGCATGCCAAGCTATCAATAAAGAAAAGCACAAACTAAGAAGAGCAAGCAGTTGAAGGGCAATGTGTCTCCACAAGGACAAGGGAAGGAGAACATTAAGCAGTTCATAGAAACAACAAAGGTTGATAAGGTTAGTAAGCCCCTATAGCAGCACGGAAAGAACAGGGTTAAAAAGATTGCAAGGAATCCATTGGTCATAAGGAACATATTTGTGGTTCTTGGAGATGAGGGTTAGATGTTAAACTTGGAAGATAATATATGTAATCAAATCTATTGACCATGTGGCATTATTAGACCTTAAAAAGAGGGGTAAAGACGGAACCTTACTCTTAGTTCACTCTAAGCTAGATCCAAGATTACTTTCAAATTCTATTCAAGGCAATGGTTTTTTTTAACTGTAAAAATTATATTAAGCAAATATGAGGAATGCTCTTTGCTTTTTGTAATAATATCACTCTATAAGAACATTTGCGCAAGGGAAGCAAAGTCACCCCACAATTTACTTCCCTTGCATCAACCACTTATAATCCAAATTGCATAAACATATTTTAAAAGCCGATGGAGCTCCAAGAAGAATGGAGATTACACAAAGATAGACATAGAGAGAGAGACAGAGAGACAAAGAGATAGTGAGAGCTGGCTATGTTTGTGGTGCCTCCGATAGCTCTCTTGTGAGAAGCATTTTATTGCCTTATCACTCAAAGAATAAAGAATGAGTGTAGTGAGTAAGATGGGTGACTAGCCATATTGAACTTTACCCCAACAACCTGCCACTTAAAGGCTAATGTGCCTTTAAGGGAGACAAAATAATAAGAAAATGTGTGAGGTAAATACACAGTGGCCTTTATCCCAATGACTCCCACTTAATGACCAATGTGCCTTTAAGGGAGACAAAAGAATAAGAAAATGTGTGAGGTAAATACACCTGACTACCCTCACCCAATGACCATCAACTCCTTGCAATGTGCAAATTTTTTGGAGGGCAAACTCTTGGTGAGAAAGTCTGCATGGTTATCAACAATATGAATTCTGACAAGTCCAACTTGCTTATCCTCAAGCGCCTAATGAATGAAGTGATACCTCACTTCTATGTGCTTGGTTTTTGCATGAAACACACGATTCTTTGTTCCCAAGTTGATGGCACTCCAACTATCACTATGCAACAATTATATGTCTTCACCATGGCCCAAGTCTCCCCCTAGATGAGTAAACCACATGGCTTCTTTGCATGTCTCTATGGCTACAACATACTCAGCCTTTCAATGGTAGATAGTTTCACAGATTTTTGCAGATGAAACATCCACCATGAGATTGCACCACCATACAAGGTAAAACCATATCCTAAGATTGACTTTTTGTTGTCAGCATTCCTTGTATATTTTGTGTACCCAAGTATGCCACTACTACTCCTTCTAAAGCATACCCATATGTCTCTTGTACCACTCAAGTACCTCAAGATGCATGTCTTGCTTCCCAATGCTTCTTGCCTGAATTTGACATGCACTTACTCATGAATCCCACTACAAAAGCAATGTCCAAGCGAGTAACAATCATAGCATATATGAGACTATCCACACATGACGAATATGGAGCCTTAGCCATTTCAACCCTCTCATTATCAAGATTGGAACAAGAATCAATATTAAGTTTCACATATGGAGGCAATGGAGTACCAATCATCTATTTCTCTCCATATTGAAACACTACAACACTTTGCTAACATAATCCTTTTGGGATAGATAGAGTAATCTCTCTATTACACATACTAAGAATGTGATTTGCATGTCCCAAATCCTTAATTTCAAAGGTTTCCATTAACCTTTTCTTTAAGGGATCAATCTCATACTTGTTTTTTCCAACTATGAACATATCATCCAAATAAAGGATCACCACTATCAAGTTTCCATCTTTAGCCTCTTTAATATACAAGTAATGGTCTATTTCACTTCTCTTGTAGCTATGAGACTGAATAAAGGGATCAAACGTATTATACCATTCCCATCGGGCCTACTTTAATTTTGAAAGACTCTTTTTTAGCTTATAAATAAGCTTTTCTTTCCCATATTTTGCAAAACCCTCTGGATTCCTTAGCCACCAAGGCAGCCATAGTGTGAAGATAGTTACTTTCACCATAAGTGAAAAGATTTCATCAAACTCCATACGTTTTTCTTGCTTAAAGTCATTGGCCGCTACCTTGCCTTATACTTTGGTTTGTCATCACTTGTAACCTTCAATTTATAGATCCACTTGGATGGATAAGCATTTTTTTCCTTTGGCAAAGGACCCAACTCCCAAGTCTGATTCTTTATAATGAAATCCATTGTATGCTGCATAGCTAGCTTCCCACTTAAGTTTAACATTGTTAGCAATCATGGCTTATTTATAATAAGATGGATCTCCACAAGTTATCAATATCATATAGTTAACCATATGCTAAAATCTCTTAGGGGAATGAGAGATATGAGTAGATCTATTTAACAAAACAGGCTAACTTGGAGTGGAAATTTCAACCTTTGCTCTTTCTTCCCAAGGCACCATATGACTCTTAATTTATTGCTCAATAGATTTCCTTGCTTCCTACTCACTAGATTACACAAATGGCTTTGTCATCTACAATAAACAAGAAATTGTATAATATTTGAAAGTTTGATGGTACTGACTTCAATTATGGAAGGAGCAAAACTACGATAATCTTATCTAAAAGAAGCAATTAAGGCCCATAAGAGGTATAAATGCAAAACTAGGAAACATATATGAAGAGAATTGTTTGGAGCTTAATGCATTGTCTAAACCCACTATTAGACTACACTTGGCAGAATCTATATATTTTATAGTTGTAAATGAGATCACTACACATGACTTATGAAAAGCTTATGGAAAAATCTGTGTGATACTTATGAGAAGGGAACTACCTCTAATAAGGTGTATCTCATGAAAAAGTTGTTTGAGTTGCAAATGAAGGACGACACTACTATCCCCTCCTCACTTAATGAATTCAACATTATATTTAGTCAGATGTGGGCTCAAAAGTTGTCAAAGATGAGATTAATGCAATCTCTTTTTTGTGCTTCTTGCTTGCATCGTGGGACATCTTTAGGACAACCGTCAATAATTTAGCTCTCAGTAGTGAGTTGAAGTTTAATGATGTTTGTGGATAGTTTGTTGGTTGAAGAGATACACAAGAAATCCATGGACCAAGGTAAAGATAGTTCGGCATTAGCAACTTAGGAAAAAAGGGGCCAAAAATAGTATAAAGGTAAGAACTAGGATTGTGGATGATCACGTAACAAATCTAGGCCCAAGAAAGACATTGCATGCTTCCACTATGGTTAAATAAGTCATATCAAGAAGGATTGTCGCAAATGAAAGCGAAAGCAAAAAGATCAGAAGAATCACTAAATGCATCTTTTTGGACTATGGATAAAGTGGCAAGATGAGTTATCAGGATCTAAAAGTTAGAAAAATTATCTGTAGTAATGACATGATCTTTAATGAGAAGAAGATGCATAAGTTGCCCCTTGAGGAAGCGGAAACAAGCCTAGTTAGTTTCTAGGATGGAATGCCACCTATTATTTTACCATGTAAGTGCTAATGCACCAAGTGTGCAAAAAGAGGGCACAAGGGATGTGGAAATGGAGCCTAAAACAATCTTAGATTGAAAAATGAAGTAGACTAAGCCCTTACAAGCAATCCTTGATCATTTGTTGATTGTTTCAAGGGTTAAAAGCTGCATGTGCCTAGCCACCTATATTTATCTTATACTTAGTACCTACACACCTATATACTCTAGGTGCCAACTGCCCATCACTGTCATGTTGATTCTTTAGTCATTACAATGAAATAATAAAGGGAAGGCATGTCACACATTGTGACTATTGAAGTTTCCACATCTTGATCTTGCTCTCTTGAGTTCAAACCCATAGCCATTGCCCTCTTGTTTCCCTTTGAGCTTCTTTCTCACTCTCACTCCTATCACCTTTCAACCAGTATCAGAGTAGGCATTCAAGGAGCTTTATCCATTCTTCTTCAACCTGGGAAAGAGAGCTTCAACCAAGCTTCCATGGCAACCACACCTTCTTCCAGCCGAGGTACACAGTAGCTTTGCACCTTCTCCAGCTTGCTTCCCACATTCAGAGCACCTTCAATCAATAGCAAGTGACCACAAAAAGTCACCTATAGGAAGGACAAGCCTAGGGAATAGCCCACAATTTGCAACACATTTTTAGGGGTTGTCCTTACCTTACTTGCATCAACCATTGCTTCCTCCTGCTCCTCCTACTCCTCTTACTCATTATCCAGCATTTGAGGATTCTTATCAACATCTTACACTCCATCTTGGCATCATTTGAGACTAAGATGATGAGCCATTGATTCATTATTGTGGATAGACTTGTTGTTCACAATTTGGGGTAGCAAACCCTTGAAGATTTATGCTACTTTGATGCTTATGCACTAAATATTCAATGCCGGGATGATGTATTAATGCATGAGAAGGCTCCATGAATCACTCAAAGCTTGCTTTGCTTAGTTGTTACAAGATTTATTATTGTCATGAATAGTGGACAACAAGCTTTATCCATTAGCTTCCAATGGGAGTATTTTCAAATTTTCATGTGGGATCCTTCTTTATGCTTGTTTGTTTATGCAAAGCTTGTCCTTACAATCATTTATCAATGTAGACTGATCTCTATTTGATATTTGGTTCTCTGATTCTTCCTCCTATCAGCAATCATGGATGCATGCTTCATTATGTAGTGAGCTTCATTATTTATTACCAATGTGTTGATTGTAGTGTGGTAGATATCACAAGTGGTTGGAGATCTCTTATGTACAATTGGATTATGTAAGTGGATACCTTGTGGTTGAGATGCAAATGTATCTAACACTTTTGGATTCTTTGAGAATATCCAATACTTAGAGTTGCATACTCTTATTTGGACATTGCTAGTTGCATTGTAAGTCATGTTGCTATCCGAAATTCCCTACTAGTGGGAGCACTCTAGTTGTCTCGTTATTTATTGTAGTTTTATGGGTAGCACTATTGAAATTTAGTTTTGAGCTACTTTATTGAGAGCAACACTTGTATCGGGCACTCTAGTGCTTTTACTTTGTGATTAGCAATACATTGGGTTGATCTCCCCCTATTACATTCATTTTTGGCTCAATTTTGGAGCTAATTTACCATTTCTATAGCATCCCATTCTCTCTTTGCTTTGTTGTCATAATGGAAGGTGCTTCTTGTGCCGATAGGGATAATGCTATCTTTAACATTGACAAGCTAGATGTCAATAACTTCAATTATTAGAAGACCCAGACATAGCAAGATTTGGTGCAAAAGAAGCATGCTAGATCATTGAAATGCAAAGGCATAAAGCTTCAGGATATGGATGCTAACACTTGGTATGATATTGATGAGTTATGTAAGTCCATTATCATTTTGTCTTTGTCTAAGAGGTGGTGCATGGTAGCTATGAGAGAAAATATTCCATCTTTATGATAAGCAAAGTCTTTCTTCACAATTATATTGTCTAAAGAAACTTATGGACCTTTTTATGAAGGTAGAAAATGCCTATCTCCACTGATTTGAATGAGTTTTACTCTATTTAAAACCAACTTACTTTGTAGAAGATCATCTTTGATGATACCATAAAATCTACATTTCTGCTTATCACTCTTCTCGAGTCTTTGGATACCTTTCATACTAATTTTAGCACTAATGCTAATGAGTATGGGTTTAAATGCTTAAATGTAGAGGGAGCATTGTTTTATCAATATTATCAAATGACCAATGCATATATAGGCTTAATGTGTTCTTTAGCATCCCATTACATGATGACTTTTTGCATCTTGTGTTTAACCTTTGAGTTATTCTTCCTTGTACAAAGTATTTCAAGTATGAAGGTGTGATCATCTCAAATGTAGAGAGTTTCTTTGTTTTGTTGTTTTCAAAGAGAAGACCATACCAAGCAGTTATCGTCTTGAGGTGGTAGATATCAAATTCATCAAGGAGTGATTTGTGACATAAACACACCCTTACACATCATGTACCATTGATCTTGACCATAAAAGTTGTGATTTTGTACCCTATTTTTGAGTACAAGAGGCTATGACTGAGGTTTTCTGTATGAGGGTTGATCTTTATATAATCATTTCATTGTATTGAGGTGTGTGGTGTATATGAGTAACCTTAGAGTTCTCGTTGGTTTCTTGGGTATTATTTAGTGCTCTATCTTATTTTCTCTTTCAATGTCAAAATGCCAGTAGAGGTGCATCAATATATATCAATACACATATTGATAGTCACAACAATGCATATATTTTGACACTATAAGAGACACATTTAGGAAAAACTTTCCCTTTCTCTTCTCATTCTAGAATTGCAAAGTATATGGGAAGGCACAACAAAATCTTCAAGGTAAAGTATTTCTTCTCTCCATTTTCATACATGTCTCCATCTTTTTCTTGCTTCTCTTACACAACACACTTAAGGATGATACAAGAGGTAGTTATGACTACTGTGGTAGAGACCCACAATAGAATAGGTCTAGGTCTAGACCTTATGGGCACGAACATATATAGTCATAGTGCCCTAAAATGCACTAGATTAGGTGTGAGAAAGGCAAAAGAAAAGTGCAGGATAATGCTAAGACATTTGATGATTAGCATATTACGAAGTCCACTATCAAGATTGAAGAGATAAATGCATTAGAGTATAGTTTTAGATTATTATATTTTGGCTACTTCCTCACTTGGTGCCATGCCATTGATTGATGGTCAATCTTCTTTCTCTCAATGTGTTGCTTGCTTCCTTTCATGTGACCTTGCATCGTAGTTGGTTCTATGCTTACTGTACTATTTATGGTTCAATACGATTGGGGAATGACCTTGTCTATGATATTGTTGGCATTGGTGATGTACATATGCAGTTTCGCAATGGTACTTTCTTATTCTCCATGATGTACATCATATACCAACTTTGACCAAAAGCCTTATCTTTGTAGGATAGTTGGATGATGTTGGGTATTATGTTTCTTTTGGTGATTCTACATGAAAAATCACTTGTGGCAACCTCTTCTTTGGTAGAGGTGCCAAGATTAGTAGTCTTTATCCTTTGCTTGTCTCTCTAGCTCCACTAATCATATATCGGCTTGGTTATTGACCTCCCTCATGTATTTTTATGGCATTGACACTTTGGAAATATATCTCTCAAAGGAAAGAAATTTTTGATATGTTTGCAGTATCTCCCACCCTTTGATTACTTACTTTTTGACTCTTGTGATCCCAAGCAAGATAAGGATTTGGCCAAGCAGTCAACCTCAACCACCAAAAATAGCCAGTCCTATGACTCCACTACTACGACTTACATGTAATACATATAAAAAGTGTAGTTATATACACATGGGTGAGCCCCTGGCTCTTGTTCATTTGTATGTTTATGGGTCTATGTCCTTTCAATCCTTGGGTGATTCTAAGTACTTTGACACATTTATTGATGGATTTTTGCATAAACTTTGGGTCTACTTTATAAAGTAGAAGTCATAGGTTTTAGCCATGTTTTAGAGCCTTGTTGCTTTGGTTGAGTACTAGTCTGGGTACAGGCTGAAATACTTAAGATATAATGATGGGTATGTCTCACACACTTTTGAGTAGTTTTGTGATGATTAGAGTATGAAGTGTAAGTTGATCGCCCTTTATATCCCACCATAGAATGGTATTGCAAAGTGCATGAATAGAACCATTCGAGAGAGTGTCCATAGTATGCAGGGTCCATAGTCATGCACACTTACCAATATATAGAATGGTATTGTAGAGTGCATGAATAGAACCATTTGAGAGAGGGTCCATAGTCATGCAATCTTACCTATATTTTGGGCTAAGGTAGTGACTACTATAGCTCACTTGATTAATACGTGCCCATGCACCACTCTTGGTGGTAGGGTTGTTGAGGAGATTTGTGTTAGTAAACCTGCCTCATATGAACACTTTTTGAGTCTTTCAATGTGAGGATTTTTGCTATATTCTCAAAGATAAGCACAACAAGTTGGATCCAAAGTTTGTCAAATGCATCTTTCTTAAATATGGTGATGCAGGTAAGATGTGCTATCCCCTTTGAGATCCACAGGCTAGGAAATCTAGTCGTAGTAGCTACGATGTTGTGCTTTATGAGGAGAAGATGCACAAGAAATCGGAGCAAGTGATTGAGGTACGCATGATGATCTTTTAAGAGGAGCTTTCTATTATAGTACAGCTCGTCCTAATCAGATAGCCTGTAATTGCTGTTGATGCTCTAGTGGCCCAAGATCAGCTTGTTGTGCAAAACCATGTTGATGATGGACAGAGGGGATAGGATATACTGACTCCACAGCTAGTCTTGTGACACGCATTAGGTCATAGTGACACATTTTGATGAGCCCCTTACTTATGAGGAGGCTATGCATAGAGGTGATAGTTCCTCTTAGGAAAGAGCTACGCAATCCGAGTTTGACTCACTATAGAAGAATCATATTTGAGATTTCATTTTCTTGTCTAATGGTACATGCATTGCCATGCAAGTGGGTGTGTGAGTTAAATAGCACCCCTAGTTGCCTTAAGCTAGCATATAAGGCCTAATTAATTGTAAAGGGTTTTAAATAGAAGAAGGGAGTTGACTTTGATAAGATCTTCTCTCTTGTGGTCAAGATGACTAAGTTGCGCTTGGTCTTGACCTTCGTTGCACAGTTGAATTGGACTTGTACTAGATGGATGTTATGGCAACTTTCTTACATGGGGACTTGCATGAGGATATTTATATGTAATAGCCTAAGGGCTTCGTAGAAAAGAGTAGGGAACACTTAGTGTGCATATTAGAAGTGGAATCACGTGGCAAATCTAGCAAATCAAACATCTCAACTATTAAATACAAACAACATTATAATACATAAGAGAATTTGAATAACTCAATAGATTGAGAAACACAAGAGAAAAACACATGATTGGGCCCAACCTCCCCCATAATAAAAGCCATGGTTTGCCATCCTTAATTATATATTATAATTTTACATGAATATTTATATTCATATCTTATATATAATTACAAAGAAAGTACAAATATCAATTGAAATACAGAGTTTTAAGAGTCAAGAGGTATCATGTAACATGTTGTAGTTAATGTAGAAAATTTTGTGTTCTGAATCTTGATGTTTTGACATCACCATCACGTCCAGAGCATGCCAAAATTCCCAAAACGACTTTTAAAGCTCTAAATTCTGATTCCGGATGAGGAAGAAACGAAAAAACTCAGTTTTCACCATGTTCTCCTGTTTTGCGCGTGATCATGTTGCTTTTATAAAGAAAGCTAGGAAAAGCCTTCTAAACGTGACCACATTAAGAAAATAGCAAGGTATTCTTTAAAAAAAGCTTACTTCAATAAAAGCATATCTTAAATCTCATATTCTAAAATAATTTATATTAAAAATAAATAAATTAATAGTACTAAGGACAATGATATAATTATTACTAAAGAAGTTTAAACTTATAACTTACAAATAGAGTAATAATTTTGATAATACAATATCATATAAATACATAATATTATATATTATACTTAAAATAACTAATCATAATTATGAAATTTACGATTGGACTTACGCTAACGCCCAGTGCTACCCAAAGGTACCGCTACCTACTCTACACATCAACTGAAGCATTCACAATTGTTTATCTATGAGCCTTGACAAATACATATAGTTTTATAGAATCCACCAAAAAACCTCACGGAATCCACCGTGGAATATGCCTCCTGGCATCATCAGTGCAAGTTGAGGAAAAGTGTTTATGGACTTAAGCAAACATTTAGGAAATAGTATCATAAGTTTGATGCCTTCATGCATTCACAGTCTTATACATGCAATGCTATGGATATGTGCCTTTATACAAAGAAGGCCGGTGATGGTGGCCTTATCAATTTGGTGTTATAAATTGATGATATACTGATTGTTGGAAGCACTCATGATGAGGTGGATGCTTTGAAGACTCAACTCAAGAAGAGATTTGAGGTGAAGGACATGGGGTATACTTTGCACATACTTGGTATGCGCATTATGTGCAACTGCTCTAAGGGACTCCTCTACTTGTTGTCACAAGAGGAAGAGTACATTCACAATATGGTACTTGTGCTATATGCAAGGTGATAATCCCATTGGTGCCCCTTATCTTTCTATGTGAAGGTCAATTAGGAAAATTGTTTCTAGTTAGATGATAAGAGGATTGAGATAGCCAAGATTTTATGTGCATCTGCAGTGAATAGCTTAATGTATACCATGATAGCCACCACTAGACTTGACACATCATTTGTAGTGGGAGTTGTGGCTCGTTATATGGTGATACCTAGCAAGCACCATTGGATGTTGTGAAGGGTATCATGAGATACCTTAAGGGCATTATAGACTTGTGCCTTTGTTATGGTTGCTAAGATATTAGAATCATGGGGTATATTGACTCATATTAAGTAAGAAGTGCAGAGAGTAGGAAGTCCCCCTTTGGCTACGTCTTAAACTTTGCTAGAGGTGCTATTTCTTGGATGTCTAGGATGCAAAAATGCACTATCTTATCTATTACCAAGGCTAAGTACATTGTAGCCCCACTCATGCTTGCACAAGGAGGCCCTATGGTTAGGCCACCTAGTTGCAGACCTTGGTATCACTTCTATGACTCCTACATTGCATTTGGATTCAATGAGTGCTATAAAATTAGCACATAAATTGATCTTTCATGCAAAGACCAAGCACATTAAGGTCCATTATCACTTTACCATAGAGGTGATTGAGGACATGCAGATAGAACTTGTCAAGATCTCTACAGATAAGAATCCTACTAATCTGCTCACTAAAAGTCTCCTAGTGAAACTCTATGCCTTCCTTTAAGAATATGATGGGCATAGGATGAGATGATGTCTTTCCTCATCTAGTTATACTCATATTTACATTTTGTATTTACTTTCTTCTCACTCTTAGCACTTTCATATTTAAAAGTGGGAGGTTGTTGGGGGTCAAAAGGCTACTTATGCCTCCTAGCAAAGATTTTTCTAAATGGTCTTTGTGGATTTAGTTATATGTGAAACCATGATGATGTCTTATATGTATCTTAAAGGTGATTTTCTGATTCCAAACGATGAGGATTTATCTTGGTATGTGGAGGATGTTGTTTTGAAAGATGTTCTTTATGCCTGACATTTGGAGTCGTAGATGGATGAAAATTTTCAAGCCTATTCCTTCAAGTGGCTACTTGTCCTTAAGTTTCTTGGCACTCCATGATAGATTCTGTTATATTGAATCAGCAATAATTGAAAGCCCCTACACGTTTACAAAATGTTAACCAACTGAGGGAGAATCTTTTAGCCCATGTTTCTAAACAATCCCCTTTTGATACGTCATTCTTTGAAGCTTACAATCGATGCTCTATTCTAGGTCCATTAGTGCCTTCCCTCATTTATTATCAACAGATGGCCCATAGGTATGATTCTTACATTTCTCTATTTCAATCAAATCCACATATCATTTCTCCTTTTCTTTTTCAATTGCAAGGTGCTCCCCAAATTCATGTTTTTACTCATTACCCATTCATTGTGGATTGTGTTTTCTCCCTTGCTCCTCCTTGTCCTCCACCATCTTATCACACTCCTTTATACTTTTTCAGCGTATTTCTTAATTCCTTTCTTACATTAGGGGAGATTTGAGGTCTCAAAAAGGCCATGTTAGCAATCTTAGAGAGAGAAAATATTTTTAGAAATAAAATTAATTTTTATATTTTTTAATATTTTATATTTTGATAAGTAAATATGTAAAAAATTGTTAATAAATCATTGTCATGATATTCCCATGGTCACATCAAACCTAGAAATCTAGGTTGCCATAAAGGCGACAAAGATTATCATAATGAAGATATTACTTATCCTAGTTAAAGTGAAACCTAATATTCAATTTGAATTTTATTCGACGTTTGATTACTTCCCTCCATTCTCACTCTCTTCTTTCTTTTCTATCCTTACTAGTTTCTTCTTCATTTTCCTTTTTGTTTATAATTCACATAAATTTTATTTCCCCTCCTTACTAGTTTCTTCTTCATTTTCTTTCTTGTTTATAATTCACATAGTTTTTCAATCCAATCTTCTAATCACGTCCTTATCTATGGATCAATCACCCAATGATCTCTGTAGCTCTAGTAAAAGACCTTATCTTCATATTGAGTTGGATAGTGAGTATGAAGCAATAAGGAAGAGAACAAAACCCATTACTATTACAGAGTCTACGAAACATATGCTTAAGTTTGAAGGAAAGAAGAATCTTGATCTTTGGTTAGATGGCAAGCTATATCCCAAATATCCTAGCAAAAATAGAACTCCACCTTTCTATAATAGCTTTTCATTGATGAGGTTCATTAGTAATGGTTATAATGGATTTCTAGGTTATACACTTAACTTGGTTGCAAAAAAGAATATCCTCAGATTGGAGAACCATATTTTATCAAAATAACAATGAGTACAACATAGGATTCATTTGTTGGAGAAATGCATCGAATCTTGTCAACGAAAGCAAACTATTTTAGGCTTTCAAAATCGACAAAGGGCTCTTAAAAATATTGAGAGTCTCAAACGAGGAAGAGGTGGTTGTAGTAAAAGAACCTAAGTAGTAAGGTACATTTTTTTTCACTTTAAAAATATTAAATATGGCTTTGTTTAAATTAATTATATTGATTTGTGATGTTAATTTTGTTTAGGTCTCTTCTTCAATCGAATACAAGTAAAAGAGATTCTTTAAAAGCATCTCAATTTTATAATCATCTTCTTCCTTCAATAGTTTCAAAAGATATTTTGGAGTAGAAGAAATTAAAAAAGACAAAGACACAATGCTTGGAGTCATTTATAAAGGATCATTCTTTGGATACTTAATTAGTGCAAAAGACACTAGATAGTATTGATATCAGTCGAGATGCTTATATGCAACTTTTTTAGCTTTTGCAATCAAATATGAAGTAAGGACAAGTATGTAATTGCATACTTCCAAGGCCATATGTGGTTAGAACTATTAGATAGAGAGTGAATAATAAAGTGATGGAGATTCTCAGTGAGCCTTTCCATATCAAGGCTAGCTTTAAGGGTAAGAAAAAGAAAGTTGTATTCAATGAATTTAACAATATATTCCTTGACTTTCCCACCACCCTACAATGTTTAATGATCAGATTTTGTGACTTGTCACTAGAAGAGGCACAAGGAGTGGCTAGATTTGTGGTTAAACTTGATGAAAGTGAGATTTTGAAATGCACAAAATTAGAGAGGGTTTCTATTGTCTTGATGAATAGAGCACTTTTATCAAGTCATTGCAATCATTCAATGTCATTTAGTACTCAATCTGAACATAATATCTAGTGGCTAGGAGCATTCGAAGTAGATATAGACGATTTTGATATATTGTATTGGGTTTGTCATCAAACACCAATACCTGATGTTATTAAGAGACAACAGGCAGGAGAAGAGCTATTTGTTGAAGGATTTAGGAACTATAAGATTGACTGGCACATAATTGGTGACTTAAAGACACTCAAATGTATGTAAAATGTGTCAAAGGGAGTCAACTCCAGATCTCCTTAGCTATAATGCATATCTCCAGTCATAGAGTTAAACTTAAGCAATTGAAATAGAGCTTCCTCTAGCCACAATAAGGATCCACACTTAGCTAGTCCTAGATATTCATTTAGCAAATGTCCATATCTGTACACTTTATGCACTTTGTAGGATAATTGAAAAGCTTGTTCATCTTTATATAGGGTTTGCATGGAAGATGAAGCCATTATTAACTAAAACGAATGCTATAACAAAGATTGAAAAAGTATTATCTGCAAATTGGTTTGCATGGTGGTAATGTTGTTATTGAACTAGATCTTCAAAAGTTTAAGGATGACAATGGTGTTCTCAAAAAGCAATCTATTGGTGGAGTGAAGGCTAGAAGGTTCCTAGGCTTTCATGGGAGACTTGGTAAGATAAACTCTAGGAATGGTGACTTAACTATTAGATACAATGGGTGGAAGTCCCTACGTAATGCAGTTAAGGATCATGCTGATAATGGACAAGCTTGGAATAGAAAAGCCAATGTTTGGGAAACACTAGAAAAGTATTCCTTTATTAAGATAAAACTAAAAGGAATGATGATGATTTCAAAGACTTCAAAAATCAATTGTTTGGCACGCATGTGGTGGAAACATTGGTGTAAAGACCAGGGACTTGCTAAGATAGCTATTACCTGGGAAAAGCTGAAAGAAGCTATGCATGGTCGATATTTTCCACCAGCTTATCGCACACTAAAAATGAATGAGTTCTTTAACTTAAGATAGCTGGGAATGAGCCTGGAGGCATATTACTCAAAGTTTATCTCACTTATTAAATATGCACCTTCCATTACTGTTGCTTAGCAAGTGTCTAAGTTTTGTCACAGATTGAATGCTTCTCTGAAACACACACCTTGAATCTATGCGCCCAACTAATTTACAAGATGCTTTGATTCATGCAACACCTCTTGTTTAGGAGATTCAGCCAAACCCAAGGAATAATAGGGTCTGGAATCAAAACAAAGGGACTTCATGGGGCTATGCTAAGCGAGCCCAAGGTCAACATTCACCTGGTTAAGGAAAGAAGGCCAAAACAAATACAGTCGGGAACTTCATTCCTACGGGAAGTAATTCAGGAGTCCTAGGTGTTTCCACTATAATGAGCCATGCCACTTTGAATGACAATGCGCACAGATTGGCCAAATTCCTCGCCAAGGACAGTACAGAGGTTAGAACTAAGCTTTAATTACAAAAGGAAAAACATCTACTATAATTCTTAAATAGCTTGAAGAAGAGGGAAACCCAACTATGGAAGTCGATATGGAGAGGGCATCAGTTCATGCCACCCTCCATAAGAAAGGCCCAAATTGCCATTTTTCAATGATTCAAACATCAATAGAATTATCAGGGTAAGTTCTTTAGAATTCTAATTAACTGTGGAAGCACACATTAGTTCATGTCACCAAAGTGTGCCAAGAAATTAGGTATAGACACAATATCTATCTCTAGGTTTCTTGTGGAACTTGCTAATGGAAATAAAATCATGTCTACTCAGCAAACTTGCAAAGTGACATTTAGCCTAGGAAGAAATCTCTCTGACATGGGATTTAGAATCATGAATTTAGGGGCCTACGAATGTCTATTGGGCATGGACTGGCTAATCCCCAATGACACACATATTCAGTGCAGAATAGGCCAAGTGACTTTTCAAAACCTAAAGGGGGAAAAAGTGATGACCCAAGGTGAGGTAGGAAAACCCAAGGTTCAACTAGCCAAATCATCTCACATAATAAAAGGGTTAAGAAAAGGATTACTTGTGTATCTCATAAAATTAAATAAGGTTGAGCAGAATAAACAAGACAAGGGAGAGCCATATTGGTTGAAGGAATATGATGACATCTTCTCAGAAGAGCTAACTAAATTACCACCTCGAAGAGAAGTTGATCACGAGATCAGACTTGAACCACGAGCCACTCCAATCGTTAAGAGTCCGTATAAAATGTCTATCCTTGAAGCAATTGAGTTGAAAGAGCAACTCTAGCAATTATTGGATCAAGGATACATTTGCATTGATTATCGAGGTGGTCTAAACTAGGTAACAATCAAGAATAAGTATCAGATCCAAAGAATAGACAACCGAGCTACTTGAGATAGGCTGCAAGGGGCAAAAATCATTTCTAAGATTGAGGTTATTACCAAATAAGGATCAAGGAAGAAGATATCCCCAAAATTGTCTTCAATATTTGATATGGTCATTTTGAATTCCTTGTAATGTCTTTCGGTCTAACTAATGCCCCTGCTACATTTAACATAGTAATGCAATACATTTTTTGACCTTATCTTGATGAGTTTGTCCTAGTCTTCATTGATGACATCCTAACATACTCCAAGAGAGACAAAGACCATGAGCTGCAATTGCGCATTGTGCTGGACACAATGAGGATGCATAAGCTCTATGCAAAGAAAAAGAAGTGTGCCTTTTTCAAAAGAGAGATGGAATATCTCAGAGTCATAGTATCTGTTGAAGGAATCTCTATAGACCCAACCAAAGTTAGAGATGTTTAAGAGTGGAAACCTCCAATGATACTTAAGAAAGTGAGAATTTTTTTAGGGCTGACTGGATGGTATAGAATTTTCATAAAAAATTACGCCCTAATAGCTGCACCTCTCATTGATTTGCTAAAAAAGTAAACTGACATTGTATGGACGCCCATTGAGCAAGCCAATTTTGAGCAGCTCAAGAGAAGTTTGGTGACAACCCCCATTTTAAAGCTACATGACCTAAGTCAAGAGTTTGAGGACGTAAAACAGATGTAAGTTTTCTTGCACTAGATTGTGTGCTTATGTAGTGGCAAGATCATCTGATAGCCTATTCCTCAAGGAAACTAAAAATCCATGAGAGGAATCATGCCACCCATGATCTCAAGCTATTGGCTATGATCCATGCTCTCGAATTGTGGTGACACTATCTGCTTGGAAGCAAGTTTACTTTGGTCACTGACCACAAAAGTCTCAAATTGATCTTTACTCAACTAGACCTCAATATGAGGCATTGTCGATGGATTAAAGTCTTGCAAGAATTTGATTTTGAAATCAAGTTCAGACCTGGAAAAGAGAATGTGATTGCTAATGCATTAAGTCGTAGCTTTTCTAAATGCACTTATCATGGAAGAGCCATCTAAAGGAGAGACTTTAGCTAACATGATATCGATTCCTAGTAATCCAGTTCATTGAGCTAGCCAAAGAAGAGGCTGACAAGGATCCTAAGTATCAGCTAATGCTTAGAGAAATCCTAGTTAAGGACACTGATCCTAAGCTCAGATTCAAATACCCTCGAGTAAGTTACCCATGAATATATGTGTGCATCACATGGGTTAAAAAAAATGTATTTTCACTACAACATATAGACCCAATAGCGACGTTTAAAGCGACGGCATTATTCATGGAAAAAATTACCCCTGTCATTGCTATTCGCATTGCTATTAGCGACGCAATCGATTCATTGCCATTAGCGTCGCTAACCCAATTAGCAACGCTAATAACGACGCTTATAGTGACACTAATAGCGATGCAAATAGTGACAATTGCAGAGTAAATTTCCGATGCAAATAGCGATAGTTATAGAGGGGCAAAAAATTAGGTGGCAGGGCATGTAGCCCTGCCACCCTTCTAGCTATATGCACTAATATTCTTGCATAATTCATTTACCAATGTCACCTACACCTAATGTCTAAAAATTGTGTATCAGATTTTCCAAAAAAAAATTGAATCCTTTGATTGCAAAAGCTAAATATAATTAATTCGAAAAGGTATTTCGCAAGGAGCTTTTTCATCACTTGCTTAGGCCCGAGAAGAAAAAGAGCTTGTGATGGCAAAAGCTAGATATAATCAATTCAAAAAAGTATTACTCGAGGAGCTTTTTTATCACTTGTTAGGCCCAAGAAGAAGAGCTTCACTTCAAGCTTTCATTATAGTCAGGACCTTGAGGTATGAATAAGTCCCATTGATCTTCTGCTCACTCCAGCTTATTCCAAACTTGTTCAAGTCTTTTTGGGGGAGCATTTGGACATCTGTAAGAGTTATACCATGGTGTTGGAGCCAAAAACACATATAGGGAGTGGTAGTGTCTCTAAGCTCTACTTCTTCCTTTTTGTTTTTACCTACGTCTAAGTCATCTTCTATCTTTTCTTTCTTGTCTTCACCCTCAATCTCAATGGATAGAGGTGTTTTAAGATCAAAATAATCAAACTCATCCTCCCCCTTCTCAAACTCCATTTCTTGAGCTCAGACTAGTTGCTGTACTCCAAGTAGATCCCTGAAACGAACAAATTTCTCTTTACCAAGTGATTTGGTAAAGATATCGGCTACCTGGTCTTGTGTCTTCACATGAAGTAGATCAATCTATCCTGCAAGTACCATTTCTCCGATGAAATTGTAATGAATCTCTATGTGTTTGGATCTAGCATGATAGATGGGGTTGCTAGCTAGCATCCATATACACCTCAGGTTGTTTACATAACCCTCACGCTACTCCATATATACCTCTTCAAGTAAGTCACCATTTAGGAATGCATTTTTTACATCCATTTTTCATAAATTTTAGCCCTTAGAAGCCGCTAATGCAATGATTATTCTCACCATTTCCATCTTGGCAACCAAGTTGAAAGTCTCCTCATAATCTAGGCCGTTGTCGAAGGGTTTTCGAAAACAAAGTCGTGACCACAAAGGTCCTTGAGAAATTCCAAGACGGAAGATCAAGTGAAGCAAATAATCAAGACGAATATGATGCCGAGTAACAATTGTATTACTGCCAAGATATCACTGTTATGTTCAAAAAGCGCCACACCACATTCCCCTTCATGGCCTTGTAAAGTATATCTCATTTCCACACTGTAGACCCAGATCCATCTTAAACTTGTTGATGACTTTGTGGGGAGTAGGGAGGTGCATGCTACCAAGGCTACTGGTCATTCCAAGAAGCCCTCTTCTTGCACAGGAAACCAAAGAGCAGCATGAAACAAACCATAGAACAGAAGACAGATTCAAAAAAAAAGAAGAGCAGGTGAAAGAAACTGAAATGTTCCTATTTTCGGTGAGCAAGACTGAGTCTTTCTTTCTTCCTTCTTCCATCACCAGCCCAAGCATAGAGCACTCTTATCATCCTCATCATGAAATCTCAAGTCTACTAATTCAGCTTTCTGCTCCAATTTTGTCATTCTTATTTGCGAGCCCATTTGTGACACGAAAGTATAGAGAGACATCATAACAAAACCACATGTGACCTATGCAATTGACCCATGCCATGTATACAAGCTCTTCTTAGAGTCCAAGCTCGTGAAAAGCAAGGCTTCAGATGCACACAATTGACAACAGTTTCTGCATGCTTTGCATCATCTATATGTGATTGCAACAGTTGAAAAATTTGTGCCACCCTCTCATGAGCAGTGTGATAATTGAGAATAGCTCCTCAAATCATGGCAACTAGACTCCTGAAAATGACGACTTTGTAAACATAATCAAGCTTCTGATTATAATTGTTGTAGATGGCCATGGTGCAGAACTGGTTGAAGATGATGAAGGGAACCAAACGCAATCATCGAAATCTTTACTTTCTTAACAAGCTCAGTAAGATCAACGACACCTACATCTGCCATCGGCAGCAGTTGCTCTCTAAGATTTTCTTCACACGAAGTGAACTGCTTCTCTGCAGTAGATGCCTCATCATTGTGAGGCGGCCATTCTTCATTAAGTATGACTAATTCGCTTCAACAATGCTCTCACTTGCTACCTATAACATGTCAGATCTTCATGCCGCTTTGCTCATCCCTCTCGATAATCATGCTGGTAATCCCCCCAAAGAATCGTGAGCTTCAGGTCTATTCTAGATGTGTCCTCTAGCAGTCCTATTCCTTATGAAGATGTGTAAATTGCTGTTGTTTCTTCCTGATTTGAATTTGTAACTCTCTAGTTATCATGTCTTCATGCAATCGCCTATATCGTCTTCTTTTCTTTTAGGTTCTTGTCATAATTCACTTGGTCTTCTTCCTGAAAACACAGTCCATGGCTTCCTTGAATCGTGTTCTCTGAGCTACCTGGAAATCAACCATAACCTGTATCACAGCAAGCGCAAGTCGATACCACATTACATCTGTGCTTTTTTTCTGTTTTTCTGTACCAATCGACAATGACTCTCCCCTGCATACCATCTGTCGAGCTTTTTCCAGTGACCCCTAAAAATCCCCAAGAGCATGTAGTTTTTTTAAAAAAAATATGTGTTCCATCACAACACTTACGATGATGCTAACTGCACCAAGCAGGGTCACCAAAATAGTAGGAGTGTATGCATACGTAGCAAAATTTGCAACTTCCCCACTTATCATCATTCTAGCTACTTTTGTGTCACCGATATCTTTCGTGGCAAGAAGCAATGTCATCCCAGAGAGGATGATGAGGAAACCACACATCTCAGAGATTATGCTTGCAGCACTCTGACCCTGCCAGTTCTTGAACATTATCACACTGGCAAGGATTGTGAATGAAGTAAAGAGCACATAATAGATCAGAGATACCACTGCTGTGTCAAATGTATCAAGAGCCTGAGGTCACTTGTTTAAGTAATTTAGTTGTGTGAGACCGTAGAGAACAACCATAAACAGAAAAATCCAAGAGTGTGGGTAAAAAAATTGGTTGTCCCCTTCAAAGGTCAATTTTATGGCTATCCCAAGGGCTTTCACACTCATCACCGTGAGAGATCCCACCAAGGAGCAAATGGTGATGCATACAGTGACATGTGAATGGCCATACTGAGGTACAAAAAAAAACTACCAGAACCAGAACCAGAACCAGAACCAGAGCAAAGATGGATGCCATAACATAAGATTCATGATCGCACTTTTTCAAAGCATCCACACTTTTGGTCTTTCTTTGAGGCATGGGGCCATTTCGATTGCAGCAGCCCATAGTTGTCCACTTGTAGGGCATTCTTGTATTTCTTTTTATCTTAGATCTGGGATTTCTTGTACCGCTTTGACAGCTTCAGCAATCTTCCTTGGCATCGGTTTTTTAAAAATATTTTTGACACGCACAAGAATTCATTCACACACGCAGAACAAAATGCAAACACAACGACTAGGTATACAGGAAACATAAATGTCACATACACAAACTTTTTGGTGGATTCCACACCTCGGATGCGCAACAGCACGACAACTATTGCTGTGCATATCCCTTTGCAACGAGTCGGGCTTTATACCTTTCCAACGAACCATCTGAATTGCATTTCTCTTTATAAACCCATTTTCTTAAAGACATCGAGTACCTCATCCTTGTACTTCCGAATGTACAGCAATGTGTATCAGTTGAAATCATCTATCCAACTGACAATAGATTCTTGCAAATTTTGTTCTGCCATCTGTCCAGTTGACAATAGATTCTTGGTAATAGAAGGTACATATAGTACATTATGTAGGCTCTTCTTTCTATAGTCATAACTGCAACAATCTACCTTCCTACTGGTGGGCTGTCTCGCACGCGTGCCCAAAATCTTTCCATCCCTTTCAGCTCCAAGTCTTGCATGACTTCTCGAACAACGTCCTTATGAAGAGATCTTTTCGGGATGAGAAGGTCGTATCCACACTACATTCTCCTTATTTCTCGAAGGGTGATAGTGCCCGGTTTCTATCTCTTCTTCTTCTTTGGTGGTCGTTGTGCTCTATGGGGAGCACCTGCTGCACTAGAGGAGGCTCCACCTTGTGCTCCAAGTGGTGGGCTTTGGCATGAGGCCTTCCCATGGCTGAGAAATGGGGACATGCTTGCTTGGTGTCTGCCATGCAAGCTCGAGGAGGGCAAGATGGAGAAGAGACAGAGGTTGGGGGTTCCCTCTTTCTCCTTTGTAGTTGTCCCCTCTCTTTTAGTGGATGCGGTGGCAATGGTAGCCTCTCTCTCTCTCTCTCTCTCTCTCTCTCTCTCTCTTTCAATCTCCCTTGTGTTGATTTGGCTCCCTTCTTCTCTCTATACATCTCTTCATCAACAAAAAGGAAAAGAGAAGTAAAGAAAAGAGAAAAACAAAGAGAGAAGAGATAATGCATTTACCTCAAAGCTTGAAGAAGAATCCTTTCGTGCTTCTCTCCTCCTTCTTCTTCTTCTCCTTTCACGGGTTCCCTCATTCTTCTTTGCAGTTGTCCCCTCTAATTTTGTGGTGGATTGGCGGTGGCAGCGACCTCTCTCTCTCTCTCTCTCTCTCTCTCTCTCTCTCTCTCTCTCAATCTCCCTTGCGCACGTTGATCTCTCTCACTTCTTCTCTCTATACACTCTTCATCAACAAAAAGAAAGAGAGAAGTAAAGAAAATAGAAAAACAAAGAGAGAAGAGATAATACACTTACCTCAAAGCTTGAAGAAGAATCCTTTCGCACTTCTCTCCTTCTTCTTCTTCTCCTTCTCACGGGTTCCCTCCTTCTTCTTTGTAGATCTCCCCTCTCTTTTTGTGGTGGATTGGCGGTGGCAGCGACCTCTCTCTCTCTCTCTCTCTCTCAATCTCCCTTGCGCACGTTGATCTCTCTCACTTCTTCTCTCTTTACACTCTTCATCAACAAAAAGACTTCTCTCTTTACACTCTTCATCAACAAAAAGAAAGAGAGAAGTAAAGAAAATAGAAAAACAAAGAAAGAAGAGATAATGTACTTACCTCAAAGCTTGAAGAAGAATCCTTTCGCGCTTCTCTCCTTCTTCTTCTTCTCCTTCACGGGTTCCCTCCTTCTTCTTTGCAGTTGTCCCCTCTCTTTTTATGGTGGATTGGCGATGGTAGCGACCTCTCTCTCTCTCTCTCTCTCTCTCTCTCTCTCTCTCTCTCTCAATCTCCCTTGCGCATGTTGATCTCTCTCACTTCTTCTCTCTATACAATCTTCATCAACAAAAAGAAAGAGAGAAGTAAAGAAAAGAGAAAAACAAAGAGAGAAGGGATAATGCACTTACCTCAAAGCTTGAAGAAGAATCCTTTCGTGCTTCTCTCCTTCTTCTTCTTCTCCTTCACGGGTTCCCTCCTTCTTCTTTGCAGTCGTCCCCTCTCTTTTTGTGGTGGATTTGCAGTGGCAGTGACCTCTCTCTCTCTCTCTCTCTCTCTCGTACACGTTGATCTCTCTCACTTCTTCTCTCTATACAATCTTCATCAACAAAAAGAAAGAGAGAAGTAAAGAAAAGAGAAAAACAAAGAGAGAAGAGATAATACACTTACCTCAAAGCTTGAAGAAGAATCCTTTCACACTTCTCTCCTTCTTCTTCTTCTTCTCCTTCACGGGTTCCCTCCTTCTTTGTAGTTGTCCCCTCTCTTTTTGTGGTGGATTGGCGATGGCAGCGACCTCTCTCTCTCTCTCTCAATCTCAATCTCCCTTGCGCACATTAATCTCTCTCACTTCTTCTCTCTATACACTCTTCATTAACAAAAAGAAAGAGAGAAGTAAAGAAAAGAAAAAAACAAAGAGAGAAGAGATAATGCAGTTATCTCAAAGCTTGAAGAAGAATCCTTTCACGCTTCTCTCCTTCTTCTTCTTCTCCTTCACGGATTCCCTTCTTCTTCTTTGCAGTTGCCCCCCCTCTTTTTGTGGTGGATTGGCGATGGCAGCGACCTCTCTCTCTCTCTCTCAATCTCCCTTGCGCACGTTGATCTCTCTCACTTCTTCTCTCTATATACTCTTCATCAACAAAAATAAAGAGAGAAGTAAAGAAAAGAGAAAAACAAAGAGAGAAGAGATAATGCACTTACCTCAAAGCTTGAAGAAGAATCCCTTCGTACTTCTCTCATTTTTCTTCTCCTCAGGAGTTCATTCTCTCTCCTTTACACTTGTCTCCTCCCTCTTCGTGGATGGCGGCAGTGGCGTCGGCTTCTCTCTCTCTCTCTCTCTCTTGCTTGTTTACAAACCTGTAAAATGCCATGCTTGGGTTTTGACACTTTTTTATGAAGCCCCCCTCTCTCTCTCATTTTTTATTTATCTCCATCTCTCTCTTTCTTCCCCTCCCTTCTTCTCTCTATTTCTGTCCCTCCTTCCCTCCCCACTCTCACTCAACTCATCTCATTGCAAAGACAATCAAAGATAGAAAATAAAAAGCTTAAGAAACAAAGATATTGAAAGAAATGTCACCCTGCCTCTCTTTATCTCTCTCTCCTCCCTCTCCCTTTACTTTTCTTTATTAACCTTCTCTCTCATTCTCTCATTGTTTTCCTATTTCTCTCTCCCTCTCTCTCACTCTCTATTTTTTCTCTCTATCTCTCTTTCTCCCTCTCTCTCTCTTCTTTTCACTCTCCTTCCTCTCTTTATCTCACCCTTATTTTCTACCTCCTCCTCTCTTCCTTCCCTCTCCCTCTCTCTATTTCTCTCCCCCTCTCTTTCTCTCTCTATTTCCCTTTTTTTGTTTCCTCTCTCTTTGTTTCTCCCCCCCTCTCTCTCATTGTTTCTCTCACTCATTGTTTCTCTCACTCATTCTCTCTCCCTCCCTTCATCTCTCATTTCTCTCTTCCTCTTTCTCTTTGTTTCCTTTCTCTCCCTCTTTCTCTCTTCCTCTCCCTTCATTCTTCTCCCTCCCTTCCTCCCTCCCTCTCTTTCCATGTATCTCTTTGCAAAGAAAAAAGAAAAAGAAAACAAGAGAACACAAAAATAAAGCAAGAAGAGGCAATATACCTACCTCAAAGGCCTGAAGATGAAATCCTTTGTACCTTCTCTTTGCACCTTCCCTCCCTTCTCCCTTGCACACTTCTCTTTCTTCTTTGTGTATAGCGACGGCGGCAGCGACAATGGTAATGAGCTCTCTCTCTCTCTCTCTCTCTCTCTCTCTCTCTCTCTCTCTCTCTCAAAGCTTTAAGCTCTCTCGCTCTCTCTTTCATTCTTTCTTGCAAATGTTTTCTCGACAAATGTTACGCTCAGGTTTTCAAAACTTTTTCCTCAGACCGACATCACTATTAGCATCGCTATTTGCGTCCGTCGCTATTTGCATCGCTAACAGAATTAGCGATGCTAATAACGACGTTTTTAGCGACACCGCTTTTTTGCATCGCAAATGGCTGTCGCTATTGCCCCATTCCCTTGTAATGTTTTAAAATACCATTTTTATACATTTTTTACATATAAAAGGGTGTAATACAAATGTGTTATTTATAGATTAAATAGGAAAGGGTTATGTTTTATTTAGCAAAAATTCACAAATAAGGATATTTATAAATAAGCCTTGAATCCATATGATGTAGAGAATATACATATAGTAGCTTTCCCAAGAAAATACCACAATTTCATTGTGGATGATGGACTTGTCTATTTCAAGATAAGGCTCTGCATTCCCCTCAGTCAAGTGCTGAAAAAGAAGTTATTATGGGAAGCCCGTGTTTCCCCGTTCTCAGGACACCCTAGCTATGCAAAAATGCTTAATGTAGTCAGGAAAAATTACTACTGGGAAAGACTGAAGCATGATGTACTCAGATATGTTATTGAATGTCTAAGTTGCTAGCGGGTGAAAGCTGAGCATGTCAAAATGCCAGGCAAGCTCTAGCCACTTGACATTCCATAGATGAAATGGGAGTTCATTAGTATGGATTTCGTAGTTGGCTTACCTTTTGTTTAAGGAGGGTATAATTCAATCATGGTGATTGTGGATATGCTGACAAAGGTCACTCATCTTATCCCAATCAAGACCAACTACAAATCTTCAGGTATTGTATGATTGTTTGCGAAAGAAAACTTTAGGCTTCATGGATTGTCTAAATTGATCATTAGTGATAGCGACTCTCTATTTACGTCACATTTCTGAAGAAGCCTACTTGAAGCAATTGGAACCCAACTTTGCTTTAGCACATCTTACAATCCCCAAATTGATGGTCAAACAGAGTGGGTTAATCAGGTCATTGAAGATATACTAAGAGATTATTGTTCTAGAGAATTGACAAGGTGGATACATTATTTTCCCTTAGTAGAATTTTCCTACAATGCATCATATCACCAGAGTATTCAAATGACTCCATTTCAAGCATTACATGGGCAAGATTGTTTGACGCCACTGAATTTCTCTGATCCAACCCTAAAGATTGAGGCTTCTAAGAAAATGCTAGAAGACATGGACGATTAAGTCAAAACTATCAAACAAGACATTCAAGCTGCTAAAGACCACCAGAAAGCTTATGTTGATCTAGGATGGCAAGAGTGTATCTTCCAAAAGGGAGACGTGGTTTTTATCTGTGTATGTCCAAAGAAGAGTTCCCTATCATTGGGAAAGTTCAAAAAGTTGAGTCCAAGGTATTGTGGACCATACAATGTTCTCAAATGCCTAGGAGCTAATGCCTATAAACTGCAACTTCCTAATCATGTGAAAGTCCACAATGTATTTCACATTAGTCTTCTGAAAGCTTATGTGGCAAATCAAGATCATATTCTTGATGACCAGTAAATTGTAATGCCTAGTCAAGGAGCCCTTCAACTCCATCCTGATAATATTCTAGATGTCAAGGAGCCCTTCAACTCCATCCTGATAAGATTTTAGATGTAAAAGAGAATCCTATGAGAAACAGAACCATTAGAGAGTATCTTATCTAGTGGAAAGACTATCCTGAGGAGGATGACACCTAGATAGAAGAGACATCTCTAGAAAAACAGTTTCCCCGATTGTTTTCGAGATGAGGGCATCTCAATTCCTCTAAGGAGGAGAGGATGTAATATTCTGGCCACAACTCTTCATATCAAGAAATGAATTTGGGCTTGAGGCATTTTAAAAATTACTCATCAAGCTATCACATAAGTGACCACATGTAATTTTCTTAATATCGAGTCTTGCCTTAAATCAATTCCACAATCTGCCACAAAAAGATGCCTCAATGTTCCTAGCCAACAAAAAGTAAAGACGCCTCGTAAATAATATTACGATGGCTTGATCATAATTTTTCTCACATTATATTTGATTTAGCATTCCTGATTCCATTTAATGCGCCAAAGATCGCATTGATTTCGTGACCGCAAGACAAATCGCAAAAGCCTTAATCGGTAGATGAAGAACGCGCAACAATGAGCATGATATTGAGTAAGTTAAGTATCAAAGAGTATGGCATGACTTTATAAACTAGAGAAGTCATGAGGTAACTTGGCCAAAAATTACCATATGAAGTTGTTTTGAAGAAAAAAAGGCGTTTTTGAAAAAATAGGTAAAAATTCAGTATCCTTTTTATGCATGGAATGAGAGAAAGCATAAAATAATCATTCCCATGTCACCATCGAATAGGTCGATCAAAATACATTTTTAATAAAGCTCACTTGGCTCTTGACAAGTAGCCAAAGAAGTGAGTCGATTGCATGCTCTCCCTCATGCCTATAAATACACCCCCTTTCCTTCACAAAGAAAGCAAGAAGGAAGATCTCCTGATGATGGAAAATTTTCTCTCCTTCTCTTTTCCATTGCAGCTTTACCTCATTTTCATTTTCTCTACCCCTTGTTACGCCTTCATCCCATACGACCATATTCTTCAAGCGGGTACCTTGATCTTTAGGACTACTCCAAATCTTCTTCTTGAAGGTCTATACTTGCTGAAGACTTCAGATGTGATAGTCACTGACCTAGTTGAGCTGAGAAACGTGAGATCTTGAAGTGACACTATAAGATATAGACCTTATAGCGACGTTTAAACGAAAATACAAACAACAAAATTTGCCCCCGTTGTCGCAAAAAACGTCGTTATTAACGACGCCATAGAATCGTCGCTATATGCGTCTAGCGACGGTTACAGAGAATTTGCGACGCTCATAGTGACGCCAATAGCGATGCGAGCAGTAAATTTGCGACGCAAATAGCGACGGTAATAGAGAAAATTTCTTTTTATGGCAGGGCAGCAAGCTGCCCTGCCACATATAGCACTGTGTGCTGTATGAGAGCCATACTAAATAGTTTCTGCATTGCTGCATACAAAGCGCTTGCAAACAAAAAGAATGTATACTGAAATCATAAAACTGATACATGAAATAAATACATGATCGCATAAAATGCGATTGGTACAATCATGAAACGATATCACTAATACATAGAAAATGTCCACATAGATCAGGCAACTAAAAACTAAAGGTGTGTGAGCTCTAAGGATCCAAGGGCGAGCTACAAATCCTCGTCCCCCGAAAGCTCATCCCGCCGCAAAGGAGCATCAAACGGATTCTGCAGAAAAAGAAACAACATATCAATCCACCATACAATAATGCATTCAAATATCTCATGGTAACTACGGACAAGAAAGATGAGTGACTTACAGGGCCGCCGCATCTATACAATCGATCGATCAATGCCCTGAGACTGTGCCTCTTTACATATCGAGTCTCAAGGCCTTGTGGATCGCGATTTGTAATGGAGTGCTGCAAAGAAAACAAAATGCTAACTGTTAGAAACATGATTGTCAGTACAAAGAATATCTAAAAAAAACAAATAAGCAAAACAAAAGAGAAACTTACAAAGTCCTCCAAATATGTCATGTGGCCGCCACTCCCAAGATGATGCACCGATCCGGCCTCGATTCGTGCCCTCGCCGCCTCTCGCTGCTGACTCCAACGTCCTGGCAAATTTGTAGCCTCCTCCCTCAGTTGGCGCCAGTCGCCTGCATCTAACCACTCGGGCTTTGAAGCCCCACTCTTGATTGCCTTGCGTGCGTCGGATCGTCTATGTGACATGTATGCACGCACGCAATCCATCATCCAGCCCGTAGAGAATCTATCTACTGCATCTGGCACCGGGAACTCCTCGTGCAAGGATGCTACTATGTAGTCCTTGCTCCCCTCTGATATGTTCCTCCAATGATCCAGGACATTGTGCCGAAAAACTTGTTGGCACAACTCCCTCATGCGAGCCATCACCCTCCTCCCCTCATCATTCATGATGATGGCTCCTGACCTACTATCCACTAGGTATCCATAATCCCTGGGAGTCTGCCTAAGATGGGCCCTCTCCCATCTCCGTCCACGCTCCTGGGCATATCCAGGAGACCCCTGTACATCCGGTGTACCGATGGGGGTACCCTCTCCCGGAGTGCCACTCAAAGGGGTGCCACCAAAAGGAGTGCCACCAAAAGGCGTGCCATCTATCGATAGCTGCGCAAAAGCCGGAGTAACTGGAGTCGACGTCCCCACAGGTGTGACAAATCCTGGAGGTGACGCAGCTCCAGCTGAACGACGAGACGGAGACACCGCGTCCGTGTCTCCACAGCAGCACCCCCCTGATCCTCCTGCAGTCGCAGTCCCTCTCTCTAGCCCAAGTCGTGAGCGTCGAGATCGTCTGCTCGAAGCTGAAGCATCTGATCGCGCTGAAGCAGATCTAGCAGAGCGCCCTGACAAAGAACGAGACAGCTCCTGGTCTGCCATCTCTCTGAATCTCACGAGCTGATCTGGAGACATGCGTGCCATCATGTCCTAAAACTCCTCATGGCTCATCCCTCGACTCATCCTGAAAATGTAAATACCTGCACAGATAAAAAATGATGTTAGAATAATCAATTTAAACTATGCAAAGCACATTAATATAAATCATTTTTGAAAAATCCCTCTTAAAATGCATATCTTATCTACCTTTATGGAAGATCTAAACAACGAATTGAGTAATACAATTCTCCAAGAATGAAGTATTCTATGGTCCCATGTTAATCTCCTGACACAACTCTGCATACACTGGAAGGTTGATAGACATGTCACCACAAAAGAACGAGTCTGCCTCGTTCTCAAAAAATTCTACGACTTTTGTATTTCCATCATTGTTAGCTGATACGGGCTCCAAGCTTGCGGTGGCCTCTACCCCTTGTAATATCGACCCCTCTATTTGCATATTTTCTTCATCTATGCCTGGAACATCGCTTTGATCATATACTCTCGCACCTCGAGGAGTTGAAGGTATAACATACCACCATCGAGGTTGTCGGGGGTTTGGATAGAAGATTACCTGTTCACAAACACTTACAAAGCGAGTTCAAACCATTGTGACATAAACCATGTCGTATTACAATTAGCAAGCAAATGACTATTTGCACCTGTTCACAATGGGCCGGCAACACAAAGGTGTCGCGCAAATCCGTCCATTTTTTATCGGAATCAATATCGAGAAATCCAGATGGACCTCGTCGAACTGTTGCTCCAGCTCCTCCAAGTACCACTTTGAACCACTGCACATCGAATAGTATCATCGAGAAGCTACGGTAATCCACCATAATAATACTTTGCAAGTTCCCAAAATACTCCATCTCATCCACAACCGTGTTCGGATCCGTTGCTCGTCGCCGGCTCTCTTGCTCAAACCTTGCCAGGACACCACAGTCCATTGTGGAGCGTATTTTGTCAATACGCTCCACGCGAAAATGCCGTCCGCGCGACCACGCTGCACTATATATTTTATACTGCACATTTGAAACACTCAAATTAGATGTAGCAAGCAAATTTAGATATGACACATTCTAAACCCCTCATCACCTTTGGACTACATCCCCTCGAGAACTCCCGCTCCTCCATTGAGACCTCTGTCCCTTCGCTGGATGCTGCACTCAAGGCTCCATGTAACCATCGTGTTGACATAAACTGCGGCATCTCCTCTATGCCTTTGGGATATCGAATCGGTCGGTGACGCGTACTGCGTCGGAATTTAGCTCGCGCTTCCTCTCGATCTTGCCTTGCGATTTGGTACTTGGCGAGCCACGTCTCCATGGAGGCATGGTGCAACATACAAAACCGATTCACCTTCTCTTCCATTGAGGCATCCATTCTTTTTTCTACCCCATTTCCAACCACCACATCTCCAATCAGCCTATCATCGTCCTTTAGCGTCCAAAGCATTTCATTGTCCGGTTCCACCATTGGTAGCCATTGTGAGATATGCACTAACACCTCTGACACCAACCAACCTTCCGCCATGCTACCTTCTGGACGAGCTCGTTGTCGCACAAAGCCTTTCAGGGTTTTCACGAAGCGCTCCAGGAAGAACATCCATTGCGTATGGACAGGTCTAGCAATCTCCACTTCGTCCACAAGATGCACAAGAAGGTGAACTTGTATCGTGAGCATGCTAGTGGGCAGGTATTTCTCAAAGAGACAGACCGTCTCAACTGCTCCCCGCCTTGTGGATTCAATAGAGGACGTCTTAATCTCTTTCTGTGAGATCCATTGCACCAAAGTCGACAACTTGTAAATGGCCCCGCGGACTTCTGGAGTAAGGCATCTCGCGATCGCGATCAGTAGGACAAACTGCCAGAAATGAGAACGCATTATGAATAATGGTCACTTTTCAAATTTCAAAATGTCCACGCTAATTAAAATCCATTCTGTTCACAAACTTGACATATCTTATGCCAATCATGGGATTTTAGCCCAGACATTTGGTCATCTTTAGAAAATGCGGACCTGAGAGAACACATTATACCGGTCGGAGTGCGGATAGACTTGATTACTTGCTTCACAATGCACTCTTCTTTGGTAGACAAAACCCGGGAGCGCGAGGAAGCTGTACTCCCCCTTCAGCACTCGACTACGGCCAAAGCGCCTCCATCTTACCTACCTCCTTTAAATCCATTCGTGACCCTATAGTGTCTCTCTTTCCTGTGATGTGGTCCCATAGCAAGCTGCCCACATTCTTGAAAATATGCATCGGATCCAACAAGTGGTTGACCTGTAAGTGGGTCCAATATGGCAACTCGTAGAAAACTGAGAACCGTCGCATTCCATTTGGATGTGATTCCGGGTTTACCATTTTCAGCTCATACCAGCTTGCAGCATTCATACGTGATGGAGGTCGTCCAAGAAAACCTTCCCTGAGTTCATGATCCTTCGGCAAGAAAGTGGTGTGTCCTTGATATACCATCTTTTTCATGGTTTATGACATTCGGGAGTCTAACTGTGGCCCACACAATGGACATGCATGATAACCTGAGGTAACCAGACCTGTAAGGCGAGCCACGACCTAGTGAATACTTGATTGAATGAAATAAAATATAGATATTACCAACGAGAACAAAGGTCTGCTCACCTAAGCACTCTTCCAATCCCGGAAAGTCATGCATCGTCCACATGAGAATGGCTCGAATGTTGGCTGACCGTGCCGACCATCGCGCCTGCTCATATCTTGCACCGTGACCCCCTCCTCCCACAAAATCTTAAGCTCATCGACTAATGGACGAAGATACACGTCCATATTTTTTACTTTGTAGCGGCCCGGGACGAGCAAGCTAAGGATGAGATGTCCTTTCTTCGTAGAAAGCCATGGAGGGATGTTGTAGTTGACAAGCACTATAGGCCACACACTGTAAGAAGTCGAGCGCAGACCGAATGGGTTCACACCATCCATGGCGAGACCGAGCCGAAGATTCCTTGGCTCTCTTGCAAAGCCTAGGAAGGTAGAGTCAATGTGGCTCCATGCGCGCGAGTCTGCTGATAGTCGTTGAACTCCATCCGTGGACCTATTATGCACATGCCACGTTATCAAGCTTGCCATGGCAGACGTGCGAAACATGTGGTTTATACGGGGGATGAGCGAAAAGTGTCTGAGAACTTTTTGAGGGATGGTTTGCTCTTGCAAGTCCTGCCGATACCTGTGAGCACCACACTTTGGACATGTCTCCATAGTCTCGTATTCATCTCGAAACAATATACAGTCATTGATACATGCATGGATGTTATTGTAGTCCATGCCAAGCTTCCGTAAAACATGTCGTGCATCATCACGAGACTCAGGCATGGTATTTGCAGGTGGCAATATATGATATTTCAATAACCTGAAAAAAATCATAAAACACCTTGAAAAGACACAAATGTTTGCAATAATATTGTTAAAAAAAAAATCAATGAAGCCTGTGTGCAAGGTACCTGAATAACTCAGTCACACTCGTATCGCTCCAACCGTATTTTGCTTGCACACTTAAGAGTGCAAGCAATGTCTTCAACCGAGATACTCGGCACCCATCGTATAATGGTATGGATGCTTCCTCTCTAAGCGGGTCAGATGTCTCAACATCCATGGGAATCAATGCATCGATCATTGCCTCCATCTCAGGCTCCAAGATTGTAGGCAGGTCGGGAAGGTTGTCTGTCTCCTCTGGCATTGACGGTATAGATGGGCCTTGCGAGTGGTCGATTGGCTCCTGCAATCCATCCATCGCACGTCCACGAACTCTTCTAATTGGCTGCAAAGGGTGCACTCCCCCTTGGGTCGAGACATCACCCCCCTGGATAGAAAATTTGCCAACAAGACCCAATCTTATTGTGTATGGTTTTCAATTAGCTTGAGAGTACAATGCATGATTAATATTAACTTCAAATTAGCGTTTGCTGAAAATCCGCAATCACCTGATCAATGATCTCAGATTGAAACTCGCCAAATCGTCGTACATGTTCTATAGACAATCGACGTTTTCGTCTAATTGCCAACTTGCATTGAGAGCAAGGACATGGGACATGCTGATTAAGATACGTCTCGTAGTCTTGAACAATAAGACCTTCTTCGTTTTCCATCTTATCTACATTACAGCAAACGAGGCTTAAATGGATAGCTTTATGGAGATGTACGTCAAGCTGCAAGTTGACCATAAATCTTGCATTGTACATAGTAGTTGAGAGATTTTCCGATGTTATATCTCGGCCTTGTATCATGCTCAAGGATTTGTTTGTCCCGGTAGATAATTATTGGTTATATCTCGGCTTTGAGTATAAGTAATCCATTTTAAAATTAATGCGTGCCATCTATGAAATTTAATAACTATAGTAATAAAATTTATTTCAATCAATTCTACTCATAGTCATAAGACCTGAGAGAAATTATCCTATACTCAATTTAAGGGTTTCTTCTTCTATAACTATACTTTTGGGTTCATTTTGATGAAGTACCTTAATGACCATTAGCTAGGGTATTATTTTCTTTTAGTCCTTCCGTTGACTAGTTGGCATGATTTCTAATTTGGCATGCCTATAAAGTTAATACAAAAACAATGAATTATGCATATCACAATTAGATCCCCTACTTGGACATTATGAAGGAATTGACCATTTTTAAGCCATCTTAAAGAGTTACCAATGTACGTGGCCCATGGCAAAGCACATTGCATACCATTATCAATAAGTCTATTATCTTAAATTTCCTTCCCCTCCCTCTCCCTCTCTCTCTCTCCCTCTCTCTCTCTCCCTCTCCCTCCCTCTCCCTCTTTCTCTCACCCTCACCCTCTCCCCTCTCATTCTCTTTCTCTCCCTCTCTCATTTCCTTCCCCTCCCTCTCCCTCTCCCTCTCTTTCTCTTTTTCTCCCTCTCCCTCTCTATCTCTCTTTCTCTCTCATTTCCTAACCAAGCAAAAAATAAAGTGATTTAAACATCCTCCAAGCAAAAGGGAGAGGGAGATATACAATGCACTCTCCCTCTCTTTCTCTTTCTATCCCTCTCTCATTTCCTTCCCCTCCCTCTCCCTCTCGCTCTCTTTCTCTCTCATTTTCTCTCCTAAACAAGCAAAAAATAAAGTGATTTAAACATTAAACAAGCAAAAGGGAGAGGAAGAGAGAGAATGCACTCTCCCTCCTTCTCCCTCTCTTTCTCTTTCTCTCCCTCTCTCATTTCCTCCCCCTCCCCCTCCCCCTCCCTCTCCCTCTCCCTCTCTTTCTCTTTCTCTCCCTCTCCCTCTCCCTCTCCCTCTCT
Organism: Lygodium microphyllum; assembly: GCF_053477565.2. Classification (NCBI taxonomy): domain Eukaryota; kingdom Viridiplantae; phylum Streptophyta; class Polypodiopsida; order Schizaeales; family Lygodiaceae; genus Lygodium; species Lygodium microphyllum. The sequence goes on from NC_141158.1 coordinate 1,258,081, forward strand.
TTCTCTCTTACTCTCTCATTTCCTTCCCCTCCCTCTCCCTCTCTCCTAAACAAGCAAAAAAGAAAGTGATTCAAACAACAAACAACCAAACCCGTCATGAGAGAGAGAATGCACACACTTTCTCTCACCCTCACCCTCTCCCTCTCGTTCTCTTTCTCTCCCTCTCTCATTTCCTTCCCCTCCCTCTCCCTCTCCCTCTCTTTCTCTTTTTCTCCCTCTCCCTCTCTATCTCTCTATCTCTCTCATTTCCTAAACAAGAAAAAAATAAAGTGATTTAAACATCCTCCAAGCAAAAGGGAGAGGGAGAGATACAATGCACTCTCCCTCTCTTTCTCTTTCTATCCCTCTCTCATTTCCTTCCCCTCCCTCTCCCTCTCGCTCTCTTTCTCTCTCATTTCCTCTCCTAAACAAGCAAAAAATAAAGTGATTTAAACATTACACAAGCAAAAGGGAGAGGGAGAGAGAGAATGCACTCTCCCTCCTTCTCCCTCTCTTTCTCTTTCTCTCCCTCCCTCATTTCCTCCCCCTCCCTCTCCCTCTCCCTCTCTTTCTCTTTCTCTTTCTCTTTATCTTTCTCTCCCTCTCTTTCTCTCTTACTCTCTCGTTTCCTCTTCTAAACAAGCAAAAAAGAAAGTGATTTAAACATTAAACAAGCAAAAGGGAGAGAGAGAGAGAGAGAGAATGCACTCTCCCTCTCCCTCTCCCTCTCCCTCTCCCTCTCTCTCTCTTTCTCTCCCTCCCTCTCCCTCTCCTTCTCTTTCATTTCCTCTCCTAAACAAGCAAAAGAGAACGATTTAAACCTTCAACAAGCAAAATAAAGAGAGAGGGAGACTCACCAATGAGATATGGCGAGCGTGGGGCGGCTTCTCTTTGCAATAAGGGCTCCTCCTCTCCTTCGCGAACAACGGCGGCGGCGGCAGTAAGTCTTCTTCCTCTTCTTCTCTCACAAAGCCTTCGCTCTCTCCCTCGCTCTCGCTCTCAAAAGTCGAAGCAAAAGAAATGAAAACGGTGCTCGGGTTTCGGCCGCATTTTTTTTCCTGCGGCGTCGCTATTGGGATCGCTATTTGCGTTGACGCCAATAGCGACGCCGATATCCGCCGTCGCTAATCGGCGTCGCTAATTGCCCAATTCCTTGTAGTGTGAAAAAAGAGCTTGAGTTAAAGTAGCTATGGAGTTAGGGTTTTTGACAATCAGTTTGATTGGTTTTTGGGCTGCTATAGCTCGTAACGTAAGATCATTTGGTGAGATATTCCACATAGGAGAAGCTTGTATCTAGGCCGTACAAAGCCCTAAGCTCGTAGAGTGAATCACGCTACGCAGGGAGAGAATCAATGGTACAAACGTCAGCAGAGGCACACTTCAGATAGTGACAGACAATCCACACAATACTGGAGTTACGGAGGCTCAATGTCATACTTGATGTACTAGGGAGGAGAGTCTTGAAGTGATGAAGAGATATACAGAAGAAATCATGAGTTGATATGGCCTACTTTGAGAGATTTAGGAGCTCCAAGGTAGGTAGGTACTATTTTGGCTATGGTTGCCACAAGGTCAAGTGGAGATGGAAGTGAGAAATGGAACCATGAGCTGGATTTGAGCTGACTTGAGGTTAAGAGGGATTGAGAGAGCAAAGAAGAGAGTTATGCCATGCTTAGTTGAGCTCTAATACCATGTTAAAAGCACGGATCTAGAGCATGGTAGGAGCTATGTGGATGGAAGATAAAGGCTATATTCATGTTGACATAGACAATGAGTAGACAACCGTTACACAAGTGAATTAGGTTCCAAGATGGAAGCTTGGACTCATAAAGACAATCTTGTGTAATGGAATCTGACAATGACAATGACACTAATTGAAAGAGGAAAGCATCATGATATTGCATTACTCACATTTAAAGCGATAGTCAAGTACAATGCTTTATAGTAGTTGGGTTGTTCCATTCTCCTCACTGTGCATATGGGATTCATGACATCTCTTCCTAAAGCATACATCATTTGTTAGTTCTTTCATACAAAGCCACTTATGGGCAAGCCTCTTTTGGGCACACATCCAGTCTCTATGGGCACACATATCAAGCATCACTTTCTATTCTCAACAATCACCGCAATACATATGGTGAAAAGCATGAAAAGATTTTTCTCGATGGTATCTTCTACGTTGCCACAATATATATGGTGAAAAGCATGAAAATATATGATTGTGCACATGGAATATGATGTCATTTTCATTTTATTTGTGTAATTTAGAGAATTCCACCTTGCATGTAAAGAGCATAAAAGCGTGGTATTGTAAACAATCTCATGGATGATGCATAGCAATTGCTTGAAAGAAAATGTTGATCCACATGGAGTGGAAGAGGATCCCTAGTCATAGGTTAACACTTTATTCTTGAAGGAAAGATCATGTGAGGTTATGAAGTCTCCTCAAAAAATAAATATCAAGAGAGGAGTATGTTATGATATTTTATATGTTTCAGATGGTGCATCCTAGGGAAAATCCCTAGGATATAAGAGAGCCATAGGAGCCATAGTAGTTTGTTAGGGGATACTCTCTATATATGTGATTCGAGGTAAGATAGTCACCTACATATGGAAAACTCCCTTGCTTTGGTGTATTTAGGCCCGGTTAGAACCATTAGAGTCAACGTCGATGGGACCATTTTAGGTGTCTCAATAGGTGGTGTGTTTGACAAGGGTTGTTAATAAGTGGTTGTTTCCAAACCTTGGATATAAGAGACTTGTTTTTTTTCTTAATTTCACCTGGGAGCCTCCTTGAAGTGATGGATTTTAAATTGGGGCTAATTAAGTCTTTTTCATTAGTATGACAATTAGTTTAAACAATACATATAACCCAAAAGATAATCTATCAATCCTAAATGGTTTAGTGGCATCTCTAGCTAATTATTTCATCCTTTTCCCTATAAGTGATATCATGCTTGAGTATGGGCCACTATGGAAAAGTACCCATGGAGCTGCCTACGAGATTGATATCCCATGGAAGCTAGAGAAAAGAGAAAGTAAAGGTATTGTTAAGGCAACACAGTCATCTATGACCACTAATGATGATAATTTCATAGAATAAAAGACTGTGATGACAATGGTCAATATGCACAGAGCAGGACATGATTATGGCCCACAAATATATTCAATGTTAGTGCCTGACATAGTTAGCTACTATAGTGAGATTACTAAGATCCATAATGAGATATACATAGAGTAGGACATGATTATGACCCAAGGATATATTCGATGCTAGTGCTTGTCATAGTTGGCTACTATAGTGAGATTACTAAGATCCATAAAGCATTGGATGATGTCTATGTGTGTGGAAAATCATTGTTAGCAAGGAAGGTTCTATTGGGACCTATCCTTGGTTCTAGTAAAGTGGTGGCAAATGAGAATATACTTGCTAAAGCACCACGAGTAAGTGATGGGGTAGATCTCCCATTGCATAGTATTGGACTCCTTAAATCGCTTTGTGAGTTGGCAGAAAGGAAAATCCATGGAACAAGCAATTTCCCACACCATCAAAGGTGGAGACGAAAGAGAGTGGAATCTCTAAGATGCTGGAACTAGGTCAAGATGAGTATGAAGATCTAGATGACTCAGTGTTGATCCCAAAGAAGATAACTAAATGCCCTCCTCCTTATAGGGATCTCCCAGTTTTTTATGCGCTTCTAGATGAGGATTCAATATTGAATTTGAAAGAGTATGGCTAAAATTGCTAAAGGGAGAAGCCCAAGTGGAAGCAAGAGGGGTGTGAGCTATGGCGAATGGAGCAAGAGAAAGAGACTCAAGATGTGGAAACTCCAATAGTCACAATGTATGACTAGCCTTCCCTTTATTCAAATGACACTAAAACAATAAAGAATGGTGTGACAGTGATGAGCACCCGTTGCTTGCAGTGTGTAGGTGTAGGTAGTGGAGAGGTACTGTTAGTGTAGTAATACACAGGTGGCTAGACACATGCTTCTTTATTCCCCAACAACCTTTCACTTAAAAGGTGAATGTGCCTTGAGTGAAGAGGAAATAAGGAAAAAAAGCGACAAATTACAATGTATACATGGAGTACAACAAGACAAGGAATAGAGGTCATCTAATGCCCATTAACTTCTTAAGGAAGGCAAAACACTCTATTGAGAGACTTTTCATGAGCAAATCTGCAGGATTTTTGTCAGTTGAGATTTTGACAATGTCAGTAGACTTGTCCTCAATAACCTCTCTAATAAAGTGGTACCACACCTCAATGTGCTTCGGCTTTGCATGGAAGACCAGATTCTTGGCTAACTGGATAACACTTATAGAATATGAATGCAGTGTAGGAACCATGTCAGTCATACCAAGGTTTGCCACTAGACGGCCTAGCCAAAGAGCCTCCTTGCAAGCCTCAGTGTGGTTACAACATACTTGCCCTCTATAGAGAATGTCATGAATTTCTACATCTTGGACATCCAAGAAACAACATCTCCAACAAATGTAAACACATAGCCAGAGGTGGATTTTCTACTGCCTGCATGTCCTGCATAATCAGAGTCAGTGTACCCCATGACTCTTGTATCTTGGCCACCATCACATATACACATATTTCTTATGCCCTTGAGGTACCTCATGATATCCTTGATGGCATCCCAATGCCACTTGCCAAGTATAGCCATATATAACATGCCACAACTCCCACTGCAAAAGCTATATCACGACAAGTAGCTATCATGGCATCCATCAAACTGCCCACCATTGTCGCACGGGATTCGCGCGGGGTTCATGAAAGTCACTCACCATAGGGACACTTTGAGATGTGAGAAGAATTCAATGAAATAAAACTTATTCAAAAGAATTTTGAATGAGGAAAACAAATTCTTGATTTATAGTATAGGCAAGTTACAGGTTCATAAGACTTTCGGATTTGATCATAAGAGTTTCGGAAATGACAAGGGTGAATTCTCAATTTGAGAGAGAAAAGAAGAAGGTGGGATATCAAATTTTATGGAAGAATTTCAAGAAAGGCAAGGAGCATGAAGCTCAACTCAAGCCAATCTTCATAGCGACTCGCAATGATGAAACTTTGATGTAGGCGAGGGGCTTAAAACTCGTCCTCAAGCCTTCTCTCCAAAATTGGATGATGATCTTCGAAGAAGGTGAGGGAATCACTCTCAACCTCAAGCCTTACATAGTTGTTTTTTGATGGCCCAAAGCTCTCATTATGTCCCCATTATATAGATTTTCTTCTTCCATCTTCACAAATTGTGCTTTTTAACTCTTTTCCTTAAAGGCTAAAAGCCTTCACTAAAATAAAACCTTGAAGCCTCAGAAATGTCGCGTTCTGATGATCAGGCGAACTACTCTTTCCTTCTTCTCCTTCGGTTCATCATTCAATTCCTCTTCCTCTCTCTTACTTTCAAAACTCATCTAAAGTCTATTCTTGTCTGCTTAATTTCCTCCCTGAGGACTTTAATCTGCAGTTTACACAAGGAACTTTCAATCGATCCCCATATAGGAAAAAAAGAGAATTCCCCATGGAATTCCCTAGTTGAAAATACATATAAGTGGGGAAAGTAAAAACTAGGGAAAATGGGACATTTTCTAGTGAGAATAAGTAGGGAATCACATAAGACCTTTCCAATGTAGGAAATATTTCTTACATAGGAAATTCCCTATGTAAGAAATATTTCCTACATAGAAAAATACAAAATTTTTTGTGTAGGGAATAATTTCTATATAGAAAATATTCCATATATAGGAAAAAAATTCTAGAGGTGATTCCCTAGGTACTCTCACTAGAAAATCTCTCATTTTTCCTATTTTTTACATTTCTTACTTATATGTACTTTTAACTAGGGAATTCCGTGGGAATTCTCTTTTTTCCTTATCACTTTATCTACTTTGCCCTTACTCTTAGATATGCTAATATCAAACAAAAAATTACACAATAAATTTTTAACTAGAAAATTATATAGAGAATGTCATCATTTGTAAGTAAGGATCAATAACATACATCTAATGATCAAAATAAATTAAACAAATTAAGACATAAATTAATACATCAAAATAAATTAACACTTGGATTAGAACACATGAATTAGTAATAAAATTAGGTATAAATTTAGTTATTAGAGTTAGTTACCTTTCACTTCTTCCACAACTGAATCCACAAGCCCAAGTAGTTTGGGATCCTCACTCATCATTTTTTTCAAAAGAGCCATCATCTCTAGATTAGAAGTCGGCATGGCAAAGCTACATAGGCATGGTAACAATAAGAAAGTGTTTGCAATGCATGTTTGAAAATGTAAATAACATTAAGCAATACAAAACAAAAGACTTCAATAAACATACCGTCATAATGTTTGAAAATGTAAATTACATTAAGCAATACAAAACAAAAGACTTCAATAAACATACCATGAGAACATTGTTGCCTCATGCTCATGCGAACGCCACATGGTAGGTACAATCTTTCTTTTATTGTCAATTGCAATTGCTTTTGTTTTGAGTACTTGCCATTGCTTTTTCGTGGATACACATAGCCACCAATCCTTCCAATCTTGATCCTCTATTCTCACTTTCCAAATATTTTCTTGCAAGTGTACATTAGTTAGCCAGCCCACTTTTACTTGCTTCATTTCATAGTGTACTGCTCTTATAACGGCACATTTGAGGTCATTTGGCTCGCATAAAGCATCTAGATGAGACTTCATATAGACAACATCATTTTCCTCTAGCCAAGGAGGAATGCAACCGATGCAACCTATCTTAATCAAATGTGACCTTGGTCTCAAATCTTTTGTCTCATATGCGATGATATTGTTTCCATGTTGAAGTGGAATAAATTTGTGTAACAATGATTGTATTGGTCTAATACAATCCCATGAAAATGGAACAAAACCATTTTGCAAGACACTCATACATGTAGTGGTATCCACAACTAGACTTTCATGGCCACTTTCAACCACAATACATTGTCTGTAGTAATAAGCTCCAAAAAATAGTTTCACTTCACCATTGCGTTCAAACGAAAAAAATGTTGATATGCATGCTTTCCAATGGCCTCAGAGATTTGATTTTGGGCAAAACAATTTTCCTTTCAATTACTGCTTGCGCACCCAATTGTTCCCTAGCTCTCATCTCCAAATTTTAACACCAATAAATCTTGGATTCATTTGGCTATAAAGTACAGGTATGGAAAGACTTCAAAGGGGTAGCAATAGTAGCACATCGATTGATGATAGCAAAAGGTCCTTGGTTGTAAGAAGCAATACTCAATAACCTTCAACAGCAGTGTCATGACCAGCAACAACTCAAATAGCAACAGGTTCTCATGGCAATGAATAGGGTGACAATAACCAAACATATTAACTTGTTTTTAAACAGTATTTAAACTTAAATGGAAAGGAAAACAGAAAGGCTCAATGAAACAACATACCTCAATGATGATATATAAGAAGCCCATTCTTCACACTATTGCCCATCGTATGGGTACCTTCTTGACCCTTGTGCTCCTGAGAGAATTATATGCTCATGCAATCCATATCTGTGAAGAAAAGGGAAAAGTTATGCATTATTCCTCTATTCTCACTCCATTGCCTTTAGGCTTGAAAATATCATGCAACGAAAAATATTAAAGTGTACCTGTCTAGAAGATCTCTTGCTTCCTCGACATAGCAAGCCTCTAATACAATTTTCCCTAACATCAGCCTCAATACATGCTTTTAGTCCTTGAATGCTTAAATACTACTGGCCCATACTAAAACCATTGATCTTTGAGTTCCTACACATCAATAGGATATTTCTAACACTCATGTACTTCACATGAGCATTACGAAATACTTAGATGGCACATATAGCCTACCCTACAATTCAACATCAATGTTGCACTAACTCTTCTCACCATTGTAGCACCTGTTAAGACAAAAGCAAAAATATTATACCATGATTAGGATACACACTTGTAGATGGATATAACCAAAATGGAAAAATTTGTGAATTCATATCAAGATTTTGGATGTATGCCCATATGTCTTCAAGATGCAACCAAAAGTGATAGAGTAAACCTCTTTCAAGTAGACTAGCAAAACCCAACATACTCAAGGACCTCCAAGCCCTTAGATGTTATAGCCCTACAACGGTTCAATACATCCCACAAGGAGAAGCTAGTGTTAAGACCCAAACTGGGAAACCCTTTAGAGTACTATTTATCCTAGCATTGCTTAGAATTGTCAAAATATGTATCAAAAAGGCACCTGAAGAAATCCTGGGGCAAGAGTTCCAGCTTTGTAAGAGAAGCTTCCTTACTATTGAAATGTCTCAGCAAAGTTTTCAATCAATTACTTTATTCTGCACAAAGATTAAATTATCCAAGCCACAAAAATCATTCTTCTTTATTCTTAGAGTTCTGTCTCTTGTATTATCGAAAGTCTATAAAAATAGCTTGCCACTACTGAAACCCAACCCCCCCAACCCAACCCAAAACAAAAAAAAAGCTCTTTAAGTGCTTACTTTTGAATGAAATTCACCCTACCTTTCAAAGCAGTTCCAAAAGCCTGCCATGCTCTTGTTGCCAAGTTCTCCATTAATGACTCAATCACCTTCAACCCCAGTAGCAAAAGCAAACTAACCATCAAGTCAACTTCAATCTGGCTAGAAGTGAAAGGAACTTACATAGAGCATACGTGTCCAAAAGTAGAATCTTGACTAGCTCCTTCGAGCTTTTCCGATGCAGCTTTTCGTAGCTTATCCTAGGAGATTCTAATCCTGTGATTTTTGCAAATTCATCAATAGCCTTGTCTTTTACGATACTATCTTCTATATCAAGCTTGAGTGATTCTATCATGCTCTGTTATAATTCAGCTACTCCTTTTGCTACATCTTTAGCAGTTGTAAGCACCTGATATTCAAGAAAATCCCTTAAAACGTTGCAACTCAATAGTAATAGTACATAATTGAAGGGACCACAATAGACATAATAGCCATATTCTATACTAGCTCACAGAGTTGTCATTTATTAGGAACCTTCAATAGTAGTTTTGACCACTATGCACGTTATTCTTCATGAAACCATCCACATTTCACTTTAGAAATTTGTACACATATAAATCAACTCCACAAAACTACCACATATGGTACCTGGTTGTCCTAAAGTTAGATGTGTTGCAGCCATCATTTAATTATGATGACTTACTCGTGCTCAAGGTGCATGGAGTGACATATTATCTTCCAACCTTCACCAACTTCCCATTTATGGGATGAGCAAGGTTGTAGGTGTCCATGAATTGTGCTCCTCTTCTAAGAAATCATGGCTCTCATTTCAAAATTTCACATAAAAAACATAAAGTTATATACATGTCAATAAACAACTCCTCTTACATCGAATAGCCTATTTATATACCACTAGACCTTGGATGAAAGAAACAAATTACACTGATCAATGACATCAATCTAGGCATAAGCCATTAGGCATCATTCCTCTTTTATCTAGAATACTATACTCAATTTGGATCTAAACCATGATCAACATTAGCCCTGCTCAATAGAGCTTGATGTAAGAGCATGATTTTGATACCTTGCACATACTACTCAAGAGTATTCAGCATCATGCAAAATGCATGTATAATTATCTCTTCCACATATGCTTGACTTCTGATACTATTATGTGTTTGCTAGTAGTAGAGCAACACAAGACTCTCTTTTCTACACTTGTTACCACAAATTGTGTGAAAGAAATGGACCTTTCCTCGGATCCCTTCAATACCAACAATGCTTTGCAACTAGTGAATGCTATTGAAGCAACCGACCAAAGCACATTTAATACCAAACATATCTAATTTCCTCTTCCATTTTGTAGCTCCATTGTCATGATTGCCATGGATTCTCCTCGCAGTCCTAGTTGCATGCAACACAATTATACCAAGCTCATAAGGATGAGTTGTTATGCATATCAGTATGTCTACATCATCATGAAAGCTTTTTCTATCTAACTAGGCCATTCATTACTTTTAGGTAGGTACCAATTTCCACACACAAACTAGCAAGCCCCAATTGATAATAGATGTGTCTCAATGTCAAACTAAGTACCATGCTAATCTATTGATTGTAGGGGTATAATATGGGAGATGTCGTGGTGTTCTTCACTGTCGTTAACTGTTGTAGGCCTTGTAGCATTTGGTTGTGTTAAAAGCATTGGAGAGTTTTCTCTAGTTATGGACCGACCAGCAACAGCACAATGAAGGGTGGCCATGACGCTCGCAAACTTCGGGCACTAGTTCTACCTGCAGTCTAGCTTCAATGCCGGAGGAGCAATGCAATGTCCCAACTCTCGCCACGAGGAACCAGTACTACAGACACAGCATGCTGTACGCGGTGGTTTGTGGCGTGTCGCAAAAGGTGAGGGCCACCACTCTGATTGCCATCCTTTTGACAAGCAAGAACCAAGATCCATCAAATCGCCCTATCTCCTCCTCAATTAGCATCCATGCAGACGTCTGTCATCGTCAGAATCACAATGGCAAGGCCTTCGACTTACTTACACTCAAGCTGCCATGTGGAGCAGCAATGATTGTTTGAGCTCCTTCCTCATCATCGAAAGTAAAAGAGTATGTAGTGGGTATGTTTGCTCCAATTTTGGATGCATTGAACTATGTAGTTGGCAATGCATTGTTAGACATGTATACAAAAGGTAGGCTGTAAGAGATGTTTGAGAAGCGTAGTTTGGAGTTTGTTCTCGTGGAATGTACCAATTATAGAAGATATACAACATGGGTATGGTGAGCAGGCATTGAAAATTTTTGAATAGTTGAAACAGAAAAGTATTTTATGCTAACTCGATCACTTTTGCTTGCAGCTTGAAGACATATGGATGTATAAAAGTAGCATACAAGGGTCAAGAAATACACCTGATATAGTAGTTGGCATTGTATTTGCAGATATGTTTGCTAACTTTGCTTGCTTGCAAAAGCACAAGTGCTTGATAAGCCACGAGCTTCAAATCTAGTCTAGTGGAATGTGCTGATAGCCACAAGTTTCAAATCTAGTCTTGTGGAATGTGCATCTATGCTAATTGTATTGTGCTTGGAAAAAGCACAAGTATTTGAGCAACTTTCAGCATAGGCTTTAGTCTCTTAGACCTCCAACGTGGGTTCTATGGTAAGTGATGATTGGAAGTGGCTTGGTTTTTGTCAAATTCTATACCAATGGTAGCTCAGAACCACTTCTATAGTACTCAAAATCTTGAAAATGGAAGGTTTGTACCTAGTTTTTGAATATGTGTATCTTTCTAGTGGTACAAACATTTAGTATGGCTAGAAACTACAATTTTTGCACAAAAAGATAGCATACACAATAGCCTATGGTATGATCAAGACTATTGATAGATGGAAAAGTTTATACAATCTGTATTTAAGGTCAGATGGTGATTGCTAGAGTTTTTCAGGTGATTGAATGGTCTTGCATTTGTGTAAATTGGTAAAGTGCTCACTTTTTCTATATAGTGGAATCTGTTGGCATTTGAGGATCATTCTCAGGGATTTAACAAGCATTGTATTGTCCTTTAGAGGAAGTACCTTAGTCTTCTTCTAGTTGAAGGATCTTATAGTTAACCTATATATAAGGTGGATATGGACTTCAACCTTCCCTTATCTGTGTAGTAGCACAATTCACAATAGAGTACGCATGGATAAGTGGCAGGGTAGCGTCAAACTTGAACTTACTTGAAACTCCATAGTACTTCGTTAGAAACTAAGCCAGCTCTGTTGGAGGTCTTACTTAAAGGTGGAGTTTGCCCTAAATACTATATAAGCTACCTTCTCGAATCCCACTTTCAAATATGGATCAAGATTTAGCCAGATGGTCAAATATTTATCACTTATTTGAAATTGAGACTTGGAAAATTCTCAAATTCTCTAATATGGTGTTTTATTGGAAATTGGCAAGTGATGATTGGAAATGACCAAACATACTGACCTCTTTTAGAAAAGCTTGTAACAGCATAGGGGCACTACAGAAGGGCAAAGAGATACATATACTATAGTAGTTTGGAAAGGTTATTGCTACAATTGATAAGCAATGGCATTGTTGAGACCCGTCTTTTGTGCAGGCAAGCAACAGCCATAACTTTTGTAGAAATGTCTTGTTATTGGTAAGCAGTCATTCTTGATTATGCTTGTATGTTGCAATATATGTGAATAGTTATATGATGATAGCTCTGATTGATTCCAGTAAAGAGATCAATCGAGGAAAAAAATTCTTTGAAGAAAAATAGAAGTAGATTATTATGGGAATTCAAATAGGTGTGAGATATGGGAATTCAAATACTTGGTGAGTTCACATGTCTCCATTTTCTTAGAATACTACATAATGTCAAAACGAGCTACCTTTAGTTCACTGACTAATTCAATGGATTGCTCTCGTACAATCCCTTCAGTTTACTTGCTGATAAAATGGGATGCCTACAAGCTCGTTGGATGGGCTACTTTGATGCACTCCCTTTAGTTTACTAGGTGGGCTATCTATAGCTCATGGGATGATCAAATAGGTTATTCTAATGCACTCCCTTCAATTTAGTGTTTGATAAAATGGGTTGTTGTGATAGTGTATTTCTATTGAGATGTATGGTATCTGACTTGTCTCTTTTTCCTTTGTTGATAAAATGGGCTACTCTGATGTATTCCCTTCGGCTTCTAGCTGATAAAATGGGCTCCTTGCCTACATTTCACTAGCTAATTGAATGGGCTGCTCTAATGCCCTCCCTTTAGTTTACTAGAGCCGATACAATGGGTTGCTATGATAATACATTTCTATTAAGATGGCTAGTACCTCACTCATATATTTTGCTTTGTCCAATTGAACGGTGATATGGCTACTAGTTTGTAGCATCACTCTCATGATCATGGGAACATAGTGCTAAATTGATTTAAATACTGCTCTAATATTCAAAGCTCAACAGTTCGAGTAGCTCATACTCTCATTTGCAAAAATAGTGCATAATGCCTTGCTTGAAGTGATCTTCATTTGATTTCACTAGGGCTTTTCCAATTGTGTTATTCCATGTTGGAAGTGATCTTCTTGTAATACTCAAGTAGTAGCAATGGCATTTATGGTTTAGTGAAGTTGGTATATTCAAAATGGTGTAGTTGTTGTTTACATGACAGCCCACTTCAAGGAACAATGACCTGGCACTTTACCTTGTAAGATGGATATTTCTGGTATATGTTGTGATATGTCAAGTCACCTACTTGCTACATTCTAAGCAAATAGTGAAGGATGCCGGTTTCCATGATAGTAGGGGAAGGGGACTTTTATGGTGCACTGTTTTGTACAATTATACATTGCTACATCTATGGCTTTTGCTCAAGTATTGATTGCAAAAGTTGTATTAAAGAATATCAAGTCATGTGTGTAATATTTTTTATGTTCATGACCATCTAAAAAAGTGGAGTAAAGGATCGGCTAGTTGGGGTCCATTTAAATTGATTGTATTCCAAGAAGGTAGCCTGCTAAAAGTAGTAAAATGGAATCATGCTATAATATTGTAAGAGCAAGTCAGATGTTGCAAGGATGCCACTTCAGCAAGGAAGAAGAAGACCATAATGTGGGATTTAGTCTCTAATTGTTGGACATGTTGATCAAATAATTGTTGGATAAATTGAGCATGAAATTTCTGGGTTTGTCTCTTGGAATGCTTTGGTTCCAGGAACTAGAAGCCATTTTCCATTATCTTGTTAAGTTGGTGCAAGTTGGGGTCAATGTAAATGCTTGGCACATTGCCATGTATGTTCTCTTTGCCTTTCTAGTCTCCCTATTATTCTCAGTGTTTGTTGTTGGGCTTTCTTTGAGCTAGAGCATTAAATTAAAAGTCTTTTGACAAGTAATGGATCTGTTACACCATTATTGATTGGAGTCTTGTTTCCAAACCTAAGGATCTCACTTTATCAGGCATGTTCTTTCCCTTCAAGGTATGATCTTTTGCCACCATTGCAAATAAGTTATCAATATTTCATTTTCACATTGTACATGATCACAATATTAACGAAAGTGAAACAAATATTGGGGATTGCTCTATCACTTTGCAAGAGACTTTCTTGTGTTTCATGGAATAAAGGTGCGCATTCCTTGTCTTTAAGAAGTCTCTTTAATTGTTCTTCCAAGTGAACCTCTATGTTTTTCCAATTTAGGCATTTTATGTTGAGATATTTGCAATCACACCTACTTTAGTCCCTTTGTAAGGAGCAGTAAGGGCTCAAGACTAGAATCCCATATGCACAGAAGGAGAAAGTGCCACACTCAAATCCTATAAAGCATTGTACTTGCACTCTTGTTCTAATGCAACGATAGTACTCTTTTCTTTCCAGTAAAGTGTCTTGTCACTGTCAATACACAAGATTATGTTTATGAGTCCAAGTCTCAATCTTGGAACCTAATTCACTTCTGTGACAATTTGTCTTTGTCAGGGTCAATGCCTTCATGAGTTTCTTCTTTCTCTTTCAACCTCCATAGCTTCCGCATCTACCATGCTCTAGATCTCGCATATTCTAACATTTACACCATGAGGACGCCATTCTTTGTAACAAAGGCAACTAAAATAAATTGGGCATGAGGGCAAGGATTAATATTGAGCAGGCCATGGCCATTGACCTGTATATAGCACGAGATATGTTCTTTTGCAAGGAATGAGAGTGTTGCAGGTCTTGAGAAGACTCCACAGATTTTTACAGCTCTTGCATTGATAGCTATTATACTTAGTGGGTAGCCATTACAAATACTAATTTTAATTGTCTACTCTAATACAAGAGGAACATTTATACCATGACATCATCATCATCATTATCAACTTCTCTGCCTATTGCAATCATGGGGGATGTAAGTGGAAATGTGATACATGCAGTTGTTTATTATGCTTGAGCACTCCAATATTTAATAACTAAGCTAGGCTAGGGTAGGCCTTGTTAATTAATATTAATCATGGTTTTGTAATATCCTTATCACTTTCTTGTGCTTATATATATTTGTGCATTGCAAAGGGGCATGCATGCCATAACCATTGATAGCTATATGGAAGTTCTTGACAATGATGAGTAAGCCCTCCTTCAAGTAATTTCCAAGCTACTCATAACTAGCATTGGCATCGACACAAGTGATAGAAAATCTCCAATTCTACGTTGGGGTAATGTACAGTTCGACGCCTCTATTTGCCATTTCATTATCCATTAGGGATGAACTTGAGTAAGAATATAGTATCACCATAGTATGGCATCATACTGATTAATTAAATTATCTTTTTAAATGAAATTATATATATACAAGTTTTTTGGTGACATATGATACAAATCCTATATAGGAAAATATTATCTATTTAGAAACTTTTTCTTGACATAAGAAAAAAAAAGCCTATATCCTGACAAAAATCTTACCAAAATTTTTAGATGTGTATTACGTCCTATTTGAAATTAACTAAATAGTTTATATATATAATTTTCTAGTTGAAAATTTGCTATATAAATTCCTACTTAGAAATTCATGTAAGTAGACATATGCAAACTAAGAAAAATGTAATATTTTCAAGTTAGAGAAAAATTAGAATCACAAAAGAAATTTTCTATATAGAAGAATTACCATATGTAGGGAAACATAGGAAAAACAAATTCATATTGAAATTTTTTCCTACATAGGAAAGAAAAAAAAGAAAATCCCCTATCAATTCCCTAGTTAAAATTACACATAAGTAGGGGAAAAAATAATAGGAGAAAAAAACAATTTCTAGTTAGAGAAAATAGGAAATCTCATATGGAATTTCCATAGGGAAAATTTTCATATGCAATTCCCTAGTTTCTCTAACTAGAACCTATTATTTACTTTCCCTACTTATGTGTATTTTTAACTAGGATTTTTCTTTTCCTATGTAGAAAATGATTAAAATTTCCTTGTGAAAGTATTTATCAATTATATTATGTATGCCTTTTATCACAAAGAATTTGGTATTGGTTGGTCAGATGTTAAAGCAAGGGTTACATGTTAGATTTAATATAAAGGATTGTTTCCTTAAAGACTTTAATAATAAGTAGAGGTTAATTGCAAAAGGAAGGAGACTTGGCCACCTATTTATTTTAGATACTAGAATTCCTACTATAAATATTGTTATGTATGCTAAAAGAAAAATTGTGGTTGCAGATATTAAAATATGGCACAAACATTTTGGACATACAAATATGCATAGCTTGAAATTAAGACAATCCAAATGGTTGGCTATATGTTTGCCTACACTTAGAGTTATAGAATTACATAAGGGTCTGTATTCTTTGAATGCATGTTATATAGATGATTTCTTATAAATGCATCCCTTGAGGAAGTATGTCAATTTGGGAAGCTGACAAGACAATCTCTATTGTGTCGAGAAATAACAAATGATGTATGCTCCAGGAAGAGATGTCCTGAATCCCATATGCACAGTGAGGATAGTGGAGAAGCTGGAAAGCTATAAAAGCATGTACTTGGTTCACTTTTTAGTATAATGCTATTGTACTTTGTACTTAGAGTCTGTAACTCTATCCACTCAAGATTGTGTTTATGAGTCCAAGCTAATCTATCTTGGAACCTAATTCACTTGAGTGAAAGTCTATGTCTAGTCATCAGTCTTCTTCATGTCTCTTGCTTACGAGTTCAAGCCTCCATAGCTAAGCTGTGTTCAAGATCCATGTTTGTCAACACGATATCAGAGCCATGGTGAGCTCAGTTTAGCTCTTCTCCTTGCTTCTCCAGCTTCTCATAGCCCATATCCAAGTGTTTGAGCTCATCTTCTTCTTCATTCTCACACACCTCTTCTTGGCCCCAGACTGTACCTACCTCCATTAGAGCTCTCAAATCTCCCTCTACAAGCCCTATCTCCACAAGATCCCATCTAGACATATCTTCTTTGACTTCTTCTGGTCCTCTTTGGCACCTTAATCGATAACATTGATGCTCCCTAGCTTCAGCATTGTCAAAATTTGTCATTGCTACCTAAACTGTGCCGAACTCTGTTTGTGCTGCTGTTGCTATGCACATAGACCGCGATTCTCCCTATGACCATAGGGCTTTTGAAGCTCACTATGCAAGCCTACTTCCTATCAAATCTTAGCCCAAATTATTGATAGGTTGTGCTGCTAGAAGGCAAAAACCAGTCAGGCTAAGAACCCTAATCACAGTCCACCATAGCCAAAAGTGACTAAGCTTCATTTCTCACTTTATTTGCTAGTTGGAAGGCTCAAGGGACCCCTTGCAACTCTCATCTACTCAATGCCACTGATTAATCAACAAGAATGACAAGTCTTTGACGATTTTTGAAGATTTGGAAGAGTCAAGTCAACAACATCTAGCTCAACAAGGAGACTCGACATCAATAGTATCTCTTGATACTCAATTAGTGTCTCTCGGTATTTGTGTATTTAACTCACTCATGAAGTCACTAATTTTGCCTCAGTTGCTCAAAAGTTCATTCTCAGCACTTGTATTGATTTAAAGCCCTATTGATCAAATCCATTTGTAAGTTTAAATTTCTTTGTAAAAGGTTAGACACTATCCGAGTGTCCGCGTGGTAAGACCTCCTTCTAAGATGACTGAAGTGGAACAAATAGAAAAGTTTAATGGTGAAGGCTTTCATGCCTAGAAGGAGAAACCATGTACCATCTCATGAGAAAAGACCTCTAGGATCTCTTTGAGGAAGATGATGCAGATGACAATGCTAAAGAGGAAGATGATGTAGAAGACCACCCTAAAACAAAGGCATGGAAGAAGATGAACAACAAAGCTCTAGGTATTATTACCTATGGTCTATCCGATGATGTATTACATCATATTTCTGACATCAGGGATGCAAAGAAAGCATGGGAAGAACTTGACAAGATCTTTCATACACAAGCAAAGAACTCAAAGGTAAAATTACTTATGCAGTTTTATAAGTTGGATGTAAAAGACAGTTCATCTATGACTATACACATCAATAAGTTCAAGAGCCTTAAAACTCAGCTAACGACTCTTAAAAAGAACATTCATGAGGATGAGGCAATAGCAGTGCTATTTTCCAGTGTTAATCACGAACCATATGAGAACCTTGTTTCAACACTAAGTAATGTTCCCAGTCTCTCACTTAAAGATTCTTATCTAGGGAAAATCTCTTATACACCAAAGGAGCTGTTGGACCCAAAGGAAGAGGTCGAGGATTCAACACCAACAAAAAAATTCGGACGACATGGCATTATTGTGATAAGATTGGCCATATTGCCAGTGAATGTTTTCACAAGAAAAGAGCACATCAGATGCAGAATGACCACCACCAAAGTCAATTCATTAATGAAGAAGAAGAAGAAGATGCTTCTGCTACCATCAACAACTCTAACAGATTGTTCTAGGAAATTTGTTCCCATAGTGGATTTGCTTTGTAAAAACCCTTGCCAAGGATGTAAAGTCTCAAGCTTTAACTTGACTAGGCTACCTATGAGCTAGTCTCCCGGGCCATGTTATCATGTAGGGGGGGGGCAAAAGCCAGCAAGTGTAGGGACTCATCATTTGAGGGGGGGTGTTGAGAAATAACAAATGATGTTTTCTCCAAGAAGAGATGTCTTGAATCCCATATGCACAGTGAAGATAGTGGAAAAGCTGGAAAGCTATAAAAGCATGTACTTGGTTCACTTTTTAATGCAATGCTATTGTACTTTGTACTTAGAGTCTGTAACTCTGTCCACTCAAGATTGTGTTTATGAGTCCAAGCTAATCTATCTTGGAACTTAATTCACTTGAGTGAAATTCTATGTCTAGTCATCAATCTTCTTCATGTCTCTTGCTTATGAGTTCAAGCCTCCATAGCTAAAATGTGTTCAAGATCCATGTTTTTCAATATATTGCATGACAGAGATGTAAAAAAGAATATACTTGATGTTTGGCAACCTATGTAAAATACATATGTTGGTGGACATAGCAAGTATTTATTATATTTAGTGACAATTACTCTAGAATGATGTGGATATATTTTATAAAGGAAAAGAGTGAAGTATCTATTCACTTTAAAACTTTCAAGGCTATTTTTGAAATAGAACCAAGCTCAAAAGTTAAGTGGTTGAGGTTATATGGAGGGGGAGAATACGCCTCTAATGAGTTTCGTAAATTTTTAAGGTCTTATGGTATTAAGAAACATTTTACATACATGTATATCCCACAAAAAAAATGGGATTGTAGAAAGGAAAAATAAAATGGGGATGTTCTTGAATTTGAATGTATATCCCATATAGATGTGTGATCGCTTTGGTGGCACAACCAAAGGTTAGAGTTTGCAATAGATGGATGTGAAAAATGTCTTCTTGTACGGTGATTTGCAAAAGGAGGTATATATGTAGTAGCCAACCCTAGTTATGAGGATTTAAAGTACCCTATGTATGTCTATAAGGTAAGGGAGACACTCTATGGAATGAAGCAAGCACCTAAAGTCTCTCATTAATATTGAATTTTATTTTTTAATGTAGATTGCTCACTTTATATGAGAAAGAGTGATGCAGGTTTGGTTGTCATAGTCATCTATATGAATGACTTGATTATGACATGTGATAGTGAAACTGGAATTGCTAATGTTAAGGGCATTTTGAAGCAGAAGTTTGTCAAGATGAAGAATTTGGGTGAGCTGAGGTACTTTTGTAGTATTGAAGTGATTAGATGTGTTGATAGTATATGGTTTTTCTAAAGGTAGTATAGCTTGGATATATTATTCAAGTATGGTATGATGGTGTATAAGTCTTTTTTAATGTCATTGGAGAAAAATGACAAGTTGAGTGCTAATGTTGGGGATAAAATAGAAGACCCTACTATGTTCATGAGGATAGTAGGGAGTTTGATCTATATAACTAGCACAAGTCTAGACTTGAGCTATACTATCAACCAAAAACTCTCTTCGGTCATACCCATTGACCAAATATGCTCTAGTAAGCATGTTATTGAGGCTCCTAATCTCCAGTTATTGAGGCTCCAAAATCATTCTAAATCATCAACCAATATAGTCTTGCATCAACTCAAGAAACTCAAAATAGATATTCATGGATCCAAGGAACAATCCTACTAGGCATGGGAGAAGACCTCGGGACTACAATAACAAAAAGAATATAGTCTTAGACTAGATCAGTCCTACGAAAATGCATAATTGAAGTTGTCCTTCATTTCCACCATAGCTTATGTAGGTGTCAATCCTTTAGGCCTAGTCCTATTTAGGGCCTTAGGAAAAAGACTCACAATGTTTTATAAAGATGGGATATATAAAGGCATTACTAGTGTTGCATAATTTAGCCCCAATCATGAGAAACTAGGGTAGGAATAATCTCCATTTGTTGTAGTGTGTTAAGGACAATAATGATCTAGCAACCATCCCCAACCCTTTTCTTAATCAAATCTAGAGTCCAACTTGCTTTGGCTTCCTCCATGTATAAACTCACACTCTCTTTGGCATGTTGAATAATTTCTAGAGTTGCAAGTGCTTCAATGATTTGAATAAGTATCTCACTTCTAGGGTTAAGGCTTGACAATCTTTTGTAGATTGATTCCTTGAAAAACAATGATGAAGAGTCTCACCTCAGAGTTTTTAAGGGTGGGAACTCAAGTTTTGACGGGCAAGTCTAAGGAGAAGACGAAGTTGCAACAATCTTGTTGTCCATCAAAGAGGATGATTTCAAGTTGAAGGAGATTTAGTAGCCCAAGTGGTTGATGTACCATAGTGTTTGCATGATATATATATATATAGTGTAAACCCTCTTGCCTTGAGGATGTTTTGCCTAAGCTCCGGAATGACCATTGGTGGGTATCGTTCTCTTCGACCGATAAATGGGAAGTATTTCCACATTTACAACATTGGAGCCAATAAGTACATCACGTTAATAAAGGAATCTACGTAGGTTTGAAGGTATGATTTGTTTGCTATTAGGTTATATGATATCTCAATTATGGCATGTTCGAAGCTGCATCAACTTATAATTCCTTGATTGGGGGAGTTGATCTAGTAATTGGTGGGATGTCACTGGCACGATTCGCAGCACCATAATCAAGCACGATGGTTGGCTGATTAGCCTATCAAATAGGGTTGACTAAGAAATCAGAGCGCCGACTATGATCAGACGAGAGCTTATAAAAGGACTGATTTTCTCTGCTATGGCGTTATAAAGCTTTCGAGGCCCGCCCTGCAGAGTACAGTGATCGATGTTCTGATTCAACCCAGCAATATTTGCATAGCTTTGTAATTGGAATTATGGAAGGAATCGATCAGATGCATCGAGTTTCTGATTACACCCGATCAAGCGCCGGCCGGATACCGACAGCTTCTAAGCTTAGAGGTGCAGACCATCGACGTGATCGTAGTACTGCGACTGATATCCTGATTAACGGACTTCTGATCCGACTACTCATGGTGCTCCTGGTGTGGCCAGCCTCCACTCTCAGCTTGGCTACTTACAACTTACACAGCAATCGTTATAAGAGTACTCATAAGAGCCCGAAGAATATTGGGGCGCGCGATCGTCTTGCAGAGCGTCAGCTCCGAAACAACTATAATAACGGTCCATGGCAGCGCGCCACAGCCACTTGGTATGGAAGCCCCTCCGGCGCTGGCTCTGATGGTACGTAGCATGTCTGTCTAAATCAATCGTTAGATCTCTCCTCGCACTCTTAATCACGAAGTTTTAGATCATTAGTCTCTAATGAATGCTCTTAATCTCGAACTATCTTCTTTCCTCATGCCCCTGCATGAAATGGGTATGGTGTGAAATCGCCCTTAACCATATCGCCGTTCGTGTAGCCCAAGTATCTTACAAAATTGAGGACATCCTAAACCTTAAATTAAAAAAGACTAACAATATATTTGCATCATTAGTGATGGCCTTCACTTTAGAAAAGACTAACAACATCTTTATTTGCACATCTGAGATGGCCTCGATAAAGCCAAAAATCTTCATACTCCAGGAAACTCTAATTCTCATGCTAACTTCCTACTTAATACAAAACCTCTTCAGCTATACTAGCTCTGCCTGATGCTTTGAATACAACCTAATGGCTCTTTTACATTAGCCGCATGTTTCATTGACCATCCTCTCCACACTCCACAAAGACTTGACTTTAGCACCATGATCCCAAAATAGGTGGTCAACTAAGTGTTCACCTCTCTTTGCAAAACATTCTTTGAGAGAGGAAGTTTATAAACTTGTTTGCAATTTTATCCCTAATAGGCGATTTCTTCATCATTTACACCAGAATGTCACATCAAGTCTATTTGAGGAGGTAGTCGAGCATATCCCCGTAAGTTCTAATCACATTTCTCCAAGTGGACACCTTAGTACAAAGAAACCGATATCGTTCCAATTTAAGGTCTTCTTTGTTTAGAATCAATAAAAAATAACTATGTATAAATACCTAGAGCTTTGTTTTACTCCCAAATAGAATTTAGGAAAAATATTTTGATGGCCAACATTAATACTAACCTGAACTAGAATGTTTGTAGCTACCAAGGTTTTGAATGAAAGGAACTTCACAAGAATATAACTAGCATGGGTCACTCACCTTGGAAAATGTTCAAAATGTTTTCTCCTTTATTTTGCAAGTAACTTAAAGATAGCCTTGGATTTTTGTTCGTGGACATTGATATATAGATAAAGGATGTTTTCACATGTGTATGCTCTAACCAAGTGGAAATGAAGTCTGTATTTTGGAAGGAGAACTGCATGAGCCATAGAACTTCTATATTCTTTGCTCTATGATACTAACATGAAACCAATTAATTGTGGACACAAATGTTGGGAGTTAAGTTAGTTATGGGTATTATCCACAACTGAGTGCAAGCATGCTAACTTCAGGAGGAGCATGTGGCTATGGAGTGCTGGCGAGTAGCCCATATGGATCCAATGTGGGTGCGGTAAGCTCCATCCTCTTCAAAAATGGTCGAGGATGTGGAGCTTGCTATCAGGTATAGAACAATTACTACTTTTGGCAGGGCTATTTCACTTGGGTGAAAATGCATAAGGGTATGTTACTGCAATGGAAATGGAAAGGGGATTCCAAAGAAAAAGCAAATATGTATTTCTAAAAAAAAGAGCTGTCAACGACCGACTATAAAATGAGGGGAAAGTCCATACAAGCATGCTAGTTAAAAGGGAAAGGGAAGAAACCAAGGCAAAGGCTAGTCCTTTCAAACAAAGAAATGGAAGCATGGTAAAAATGCCACAAGCAGCTACTTTTGAGTGAATAGAATAGCACAATTATATTCTCTACAAGAGCATTAAACCATATTTTAAGGTAATAATGTCCAACATGACTATATTAATCAAGACAACTAGAACATTACAATAACCAATAATGTCCAGCATGACTATGATCAAAATGTAGAGCATTACAATAACCAGCAATGTACTCCTATACTTCGAGTAATTGGGTTGGTTAATGTGATTGGGTACAAGAGATTGAATACTGAATGGGGTAATTAGGGCGAAATATTGTGGCGCAGGTGAGATGCTTGGGAGGGCGGATTTGCTCGTCCAAGCCTGTGTGACGGTGGTTGCCACTGATTGGTGCCCCGGGTGTGCTGGAACCCACTTCGACTTGAGCGGGACTGCCTTTGGCAACATGGCCGCCACCCTCGCACAACGCTCCCCTCTTCGCAACCTCGGCATATTGCCAGTGCTCTACAGACGGTGATTACATGCTCTTCCAAATATATATATCTTATTAACCACCATAATAAAAGATCGATTGATTATTGTCTTACCACGTTTGAAGAGTGGAGATAATAATAAGAGAAGAGGTGAAAAGAGATAACATAAGACCGACTTCAAACACAGGGGGAGGGGATCAGTTCACAGGTCTCTCTACATTTAAATACTAAGTGAAGAAGTTGAAAGGATTGCAATGAGATCTACTTAATCATTGGCTAAATCTAATATGCTCAATTAAAGTGTTTAAAAGGGCAAAACTAATATCCTCAATGAAAGGGTAACTAGCATAAAAACTTGAAGTAAGGAAATATCCTAACAATCCCTTCACTGAGGCCAAGAAAATTTGTACAATAAGATAACAGGACATGTTTGCACCCAACAATACTTTTCACCTTTTGCAGAGTGCCTTGCTCATACCGTGGAATACCACTAACTTTTGAGGTAAACCAAGGATCTAGCAACTATTGGTTCTCAATGCTCATTAAATACCAGGCTGGAGATGGGGATCTCTCAAAGGTGGAGCTTATGCAGGTACATTGCAATAAAAAAGAACTAGCTCATCTTTAATACTCCAAGGTGTCATTATAAACTATTGTTGAATAGTCCATCTGCTAACCATGACTACATGTTTGCAAAATTTGTGTGCCCTCCATTCCATGCTAGTCTACAAGGAAGTAACATGCTACGCCCATTCACCTAAAGTCACTGGTGCATTGTTGAATTTCTCTAGACCCAAAAACAGTTGTACATGTAAAGAGCCTTGATGCATAATGTTGAGATATGACCATGATGAACTTTGTGCATGAGTATATGTAGTTTTAATTCATAAGATCAAGGTTCAAACATGCTCACTTTTTGACAACTCAATTGCAGAAAGGATCAGGTGATTGGATTCCCATGCAACAACTTTGGGGGGCATATTGGTGCTTGAATTGGGGCCCACTACATGCTCCATTCTCCATACGTTTGACCACCTCATATGGACTTACTCTCACCTCGATGAATGCTATTCCTGCTAATTGGTACCCAGGAGCCCGTTATACTGCTCATGGAAATTTTCCAGACACATACTTATAAACTACCACCCTCCCTCTCTTTGTTGTATAGTGTTTATTTCATCAGCCAGTTGATGCCCTCGCTAATTATCACCCGCCTTTGGCATCATATGGAAATTTGCCAAGGATAGTGGCTTGGTCTTTGTAATTCCTTATTAGCGAGAGCTCAGCTAGTGCTTGTTAAACACACTATACCTACTCATTTCAAGAATACGCTTTAAAAGTGGTGCAAAAGTATGCTTTTTTATCACATCTTAAGTATTCGAAGAGTCTCCCATCTCAATAATCAGAAGCGACGCTTTCACGTCGGGTTCACCAAGTGTCGCACGCACTACAAGATATAGACCTTATACCGACGTTTAAAGCGACGAAAATACAAACAACAAAATTTGCCCCCGTCGTCGCAAAAAGCGTCGTTATTGATGACGCCATAGAAACGTCGCTATTGGCATCACTATATGCGTCGCTATATGCGTCGCATATAGCGACGCATATAGTGACGCATATAGTGACGCAACCAGTGAATTTGCGACGCGCATAGCGAGGCGAATAGCGACGTGAGCAGTAAATTTGCGATGCAAATAGCGACGGTAATAGGAAAGAAAAAATTTTGTGGCAGGGCAGCACTGCCACATATAGCACTGTGTGCTGTATGAGAGCCATACAAAATAGTTTCTGCACTACTGCATACAAAGCGCTTGCAAACAAAAAGAATGTATACTGAAATCATAAAATTGATACATGAAATAAATACATGATCGCATAAAATGCGATTGGTACAATCATGAAAGGATATCACTAATACATAGAAAATGTCTACATAGATCAGGCGACTAAAAACTAAAGGTGTGTGAGCTCCAAGGATCCAAGGGCGAGCTATAAATCCTCGTCACCCGAAAGCTCGTCCCGCCGCAAAGGAGCATCGAATGGATTCTGCAGAAAAAGAAACAACATATCAATCCACCATACAATAATGCATTCAAATATCTCATGGTAACTACGGACAAGAAAGATGAGTGACTTACAGGGCTGCCGCGTCTATACAATCGGTCGATCAATGCATTAAGACCGTCCCTCTCTGCATATCGAGTCTCAAGGCCTTGCGGATCGCGATTTGTAATGGAGTGTTGCAAAGAAAACAAAATGCTAACTGTTAGAAACATGATTGTCAGTACAAAGAATATTTCAAAAAAACAAATAAGCAAAACAAAAGAGAAACTTACAAAGTCCTCCAAATATGTCATGTGGCCGCCACTCCCAAGATGATGGACCACTCCGGCCTCGAGTCGTGCCCTCGCCGCCTCCCATCTGCTGACTCTAACGTCCTGGCGAATCTGTAGCCTCCTCCCTCAGTCGGCACCAGTCGTCTGCATCTAACCACTCGGGCTTTGCAGTCCCACTCTTGATTGCCTTGCGTGCGTCGGATCATCTATGTGACATGTATGCACGCATGCAATCCATCATCCAGCCCGTAGAGAATCTATCTACTGCGGCTAACACCGGAAACTCCTCGTGCAAGGATGCTACTATGTAGTCCTTTCTCCCCTCCGGTATGTTCTTCCAATGATCTAGGACGTTGTGCCAAAAATCTTATTGGCACAACTCTCTCATGCGAGCCATCGCCCTCCTCCCCTCATCATTCATGATGATGGCTCCTGACCTACTATCAACCAGGTATCCATAACCCCTAGGAGTCTGCCTAAGATGGGTCCTCTCCCATCTCCGTCCACGCTCCTGGGCATATCCAGGAGACCCCTCTACATCCGCTGTACCGACGGGGGTAACCTCTCTCGGAGTGGCACTCAAAGGGGTGCCACCAAAGGGGGTGCCATCAAAAGGGGGTGCCACCAAAAGGGGTGCCACCTGTTATGACGGCTGCGCAAAAGCCAGAGTAACTGGAGTAGACGTTCCCACAGGTGTGACAAATCCTGGAGGTGACGCAGCTCCAGCTGAACGACGAGACGGAGATACCACATCTGTGTCTCCACAGTAGCACCCCCTGATCCCGATGCAGTCCCTCCCTCTGGCCCAAGTCGTGAGCATCGAGATCGTCTGCTCGAAGCTAAAGCATCTGATCGCGCTGAAGCAGATCTAGCAGAGCGCCTTGACGAAGAACGAGACAGCTCCTGGTCTGCCATCTCTCTGAATCTCACGAGCTAGTCTGGAGACATGCGTGCCATCATGTCCTGAAACTCTTCATCGCTCATCCCTCGACTCATCCTGAAAATGTCACCTGCACTGATAAAAAATGGTGTTAGAATAATCAATTTAAACTATACAAAGCACAGTAATATAAATCATTTTTGAAAAATCCCTCTTAAAATACATAACTTATGTACCTTTATGGAAGATCTAAACAACGAATTGAGTAATACAATTCTCCAAGAATGAAGTATTCTATGGTCCCATGTTAATCTCCTGACACAACTCTGCATACACTGGAAGGTCGATAGACATGTCACCACAAAAGAACGAGTCTGCCTCGTTCTCAAAAAATTCTTGGACTACTGTATTTCCATCATTGTTAGCCGATGCAGGCTCCAAGCTTGCGGTGGCCTCCACCCCTTGTAATATCGACCCCTCTATTTGCATATTTTCTTCATCTATGCCCGGAACATCGCTTTGATCATATACTCTCGCACTTCGAGGAGTTGAAGGTATAACATACCACCATCGAGGTTATCGGGGGTTTGGATAGAAGATTACCTGTTCACAAACACGTACAAAGCGAGTTCAAACCATTGTGACATAAACCATGTCGTATTACAATTAGCAAGCAAATGACTCTATGCACTTGTTCACAATGGGCCGGCAACACAAAGGTGTCGCGCAAATCCGTCCATTTTTTTTCGGAATCTATTTCGAGAAATCCAGATGGACCTCGTCGAACTGTTGCTCCAGCTCCTCCAAGTACCACTTGGAACCACTGCACATCGAATAGTATCATGGAGAAGCTACGGTAATCCACCGTAATAATACTTTGCAAGTTCCCAAAATACTCCATCTCATCCACAACTGTGTTCGGATCCGTTGCTCATCGCCGGCTCTCTTGCTCAAACCTTGCCATGACACCACAGTCCATTGTGGAGCGCATTTTGTCAATACGCTCCATGCGAAAATGCCATCCGTGCGACCACGCTGCACTATATATTTTGTACTGTACATTGAAACACTCAAATTAGATGTCGCATATAAAATGTAGATACGACACATTCTAAACCCCTCATCACCTTTGGACTACATCCCCTCGAGAACTCCCACTCCTCCATTGAGACCTCTGTCCCTTCGCTGGATGTTGCGGTCAAGGCTCCTTGCAACCATCGTGTTGACATAAACCGCCGCATCTCCTCCATGCCTTCGGGATATCGAATCGGTCGATGATGCGTACTGTGTCGGAATTCAGCTCGCACTTCCTCTCGATCTTACCTTGCAATCTGGTACTTGGCGAGCCACGTCTCCATGGAGGCATGGTGCAACATACAAAAGCGATTCACCTTCTCTTCCATTGAGGCATCCATTCTTTTTTCTACCCCATTTCCAACCACCACATCTCCAGTCAGTCTATCATCGTCCTTCAGCGTCCATAGCATTTCATTGTCTGGTTCCACCATTGGTAGCCATTGTGAGATATGCACTAACGCCTCTGACACCAACCAACCTTCCGCCATGCTACCTTCTGGATGAGCTCGTTGTCGCACAAAGCCTTTCAGGGTTTTCATGAAGCGCTCCAGGAAGAACATCCATCGCGTATGGACAGGTCCAGCAATCTCCACTTCGTCCACAAGATGCACAAGAAGGTGAACTTGTATCGTGAGCATGCTAGTGGGCATGTATTTCTCAAAGAGACAGACCGTCTCCACTGCTCCCCGCCTTGCGGATTCAATAGAGGACGTCTTAATCTCTTTCTGTGAGATCCATTGCACCAAAGTCGACAACTTGTAAATGGCCCCGCGAATTTCTGGAGTAAGGCATCCTGCGATCGCGATTGGTAGGACAAACTGCCACAAATGAGAAAGCATTATGAATAATGGCCACTTTTCAAATTGCAAAATGCCCACGCTAATTACAATCCATTCTGTTCACAAACCTGACATATCTTATGCCGATCATGGGATTTTAGCCCCGACAATTGGTCATCTTTAGAAAATGCGGATCGGAGAGAATGCATCATACCCGTCAGAGTGCAGATAGACTTGATTACTTGCTTCACAATCCGCTCTTCTTTGGTGGACAAACCCCAAGGAGCGCGAGGAAGCTGCACTCCCCCTTCAGCACTCGACTGCGGCCAAAGCGCCTCCATTTTACCTACCTCCTTCAAATCCATTCGTGACCCTATAGTGTCTCTCTTTCCTGTGATGTGGTCCCATAGCAAGCTACCTACATTCTTGAAAATATGCATGGGATCCAACAAGTGGTTGACCTGTAAGTGGGTCCAATATGGCAACTCGTAGAAAACTGAGAACCGTCGCATTCCATTTGGATGTGATTCCGGGTTTACCATTTTCAACTCGTACCAGCTTGCAGCGTTCATACGTGTTGGAGGTCATCCAAGAAAATCTTCCCTGAGTTCATGATCCTCCGGCAAGAAAGCGGCATGTCCTTGATATACCATCTTCTTCATGGTTCGTGACCTTCGGGAGTCTAACTGTGGCCCACACAATGGACATGCATGATAACCTGAGGTAACTAGACCTGTAAGGCGAGCCACGACCTAGTGAATACTTGATTGAATGAAATAAAAGATAGATATTACCAGCGAGAACGGAGGTCTGCTCACCTGAGCACTCTCCCAATCCCGAAAAGTCATGCATCGTCCACATGAGAATGGCTCGAATGTTGGCTGACCGCCGACCATTGCGCCTGCTCATATCTTGCACAATGACCCCCTCCTCCCACAAAATCTTAAGCTCATCGACTAATGGACGAAGATACACGTCCAATTAATAACTCAACCTCCTCTACCAATAAGTCATCTGATTTGGCTGTCTTGCACTTATATTGCAAGAGTGGTCATCATCAATCAACAATTCCAAGCACACTGTTTTCTTAATGGTTACATTGGAAGAAAGTATTTCCCCATTGGTGAAGCCACTCAAAGTATCTTACAAGCTCTTTGAGCACGAAGAGTTCAGCCTCTCCAAAGCACTAACACACAAGAAAAGTCCAAAACCAAGACGGTCTTTTCCTTGGATCCTTGAGCCTTCAAAAGAGTTACCTATTTTTCCTTGTTATGTGCCATATCAAGAATATATTTTGAAAAAGAACTTATGCCCAATGACTCGTGCAGTCTGCGAATTAGAATCCATGCTATGCAATCAATCGAGCGATGCTTCACAAAAAAAATTATAAATGCATTGAAGAATTTGTGCCTAGCGTAACTACATGTGCTCGCGTGTCATGCAAACACAAAAGATACACACAACGGAAAATAAACTCCTAATGACGTTGACTAAAGAGTTCAAAAAGTACAAAGCATCATGATATTGTATTTATTCAATGTGAAAGTGATAATCAAGTACAATTCTTTATAGAAGTTGGATTTGTTCCACTCTCCTCACTGTGCATATGGGATTCATGACATCTCTTCCTGGATCATACATCATTTTTCTATTTCTCAATAGTAGGTTGGTTTGAGGATAAGCTAGGATTGGGATGGCAAGCTGGAAAATGGATATCCCATGTCATTATGGCTCATAGCATTTTACTAAAAGAACACCTTAACCACTAGATTACTTAGACATATTGAAGCACATGATTACCTTATGCACTTAGGTAATATATAAGGCCAAATTTTCACGATTCTTGGACAAGAGTGCAAACACATTCACACATTGTAGATGTGTTTGTACACACATGTTTTTAAAATTTGAACTCTTCTTCAAGCTTCTATCTGGTTCTTTGAATATGATATAGCTCTCTTATAGATTAGAAACCCTTCACATTAGCAGATGTTATAGGAAAAAAGATAGCATGCAATCTATTGATTTCAGTGGGGATTAGAAGAAGAAGAGTATATAGTCTGAGCTGCAATAACCTTCCCTTATTCTATCAATAACCCGACCTCCTCTACAATAAGTCATATGATTTGGCTGTCTTGCACTTATATTGCAAGAGTGGCCATCATCTTGACACACAATTTGAGAGGCAAATAAAACTCCTATTGAATCTGCTGTTCCAATCTGATAAACAACTCAATGTTTTCTACAACCTCTTTTGATGTTTTACAAAATCAACAATTCCAAGCACACCGTTTTCTTGATGGTTACATTGGAAGAAAGTATTTTCCCATTGGTGAAGCCAATCAATGTATCTTACAAGCTCTTTGAGTACCAAGAGTTCAGCCTCTCCAAAGAGCAAACACACAATCAATGTCAAAAACCAAGATGATCTTTTCCTTGGATCCTTGAGCCTTCAAAAGAGTTACCTATTTTTCCATGCAATGTGCCCTATCGAGAATATGTTTTGAAAAAGAACTTCGTGCCCAATAAGTCGTGCAGTCTGCAAATTAGAGTCCATGCTATGCAATCAATTGAGTGATGATCCACACAAAAAATTTTGAATGCATTGAAGAATTTGTGCCTAGTGTAACTACATGTGCTCGTGCATCATGAAAGCACAAAAGATACACACAATGAAAAATAAACTCCTAATGACGATGACTAAGGAGTTCAAAATCCTCGCATAATATTTTGCCCTCAGATTTGCAAAGGTGGACGTGCAGCATCACGACATCCACGCCCTCCAAACCTTCATATCCTCCAGATAGGCCAATGCTACCCATCCTCATCACCGCCAAGCTCAACGGTCAATGCAATCTCTTCATCTTTTGCAAAACTATCTACAATGTCCACATCTTCATCTTCATCATCTCTTGGCTCAAATCCATCATAAACCGCACCATCCAACTCCTCAATTGTATATGTTGCATCATCTCTTCTTTTGAATAGTTTGATTCTCTTCCCTACAATGGGAATCCACAAGGCTGTACCATCAAGTTCTCCTAAGGAATATGTAGCATTGTCATGGACATGCTACACTAAATAAGGCTCAAACCATCGTCTGGAAACCTTGCTACTGTCATAGACCAACACCCAATCTCCCTCTTTAATCTCTTTAGGCCTCAATCTGTGTCTGCTTTCAAAGTGGTCTTTGTTGCGAATTGTGGCCTCTTTGATCTTTTGAATTGCTCTCTCAATATCTTCAGGTCTTCTCTCCAACTAACGAATACGAAGAGCCAAAATATCTTCTCTAGGCATCTCTTCTTCTTGCCATGATAAAGCACTCCAAGTAAGTGTGCAAGTCTCTGTAGGCATGACAGGCTTTTGTCCATACATCAACTCATCTCGCATATATCCTATAGTCACACTACGAGTAGTGCCATCAGCCCATAAGGCATAAGGCAACAACCTAGGCCACTCTCAAACCCATCCACCGCATGCTTTGGCCAAGGCTTTCACAATTGGCAGATGACCTCTTTTGCTCTTCCCATTGCCTTTTGGATTATGTGTCGAAGTCAAAACAAGTTTAATGCCAAGGCGAGAGAAGAACTCCCTGGCCTCATCAGCATCCAACTCACCTCTATCTGTAGTAACTTTTCCAATACATCCATACCTACAAATAACATCCTCCAATAGAAACTTACAAATCACTGAACTAGACTTTGTTCGTAATGCTCTTCCTTCCACTTGATTTGTGAGATCTTCTCATGCCAAAACTATATAGCGCATCTGCCATAAACCAACAAGCATAATAATCAAATCAAGAACCCACTTGTAATGAATACATAGCGGGTAGGTAGGATGAAGCCCATCTCTATGCCTCTCTGATGAAGAGAACAACTAACAATCAGCTCATGTCTCAACGAACTCTGAGATATCTCTATACATGCCTCTCCACCAATAGCACTTTTTTATCTTCTCATAGGTCACCCAAACAACTCAATGTCCAACCCAAAGACTTTTATGAAACTATATCATGATCTGCACTTGTGAAGCTCTATCACAAATAGCTCTCGATGGCTGTCCTCCTCGCTTTCATGGATGCTTCCAAAGTAGCCCACTTCGCAAGAAGAAACCATAAGCTTTTCTTCTAATCTTCTTGAACTCTACAGCATCAGTCCATCCATCCTAACTAGACATAGCACTCAAATAATGACCAATCTGCAAATCCTCTCCTGTATACAAAGTCTCATCAAAGCTTTCCAAAGCATAAACATGACAAATATGATCAGCATGCATGCTTGAAATATCAGCCCCATCATCAGCATCATCAATGCAAGAAAAATCCATATCATCATACCTTGCTCGTAAAAGCATATCAGCTACTAGCTTGTCTTTACCTGCTATGTGCTTGAACTCTAGATTCATGGATTTTATGTATCCAATCCACCTAAGCATGGCAATATCTGGAGTACAACAACTCATGATCATACCTAAAAGAGGCAAAAAATCAGTCTCGACGACTACCATAGCAACTCCAATGAAGTACTCTCATTCATTCTTGAGAGCCGTGACAACTCCCAAGAGCCCATCCAATGCCGATAGGACTAGTATCAACAGTAAGAATAGTAGGTCTTCCACACTCATAATCTGCCTTTTGAAGAGTTGGAGCAGCTCTCAATAATTTCTTCAATTTCTGCATGGCTTTAGTATGTTTTATCTCCCAAGAAAAATGTTGCCCTTTTCTCAAGAGCTGGTAGAGATCATCTGCAATATGAGCAAAATGAGGAATCCAAATAAAATAAAACACACGTGCCCCAAGAAACCTGCGAAACCTCCGAAGTGGAAGAGCAAGTCTTCGCAATCTTCTCTATGGCATCAACCTTTGCAGGAGAAGGCTTCCTACCATAATATCCACATATATGTCCAACAATCAAAACTTCTCTAGCACCAAAAATAGACTTCAACCCTAACAAGGTCAAATTCACTTCCTCTAGCAAAGAATCCTCTCAACATCTCTAATATGTGAAGCCACAAAGAACCTGCATCCATGGTCATCTAAAGAATCATCTTTACCTTCTTCCAAACAACCCTTGATAGGTAAGTCATCAATGAAAGGCATAGTAAGCTCAGGGATAAAATCTGATAGAACCTTGTTCATCCCATTCTTCATATGGGCACTTATCTAAAATAAAGATCACTAAGTGAATAGATAGCACATCCAGCAAACAGTGACTCATCCACAATAGGTCCAGCACCAACATTTTGAATAGCGACCTTGTTTACTGGATGTAGGTCATCCTGTATGAATCTAAGTGTCCCATTCTTCTTAGGAACTATGAACCATCTATTAGAATATGGAGCTGAAGGTGGCTCTAGAATTTGCATCCTGATCTGCTCATTCAAAAGCTCTACCAATTTGGGCAAGTGAGCCCTTGAGGAATAGGCCGTAGACTTCAATGGACATGCGGAATGATAAAAATAACCATAGACGTCACAAGGCTAGGATCAATGCATCCAGTCTCATGTGCAAAGAAAGCAAAAGCTTTTTCATGTCTGCATAACATCTCTTAAAAACATCTTACCTCCTCAGAGAAGAAAATCTTCAAAGAAGAAAATCTTCAAAACATCCTACCTCTTCAGAGAAGAAAATCTTCGGTCCCAATCTTCATCTCTTTCAATGTCTCAACTGAAAACTTACGTTCGATACATGCAGGATCTCATAAAAGAGGTTGCATAACATCTCTCCTAATCATCTCATCACTGTCCAAAGGTAGCGGTCCTACAACTTGTCTAACCTTCTTGTCAACTTTCTTATATTTTTTTGAAGTCTCACTTCATTGCTACAACTTGCAAATTTCACCCCTCGATGAAAATACCCTGGTAAACACAAATTTTCCTGTGTATAAACAGCAACATGGAAATCTTTTTGCTAAAATATGTCAGCAAATAATACTTTTTGCTGAGAATCTCAACACCCAAATTCCTTTGAAGCATGAAATCAGAAATTTCACAATACATCGCCAAAGAATGGACCTGTAAGACATATGACAACTCTTGATTGTTAGTATTTAGCAATACCGAAAGTTCTTCCATGGTATGCAAGCATAAAAGCCCATCATAGAGACCATCTATCCAGCCTTCTTCCTGCAAAACACCTGCAATCATCAATTCTTTTTCCTTTCCTTTTACGTACAGCCTGGCAGCTCTAGGCATATCAGAAATATGCTGAAAACACAAAGTACTTTCAATGGATACACCATAAACACATGAGGAAAAATTGACGCTGCCAGGAGATAAGAGCTTTCCTTGACTCGTACCACCATCATCTTGCAAGACAGTGGTACCTAGCAAAACTTTAGCTCTCCTGCTAAAAGAGGGGAATCCCTCAAGGAATCCTTATTTGGCTGATAATGCAAACAATCATGAACTGGACAACTCTCTTCCCATCCTTGCTTCGGATACGTGCATAGGCAGACCCATCATCCAAAACTTTAGTCTCCATCTGAGACTCAACAATAAATTCTTGCCCCAAAATCATAGGATAAGAACAAGAGTTCTGTACAAAGAAATGATAAGACTCACCCACATCTCTAATAGAAATCTTTAGGTTTGGACAAGCAGGATACAAATCTCTTGCAGTGTTGTTGGCCGCACGCATGCACCAACCATGATCCACATCAATTGGCCATCTACCAGTGTCATATAAACCTCGCACTATGATTAATCTCAAAACCATGATCCAAAAGAGCAACACAAGGAGTCTCTGTCTTGCCAAGCTTGATTACAGTCTCTGTGGTTGCTCGAGCCCAGTGACTTCGAGAAAAATGGCTATGAGGCACCAATCTAGGCACATCTTCACTCTCATCATAATGTACGGGTTGAAGCAAAGGATGAAAAGACTTCTTGAACTGCATACATAAAGCTCTTTCTATAGATTCCTCAATAGTCTCCTCATCATAATCAACCTCCTCGATCTACGACCCATAAAGAATAGCCTCGACAACAGCTAAAGCCTCTCGATGGATCATATCCTGCATTGGCTCTTCAATAAATTGACGTTTTCTTTTTATGATGTCCATGATAACATCATGAAACTCACTTTTGGCAATCCCCAAGACTTCTACAAGTGTTTATTCAATTTTGCAATTAAGAATTCGATCCTCGAGTACCTTCTTCAAGTCTATGGTTGGATGTCTCGATGTCGAATAGCAGCTTGAACCCAGGTTGCTTTTTCCGCTTTGAATCCTTTGTCTTTGGGGCCTTCTGATCTTCTTTTACTTTTGGCTTCTATACGTTGGCCATACTCTGCTCCGGTCCTGAAGAAGAAGGCCGAAGAACTGGTTCACTCCTTCGAGGTAGGAGAAGACATCGCTAGAGGTGTTTTCATAACCTTCTGTAACTAAGCCTTCCATCTCTGCCTCTTCATCAATGTGGAAACCGTATCAATAGCATCTTGCCAATCCGTCTTCAATCCCATAGATTGTGTACGGTCCTCAAGAAGCTCTCCCAAACTCGTCCTGAAGTGCAAGATCAGCCGCTTGCAAGAATAACTCCACTTTCTTCGAGTTTAGGGCTCTTTGCTCAAGTGCATCCAATTGGTTGTAATGTTCTTCAATCTCGCGCAATAACTCGAAAGCAACAAGTCCTTTGTTGGGATGATAGACCCATTCTTTGAATGTCTTCCGTGTAGCAATACCATAATCCTCCGGAAAATATTCATCTTTGAGTGCCTTCTTGAAGGCATTCTAATTTGAATCTTACACAAATAAATCAGTCACTCTGACTCGCAAAGCAGGGGTGACAAGCCGTAGGAAATAGTTACTCCAGTTGGTAGGAACTCCAAAAAAGTGCATTTGGCTTTTGAAAGTTTTGAGATAAGCTGAGACATTGTAGCCATCAAATAATTTGCATTCACTTACCACAGCTTCAATCGCCTTCCTTGCACCATGCGCATGCTCTTGTTCTTGATGTAGCATTCGTTGTTGATCCAATTGTTGCTGATGTAGCTATTGTTGTTGTTGCATAGATAAGTGCATCTGTTGATTCTACATCATGATGGCTGAAGAAATATTTTGCAATAAATTCTTTATCTCATCGATCGAAAAGGAAGAAGCACTCGATGATAAAGTGGGTGGAGTATTCGAAGAGTCTCCCATCTCGATAATCAGAAGCGATGCTTTCACGTCGGGTTCACCAGGTGTCACATGGAAATTCATGTGGAGAGTTCTAAATGTCGCTCATCGTAGGGATGCTAAGCGAGATGGGAATAATAGATCAAGAGTACTCAAATCTAGATAAATACATGGAGTGAAGGAATGGTTAGGATTCTCATTCGAACAATTTCATGTGTCAGCATGATACATAGATTTCAATTTTCTTGATATGTTTTCATACAAAGATCTCTTATTTGCTACTCACAAGGGATAGAATAGAAGAAAAAATTCACAAGAGAACTAGGTAGAAATCATGCTGTACATATGTCTAAAACTACCTTATAGGTGGTTTCCTTCTATCTAAAACTATTGTATAAGTAGTTTCTCAGTATTTTGTATATCATTCCAAAGAACCTTTTCGTGCAACCAAAGTACTTTAATTCTACAAGAGTAATTACAAAGTAAATTTTCTTTATGAATATAAATTTAATCTAAAGTCCTAAGTGATGTCGGTACGCTATGTGTAACCCTAGTTCTTCAACACCTCCCTCAAGTACAACAATGTACTTGTTCAATATTTATTTTCTTATTAAGATTTTTGAATTGATCACAAAACACTTCAATATATCTTTTCAATTTTTATTTATTTATCTTTAAACATCGTCATTAGCCATATAACATAATGCAACTACGGTTTGCTTCTTACCACATCGAGTTGCTTCTTACCACACAAACTAATGAGTCCACTTTCGAATGAGTAGCAATAGCCTAATGTAGATATTTTGTGTTCCATGTTCATGTTTCCAACCTAGTAAGCATCAGTATAAGCAAGTAATCTCACTGAAGAGTTCGCTTTATAAACTAGCCCACAATATGTAATACCTTTGATGTTCTTGACAATCCTCTTGGTTGTGAACCAATGAGAATACCTTGGTTCCTACATGAATTGACTTACAATGCTCACAAACAATGAGAGGTCTAGTCTTGTGATTGTAAGGTATATTAGGCAATGAGAGGTCGTCTAGTCTTGTGATTGTAAGATATACTAGGCAACCAAATGGTTGCCTACATATGTTGGCATCAAAATGATTTGTACCATGATCTTCGACAAGCTTCAATTAAGCTTCCATACTAGGATTGTAGGATGGCTTGCAAGACTCCATGTTGAACCTATTTAAGAGCTTTCAAGCGTACTTTTGTTGAGAGAACTATTTTATTTTCATGTTTGATAACTTCAATACCTAAAAGATAATGAAGTTCTCCACAGTTCTTCATATGATACTTAGCCTTCAAAAGACATTTCATGCTTGATGAGATCCAGATTATGTCTTGTGATAACTAGATCATCTATATGGATAGTAAGGATAACATCTTTATATTCATGCTTGATATAAAGAGATGGATCTAAAACACTATTATGGAACCTATGTGAAGTCAGAAACATGTTTATCTTGTGACTCTAAGTTCTTGAAGCTTGTTTCAAGCTGTAAAGAGACTTCTTTAGCATGTATACCTTTTTTGGATAATTTTGGTAGTATTATCAGGAAGTTATTGCATATATACCTCATGTAGGTCTCCTTTGAGGAAATTTTAACATATATTTGATGAATGGGCATCTATAATAGGAGGCTATGGCAGTAATGAATTTGATAATAATTGTATTTGCAACTAGGGAGAAGATTTCATTAGTCTTTGCTGTAATTTTAAAAACGTCGCACATAACCTGGCCTTATATTTCTCAATAGATAGATTTAGCTTCACCCTATAAATCCATTTGCATCCTATTTCTTTCTTCCCTTTTGGATCCCTTTGGGAAGATCTTCTAGTCACCACCAATACCAATCATCATAAGAGCAATATGCTCTTTATCCATTTCTCATCCATTTGTTGAAATCATATACATGTTTTTTTATACACTGGAGGTTCTAGGATAGGTTGAGTATTAGCCATGAGAGTTGTATGATGGTCATAAAATTTGAAGAATCAATGAGTCTTTGAGCTATAAAGTTTAGCCTTATATATTCTTTCAGAGGTCCTACTAAGCTTCCTTCTTCTTTCATTAGAAGAAATATGAACTCAAAAAAATCCTCATAAGGAATTGATTACGAAAACTTAAATGTGGATTAGTCCCTCTTCCATGGTCATCATTGCACATCTTTTTGTCACATCCCCCCTACATCCCTAGGCTCCACCCTACTTTTTGTGGTGGGTCTCATCTAGAAAGAAGAGAATCTCCTCTTCTTTTAACCCTGGTAACTACCTCTTTTCAACCTCTAAGACAGAATCCACCACTCTTCTAGAAGTGCCACATCAATAAATCATACTTATTTTTGACCCAAAAATGACTTTTAAAAATTTTCGTAGAAAAGGGATTTCTTTTTCTCAAAAGGTGCCCAATTGTATTGTGAGAGTTAAAATATTATTTTTTGCACTAAAATGCCTCTAAATTGAACTCCACACATGTGGTGCCTAGAAGTTACATAATCACTTCATGGTCCACTGCCTCTCCCAAATGCCATATCAGCAAGGTGAGCTAATTTTGACCCCAAAATTTGGCTTTTCACCTCCCCTCTCAAAAATTAGTCTTTTCCATCTCTAGATTTACCTAACCATATTATATACTCATCTAAGCATTTGTCGTGCTTTATTTTTCCCTTTAATCCTTCTAAGTCAATAGGTACATAATCAATATTATACTTAAAAAATTAATCTATACCATTTCCTCTCCTAACTCACATTTCCTAATGGAACCACTTAGGGATATAAGCAATCTTAAAAGGAAATGTGGATTATCATTGTCATCTAGATGAAGAGTATGCTATTACAAGAACCCCTTATAGCAAGCATGGCCTAGATGCAATAACAGCTTTCAAATATCTTTTAGAGAGAAAGAAAAGTAATGATCTTTGGGTAGATATTTCGTTGTATCCGAATGACCTAGCACTAGGCTAAATCCAACTTTTAGTCATTGCTTACTTATGTTAGAAATTGTGAAAAAGGTCTATTAGCTTATTGCAAGTGGTTATGTAGCAATTTTCATATGCATAAACACTATCAATCAATATTATATAACACTCATCAATATTTTTTACAATCCCAAGGTTATTTAAATCTATTGCAAAAACCTTTCAAGATGAGGAAAATAAAGTGCATAAGCTTGAAGTAGAATGGAAGTAATACAGAGACAAGGAATAAGAGATGGCAAAGGATGCATAAAGAAATTCATCCTAGTAGGAGGAAAATGCTTTATTGAAGTTGCTAGAAAAAAAGAAGGATAAGAACATTGCATAAAGGTGCAAGCAAACTTCCATGGGTTACACTAAAAGAAAATTTTGACCATTGCCAATCTTGTCACTATCCTTGAATGCGGCATGAATTGGCTAATTAGTCCGATTGAATAGCTAAGGTCCGATCTAGTAACGGTAAGATAAATCAAGCTACCCACCATTTGTCCATACATAGTGACATTCTCAATCTCATTCCCAACATCTGCAAGTAGCTTAACATTTTTCTCCAATGGAGTGCTCAAAGACTTGCAATCCAACATACCCTACTTGGTTAACATGTCTTGTGCATATTGCTTTTGCAACAACCAAGTACCATGAGGTGTAGAAAAAAACTCAATCCCAAGGAAATACTTTATTTCACCCAAATCTTTGACCTCAATTCAACATGTAACATTTCCTTGATCTCTTCAATTCCCGTGACATCATCACCTGTAATGATCAAGTCATCCACATAGATGGCTAATATCACATAACCAATCTTTGTCTTCTTTGTGAATAGGCTATGATCAGTCTTTCCCATAGTGAAACCAAGTTTCTGCAAGCATGCACTTATCTTAGCATTCCAAGCTCTAGGTACTTGCTTCAACCCATACAATGCTTTCTTCAATCTATACACACATGTAGGAAAATTAGGGTGTACATAGCCCTCAGGTTGATCCATATATACTTCCTCAACCAAATCACCATTGAGGAAAACATTCTTCACATCCATCTGATACATTCCATCCTCTAGATGCTGCCAATGCAATCACTATTCTCATGGTTGCCATTTCAGCACAATAGGGCTAAATGTCTCCTCATAATCAAGACCATATTGTTGTGCATACCCTTTAGCCACAAGTCTTGCCTTGTATCTTTCCAATGTGCCATCTAATTTGCTCTTCACCTTGTATACCCATTTGCAACCAATAGGCATTTTGCCTTCAAGCAAATCAATTAAATCCCAAGTTTCATTTTCAGTCAATGTTAAATATTCTTCATCCATTGCCTTCCACCACTGGATCATCCAAAATAGCTTCAGAAAACTTTGTGGGTTCCTTGAAGCTAGTGACTTTTGCCATTATTGCATAGTGCCTCATTATGTAGCCATTGTATATAAGCCTATCCACAAGATTTTTGACTCTTTCTGATCTCCTAAGCTAAGATGCAGTATGAGACTCTCCTCTCTCATGAGGTGGTATGTATCTATCTCTCACACCAAGAGTCACAACTGATGGAATGCCAAACTCGCTATCCAAGCTGTCAGTGCAGGTGAATCATAACCACAAGTGAGTGGCCCTGTAAAATCATCAATTTTACATTTGCCTTTATCCACATTTCTCCCCCTCACTGACATACCTGTGTCAATGGATAAAGATGCTAAAGTCCTCAATCTACCTGTCTCGCTAATGTAGTAGCATCTTTAGAAGGCCCGAAATTTTTTGCACTCTCATTTGTACCTGCATGTACATAAGTCTTCTGACAAACATCATCATCATCCATCAATGTGGTCTTTTTCTCATGCCATGACTTCAACTCATCAAATGCTACATCTCTTGAGACCAATATCTCATGAATAGAAGGATTGTAGCATTTGTAAGCCTTCATATCTTGTGGATACCCAATAAAGATGGCCTTTTCTACATTTGGGGTCAAGCTTCTTCTTCTTCACATTTGGAACATGTACATGTGCCAAACATCCAAAGACCTTAAGATGGCTAATGGCATGCTTTATTCCATAAAGCCTCTCATGAGGAGTCACCTCATGTATCCCTGTTGTTGGTGTACGATTCATGACATACACAATAGACATTACAGCCTCTGTCCAATATGCATTTGGTAGGCTCTTCTCATTCAACATGGCTCTAGCCGATTCCATGATCACCCTGTTTTTCCTTTCTGCTACACCATTTTGTTTTTGTCTGTACCTACATGTCAATTGCCTCTTTATCCCATGGGCTATAAAGAAGTGATCAAAGTCTTTAGAGACATATTTTCCACCACTAAGCACGAGATGTAACATGCCAATTCTTTCTGCACATGTCTCTTGAAGTCCTTAATAACATCCATGACACCACTCTTGTGCTTCAACATATAAAACCATGTGTACCTAATATAGTCATCAGGGAGTTCAAGTACAACTTGCTTCTGCTGCATATTTTTTAGCTTTTGAACATTTACATGACCAATCCTTTTATGCCATATCTCAATGTCCCTTATTGCAACATTGTCATGTGAAAACATAGCATCATTAAAGGCTAGAATTTTTGTATCCAATGTAAACATATTGCCATTTCTTTGCCTTTAGCAATGAGTTTGCATCCTTGACCATACTCTTCAATAGCATCCATCTCTATTGAATCTAACTTGTAGATTCTGTTCAGTTATTTGTCCCACAAAAATCAAGTTTTTGGTAATGGAGGGTACATGTAACACGTCATATAGACTCTTTTTCTTGTCACCATGCATAATCAAAGGAACGATACATGTGTGCTTAATATCATGCTTCATATCATCCCCTGTGCAAACATATCCATGAGCACCTTCTACCAATGTATCAAACCACTCTCCATAAGGAGTTATGTGGTCAGATGCCCCTGATTCTACATACCATACATCATCTATTTTGCCTTGTATAGGCAACCCTTTCTTCACATGTTGCATAGCAAACAACCTATCATCCTCATGCATACCACTCGAAGAAGCATCTGATCACTCTGATTTTTGTAGCAATCTGTAGCTACATGCCCATATTTGCCACAATAATGACAATCCTTTTTGCATTTGATTGATGTCCATGGCTCATTTGGGGCTGTTGCCAAGTGCCTCTTCCTCTAGATAAGTACCCCCCTCTTCCATGAGCATTAGAGGTACCTCTATTTTGCCTCTAAAGTTTGACCTTCCTCTTCCACCTCTACCCCTTTGATTTGAGTAGAAGACATTGTCTCTACTATTTTTAGACCCATTAGAACTTGTATTGAGTCCAAGAATCACTTCTTCATGCAGAAGAAGTGCCACAAGTTCATCAAAGTCAGGCTACTCTTGACGCATTGATATGGAAGTGTCAAACTACTTGTACTCCTCTCCAAGACCATGGAGGGTAGTGGCCACCAAATCATCGTCTTCAACTTCAACTCCAATTGAGCCTAGTTTTTCTGCAATGGTTCCAATCTCACTCACATATAGTCTTCAATAGACCTTCCATTCCTGGACATGTGGTTGAATTTTTGCTTCAATTGTGTCTTTCTTGCATGAGTGACATGACCATAATTCTTCATCAATAAGTCCCAAGCGGCTTTTGGTCAAGTACAGTTTGCAATTTGCATAGCTTTTGTGTCTGACACATATAAGGATAGCCAATGCAAGACCTTGCTAGCCTTTTTCAACCATGTCATGTGTGCCCTTAATTGATCCCCTGTTGGAGGTCTATCCTATGGAGCTCATCATCCTCGTCTCTTTGCACTCTAAAGACTAGTTCATATTACATTTGTATACAAAAAAGGCAGCACCCTTACATATGCATAAACAAATGTTTCAACAATCAACTTATAGTTCCTTTGCTAGACTAATCATTTGAGCACTCACAAGTATGCATTTTTTATCTAAAAATATCTTATTCCCTGAATTTCCTTTGATCCAGGGGGAAAGTAT
Organism: Lygodium microphyllum; assembly: GCF_053477565.2. Classification (NCBI taxonomy): domain Eukaryota; kingdom Viridiplantae; phylum Streptophyta; class Polypodiopsida; order Schizaeales; family Lygodiaceae; genus Lygodium; species Lygodium microphyllum. The sequence continues at coordinate 1,301,837 of NC_141158.1, forward strand.
CTACGTCAACTCCCAATCTTACATCAACTTTGACAACTTAAACCAAGGCCTTTCTGATAACATTTAATAGGACCCTTGCATCTCATAAATCTTCAAAACCACAAAACTTAATTTAAAAATAACAAATATAACCTTGATTTGTTGATTCTTTAGGATTCCCAATGATTGTAATCTTCTTTGACCAACTATTTTTACCTAAAAAGGAGCAAGTGACAACTCAACTATTTGGTTAGCCAACTACAACTTTTCCAAAATGATGTTGACTCTTGATCCCCCATCCAAGATGACATCATTTATAACACCCCCTCCCCCCCCTCCCTCCCCCGAATATTCCACTTGTTTAGTAGGGACTTGAAAATCCACCACCTCATGTTATGCTGCAACCACTACTTGACATTTCAATGCATGTTGCTCTCACGGTTACTTCATTAAATACTTTTTATTGTTGTGCTCTAATCTTTGTCATAACTTCTCCTTAAATCTTGGAGTTAGATCCATTGTCTTCTTTAAGGTTAAATGTAGTGATGACTTGGCTGATGCCTGAAATAGTTCATGTGACCCACTACTTTCCTAAACTCATGCTTACTATATATCAACTTTTACTTTTCTTGTCACCCTCCTATTTATCCTTGTTATCCTTCATATCTCTAGAACTAAATCCTTGATTTTTATTAACAAATATAACATAGGTTAGGTCATATCCAATGGTTGTATGAAAATGGAAAAGAGGCTAGTAAAGTGTCCTAAAGTCAAAAGTATCTGTCCACTTTAGAAGATACTCATTATGTGTGTATTATGAGAAGAGAAGATTGAAGAAGAAGAAGAAAAAGAAGAAGAAGAAGATGATGATGATGATGATGATGGATTGAGCCTCTATATCTTGTGACATCTCCCTTCTATTGCACATCTAAATCGAATCCTTTTAGTTAGTATCAGAGGGGGAGTATGAGATTGAATAATCAGATTAAGGAGTGTAACAAATCAATGTCTACATTAGATTCAAAGCTTACTTTCCACCATTAAATCAAGTACAAATACTTGTCTAATTGACTTAAAATAGGTGTATGGATTTGAAGAGCTATTGGAGCTCATATTTGGGATTCTATTGCCTGCTTTGAATGCATATGGGAAGCCATTGAAGGCTAGAAATCATGAATGATAGCGAGGTTTCAGTTTGATTTGGGGTACAAAGAGGGTACAAATCAAGATGTATGTTAATGCCTGAAGCATAGATGTTGCTTAAGCTTGGGGCTTACTTGTGCCTAGAAGCACATGCCTGCTTACTCAAAGTAGGGGGCTTACATCAGAGAGACAAAGAAGAGAAAGAGGAGATTATTCTTGATTTTTGATTGTGGTTGCAATAGAGCTTAATCTTATGAATTATATTACAGAGGACAAGATGATGTTGCATACAAAATTGAATTCGACAACACACATAAAAAGGCTTCATCAATCTAATGGCATTTAAAAACAAACACAATCTTTTAATTAAGCCTTCTAAGGTTTAATATTAACCTTAGCTAATAAACACCCCTACTCTATCCCCTTTCATATTGGCACATTGAACTCTCCCATGGAGGAACAAAAGAAGGCCTATAAAGATTAGACAAGTAAAAACAAGAACGTTTTACATTGGATTTCTATATGCATTTCAGAGACATTTATCCCACGCATCAAGAAAGCTAGTACACGTAAAGATCCTTGGGAGATTATTGAGAAAAATTATGGTACTTACACAGAGGCAAGGAAGATATAGTTAAAGTAGACATTGTGTGGTGATTGGTGTGGGAATCCAAGCAATAGTGATTATGTTGCAGAGATAAAGTAGATTGCAAAGGACCTTACTTCGATAAATGCACCTATGGATGGTGATTACTTGGTTTCTGTTACTTTGAATGGACTTGGACATGCCTTGTAAGTTGCTACTTACTAAAGAAATAAAGTCGAGTCTTAATGCATCTAGCAATGGAAAAACTGCTAGTCAAGACAGTGTATTCTATCATCAAAGAGGACATGGTAGCTCACGAAGAGAGGATCTTCATATGCTCATGGAGTGTAAATGAGTTTGATTCTAGATTGTGGTCATCGAGTGCTACAAATCCATAACATACTCAAATGTGGACACAAAGATATGCTACCATTGCAAACACACCACTCACAACACAATGCCATCATCGAAAATAATGTGACCCAACAGACACCACCTTTCACTACAAAGACACATTTCATGGAGTTGAGACTCAGATTGATTTCCTGACATCTAGTGAAATAGAGCCAAAGATGATGCAAGCGAAGTAGGAGTGTGCCAAAGACACTAAAGTCATCCAAGTATAGCCACATGAAGTTTGTCAAGTAGGGCCTAAATATTTCTTACATATCCCATTGAAAAGAAGCTAGGGTATTCTTCAACCCAAACCACATTATTGTACATACAAACACACCACAAGTTATGATAAAAGTAGTTTTAGCATGATCCTCTAGAGAAAGCCATACTTGCTTGTAACTACTGAATCCATCTAGGAAGGAATATATCTTGTGATCAAAAATCTCATCAAGAATGCTATTGAGGTAAGGAATTGGGAATGGATCTTGAATGGTTGCAGCATTTTGCTTCCTATAATCTACACAAATTTTGAGCTTCTTGTTTTTCTTGGAAACAATGACAATGGGCAAGATCCACTTTGCCAGATCCACATGAGTGACAAAGCAACTCTTGGAGGAGTGAGTCCATGACTAGCTTTGTCATTTGGGGACTCATGCAATATCTCTGCATGTGGATTGGTACAACAGCTGGTTTGAGGAGAATTCACCGATATTAGTAAAACTAGGGATTGAGTCCCTTCATTTCAGAGTAATCCCAGACAAAAACATCTTTGAATTTTGTTAGGAGGGAAACTAGTTGGTTGCGAAAGTCCGGGCTGTAGGTGCAAACTCATCTTTACCGGTTTTGTTTCTTCCAAACCAAGGTAGACTATAGTGAGAGCATCCTTTGTTACTCTTGTAACCTTCTACATTTGAGCTTCAAATTCTCTCTTGTCTGAGCACATAAGAAAATTTGGAGTAGCTGTAGCTTGAGCCACTTCTACCTCAGAGTTCAAATGTTGAAGCTGATTGATCTGCAGCATAACCACCAAACAAAAGGGTTCTAAGTGGGCATGAGCTACCAAAAATGTAGCTCCATCATCATCGTCTAGGCCATCCACCATGTTGGCCAATTTTGTGACTATTGGTCAATAGGCTACTAATGGAGGAAAAATTTTGTTTAATAAGATTTGCAGTTTATTGTGACCTCAGTGGTGGATGGCTAGCCAATTCAAAATTCCAATTGTGACTAACTTGTGCTTGTTGCAACCAAGGCCGTCCAAGCAATAGGTGGTAGTCTTCACCTACATGCTCCATGTTGAGTACTACTGAGGAAATTGGGAATGGCATACTAGCAGCCTCCATCAAAATTGATTGGATGATGCCAAGTGGTTGCACTCTTTGTTGGTTAGCCTTTTGGACCAAGAATGGGGTTGGCTCCCAGTTCATCAACTTTAAATATCTGCAAGTGGCCATAGTGATAATGTTGAATTTGGATCCATTATCTAGCAAAACATTGTTGATGACTTGATTTTGCAACTGAAGAGAGATGATTGGAATGGTAAGGTGTGACGATGGTCCCAATGGAACTAGCTCATATTGCACCTTTCAAACTTGTGTGTCTAGTGGAGATGCTATTAGGGCTGCAACTTTAGATTTTAGAAGAATGGGCCAACTTGGATGGATCATCTATAGTAGCATGTGGTCCTTGAATGTTGGGATCAAATTCAGCAAGTCTCCCAAGGGAATGGTAATGGAGATTGGAGCCCACAAAGTCTGGGTATTTGGTTTGGTGAGAAGCACCTGTGCGAAGGATAAAGCCTGGGCTTGGGTAGCAAGTTGATTGCTTTCCACCCTCGCGGGTTGTGCTCCAAGAGTTGGCTACAGACACTACATCGTGGTCGATACTTGATTGGTTGCTTCTGGTTTGGAAGATGTTGGTTTCAGACCTGGAACTGGCTACAGTCTCTGATGTGGTGTCAAGATTCCTACGGTCCCTTCCGCACTTGCAGGTCTTGAATCCAATACATGTAGCGGCTATAGATCTCACAGTGTTGCTGGTGCTTTTGCCGTCCATGCAACCACTTTGTGGTAGACTTTCCTCTGTTTTAGCCCAAGAAATTCATGTGGGCTTCTCCTCTTTTTTCCTTTTAGCTTCTTACCTGATGAGTGAGTAACCACACTTATCTTTGGCTCAATTGATCCCCGCTATGTTGATAGACGGTGAATGAGTCTAGTCCTGACTCTATCGCTTTTGAGTATCATACTATTGGGCTTTGAGACACTGAGATCTCGAATGACCTTCTTGTATACAAAATAAATAATGTTTATTTAGGGAGCGATTATATCCTCCTCTACCTCCCCAATGTCTTCCTTGTCCTCTGTAGCCTATGCCAAGGGACAGGCAATCTTGTTGAGTACATGACACACATGGAACTACGGTAGCAAATGGTATGGGGTGATTCCAATGGGTCAACTACACTCCTTTCATGGCTTGCTAGGACCTAGCATTTCCCATATGAATATCAGTATTATACCAATAAACTTTGATATTGTGGGCAGTCATGTGGCAAATGCTACACTACCGCTAATTTAGATTGCATTTAGTAGCCACGTGATGTGGATTACTACACTTGGTACATGAGAGGGTTTTGTGGGTAGGCTTTTGAGTGCCCTTTGAGGGCTTTCACGCCTTGTCCTTTCTCTTAGACTTAGTTGGCTTTTGACACTCTTCTTCCTCAGAATCCTCCTCACTGCTGCTTTCTTCATCTAGGTATGAATTCATATCGGAGTCACTAAATCCCATACGATGGGGTTGCCCAATGGATTTGGTCGATTTTCTCCCTTTTTCTGACCTCTCCTTGGCCAAAAACATCTTAACGCGGCTAGTGCTTTGGTAAAAATAATCCAAGGTATTAATTGATAAGTCTTCGACAACCAAAGCTTTTTGGATATCTTGATTCAAACCTTGTGCATACAAAGAGTGCAAAATTTTACCATTGGCTTTGGGATGTACATCCTCTCAAGACTTTAAAGTGAGCTAGCTTTGGATTGTGGCACTTACATGTTTTAGCCTACACAATATTTCTAATTTCTAGACATCAGTCATGTCTAGCTAGAAGAGTGAACAAAATGTTATTCAGGCAACGCCAAATGTTGCCCACTTGTTTTTCACTTTGAAACAAGCCACCACCTCTTTCCACATTGATGATTTGAAGAAGGCCGCCTTGTGGGAAAAAACTACTTATTAAGGGAAATTGACCATATGTGCCATCTTGAATTGCCTAAGGAAGACATTAGGGTCCTCGGCTGATGAGAGATAAACTTCAAAAATAGAACCTATGCTTGGGTAGCCATCCAAGTGTTAAATAACTGGGATACCACAAGACAGAATGGGTAAAACCACTACGGGTTGAGTTGATGCAAACATCCATTCTGCTAGTTTAAGCGACATCATAGGGAAAATAGGTAAAACCACTACGGGTTTGTTGGGTTGCAGAGTGTATTGCTCCACTCTAAAATCATCATAATTGAGGAATGCAGTTCCCTCAAGAGATGGAATCCGAATGCCGTTGCTCACATCTAGACCACCATGAGAACATGGGCTATACATCCTTTGGTGGACCCTGAGAGCACGTGTGCATACAAACCTACATGCATGGGAAAGATCAGCATGGTCACCATGTGCAATTGGATCTAGGTTCGGGTTGTGGTTGCTAGATTGCAAGCTGGTTGCACTAGCTTTGCAAAATAACAAGGCTTATCATACTTAGACCCAACCCAGGGGTATGTTAGCATTGAGGACTCAACAACAAAGCATATTGATAGAAAAGAGTACAATTTTCACTATTGAAACAAGAGCTTAACCAAGAAAAGAAATGCTCATATTCCATCAGGAGTTTATAAGGTTTGACAATAGACACTGGAATACAAAGTACATCCCAAAGGGGTAACTACTCAACAAAAAACATGTCAATAGACTAGAACATCTTGGCTACCATTGCAATGTTACATTGTGAAATATTATAGGGTGATCATCAAAGTTTAGGAAAGGTTAGGATCCAAACAAAGGGTCAAAGGAGCAAGTAAAGAGGAAGAAGGAAGGATGAAGTGTTAATCAAAGGGGAGTGGAGAGAGACGTAAGGCAAGAGGAACACAATACTTCTTCTGTGATCCTTTTATAGCTTTTGGTGCATATAGTGTCATGAAGTCCATCTGCCATAATCCTTGGCTAATTCATCACCACCTTGTATTATTGTGACATTACCATAGCATTGATGGCCTCTTTTAGCTGCCATTCCATGAATGCTATTTTGGGCTGCCAGTCAGGCCATCAACAATACCTAATTCTTTCTTAAAGATATCTATGACTTGGTCTTTGGTTTTGACATGTACCAAGTTTGGCTCTCCATCCATGAATTTCTCTCTGAGGAAATGATAGTGTACTTCAATGTGTTTTGTTTTTGCATGATAGACTAGGTTCTTTGTAAGGATGATGTTACTGATGTTATCACAAATCATGATACTCCACCATCTATCTCAATCCCCATGTCACATAGAAGTAGTCTTAGCCATGTCTACTCACATGCTACCAATGCTATTCCTCTATACTCTTTCATGCTTGACAAAGCAATAGTAGGTTGCTTCTTACTACTCCCACTCACCACTGGTGGATCTCCTTTCCATGTTACTTCTTACCTAGTTTGCATATGTGTATCCAAACAATGTGGGTTTGATTCCTTTATCATAGAACAAGCCATAGCTAATTTTCTTCTTGACATAGCTCAATACTCTCCTCACTACATCCAAGTGTGACTTGCATGGATTTTTACATGAATTGACTTGTTACTTTAGCTAGATAGTTCAAGTCCAACCTTCTTATGGTTAAGTGGATTAAGCTATAGCCATCTTCTTGAATATGGTAATATCCTCACATACTATCCATCATCAAACATATTTATGTTTTGTTCCATTGGTGTATCCAGTGGCTTACATGATGTCATACCATACTCCAAATTTCCAAGGAATTGGATCTTCCTAAAATGTTGAAACAAGCTTTGACAAGCAAGCTAAGACCTAGTGTATACTCGAAAGGATGAAGGGTAAGTTGCCATAAAAGCTTCAAGTCAAGTTCTTCTTCTTGGGTTGAAGTAAGTGAAAAAGAGGCTCCTTGAATGCCCAATCAGTTGAAAGGTGGAGTGGAAGTGAAAACGTGAGCAAAAGGAAGAGCTATTGAGGTTCAACCAAGGAAAAGAGAGACCAATATGTGAGAACTTCAATAGTCACAATACATGACCTACCTTCCCTTATTATATTGGAAGCATTGAAAGAATAAAGAATAAAATGACAGTGATGAGCCTTCACCACCTATAGTGTACATGTGCAAGTACAGTGTACAAGTAAATGCAAACGGCTAGACATAGGCAGCCTTTAAACCCCAATACCTTTGAGCAATTTTGTGATGATCATGACATGGTGTTGCAGTGCACATAAATAGGACCGTTTAGGAGAGGGTCCAGAGTATGCTTAGTCATGAGGCTTACCTCATATATTTTAAATTGAGGTAGTTACTATTGCGATTCACCTAATTAATAGATCCCCATGCATTGCTCTTGATGGTAGAGTTACAGAGGAGATGTGGTCTAGTAAAGCTCCCTCATATGCATACTTGAGAGTCTTTAGATATGATATATTTTGCAATATTCCTTGAGACAATCACAACAAGTTGGATCCAAACTCTACCAAATGCATCTTTCTTTAATATGGTGATGCAGGTGAGATGGGTGATGTAGGTGAGATGGACTATCATCTTTGGGATCCATAGGCTAACAAAGTTACTTGTAGACATGATGTTGTATTTCATGAGAATAGGATGCATAAGAAACCTGAGTAAGTAATTGAGGTATGCATGGTAATCTTTTAGAAGGAGCCTCTTATTACTGTACAACTAGTCCCAATGAGACAACCTACAATTGATATTGATGCTTTAGTGGCCCAAGTCCCCATATGTTGTGCATGATCATGTTGATGATGGACAAAGAGGAAATGATGTACTAGCACCATAGCCAGTTTTGAAATGCTCCACTAGAATCTCACATCCTCTCAATTGTTATGACCTCTCTATACATTATGTCGTAGTGAAAGATTCTAATGAGTCTCTTACCTATGAAGATGCTATGTTCAAAGGTGACAATTCCTCTTGGGAGAGAGCTATGCATCTGAGTTTTACTGACTACAAAATAATCATATGTGGGATCTAGTTTCCTTGCCTAATGGAAAACATGCATTGTCATGCAAGTGGATATATAAGTTGAAGAGCACCCTTGGTTACCCTAAGGTAGCATATAAGTCTCATTTGGTTACGAAGGGTTTAAATAGAAGAAGTGAGTTAACTTTAATGAGATCTTCTGTCCCTACATCAAGATGACTACTCTTTTCTTGGTTTGGCCTTAGTTACATAGTCTAATCTAGATTTGTACCAAATGGATGTTAAGAAGGCTTTTCTACACGACAGGAACCTGTATGAGGACATCTATATGTAGTAGCCTAAGGGCTTTATGGAAAAAGATAGAGAACACCTAGTATACAAGTTGAGAAAGAGTCTCTATGGACTTAACCACAAACCTAGGAAATTGTATCATAAGTTTAATGCCTTTATACATTCGCAGTCCTATACTCGGAGCACTATAGATCTATATCTCTACATAAAGAAGGCCTATGATGGTAGCCTTCTTATTTTGGTATTATATGTTGATGATATATTGATTGCTCGAAGTTCTCGTAATGAGTTAGATACTTTGAAGACTTGGATCAAGAGAAGATTTGAGATGCTGAACATGGTGCATGCTTCTCACATACTTGGTATGAACATTACACACAATCTCTCTAAGGGGCTCCTCTACTTATTGCAAAAGGAGTATATTCATAGGGTACATGAGGAGTTCCATATGTAGGGTGGTAAGCCCATTGGCACCCCTTTACCTTCCCAGGTGAACGTCAGTCAAGTATATTGTCACCTACTAGACGATCAGAGGGCTGACATGGCCAAGGTTTTATATGTATCCATAGTGGTGGATACCTTGATATATGCCATGCTAGCCACTAAACCTAATATAGCATTTGTAGTGGGAGTTGTGTCTTGTTATATGGTGACACCTAACCATCAACATTGGGACACCATGAAGGGTATCATGACACACCTTAAGGAAATTTCACCCTTATGCCTTTGTTATGGCAGTTGGATCATGGAGTCGTGAATTACACTAATTCAAATTATGTAGAACATGTAAATAGTAGAAAGTCCATCTCTAGCTATGTCTTCATCTTTGCTAGAGATGTTATTTCTTGGATGTATAGGATGCAGAAATGCACTGCCTTAGGCTGAGTACATTGCAGTCATTGTGAGGCTTGCAAGGAGGCCCTATAATTAGGCCATCTCATTATAGACCTTTGTATCACTTCTATAACTCCTACCATATATTTGAATTCTACGAGTACCATCTAGTTTGCACATAATCCAGTCTTTCATATGAAGATCAAACACAGTGAGGTGTATTATCACTCCATTAGAGAGGTGATTGAGGACAAGAAAATACAACTTGTCAAGATCTCTACAAACAAGAATCTTGCTTACCTGCTCACTAAAAGTCTCCTAGTTGGAATATTTTGACTTCCTTAGGAAGATGATAGGCATAGGATGAGCTGGCATCTTTCCTCATCTAATTAAACTCCTATGTAAATTGTGTATTCTTTCTTCTTCTCACTCCTGGCACACTTGCCTTTAAGTGGGAGGTTGTTGGGGATTAAAGGCCACCTATGCCTAGCTATCTATATTTATCTTGTACTTAATGCCCATACACCTATACAATGTAGGTGGTGGCTGTCATCGCTATCATCCTTGTTCTTTATTATTTGCAATGAAATAATAAAGGGAAGGTAGGTCACACATTGTGAGTGTTGGAGCTCCCACATTTGGTCTTGCTCTCTTGAGTTTGAATCTCCACGGCCATAGCTCTTGCTTCCAATTGTTTCAGGGCTAAAAGAAATGGAGAGAGAGAGAGAGATTGGAGAAAGCTAAAGACTGCAAAAGATGAATGTTGAATAATAAAGGCAGATGTGTGTAAAGGGTTGTGAGAATATATCAGTTGGAGCTCTCACTCTACACAGTCAAAGTCCAAATATGTCAATTGGAGCAGCTCTCAAAGTGTAAATATGTGTAACCCTAGGTAGACTAGCTATATATAGCCATGAATAAAATAATGAAATAATCAAGTCAGCTGGTTGTAAAACTGGTTGATTGCATGAGTTGGTCAACTACATCCCAAAAATAATAAAATAATTAAAATATTTAGTATAATAAATACAACCTACCATATGGCAACTTGCCTTCCCCCATCATCTATTCATAATAAGTACCACCCATCATCTAGAAGAGTGTGATATTCATCATCTCTCAAAGCATGTGCTCCTATTAATGTCAATGGCTTGGTATCATCGATCCATGTGTCCTTCAAATTCCACATGGTCCACCTAATAACAAAATATACTTCAAGAGCCAAACCCTTAGCCTTTCTCAACGGCTCTTTATGTTATCAAATGATCACACATATTTATGTTGTGGCCTTCTCAAAATTTTCCATCTTGAGAGTTAGCTGCTTTATTCTTGATAATTACGCATATCTATGCTCAAATTTCTATAACAACCCTATCGCTACTAATCCCTTATTGGGCTTAGGAATCCATTCCAAGAAAGTTCTTTCTTTCACCCATCCCACATATTCCATGCAACATTCATCTTGAGTGCATTCTTAAAATCATCCCATGTTAATTTGTGATCTACCACAATGTCTCTTACATGTGAGCTAATCCCTAGGACTACAACCACAAAATACTTACTTGTCTAATCTGAAATAAATTTCAATTTCTCTACATAAACTCTTGGGTATTTAGATACATCTTTCCGTTAAAATCACTTCATCTCATTTATAATTTACTAGAGTACATTTTCCATTGCTTCCTCTTGTTTATGTATTTCATACTTTTCGATAATCTACCTTAGATATTTCCATCATACAAAGTTTGCATCTAAGTAAGTGCCTCCAAAGATGTTGAATTCTTACCCTAGCTTTTTTACATTCACCAAAAATATGTCAAGATACTTGTCATGTATAGCCAAGAAGACATGGTCTTAAATTATGAGAGCTCTTCTTAGATAGATTTCACTATATGAAGAAGAGAGGAGAAGAGGGTTTTGTAGGCATAAATACATTGAAAGCATATCAACAACATCATTGGATTCTAGATAAGAGTATGTAATAAAAATAAATAAAGTATGTGATTCAAATTTGAAACCTTATGTATAGCATATCCTTGGCTATGAATAGCTTTGATTGTTTATAAACATCCCTAAATGTTTATGGGCATGCTTGTATGCTTCTATTATTTTTTCAGAAACAACCTTATTCTTGTTTATCAACAGTCGTGCTCATGTTCTAGCTTGTATTATCTTGTTTTACCTTGCACTTGATCAATAACAACCCTCTTGATCAACCCAATATTTCCTTCTTTTGTTTCAAGATAGTAACAAACTATTCTTGTTCTAGAACATTCCACTGCTTCTCTTGATTCAGGATAGTACTATGGACTCCTTGACAATTTAAACCTACATATATTTGTCTCTATTCTTGTTTAAGAACAATTCCTGCATATATTTATCTCTACTCTCATTCTAGATTTGTTCTTGCAACCTGTAAATCATGCTGCAAAATCAACAACCTATTCTTCTCTTCATTCTAATTTCTTATTTTTCAAATGCATCACTTTGATAACCTTTATTCATCTAGTTTAGTCTTAGGGTTGTTTAGACCGCCATCTTTGAGCATTAAGTACATTCTCACATCAAAGAGTTCATAATGGAACATGATGTAGGTCAATGTTGATCTCACATCAAAGAGTTTATAATGGGACATGATACAAGTCTATATTGATGCTATATTGGATCTCCATTTGCATTGTATAAGATTATGAATCATGATAACTCAAATAACAATTAAATATAGAGGTGTTTTGTTTTACTTGATCATCACAAATTTTTGAATAGAAAATATGCGAATCCACATCCAAGTTGGTGGAGTTAGAAAGTAGCTGCAATTATGCATGCTAAGAAGAAAGACAAAACTATGCAAAAGAGGAAAATCCCCCAACAAGGTCTATGAAATTCAAGCTACCAAAATAGAAATACATAATAGTATAGTGTAGAACAGTATAGAGAACTCTAATGAAACATAGGATCCCAAAGATTGTGCAAGAAGCAAATGAAAAGTCCAAGAAACAAAAGAGGTGGAGATGCCTCAAGGAGAACAATGGATTGGTAGCATTTTCTAAGGAGTCATGGAACCATTTAATAGATACCAAAAAAAAGACAATGCAAAATAGTACAGTATAAAGAACTCTAGTGAAACATAGGATTCCAAAGACACTACAGGAAGAAAATAAAAAAGTCCAAGAAACAAAAGAGGTGGAGATGTCTCAAGGAGAACGACTGACCACTAGCATTTTCCAAGGAGTCATGGAGCCATTTTCATCAAGAGATGCATTTGTAAAACGCGACATGGCCTTGGTGAAAGGTTTTTTTAATAAAATAATTTATAAGTAGAAAAATTTTGTAGTATAATGTTTATTTTAAATATGTGATAGGAGGCGGCACATGTTAGTAGGCCATACATCCCATCTAGGATGAATGGAATAGAGGAGATTCATTACCACATTTTTGAGTATTTAATCACATTTTCATATGTTCTATTTCATATGTAGAGGGTTTTTTTTTGTTTATAAATAGATGAAAGAATATCGTCGTCCTTGCACTGACAGATAGAGTTGGTGACATATTGTGACTATTGAGATTTGCAAGTGGCACTTCCTGTGGTACATCCTTATGTAAGTGCCTCCATATATTTATGAATCAATGCAATTTGCAAGTAATAGTTTATTCTACTAATAGATATCGCATAATATGTAGGAGACTCATAGAACATATGATATGGAGGTGGTTGCTCAAGAGGAGGTTGAGAGTATGTATCGAGCCAATGAGTAGGCAAATACATAGGAGATGAAGTAGATCTCCAAAGAGAGAATGGCCTTTTTTTTGAGTACTCTAACTCTGATACATAAAAGCACAGTATGATGAATCAAGCTACAATGATGCTGGTGTAGCCTAAGTCATATTAGTTAGTTGCTTAGCTATTAGTTGAGTCATACTTTCACTTATTAGTTGGCCTCTTGGTATTTCATGGATCGTGATAATCTCATATTTAAATATGTTTTATTGTTATGATATGATATTTCTTCATCTCATTTTATTCTTTGCTTATTTAATCTCAAAGTTCTAGCTAGAAAAATATAAATGTGTCAATAACTGGTTAGCAAAAGTGTATGTGTGTGATGGGATTAAACAATGTTTAAGCGATGAATTTCATCGTCATTATGACCTATAAATTCTAATAGTGTGGATACTTACTTTTGTGGTTTGACAGAGGAGTGTATAGTTGATGTGAGAGAGAGTATATGTAGCGTATGTGAGATAGCAATGCTAAGGTAGGGTGATAAACTTTATCTCACCAAAGACCATATGTTGTGATTAGAGTACTTGATCATACCATATATAAGACCATATGGTGGGGGAAAAGTGAGAGAAAGAGGAAGTGTGAGAATGAGGGAAGAGAGGTAGGGAGAGAGAGATAGAGTGAGGAAGAGAGACTAAGCAAGGGACAAAGAGAAAGTAAGAGTATTAGAGTTTAAGTTTTTTGTTTTTAAAACTAACATCACTTATAGGATGCTCGAGTAAAAATTGTTCGCTTATGGGATGTCTTGAATAGTGTCTCACTTGTAGGACACCTATATTCATATAAACCATGCATTGCTATGAATGTCACTTAAGCCATGAACCATAGTTATGGCTATAGTAGCGATTATATTTGTGTTTTTTATGTAATGAAAAAAATTGTCATCACTATACCTAGCAAATTGTATACCTAGCAATATGTTAGAAATCAAAGCCATAATCAACAAATACACACGTATAAAAATAATTTGTTAAAACTTACAAATATATTCAAAACGGTTAATTATTTTTTACTATATTTCAATACTATTCACCATGACTATTAGACACAAAAGTCTAAGATAATGAATACAATAATGTTAATTTTTTAAATTATGATTATAAGGTCTCAAGTTTTGTGTGCGTGTGACTCCTCAATTCTATCTTCTAGAAAAATTCAATTGTATGGCATTAATTTTAAGTTAAACTGGTGTTACATATAATATTTAATTGAAATTTCACTTGCATGACATGGATTTTAAGTTAAATTGGTGCTAGATATAATTTGCAATTACAATATGCAATTACATAATGTAAAAGACATTAAAAAATGTAACATTAATTGCATTAAGTCAATTGGTCATTCAATTAAAAAATGAGGGAGAGAGAGAGAGAGAGAGAGAGAGAGAGAGAGAGTCCTCAATTTTATCTTCCATTAAAAATTAGAATTAAATGACATCAATGTTAAGCTAAATTGGTATTGGATATAATCTTTAGTTTTAAAACGCAATTGAAAGACATCAATTTAAGTTAAATTAGTGTTGCATATAATCTTCAATTAAAAAATGTAATTGCATAATGACCTCATTACCAAGTAATATTAGTGTTGCATATAATCTTGAATTAAAAACATAATTGCACGACATAAAAATCATTGGAAAATATAACATAATTCGCATTAAGACATTAGTTACTAAGTTAAACATCGTAAGAATATTGCAATTTTTTCATAAAGCCATGCATAGGTAAGGACTTTTTTGGCCAAATATATGATCTGAATGCCCATTCCATCAAATAATACAAAACAATTAGCATATCCGGACATTGTCTGGCTACATACATGACTAAATGTCCAATACTCATCTATTGATGTATAGCTCATCAAGACAATATCCATCTATCAATGTGTAGCTTGTCAAGACACTATCTAAGTTGAATTCAACACCAAGGGCCCATCCATACCCAAGGAGAAAGGGAGGGTGTCATAACAAAAATAATACCTCTATGTTGAGTTCATGGCACAATATCAAGTTGATTGTGACACACTTGTCAAATGACACTCACTCATAGAATTCACGATAAAGTGCTTATTTAAAAGCACCTTATATCCCAATACACATACATCTATCATAAGACAGAGGTGTCATGACATGCATATGTCGAATACATGGCAGATGCCAATCCACATGTCACATAACACAAACATATGTACAAATAAAAACTCCAATATACAAATAATGCATGACAAGGGAGAACAATCTCATGAGATGTATAGCACATGCCAATCACTAAGTTTCTCATTACCATGCATGTGCTTGTGAAGTGTATATGCATAGACATAATGAGTGATAGGAGAGTGTTTCCTTATCAGACCTCATGACATACACATGCCAAGTTGACAATGCATGCTACTTAGAAGATCCCTCTATCACACATGTGTATATATGCATGCATATACACACACATACACATGCATTCTTATTACCAAGTGGTAGGAGAGGATTGCTTCATGACATGTATATGTTGAATTTATGATGCATGCAAATCGGTAGGCCTCCCCTACCACACAAACTAGACAAGAGAGTGTTAAGGATGTTCTAAAAAGACTGAAAAAGTGGAAGTGCCGGCTACTATTTTTTGGTGGATATTATTTTTGTGGAGCTTCAGTGTCTTATTTTTGGGCACCTAGATTATATTTTTACTTTACAGACATCACCACATTATCATGGATGTATTACTTTGTAAAAGTCGGGCTCACTCTTATGCACATTGTATTCACCACACCTGTAGTTGTATTTGTCGCACCCATAAGTATTGTGTGGGTTGCCCAATATGTATTTGTGATTAGAATATCTTAGGCTTGGTCTAATTAGGCTAAGGTTGAAGCATGCAATGATGATTGACCAACCTAGATCCCACTAAATGGGTAGGATGTCCAAAAGAGGGTGTAAACCCTAATTTGCAATTGTGCAAGCCCTAAACACAAAAGGGACACAAACCCTAAATGCAAAAGGGACGCAAACCCTAACCCTAACCCTAATTCTTGGTCTATATGAGGATGGGAGGTCTCAGTTGTATTCACCCTTTTGGCACATCCATGTTATGAAAGCTCTATCAGTGTGACTAATCACACTTTCTATTCAATCTTTCTTGTCTATCATCTTGCTTCCGTTGTATTTAGAGTGATTGAGAGAGAGAGAGAGAGAGAGAGAGAGAGAGAGAGAGAGAGAGAGAGAGAGAGAGAGAGAGGTGTTGAGCAAGGGATTAAGGGAAGGTGAAGCGCTTTGCCATTATCTTGCTTTTCTCATATTCTCTATTAGCTCTTTGACTCGTTGGTGTGCTTGGTTGTGGATACGAAGGAGTGATGGCATTGGATTGTGTTTATCATGGTCGTGGAACCATCTTTGAGCCTTTGAGTCATCAAACGCAAGAAGGTAAGTTAGGTTAGCTCATTACAACTTGAGCTAGTCTTGTGTTCTTACTTTCTTAGGTTAGAGAGGAGGATGCTTGGTTAGTAAGAGTGGAGTGCTGGGAGACAAGGTGAGAGATTGTCACTGAAGTGAGTTACAGCTTCTAAAACGATAGAAATCCGTCCAAAGTCTTGATTGTTGGTGCATTAGGCTCAACATTTTCATTCCGTTTTTGAGACCTAGGATGCTGCAACCACCGAGGTTCTCACTCCTACCGTGTGGTAATAGGAGGCGTGTGCATGGGCATGGATGGGATCGATGGGATTTAGATCATCAGTATTTGTGGCTAGCATTCTAAAACCCATGTGGCTAGGTTAGGAAGGCTAAATCGGAAGGAATCGGTTCATTGGATTGAGATTGTGAAGATAGGCATTGTCAGGGTAGGAAAAAACACAAAACACAAACTTAAAGAAAAAAACTCACAAAGAAGTCAAAACTCAAATCTCAAACACAAAACGAAAACTCATACTCTCCTTCTTGGATTTCTTGTGTGGCAAGGTTGTGCATATGCTATTAAATTTTTGTGTCGTCTTGGAAAGCTTGCATCTCATCTAATGGTGGAAGAAGTGTTAGAAGAAGGTAGAAAAGAAGGGGTGAAGGAAGAAGAGATAGGAGAATAAGAAGAAGAAGAGATAGAGGTACCATTATTTTGATCATACACCCTACCCACTTTCCCCTCCACAAACCTAGTACACCCCCTATATCTACACCTACACCCAAACTAACACACCCAACTTTCCATACCTAACCCACATTAGAACTCACACACCCCCCTTCCATACCTATTTACCTATGTTCGCATTCACTACCACACCCCCTATAACACACATAAAACCCACTCCCAAACATACCTCATTCTCTCACTCCCACACATATGTCAACTTTTTTTGCCCCCACACATTATCTTCATTTACTCCCACACACGATCTCCATACACTCCCACACAACATCAAACTCTCACTCCCACTAACACCATATTAGAGATTTTGGGAATTTTCCGAGTCCCACTTTGAATGAATGTCTTACTTTTGTGAATGAAAGAGAGCACTATGTTTATGTTTATCTTTAAAGGACGCTTTGTATGTTACAAATATGAGATCACACATCTTGAGAGCTTGATGACTGTAAGCTATGTGGCCATTAGGAGATTTGGATTTCACCTCTATCTTTTCTAGCATACTAACAAAATATGATGCTGTATGGTGGTGGAAACATCAAGAAGGCTTAACTAGTACATACCTAGGAAATTTCCAAGTTTAATGTAAGAATACAAAAGTTTGATGGAGTGAAGAGAGAATTTAGAATACAAGAGCCTTAAACATTGTATGAAAATATGTTATCATGGTCAAAATTTATAATGTTATGGATTTGAATATATTATAACGTGAGTTTTTTCTTTTAGATATAGCATCATTTAAAGTGACATGTATAAGTTTCATGAACTAGGACCTTAAAAGAGTCACCACTAACTAGGTGTGGTTTAATAACTTGATCTAATACCATATAGTAATAAGTTTGGATAACCTATGATGTGATGGTTCTTTTTTTGCGTAAACCAATAGACACAAGTATGTCAAATAATTGCTCACTCCATTTATATTTTTTGTATGTATATGCATGATATATAAATATCTTTTATTCAAAATTTCTATCTCTCTTGACAATATATGGACAAGATGGATATTGGCTTTGGCCAAAATCAACTAGCTTTACACTTTAACTAGCTAAATAAACTTTCATATCATAAAATGAAGATTTATATACCAAGCTAGAAGTTTATGATTTTACTAAGACTAAAGATTTAACCTTTGACCAATGGTTTGTGTTTTCAAAGAAATAGACATAAATTTTATTATCAATTAAGACTTATTTGTTAGCTAAGACATAAAGTACAAAATTGGACTTAAACCACTTTATAAGAAATTTCAACACAATTAACTAATGTTATTGAAAGAATTAAAAACATTAAGTAGATTCTCTCATTGATATTGGTGGTGTTTAAAAACACCAAGGTAACTACATAAAACACTTTAAATTTTTAACAAGCATATATTTCATAGCCATGCAAAAGCCCTTAATGTAAGGGATATATTTACTATGGAAGTCAAAATTAGTCCATATAGAGTCACTGTCTTGTTGCATCATGTATATTGGAAAAATACAACTTTTGTAGATAGCTGCACTACCATTTATGAAATGTTTGTGATATCTTAACTCATGAGCAAGTTGCATTGCTTCCATATCATTCAAAGTAGAGAATTCAACATGGATAATTGTGAGTTGTTCAATGTAAGTGATAGACGATGTGAGGCATTTGTTGAGTATGTTTGTATAGTAGATGGTTATAAAGTACAAAATAGGATTTAAACCATTTTATAAGAAATTTCAACACAATTAAATAATGTTATTGAAAGAATAAAAAACATCAAGTAGATTCTCTCATTGATATTGGTGGTGTTTAGAAACACCAAGGTAACTACATAAAACACTTTAAATTTTTAACAAGCATATATTTCATAGCCATGCAAAAGCCTTTAATGTAAGGAAGATATTTATTATGAAAGTCAAAATTAGTCCATATAGAGTCAGTGCCTTCTTGTTACTTCATGTATATTGGAAAAATACAAATTTTGTAGATTTTGTATAAAACGTTTAGCTGCACTACCATTTATGAAATGTTTGTGATATCCTGACTCATGAGCAAGTTGCATTGCTTCCATACCTTTCAAAGTAGAAACTAAAGAAGTCTTCTTCAACATGGATAATTGTGAGCTGTTCAATGTAAGAGATGGATGACATGAGGCATTTGTTGAGGATGTTTGTATAATAGATGGTCTCTTGAAGCAAAATTAATTGAAGGTTGAACATATATACCATCTTTATCAATCATGGTCTTGTGCGGTGCTAATGATGAAGATGAAATACCATCATTCTCTGCTCTAGTCCATTCATCAATGACAACCTTGAATTGAGCATATAGTTCATGTCCATCTTGAACTGGATCCTGTCCATATTGATCAAACTTGATGACTTCACGTGCATCATGGTATTTTCTTAAGCGAGTCAAGTATGGTAGAAGTTCTTTGATCGAGATAGAGTCTTCACGATCAATATCAAATGTTTTTGGATAAATGCAATTCTCAATAGGATTTGGAAATCCTTTGTAAGGACCGTCATCTATGAGAATAGTCTTGGTATGTTGACAAACATCTCCATATTGATCCCATACATACTTCAGAGGCTTGAACATTGCTTCTATTCCCATCTTATCTGGCCTATATATGATTTTGAGTCGATGTCTATGACATTGTTCTTGGCCCCAAATCATGAAGAAAGGATACTTCCTTTTTGCATGGATCTCCAAGCACTTAATAACTGCCATGACATTCTTATGTAAAGCTGTTGACCAAACTCCCACTTGGAATCTTGCAAATAAGGCTTCAAAAAACTCCATACATCCTGATCAAAGAACAAGCCATTTCTTTCCCATTTGAAAGCTTTGAAACCTTTTAGACTTAGCAAAGTATCGTTGTAAAAGAAGACCATTGAGATCAAGTATTACACATAATTGTGTTGCATTTCTTATCAAGGAAACATCAATCACATCATCATGCTCTACTGTTGTTGAGTCTGTTAGATATCCAACCATAGATGTCTTAGTTGAAGTTACAAAGAAGAAAAAAAAAGCACATTAGATTCATTTACTTCCTCATCATTCTACCTAATGTTTGAGCTATAAACTGGCATAGAATACTAAAGCAATTTAACTTCACATTGATAAATACATAAATAGGTACTACTTAATAAATGATGTCTTAAGAAAAGAGACATTTGACCATGTGATCAAATCTAATCAAGAGTAATATCATGAGGTGAAAATAATATATATGATGATTTCTTTGAAGTAAAATCTATTCTAATAAAGTCATTTTTTCATACCTACTTTTTATCGCTAATTATAAGTATACTTGAAATACTAACAATAGATTCTTGTAATTAGTTGCACAAATTATATTATCATTATAATATTTAACATACTCAATTTTTAAAAAGGCCTTCAAAATGGCATGTACAAAGAAGGTGTTTATTAGTCCTAATTATTAAAAGAAAATTTAAACATGATACTTTTGACCATGTGACCAAAACTATGTCACATATAAGTGACACATGACAATTTAATTGAGATAAGTTATACTCTATTTGGATAAGTTTTCATAGTTTCTTCTTAAGGACTAACCATCCTATTTTTGAACTAGTTATATCCCACAGATATTTAAACTCACGAATTGTAACAAGGAATTTACCTTAATATTCCATATATACATCTCAAGAGATACATTGGAGAGAAATCTTTGTTGCAATATTTACTACTACTAAGGTAAAACTCCTTTGGAAGGTGCAATGAATCTTTTTTGGGGTGTACAATATATTGTTGGCTCTATTATCCTAAGATACATGCATAGACATATACTAGTGATGTAGTAAAAGAGGTTATAAGAGATAAGAGATTTGACCATGTGGACAAATCTAACCAAAACTAACATGACAAGATCATAACACAACACATATAAGAGTTTAATTGAAATAAGATTTAAAATAGACTTAAGTAAATGTTGCATAGCTAGCTCAAACTTTTCATTATGATAAGTATTCTTACACACTAGATTACAATTAAACAGTTATCCTTACAAAGGATGATAAATTTTAATGAGCTCTTTAATACTGATTTGGCAAAATATTTACTTAAATAGATTTTTTAAACCAAACATGCTTGGTACCTTTTGTAAAAAATTAAAAAACTAAAGACATAGTTTCTTTAATTAATATCATCAAAGAAAGAAAATATTGCAAATGCTAATGGAAGTAACTTCTCAAGAAAAAAATCAAAATTACATCAATGTGTCTTCCTTGATGAAAGGAGAAGGAAGACAGTTTAAACACATGAAGTAGCCTTAAGTTTCTCTTTCATAATTAGACTTGCTATATCTTGACTTGATTCTTCTATGCCCTTGGGTGGTACTTCAAGAACTTGAACTTTAGTAGGAGGAACCTCTTGGGAGTTTGAATTTTGTTTGGCACTCTCATGGACCCTCCACAATTGTGCTTCAACCTCTCTTTGCTCTTGAGTGTTGCAAACCACTACAATAGTCTTCATATGGTTTACCAATGCTACCTTAGATGCAAGTCCACTTGCATACACATCAAACACAACCTCATGATCATCATTGAATGCTTTGATTTTAGTTTTCATAACTTTCATTTTCTTTCTCAAAATGGCCTTTGCAATCCTTTGTTGTTCTTCAAGATCTTCATCATTGCACTCCTTGTCCAAGCCTTCAAAGTCCAAAATGGAAGGCTTGTTGACATTGTTTATATATCGCTCAAAATGGATGAAGCTTTTCTCCATGGTCACTAATGTCAAAACCACAAAAGAATCTATAGATCCAAAAGCAAATGTTCTATCCATTGGTAGGAAGTCAACACTACCAACTAGCATACGATACTTGTAAGAAATGCTTTCAAGAGTATTTTCCAAAGCCGCCATTTGCTTTCCATCAAGAACTGATAACAACATGAATTGTTTAGGTTCACATGTCATTTTTAGTAGAGTGGATACAACCTTTCCAAACTTTATAAAGTCCCATTTCATTCCCTCAACCCCATGTGCTACATCTAGAACAACAACCCCAATGGTAATTGGATATCTGTAAACATTATGTATAAGATCAAAGGTTTCTAGATTGCATCCGACAACATATACACGCCAAGGGAAAGTAGTGGAGGATTGAAGAGGATTTTACTTTTTTCCAATTAGGAAGTTCACAATATCTTTTGCTCCATTTGGTAGGGACCCTGCATCAGCTCCACATGTGAGCTTCTTTGATACCCAATCATTGCGAATGCCTAAAATATTTGTGTAGACTTCATCATTGATATCATAACCATCAACAAGTTCTTCCCAAGTGTTCATCACAGCGCTACTTTCTGGAACTCAATCATTGAAAAGAGTGATTAATTCCTCCTTTAGGACTCTATCTTGCTTGATTTTGCTTAGCCCTTGTTTCCATGTCAATCATGTCTTCCTTATCCCATTTGTTTCTAAGAAAAAGGATATGACCTTCATTGATCTCCTCTTGTAATGTAAGGATGTCTCCATCCTAAACCCATAAGGCAACGAAATGCAGCAGGAGAATGTTGCCTTCCCTTTTTTCTCGAACTCTCCTCTTGGGATATAAGTTCACCTCTAGAGTATCTCTTCATGATTTTAATCCAACTATCAAATATTTCTTGGGAGCTAACAATCATATGGCAATCTCTAGATGCACAATTTTCTCCAATGTATGCCATAAATCTTTGCAAAAAAAAAAGATCAAAATAGTGAGCATAGAACAAAAGAAAGAGCATCACACTAATCTTCACAAAAAGAGAAGGTAAGCTTATATGTGATTACCTACCATGATACTCTTTGAGAGCTTGTCTTAGAAAGCCCTTGTTGGGGTTTTGGTGGAGAACCAAATGCTAGCCACCACTGATCTCTTAATTATTGAAGTTGCTCAACATAAGAGGTATTCTTCATAACATTATGTGATTCCATATTTGTCATCCATGAAAGCTCAATGCACATTTCTGCAGGACAATCAACTAATATTCTAGCATTTCTGGTGATGTATAAATGCTTGGTTGCTAGACAACGTGTAGTATTACTCTGAATATATAACTTTGTTGCATGAATTGAGTGAAGCCTCGATATAATCCAATAACTATAAGTGTCCAACTTATTAGCATCCACCTCATTACGATGCATGGGTCTCTTCTCATTGTTTTCTTGTACAAAAGGCATAAGATATGCTGTTGTTGTTGGATTCATGGGATTCTTTATGAAAGACGTGGTTAGCTTCTCTACATAATCCCAGTATAGTGACCTATAAGCATACAAAGGAGGTGCCTCATAACACCTATCAATGAGAATAGGAAATTGTGTTGTTGGACCAAATGGAAAGAAATTTTCAAACATGTGAAATCCTGATTCTTTCTTCTTTCCCTTCTTCTTAACTATTTTAGGAAAATCGAATGTTCTTTCTACTCCCTTGACCTCAAGAGAATTATTAGCTTTTCAGGTGTAACTCCTAACATGGAAGGTAAAGTCGCATCATTCTTAGTAGTGTTAGTAGCCATACTAACAACAAGAGCTTGTAACAAGGAACTTTGTTGAGGTGATTTTGACTTTCAGCTTGTGGGATTCCATGAATTATTCTCTTCTTAAGGAGAAGGTGAAGATCTCAAGTCTATTTGTTTATCTTGGAGCTTCATTCTTTTGTTGGGGCGATCACCTTTTCTTGATAGGAAAAGTAGCTCACTATTTTGAACAGCTTGGAATGCTAATATAATGTCTTCTTTGCCCTTTACATCCTCAAATAAGGTCCATCCCATTGTTTTCAAAGAGTATTCTTTGTCCTCTTTAATACAGGCAAAGTGAAATGACAAATGATCAAGTTTGTATACTACATTTTTCCCCTTGATCTTAACAAGATTACATGGTATTCCCTCTTTCTCAGCACATCCATTTGTTATCTTCTCTATGAAACCATCTTGTTGAAAAAATGCAATATCACTCTTTAAAGTGAATAAGAGAACATTGTCAGCCCTTTTTCCTTGACTATCATAAACATCCACATACCATGGATACACAAAATCACCACTAACTCCATCAATGGTTTGGGTCTCCTTTTTGGATGTGCTATCTTTCTTTGCCATTGAATAGTTCTACAAAGAGAAAAAGTTGTGAGACAAAAGTGGATTTAAAAATATTCAAAATTCACAAAACCCAAATAAATGTATAAGATTTCTAAGTTGAAAATTGAAAACACAACAACACAAGATTTTACAAAATACAAGACAAATGTACTCCAAAGGGACCCATAAAATGAAATATTGAAATTTGAGATTAAGTATGGTATGAGATCCAACCATAAATATGTGTGCTTATGTATAAAATCTCATGGATTATCTTGGCCCTAAGCTAGCATTAATTATGTTTCTCTTGCAAGAATCATATAGTAAAAACTTTCCCATGGACTTCGGTGAGAAGATCAAATTCTATTAATAGTGAGACTTGACCATAGGCTTAACCAAATGGTCAAGTGATAATGAAATATTGAGTGTGAGGGTGGTATGAGATATAGTGAAAAATCATTGTGGTTATGTAGAAGATGTCATGGATGATTTTGTCCCTAAGTTAACATTGGATTTCTTCTCCATGTAAGTTTCCTATGCAAGGATCATACTCTAGGAACTTTGCTAAGATTTTTGGCAATGCAGTCAAATCCTATTTAATCAAAGAATGAGATTTATTCCAATATGAGATCCACCTATATATCAATGTGGTTATGTAGCAATCTCACGATTCCATTTGGCCCAAAGCTAATATTTTAATTAGTGCACGTGTAAGTTTCCCTTGAAAGGAGCTATATTGTAGAAACATTGTCATTGGTTTTAGCCATGTGGTCAAATTCTATTTAGTCATAAGACTTATCTATAAGATTAGAAACTTTGCCATGGTTTTTTACCATAGAGTTTTTAAAGGCTAGTTAAAGAGAGGATGCGGTTTATTGTGATATGAGACTCACATATAAACAAATATGGCTATGTAGCAAATCCCATAGATATCAATATCAGATAAAGTGAAAAACACTTGAAAGATGGATATTAGACCTTATGGCGAAACCTACAAGATAAGACGATTTCTATAAACTGGTTTTAACCATATGGCCAAATCTAGTTTCATAACCATATGAAGAAAGTGATTCATTTGTTGCAACATGTTGTGAAATTGGATTTGACTATATAGCCAAATATTGTTTTATAGTGGAATGAAAAAGTGCTCTCATGGTTTGCAAGATTTATGAGATTAGATTTGATCATATGGCCGAATGAAACAAGAATGGGGGATTCTTGGATGCTAGCATTGATAACAAAATGAAAGATTTGACCATATGGCCAATTTTTATTTTGTAGTGGAATGGCAAAAGTGGCTAATTTGTGACAAAATGATATGATATATATATATGAACATATAGATAGGAAGCTATGAAAAATTGAAATGAAAGGAATGGTTTATGGAAACAAAGTGGTTTGTTTGTTGCAGGACAAGTTTTGACCACATGGCGAAACTTCCTATAAATATAGTAGGTAATCAAGGAGTTCCAAGTAGAACATGGTCTTCCTTTTTGGAGATAATATAGAAGATGTTTTTCTTAGAACATTTTGCCATACAACCAAATCTAGCATACCCAAAATTTGTGTGATTGAACCCACCATAGATTTAGTCTTAATTTTTTAGGATCAAATTCCAAAAAAGTGGTTTGTTTGTTGCAAGACAAGATTTGACCACATGGCCAAATTATAGAAAGTAAGAAATTCTAAGTAGAAACTAGCCTTTCCTTTTGGAAGTAAGCAAGGGTTGAAAATATACGAAAGCATTTGACCAAATGGCAAAATGTCATTCTTGTAGTAAAATGAACAAAGTGCTTGATTGGTTGCAAGATATTGTGATACTACAAGAGTCCTTATTTTGAGCAAGAGATAGCTTAAGGAGAAGTTTTGGCCGCATGGCAAAATCTCTCAATATATTGGAAAAAATAAAATAAATTACATCTTATATTATAAGAAAAGATTTGATCTCATGCCCAAATCTCAGTTTGTATTGAATAAAATAACAAAAAGTACTTCTTATATTGCAAGAAATTTTTTGACCATATGGTCTAATCTATAGGTTGATGAAAGATCATGATATGTGTTGTTAGAAGATCAAATTACATCCTATGGCAAAATCGCATTGAGTATTTGTAAGTATTGTATAGCCATATGCTTATTGCAAAATTATAAAGAGTGTAACCATAAAATCTTATGGTAATGCTTTTGCTATGAAAATACAGTATAATGGAAAGTTCTATATAGTAAAGTATAATACGATGTATAAGAACTTGATAAAATGCTCTAATATTACGGAAGGATACAAGAAATATAAGGCTAGGTTTAGACTTGAGGTGAAATTTTAAGGTATATAGCATCACAGAATAGAAAGAAAGGCTAGTATTTTGAAAGTACTCATTGATAAAAGCATTGCACAAACCATTTATTCCATATCCACATCTAAGAGACTTTTTTCAACATTAGACAAATCATATATTTCATCTTCATAGCAAAAAGAGTATTTTCAACACTGTAAGAAATCATGTTTTCAATATTCACGTAGAGTGAAGCTATCATTTGCAAGGTAGTGGTTGGACAACAAAAAATACAAGCGCTCCAGGAGATCAATCAAGCAATTTGAGAAGAAGAAGAAGACATTGAATTCTCAAGAGTGAGTGCTTAATCTCATTACTATAGAAATACATATTGCATTTAGTTTTCATACATGATTCTTATTTAGAAAATGCTTTTGGTGTTTGATCTTAATATTATTCAATACTAATCATACAAAAGAGTAGTAGTGTGATTTGCAGTAATTGTATGGATTGAAATGGTCATAATCAATGTAGTTTAACTCAAAATCAGAAATGAAGTAGGGAAAAGTTGAAAAACTGTTGTAGTTAGTAGGTTAGTAATGTGTGCCAACGTAATAAAAATCACCCGTGAAGTAGAGCAGACACGGTGTGGACTGGCGATCATTCACTGCCCTGTTGAATTGCTGAAGCCTTAGAGTAAGATTTCTGATTTGAAGACGCAAGTAGTTTTGGTCATAATACCTTGATTTGAACCACAATTTCCACTGCACAATCTATTTCAGTTTGAGAAAATGAAACACTGGAGAGTAATCAAAGAAGAGGAGGGGGATAGAACTACCAAAGATTAGGGCTGCAACACCTATAGTAAGAGAGGGGCGACATGAGTAGAGATAAAAACACAGAGGATCAGAGATGCAAAACCTGCAACTGTAAAAACGTAACAGAGAAAACACTCAGGTTAGAGAGTTGCGTGAAAGAGAGAGGGAGGGTAAGAGAAACTCATTTTTAAAAATGCCATGATTAGTTGTAAAGACCAACTCATGAAATGGATTATTTAATGTGTCACACTATTCGAATAACCATAACTTGTTACAGAATACGAGTAGATTTAGATCTTATTTTTGTATCTATTTTTTTTTTTTGAATTTCAAGTCGTGATTTTTTCAAAAATAACCCCGTCGTTGGGGGTGTTGCCCCCAAACCCCCACCAGGGGCACTGTCGCCCCCAAACCCCCACCGGGGGTGCTGCCCCAAACCCCCGTTGGGGGCATTGCCCCCAGACCCCACAAGGGGGCGTTGCCCCTCGGACCCCTCGTTGGGCCCCCAAAACCCCACCGAGGGCACTGTCCCCGGACCCCCGCTAGAGGCGTTGCCCCCAAACCCCCATCAGGGACACTACCCCCAACCCCCTACTAGGGGTGTTGCCCGCATACCCCCACCAAAGGGCCCTACCGCTTAAGCCCCCCATTGGGAGCTTTACCTCCAAATCCCTACAGCGGGCGCTATCCCGAAACCCTGACTGGGGGCGTTGCTCCCAAACCTCCAGTGAGGAAGACATTGCCCTCAAACTCTCACCAGGGGCATTTCTCCTAGACCAGCTCCTTCCCACTCGCCCCTCCTTAAGAATCCACCATTGGGATATTGCCCCTATTTCCTATTCTTTAGAGGTCATTGTGGTTTCAACATTTAAGCACAAGGTCAAAGTTTCTTATAAAATATATTTATCCTTGTTGTCATGTGGAATACATGAAATAAAGGTTTTGATCATTTGATCAAATATTTTCTCATGGAGATAGAGATTATTTATCCTTGTTGACATACAATAAAGGCTTTGAACATTTGGCTAAATCTTGTTCTATGGACATCACAAACAATTATTGTTCTTGCTATCATCTAGGTTAAATACATGTTTTGACCATATGGCTAAATCTTTTCTTGTGGATATCACAAAGAATTTTAATAGGTCTTGTGTAAAATAGTTGCAATAGAGGTTTTGACCATATGGCTAAATATTCTTCCATAAAGATCACAATGAACTTTTACCCTTGTTGTATGTATTTGGCTTGAGTTTTGACCATTTGGCTAAATATTTTTCTATGGAGACCACAATGAACTTTTATCCTTTTTGTCATGTGAAATACATACAACAAAGGTTTCAATCATTTGACTATGTTTTTCCCTATGGGGATCACAAATAATTTTTATATTTGCTATGGTATGGAATACATACAATAGATTTTTGACCAGGTAGCTAAATATTTTCCTATACACATTATAAATAATTTTAATCATTGTTCTTGTGTTGAATAGATATAGTACAAGTTTTGAACATCTGCTACACAATGAAGTTTTTGCTTACTCAAAGAGTAGCTAATAAAATAAAGTAAAATCAAGGGCAACTAAAAATAATAGAAGAAACTTTTCTTATTTACTTAAGGGCGGCATAGTTCATGAGAATGTTTGTTTTTGGCCATATGGTCAAATCTATCCCCTTTCTGTATGATGTTTCCATTAATACTTTCTATTATGGAAGTTGGACTCATTCTATCTAATGTTTAAGTACTTTTTTCGTTTCAATGAAATTTGATACTTCATTGTATTCAACAATTTCATTACTATTTTCTTCTTTCTGAGAGGTGACAACATACAAATGATAAAATCTCCATTTTCTCACTTGTACAGGTATCATGAATAATGAATTTTATTTTGGAGAAACTATGAATTTGCTAGTTGATCATGAGATTGTTGCACTTGGGAAAGTGCATGCAATACATCCAAATGAGACATACCATGGAGAACCACTTGAAGATTGAAAAAATTTCAGTGGTTATTGATAAATGTTTAAATGTAGCAGCATATTTGCCATTCCTAACAATTGATGCAATGAAGGTTCATAAACCTGCAGGTGGTTTTGCAAAATGGGGAAAGAAAGATGTGGTGGTTGTTTCAAACTCAATAACAATTCATGACGGAGGAGATGATTATGAATCAAACCATGTCCTACCTTCTGAGGATATTGATGTTCTTAGCATTCATGAAAGTTGGAGAGAACGTAGAGTAATGCTATGGACAGAAGGCAACACTGTGTGTGTTGGGACAAGGGTTATATTATTGGCTTTTCCATATGATGTGATAAACTTTGAATTGCTAGGAGAAGAGGATGTTGGTGTGGTGGTAGATAAAGCCCTTGACCAAACCACAGGAACATACATAGATGATAACCTCCATTGTGTCACTTTGGAAAGATGGCCGATTAAACAAGTCACCTTTGATGATGGGACATCACTGCTACAACAACAATCATACATGCAATTTGTCTCTACAAATGCTTGTGCCAAAAACATGGAAGATACCAATGAAGATGATGTTTCTGCAAAAAAATCAATTTTTGTTCAGAAGAGATCATATTGTATGGTCAATAGAAAGCCTCAAATTATTGCCCCTAAAGGTGCAAACGTGAGGACTTCTATGGACTCCATTTCAGAGGTTTCCATGATTGATTGTTGCCAAGAAAAGTGTTGTCAGTTTGCTGATAGAGAAGCAATGCAACAATTACATAAATAATTTTGGGGATTGCAATTTGAAGACCGCACAAACTATGTTTATGACAAGTTTGAATCATCATGCAAGCAGGGTTGATTACTTGGGAACAAGGAAGTACAGCTTTATCTTCAATGGACAAGTGGTATGTGGAAGGGCATGGTATGAGATTCATGGAATCCCAAAGCCATCTTTTTACAGGTACAAAACACAATTTGAGCATGGCGTGAGGAGAGCAATGCATGGAAACAAGGGGGTAATAAGAGTAGCTTGGGATCACACAGAGATGGGAAGAGCCATCCTTAGAGACTTTGCTAAGAAGAATGCAGAGCAAATGCCACAAAAGAGTAGAACAATGCAAGATGGATCAAGGGAGACACAATTGGTCATCCCAGATGTTTACAAGCAGGTAGATATATGGGCAGAAGTAAATACAACATTGAGTGGTATTAGATGTAAGCAAATGTCCTTATCCACCTTCAATCATATTTGGAACATAGAATTCAAGTATGTAACATTAGCAAAGATAAGTGAGTTCTCCAAATGTAGAATTTTCTCAGAGATCAAAGAGCAACTTGCAGCAACAAAGTGTCTTCAAGAGTGAAATGTGCTTCTAAAGAAGCATCAATGTCACACGCTACAGCAACAAATTTGTCGGAACATATACTACAGTTGGTGTTTGGCCTCAGCATTAGATCCAGATAAAAACTTGTGTATCATACATGATAAAATGGACCAGCAAAAGATAGCTATCCCTAGGTTAAGGCTTCGATCAAAAGAGACTGAAAGATCTTCTCAACTACCAATTTTTTTAACAGGCATGATTACACATGGACATGGAGAAGGTAGATATGGACATTTCTCACTTGATCTATGGCATCATGATCCTAACTTCACAATTTCCTCATTGTCATTGTGCTTTAGGAACTTGGAGC
Source organism: Lygodium microphyllum (assembly GCF_053477565.2). Classification (NCBI taxonomy): domain Eukaryota; kingdom Viridiplantae; phylum Streptophyta; class Polypodiopsida; order Schizaeales; family Lygodiaceae; genus Lygodium; species Lygodium microphyllum. The sequence continues at coordinate 1,332,969 of NC_141158.1, forward strand.
AACTACATAGGCATGCAAATGGTGATCTACAAGTAGATGGAATGCCAAGATCAACCTCTGTGCTACTAAATGCCCTCAACTTGAAAAAAGCACTAAACCACCATCAAGGTGTTGCACAAAATAAATCATGCATGGAAGATAATACACCACAGGATGACCATCATCATTTCAAACAATTGCCACTGAACTTACTAATTCAACTTGATAATTGTGGATCAGAAAACAAAAATTGCTATCTCTTTACATATCTATCATTGCATGTTGCACGAGGAACATTCAAGATGATCCAGCTTGGGTTTCTCATGGTGGGTCATACACATGAAGACATCGATGCAATGTTCAGCAAATTTTTAGAGAAGCTAAGGATGAGCATGACCTTCACTTTTCCTCATCTTATGCAACATTTTCAATCATGCTAGATGACAAGTCCTACACCTTTCTTATTAACACATGTGCCTGACTTTAAGAGATACATCGAGGGATACTTGTGTGATTTGAAAGATACACTTGTTGGTCACTCAAAACCTCTTCAATTTCGATTTTATATGCAAGGAGATACACCTGTCATGCAATACAAGATGTATCCAAAGTCCCCAGACTCATTACCAAGAGAAGGTGGCATTGAATTATAGAAGAGAAACCTTGTAGAAAAGCCTACTCTTCCAAAGGGTGTTCCAATGTTGCTGCCCATATTTGAGTACGTTAAGGATCATCAAGAAGTAGTAAGTGGAGTTAAAGATTATTTGAAGTATTGGGAAAGATTCTCAAATGTACAAGGACCTGAAGCAAAGTTCACAAAGTTTATAACACCAGTGATTCATTATTAGAAACATATGATCTACCATTAGGAAAAAAACGAACTCACAAATGGGCCCTTAAAAATAATGTAGTTTAAGATGTGGGCCTTTTGGATTGTCCAATAGAAAGGCTAGATGTTGACATCCATGGAGGGTGAAACTTCTCTCTCCAAATCTTGGGTTTTCTATTAAAAAAAGGAGTAGTGGGGGATTAAAAAAAGGGAGAATAAATAGTACACAAAATTTGAGTTTCTCTCACCTTGTATTTCCCTCCCTTTTTTTGGAGAATTTTCAATTTCAATTTTTTTCCCTCTCACGAAATCAGTTTGACCCAAAAGTTGAGCAGTAGACCACTTTCCCTCTCTTCTCTATACTCGTGAATTTTCGTCTCCATTGAAGCTCCCTCCTGCTGAGAGTAATTAGGGTTTTGAGTATTCTGCTTACCTCCGCACTTTCTTCTCCATGCAGCTCCAGATTTTGGGCAAAACATAGGTGCCCATCTCTCTTTGCATTTTCTCTTGTTTGCTATTTTTTCAATAGGGTTTGATGTCATTTCTTATTTTTATTGTTGTTTTATTGCAAAGGTTGTTTGGGGCAGGAGATAGAGGTGCTCGTCTCTCTCTCCTTTCTTTCCCCCCTCTCTCTATGTGTTGTTTCTCTTTTATGTTGTGTTTTCAATAGAATTTGATGTTGGTTCTAATTGTTATTTTCTTGCAGAGTTTATTTGAAGCAAGAGGCAAAGGTGTTAATCTCTCTCTCTATTTGGTTTTTTGTTTGCTGATATCTTTTCAATATAACACAATGTTAGTTCTAACCCTTGTTGTTGTTTTGTTGCAGAGATCATTTTGGGTGACATTGCATAAGTGCTTATCTCTCTCTCCCTCTCTCTCTCTGTGTATGTTTCCTCTTTTCTAATTTTTTTTAAGTATACCTTCATGTAAATACTAACTCTTGCAAAATTGTCTTTTGCAGAGATCAATTTGAGCAAGATTGGATAGGTGCTCATTTCTTTCTCTCTCCCGCGTACTCACATAAACTCTCTCTTTCTTCCTCTCTACATTGTCCATTTTCTACTATCTTTACAATAGGGTTTGATGCTAGTTCTAACTTAAGGATCAATTGTTGTTGCAGCACCTAACACAAGGTAGAGCATAGATTCTGTAGCTCAATTTACAGGTAAATCTACCATATTTTGTAGTGCCAAAATTTATTCATTTAATTAGTGACTTTAGAATTTGATGGGATTGATGTTTTCTTATGTCCATCATTTGCAATGGGTTTTGATTAGCAATGATTCAATTTTATCTTCAGCAAATCATCTTATAGGTAAATTAGCCCTGTTTTGTATTGCTTCTATTCATGCAATTATCTAGATATTTTTTGCTAAAAGGGATTCATGCAAGTATTTTTGTTAAAAGGGATTCATGCAGGTGTTTTTTTGTACATGCAGGTATTGTACAAGATTTAGGTGAAGCATATAATTCTCCATCAACTATTTTGATGTGGTGAGTGATTCCTTTGTGTTTGTGGGAGCTTTCACTCAACCGCCAAGACCCACGGACCGCTTATTGTTTTAAGCGTTCCAAGCCGAGTACTAATGGCTACCTCTCACATAATCGACGTGCCATCCATATCTACGGGTGTAGTGAGCTTACCTTAATGCCGTTAGAGTTACCTCCTCTCCCGCGAACTCCGGTAGCTCCACGATCCAAGTGCAAGCTTCAAGCCAGCTCCATCCTCAAGCTCCAAGCTCCAAGCTCCATTGCCGCGAGCAAGACGAGAGAAGAGAAGAGAAGAGAAGAAGAGAGGAGAAGATGGAGAGCTTCTCCTCCTCGGTCCCTCACACTCACACACTCACTCCCTCACACTCTCACACTCCCTCTCTCAAGCACAAGCTCAAGCAAGCAAGAACAAGAAGAAGAAGAAGAGGAGGAGAGCTACTTTTGGCCACACACAAGAATGAGCTTCTCATTCACTTTTCAACTTTATATACAAAACCCTAAATCCCTTTTGGGTGGTCATCCCCTTTTTCCCTTTTTACATGGCCGACCATAGCCTAGGCCCTTTTTCCCATTGTCCTTCTATCTTCCTAGCTTCCTTTCCACCGCCCGTCTATATTTACAAATTGCACGGGTGAGAGCCCGACGCTCTTTTACAAGATTTTAGGGTGCGCCTTTTTATTTTAAAATGTGCCTTTCCCCTTTTGCCTTTGCCTTGGACTTTTAAGGTTGCCCTTGCGCTTTTGGCCTTTTCTCCTTTTCTTTCTTCAGTCGGGCTACCTTTTTTCCGCCTTTGCCCTGCGTCTTTTCCACTTCCTTTTGCTTTCTTCGTGTTGGGGTTAACATTACCCCCCTCCTAGACGAGTGCCAGTCCCATGGAACTCACCGTCGTAGGTAGCGGGCTGTAGCATGCACCGAAGACGTGGGTAACAAGGACGCCTGTGGTTTCCATGGAGGAGTGTTGGTGGTGGTGTGGCAGAAGGTCATGGGGGGCCTTTTGGTGGCCAAGGTGGATGGTGGAAGGTTGTTGGAGATGGTGGTAGGGTTATGCTGTGTTGGGGCTTGCATTGATGGCCAGCACAAGTGTTGGTTTGTTGGGGATTCTGCGCATGACGATTCCTTGCGGGCTTGTCGGATGGTAAGGGACAAGCATTCAAAGTTGAGTGTTGATAAGGAGCGATTGGAATTTCGTTGGAGGTTTCTTTACCTGCAATTTGAAAACCTCTCGTGTGATCTCTCCCTAAGGGGTAGTGCTAGTGTTCTTATCGTGCACAAGACATATTTGATTAGTTTGGGAGACAGGTCAAGCTGAGAGTATTATCCTGCACTTGAGGACCCAAACTGTGGATATACTTCGGTGCAAATGTTATGTGAGTGCTCGTGCATACTTAGATATTACATAGTTAGAAGACCGTGGGCTAGTTTCTCATAACAATTCGTGGATGAAGCAAAGTTGTCCATGTGGAGAAGGAGTACGCGTGAAGGCTTATGAGACATCCTTTGCATTGTGACCGCACGATGTAGCATAATGGAATACAAGGACACCGCACTTGCAGTAGCTGGAAACTATTGGACTTTCTTGATGAGTACGGTGTACTTTTCATAGCTAATCGTGTGGTGCTTATCACCACTGATTGCAATGGTACGAAGGCAGAGTGCAAAAGAAAATTGTGCAAGTGGGTCAGGGTGATAGGTCTAACCCTAGGCGAGACAAGCTCCCCAGGTATGTCCTGCCCTTGATGTGCCCTCAACAATTGTGGGTGAGTGTAAGGGGCTAGGGGACTAGGGACGAAGCCGGTCGACCAAGGTCACCAGACGCACCTAATTTGAGGACCCCTAGGTGCTGTGCTGTGATCGTGGGTGCTTCTTATTTTTCCATTCATTTCTTTTCCTTTTCTTTTCCTTTCTTTTCATTTCTTTTTCTTTTTCTTTTTCTTTTTCTTTCTTTCTTTCTCTCTTCTTCTTCTTCTTCTTCTTTTTTGCCTGAGTACAACCATTACAATATGTTGAGGCTATCAGCCTTTCAATGGGTTGGAAAATGTCGAGCTTCGAAGGCTCCGAAAATGAATAGTACAATGATGCTGGTGCCCTAGCCTCATTGTTAGAGAAGCAGTTGGCGAAAGGGGGAGATACACTTGAGCTATTGCAACCCTCCTGGCGGCACATGCGATGTGGGTACAATTGAGGTAACGGCTGTCGTGGCCCAACTATAGAGCTTGACCCAGAAAGGGGGCGTGGCCCAGGAATGTTTTGTGGGCCATGCAATGTGGGCGGTTGGCAAGGGTGCTTTCGGAAGCGTGGCTTGTCACGGCTCGTTGTGGGGTTGTGGGTGTTGCGGTGATTGGGCATTGAACATTTTCGCACAAGGACCTGTATCATCCTGCATCCACTTGTCGCTTCATGAGAGCATATGCATTGTGTATGCCGCAACTATAATAAACCAATGCAATGCAAGGATACATCACTTATTTGAATTCTATGGTGTTGACTAGACATTTATCACCTGCGCTTGATTAGCTTTTTCTTTTGCTAAAGGCGTAGCATACATTAAACGTAGATATGATAAGTTCATACAAGTCAGGAACATGTCAACACTTAACAAGTTGGGAACACTCAACCATTTAAAAACAAAAAGTCATGGCCAGTTTTCATTTGATAAGCCCCTTATGCATTATGGGTTACTCGATTTGTACGAGGCGGGGCGAGTCTGGATGGCCGGGTGATTGGGGCTCTACTGGTGTGGAACTCCCGTGGGGGTGAGCAGGGAACATATCGGCCAGGATATGAATGATGTAATCCCGGCTCGCTACCGTCTCCAGAATTTCTTTAAATAATTCATTAAATTCTTCTCTTTCCCGAGCTGCCCTTTCTGCCTTTGAGCGTCTGGGGCCCGAGCAGGAGCTGGGAGTGCGTACTACTAGTGCTGTGGCCTATTGCGGGTTTCGAGTCTCGACTTTCTTGACTCGAGGGTTCTTCGGCCTTCGCCCTGGGCAATGTCGCTTAGGGCCCCGCTTCTTGGCATACCTCTTGATGGTGGGTACATAGCGCTCTGGTGGAGGGGCGCGTGCCACATGCTCCTGCCTTCTGCGAAGAGCGTCTTTTGCAAGCCAACTCTCCATGATTCTCCATGCGTTCTGCCAAAAAAGGAAACCTGCAAGGTGCGAACTGAGGGTTAGACCTTGATACTGGAGACAACTGTTTGCATGGAAGGGATTTTAGTGTGGTTTATGAAGCACATATGACAAGAAGGGGAGGGGTGAGGCATGCGGTGTTTGTTGTAGGGGAATGGTCCCCATGCTGATGTTCACGTTGCCTCTAGTCATTAGCGATATTAGTTTATGCTAAGTTGCGTGGATTGGTTGTCGTGGAGTGGGACAGGGTACATCCTCGGGAGGATAGACCAAAAGGGAAGAAGGTGTATAGAAACGGACTGCACCCTGTCTACAACATCAGTGTTGTTGGTCAAGGCCTCCTATGGCGGCAATATGGGTTGCATGCCCTTCACTTGGAGGTGGGGCTGGTCACTCGACTTTTAAAAGTGTGATGTGAGGAGGACCTGAGGAGCTTGGCCTGTCAAACCCGACTCTTCTCCCTGTGCTTGACTATCATTGCTTGTGTGTGTTGATATTGTTTATACATGGTGACACACAAATCAGTGTTTCTTTATATACACATCTATGAATCCATGTCACATCACGAGGATAAGAACCAAGTATAGAACTCGGGGTTGTACCGGAGCATGGCACACACATCCAGTATTCGTGGCAACTGACTTAACACTGATAGATATTTTGCCACGTCAAGTAGCATGGAACCTTGACCGAGTCTACTGGCAATATGTAACTCCTCCTCAGTGAGGACCGTATGAATCAAAGGGCCCTGTAGCCTAGTCCCAGCTAAGCCCGTACCCCAAATGTTAGTGAGAACTCGAAGGGAAGTTGGTGCCACGTAGGTTGGGTCTCTTTGAGACCTCCATTTGGCCAATCGCTCTTCTGAGACCGTCATGATCTGAGCCCCTAGTTCGGCCATTACAACGTGGCTTTCGCACCAACGCTGCTCAAATTGACTCTGGCCTACTGACAGTCGCTTTAGTAGCTCTATGTCTACAAGATTCGGTCGGCAGAGCACTTCATTGAACGTGATGGTTAAGCGCAGTTCGTCAGCCTCCTCATCAGGGATGAGTCGCATATGTTCATGCAGGAGCCTGTCGTAGTGCCCGTTAAGATGTTCTTGTTCTTCCCATGATAGAGGAAAGGTCAAGTAATCTCCAAGCTGCTCCTTGGGGATCGTGCCCATGTTCGCAAGGACGTAGACATGCGCGACCACTTTGAGCTTAGCCTCCAACTCAGTTAAGAATTCTGCGACACTTATATGTTCAACGAGGGCTTGCTCGATTGCTATCTCATGCAAAGTTCTAAGAGTTTCCTTAGGCTTTAGCACGGCTGGGGGCTCAGGCCTAGATGAGCAAGATTGGTCAACGCTAGGATTTCTTATGCTCTTGGAGTTCTCACGTTTCTCCGGAGGTCTTGCTGTTATTTCGTCATGGTTCTTCTCGGATGTGACAGGTATAGATTTTTCACCCTGTTGTGATAGCGTTATATCTACTCTTGATTGATCAATGTGAGTTCTATTGTCAGTGGATAGAGTATTGCAAGCAACTGTTAATGGCAACTGTTGCTTTGATTTGTGTCAGAGCACACATATGTGTCTGAGGTTTCACCACTATTAGGAGAGGCATCAGTGGGTTCATTGGTGGATGGACTCGATGCTTCATTCATCAGCTCTCCAGCACCCTTCGTCTCAATGTTCTTGGGGTCCACAACCACCTGCAACTGTTGTTGTTTTCTCTGCCTTCTCCTCTTTTTCTTGGTCAATGAAGGTGCCTCTCTCAACGACTCAGGACCCTGGGCTATATCGACCATTGATGTGCTTGGTCGGGCCTTAGCATTTCCCTTCTCTAGTGTGTCCTTATGGGACATAGCCGTGGTTTGCTGAATAGCCTTGCCCGGTTGTGAGGGCACAACTACCGCCCTTTTCAGAGAGTCTAGCTTTTCAACCAACTCCCTTGCGTTTGACTTCTCCGTCCTGGGCTTTAGGCACTTTGAAAGTGCTGGAGTTGTCGAGGGATTTGGTTGCGACACCTCCTCCTCAGGTAAACTACTAAGGACACATTCCACAAGGGGCATTGTCACAGCCAAGGGCTGTGACTGCTGTGGTCCCTGATTGGAAGTAGTAGCAGCTAGTTTAGTGGGCTGGCTACCCTTGGTGGATTGCGGTGTCAAGTCCCTAGGGCGATCAGAAGTGGTTGTGTCTTTTGTTGGCCCTTGAGCACTCATTTGTGTAGATCGAACATGAGCTGATCTAGTCGCATTAGGTGGCTCAGGCATATCCTTGGGTCGAGAGCTACAAATGGCATCATGTCCCGCCTCTTTGACGATTGGAAGCTTAGATGGAGATAGAGATTGGAATTGAGCAATCGCCCTTGCCAACTGCTATAGTGCTTCCTGTGTCTGTTTGGGAGAAGAGGGCATAGGAGATCTAGGACTCCTAGGTGGACGTGGCACTAGCTGAATGATTTTCTCAAGGCTATTAGACGATTGTGCCCTTTGCTTTGTTGAGGGAGTAGCCTTGCCATGAGCAATTTTGTGCCTATGATGTTTGTTCTCCCCTTGGGAAATCAAAGGCTCATTGGGCACAATTGATTTTTGTGCATGCTCAATGGCTACATGTGACATCTACCTATTTAGCCTGCTAGGCTGAGGCTCTTTCTTTTGAACAATCATGTCTAGTTTCTTGCCTCGAGACCTAGAGTTTCTCTTAGATTTCCTCATGTGCTTCATTGCTTTTGATGCACTCTGGCCTTCAGTCGACCAGGGAGGTTTGGCAAGGGGTTTTGGCACCCAAATCCATCGGTTGCCTGCATAATACCCTTGAGCACGAAGCAATGCTTTGGATATCCATCACGGCACTGTGCTAGCTCTCCATCGATGCCTTCGCCTATAAGGCTTGGGCTTCTTTCATGGTCTTCTATGATTTTTGTGAGTCCAAACCCTGTCCTTGGCCTTGTCTCTTGACCTTCTTGTTTCCGGCATGGCCTCGCTCACTGGTTCTCGTTGTTCGACCTGTGCTTGTATCAACTCTTCCAAAAAGTCCTTGCCCTCGTTTGTAGGCTTGATTGTTATGTCATCACCTTCCTTGCCTTTCCCTTGAGGTTCGATGAGGTCACCCTTGCTAAAGGTGGTGACTATCCTCACACCCGGTAGTGTCAGGTGTATCCTCTGTGCTACATAGTCAGCCTCACATTTGGTCACCCTTTTGAAGGGTCTTCCTAGGAGGGTTTCTTTCCTGCAGCTAGCACTTTTGGGAGGAACATGAAATAGGATAGGCAAGCTTTCTGTTTCAATTGTCGCAAGGATTTTGCACTTCCCTATGAGTGCTTGTGGGTGTCCCCCATAAGGGCTAAGAGTTGCACTAGTCGGTGTGAGCTCTGGTTGGCCTAGTAGGGTCCATGATTCATAGGTCAAGATGTTAAAATCTGCTCCTTCATCAATCAGAGCATCGATAGTATGCTCTCTTTTCACGGTGAGTTTGACCCTAAGATAAGCAGGTGGTACTATGTCTTCATCTTCCGGGTCTTGGCTTGTAAATTTAAGCCTTCTGACAGATGCCCTTGAGTTCTCGACTGCACGACCAGATGTGGATTCTCCACTGCTGTCTTGGATCATCAGTGCAGTGCTATCCAAGGTACATCTCTCGTCAAGAGAGTCATGTCTAGTCATCTTCGCATTTGTAGCTTGCTGAAGTTGCATTTTGCTCTGACTAGACACGGTCTGAACACAATGTACATGTGTACTTGTGGTGTGGCCTTTTTGCCCTTGATGGCTAGATTGGCCCATTGAGGTTCTAGGGTCTCTGTTTCTCTCTGTTCGGGTATGGGCTTTTGGGTGCTCTATTGCAAGTGAGACTCCATGCTGGTGCAGAGCCATTGCTTCACTAGGGTCCAATTTGGAAGACCTGTCACAGCGCGCATTTTCTCTCCAACCTACTCGGGGGAGGTGCGGAGGGGGCAGAGCCCCCTCTGCGGGGGTCTAGGGGGGGCAGCCCCCCCGGCCTGCAGGGCCGTTACGGTAGACGCCATATGCAATTTGGAGGACCGGTTATAGCCAAATTTTGAACTACGTGCTCTAAATCTTAGCCTGATTATGGATCTGTGATGTGCCTTCAGCTCTACGTAGCCTCAGGGGCAATCTCGAGGTTTAGATGGTCAGAATTTGTGTTCTAGGCACGTGTCCGATTCTGACAGTTTTTTGTCCGATTCTCAGATGTCCGATTTTCAGGAGTCCAATTATCAGAGTCGGACGTCCGATCTTGGGTGGGTCCAATCGGACCAGTGGTCCGATTTTTGGTCATGTCTGATTCTAGGAGTCGGATCAAAAAGTGGTCCGATTTTCAAGTGGTCCGATTCTCAGAATCGGATCGGACCGGGTGGTCCGATTCTGGCCTGGTCTGATTCTGGCTGGTCCGATTCTGACTGGTCCGAGTCTGGGACTCGGACGGCCTGGTCCGATTGTGAGTGGTCCAATTATGGACTCGTCCGAGTGTCCAAGTCGGACGGATTGGTCCGAGCGTCCAATTCTCAAAATCGGACAGGTTGGTCCGAGTGCCACGTGGCACGTCCGATCGGGCAGGTCCGATTCTAGGAATCGGAGGGTCCAACTCCCGAACTCGGGTGGTCCGATTCTGGAAATCGAACCACAGCGAGTTGGTCCGAGTGCATCGGCGGCGGGCACGATTCCCGCGCATTTGACCCCTCCTCACTATCTAGTGCACACGATCACCATAACCTTTCTAGATCTGATCAGGGCACTTGTTGAAAAACACCAGACTCACCTGGAGCAGCACGAAACACCGGCGCCTAGAAATCGGGGCAGCGCTTCCTCGTTCTGTGAACCAGAAGTTCTCTCTCTCTCTCTCTCTCACAAGGCAAACCAAGGAAATGAGGTCTGTCCTGGCCTCCCAGGCCTCTTAAGGTCCTTTCCCAGCACTGCAGAACCTCACAGCTAGTTCCCTGTCCCTATCTCACCCAGAACTTGAATCTGGTCCCCTGTTTCCCTGTTTTAGCCTGTTATACAGCAACAGAAAACCCTGTTGTTTGCCTGTTTTTTTTCTTCTTTTTCTTTGTTTTTTCCTACCCTAAATGCATCCAAATCACAAAATAAATACCTATGCTACTCCATTTCACAACATAAATCTCAGAAAGCAACAAACCTACTTGCCAAGGAGATCGAATACCATCTTCAACCCCCTCGCTTCCTACATATCCACCTCAAGCACCGGTTCGGGGGAAACCCCTTACTTTGATGCTCGATTCGAAGCGCGCAAGCGCTCAAGGCTTAAATCCGTTGGTCCCGGCAACGGAACCAAAATGTGGGAGCTTTCACTCAACCGCCAAGACCCACGGACCGCTTATTGTTTCAAGCGTTCCAAGCCGAGCACTAATGGCTATCTCTCACATAACCGACACGCCATCCATATCTACGGGTGTAGTGAGCTTACCTTAATGCCGTTCGAGTTACCTCCTCTCCTGCGCACTCCGGTAGCTCCACGATCCAAGTGCAAGCTTCAATCAAGCTCCATCCTCAAGCTCCAAGCTCCAAGCTCCATTGCTGCGAGCAAGACGAGAGAAGAGAATAGAAGAGAAGAGAAGAAGAGAGGAGAAGATGGAGAGCTTCTCCTCCTCGGTCCCTCACCCTCACACACTCACTCCCTCACACTCTCACACTCCCTCTCTCAAGCACAAGCTCAAGCAAGCAAGAACAAGAAGAAGAAGAAGAAGAAGAGGAGAGCTACTTTTGGCCACACACAAGAATGAGCTTCTCATTCACTTTTCAACTTTATATACAAAACCCTAAATCCCTTTTGGGCTAGTCATCCCCTTTTTCCCTTTTTACATGGCCGGCTATAGCCTAGGCCCTTTTTCCCATTGTCCTTCTATCTTCCTAGCTTCCTTTCCACCGCCCGTCTATATTTACAAATTGCATGGGTGAGAGCCCGGTGCTCTTTTACAAGATATCAAGGTGCGCCTTTTTATTTTAAAATGCGCCTTTCCCCTTTTTCCTTTGCCTGGGACTTTTAAGGTTGCCCTTGCGCTTTTGGCCTTTTCTCCTTTTCTTTCTTCAGTCGGGCTACCTTTTTTCTGCCTTTGCCCTGCGTGTTTTCCACTTCCTTTTGCTTTCTTCGTGTTGGGGTTAACAGTGTTGGATGATATGGATTTGCTAGAAGTCAATGGTTCAAAAATCATTTGCTTTATTGGTCTTATGTGTCCATTTGGATCTCCATGCCAATTGGCAATGATCCATGAAACTCTTGTATCATATCATCCATGTAACACACAATGTGTTGAGTCTTAGAATATCTCAGGTATCAATCCAATGTGCCTATTCAGATTTGCACGACATGTGGCTGCTATCCTTGTAACAACTACTCTATAATACCCATATTTCATACAATATGTTGAGTCAAATCAGACTCCTCTTCATTATAATAAAATTTATTTTGGCGAAATTCTCTGAGTATTCTTGTGCTATTCTTTTCATTATAGTTCATGTAAATGGTATGATTAAAGTGATGTCTTGAAATTAAATCTATACTTTGTGTTGATGTATATATCCACATGCGTTTCGATATCGATGTTTATGTCTGTTTACAAAAGTGTAAACATCTCTTAATGCCATGTTGAATTGTATGGCATATTGGTGATTGCTGGACAGACTGAAAATGCTTATTATTTAGGGGTTGGGAATTGGATCACTGATACATATCATTGCTCGACTTGGGTACATATGTGTCCAAGTATAAAGGGAGCTTTCAAGGTGAAAGCATCTGCAATTGTAGATGTATCAAAGCACTGGAAGGGTAAATTTTTAGCTCTCAGACAAAGGAAAGTTGATTCTCACCTTGTAACAGAGGCGTTTGTACAACATGTATTCATGCAAAAACAAATACACATTGCGCCCACTGTGCCCTTTCAATGAAACATTGGAAACAGTAAGTATTTTCAATTCATTGAGAATGAGAACTTTCATGATACCTATGTAACAACTTGTCTTGTATTTACAGAAGTATACCCTTCGGATTGCTGTGAATGGCAAAATGTTGAGAGTTTCACTGGTTCTTTTAAGTGTTACCACCTCGAAATTGGTAGATTGCTCTTTGAGAGGCGTACAGCTAAGCAACTCACAGAGGACCTTGTTTTTTTCTATGACTCCAAGTACATATTACCCAAGGGGAGTCGAGAATATGGAACCCTTGAGTATATCCACATATCGAATCTCAATAGCATAGAATGGCCATTGTGTAGTAGTGACATTTTGCACATGTGTAGCACAAAAATTTCTGTAGACATATTGAATTCTATGAAGCCAAGCACCGGCTCAAAGAATGTACATCTAAGCTGGTTCATACCGATTGCAATTTTTGTACACATGTTCAAGGAATGTAAGGGTTTGAGACATACCAAAAGCACGTACATCATAAAAAATACATCAGAGAACTATGTAACAAGGATTCTAGGCAAAACTTGGACATAAAAAATAACTCATAGTCCTGACACAGTGGAGTGTCGAGTCACAACAAGGGACATGGCTTTCAAGTAAAAATTTTCTCTCTTAATTGACTATTATCTTACTTTGGGATGAATCGGCTAGCTTTCCTTTCCAATTACAGGTACTTTGTCACATGACAAACTTTATGCCTAGTGTTCAAGTATCGTAGATGGAGGATGCTCAAGGGTAAATGGTTGTGCCTTGATCAAGACATGCGTGAAAGTGCAGCTGTGGATGTTATTGTCATTTGTGAGGGCCGCAAGCCCCAAGTGTTGCAAATGGAGGATAATTGGCCCTTGAGTATAATGCGCCAGGAAATTACAATGTTAATGCAGAATCCATCTGTTAGCTTCTATTTTAAACTAGATGGTAGGAAAATTCAAAGCCGAGCTGAGGATACTGTTACCAATGAAAAGTGTGTGGCTTCACATATTTTAGAAATTGTAGAGTCTCCCTAAAAATCCCAACACCCCAAGTTATAATATCCAACACTTGTAAATTTTTGGATTTTTTTGGCCAATAGAATATTGTCGCTTACAAACTTGCAATATTTAAAAATTATGGTATTTATGCAAAATCATAGACTTATTACACACTTTCCACATCAACACATTTACATATGCATGTAAACTTTACAAAGATGTAAGTAAAGCCATAACTAGATATCGTATGCGAACAACCCTTAATGGTTTAAAACTTAAGGTTTTTAAGATAGAACTAGTTTAGTTCTTGTTTCATTGTTTCATTTCCCACTTTCTCTCTTCATCTCTTTATATCCACGACATCCCTCCTACCTGTTACGATGGATGCTCGTGCACACTTTGATGATATTCCAAGTTTTCTCTAAGAACTTCAACCTTGAAAGTGTGCTCTCATCACTGGATCCCCCCCTTCAGGTTTTCGAAGACTTTGTGAGCACCATTGCTACATGCACATACTCCATCGAGGGATCCGACATGACTTGGGTGCCTTTGGAACAACTCATGGTATTTCAGGCAAGGAAGCATCACCAAAAAGTGGTGAGTAGGTGTCTGGCCTATGTGGATCCTTTGCATAGAGTATGCACTGTTCCCATGGGAAGTGCACCAGGTACATCACCTTTGGATCTCATGGAGTGTGACTGCGCATTGGCAATTTACCTCCTTGCATTGGATACACCCCTAGAGGAGGAGAGCGATGAAGATACAACTCCACATATTGTTTCTATCACATACACAAGAGAAGAACCGATTGAAGAGCTCATAAATGTTGAAGAGGAACATTGAGTGGTGACAAATCAAGGGTTCGCTCTCATGGTGCCATCTTCTTCAGAACAACCACAAGTCAACAAGCCCAACCTTGCCTCCTTGACACCCTTAAAGTAGATGGTGTACAATACTTACTTTTATCAAATGTGCTACAATACTTGGAAATGAAGGAAGAAGAGTTGTTTTCTATCCTAGTCAGGGATTCAATGGAAGACCTGATCGATTATGATTACACAGATGTGCATCCAACAATGGTAGAGATTGGAAGATATGATGGCACAAGCTTAGATACTGTGAGTGTGATCATAGTAGCATAGGAGCATATAACCTCGGTTGAAGAAGATTACATTGTGCCCGATGCTGAATTTGAAGCACTACAGCATGATTTGTTCAGACCAAGGCCCCAACTTCCTACCAAGGAGTTTGTAGATCCCTCTGCCCAAAGAGGTACCTCCCTGACACACGAGGAAATGAAGATAAAAGATGATCTGGAGAAGGTGAGATTTCTAACTACCATATATTTTTATGCAATGAAACTTGATGGTAGGGTGCGTCGGGTCCCCGGAGTCCACCGATGAAATATTTGCCAAAATAATGCCTGCAGCTGCCCTGTCCGAAGTCTGGCATCTGGGGCCACTTTCTAGGCATCGGGTGCGTCAGGTCCCCCGGAGTCCACCGATGAAACCTTTGCCAAAAATGATGCCTGCAGTTGCCATGTTTGAAGTTTGGCGTCTGGGGCCACTTTCTGGCCATGCCTGCAGCTGCCCTGTCCGAAGTCTGGCATCTGGGGCCACTTTCTGGGCCCCAGACGCCAAACTTCGGACAGGGAAGCTTGCAGGCATCATTTTTGGCAAAGATTTCACCGGTGGACTCCGGGGGACCCGACGCACCCTACCATCAAGTTTCATCACTTTTTGATAACTCTAGGTTAGTCACTAAATATATTGTTTGATTTGACTTTGTCCTTCAGGACATATTGTATATAGATGACTTTGCATCAAGGCAAGGAGGAGCTCGACATGCGGACCGACGCAAGGATTCAGCTCTTAAGGAGTATATTGGTAACCTTGTTACAGATTTGGTGGTTTTCCATAAGAAGTGCTCACCAGGAGGGAAAGAAATAATTATGAAAATTCGAGCTTTGACCAAGTTTGAACCTTTTTTAGCGATACCTGTGACATCTAGCTCAGAGAAGGTGGTGCTAATCAAGCTGTTAAAGCTTCTTTATTTGTTTGATCAAATGCGGGGTGGATCTATGTGTGTGCTTGCGACATTAGGCGGCCTCGCTAAAGTGTCGGATCCGCTTCTCCTGGAGAAAGAGCTGAAGGGGGAGTACATCATTTTTGAAGCAAAGAAGGAACTTATATTTTCATCAGAAGCTGGCCCCTCCTCTCCACCAAAGAAAAAGCCAAGAAACAATTGAGAGTTCTTGTTGGCTATCGACTTTTTGTATCAACCATCACTAACGACCATCACATGTATTTTTCTTAATGAATATAATATACTTTACTTTGTCCCTAAAAATAAATATTTATTAAGTAAATGTGTGGTTTGTATAAGTGTGACGATAATGTGTGGTACGTGAATGACGCATTCGCATACGTTAACATAATTCAACGCGTAGTACTGCACTTGCGATTGTGTAAGTGTGACGATAATGTGTGATACGTGAATGACGCATCCACATATACTAACATAATTCAATGCGTATTACTACTTTTGATGCGTTCATATTACTAATTTTGATGCGTTTGTACGTTAAACAAAAATTAAGAGTCATGCGTTTCAAGAAACTAAACTAAACAACTTTACTCAATTATTTGAATTCAGTACACATCGCACGAGATATTATGTATATATAAATAAATATTCCAATGTGGCAGAGTACAAAAATTTTTGGGCTTCCAAGATATTATGGCACTGTAACACCCATTACAAACCTTACATCATTAATCTAGTAAACTATGGCGGGGTCCCCTTGCCGTGTCGAAGCCGAATGATAAAGTTCATATCTTTGTCTACGATTGTAACACTCTTTGCATGGATGGCTGCAAGCTGTGTACCATCGAACAAGTCGATGAGAAACCTCTCTACAGCGATTTGTAGGGCCTCCATGGCTGCAACAATCCACCTTCCTACTGGTGGGCCATCTCGCACTCGTGCCCAAAATCTTCCCATCTCTTTTAGCTCCAAGTCTTGCATGACTTCTCGAACAACTTTATGAAAAGAACTTTTTGGGATGAGAAGCTCATATCCGCGTTGGATTCTCCTTATCTCTCGAAGAGCAACAATACCTGGTTTCCATCTCCTCTTCTTCTGTGGTGGTCCTTGTGCTCTACGGGGAGCACTTGTTACTGCACTTGAGGAGCCTCCACCTTGTGCTCCAGGTGGCGGGCCTTGGCGTGATGTCTTCTCAAGGCCAAAACGGTGACATGCTTGCTTGGTCCGTGCCATGCAAGGAGGGGAAGATGGAGAAGAGACAGAGGTTGGGGATGTGAAAATGGAGGAAACAAAGAAATCAAGATGTGAAAATGAGAAGAAGAATGAACTTTTAACCCATTTAAACCCCAAAACCGAATTAATGGAGCTTCATATGCACTGTCCATCGTGTGATCCTAAATCCATAACCTTGTATCGGAATGCTACGAAACTTCACAAGCACACTCGTTGGGTGGCCAAGAGCCCACTTTTTTTTTTTGAAAAAAAGTGCATGCAGACCCCTGGTCTGAAGTCTGGCGTCTGGAGCTCGACTTCGGACCAGGGGTCTGCAGGTACTTTTTTTTCAAAAAAATAATAATTTGGGCTCTTGGCCACCCAACGAGTATGTGTGTGAAGTTTCATCGCATTCCGATACAGTTTAATATTTTAAAAATTATCCCACACCAAAATTATGGATGGATTGATAATTGAGAAATCAACATCGCGACTACTGGCCCTTAGAAACTTCGCAGCACATAAACTATACAGAGGCATTAGGAGTTAAGTCTACAACAAGAAATGGCAAATTTTTGCATGTTATTCCTATTGAAATTGACAATGCTAACAAAAACTGTATAAGTAAGAATTGAAAATACATCGAAGATGCATAGTCAAAGTTGAGAGCAAAGGACAAGTGTAAAATTTCAATTTATATTTTAAGGGCGCATACAATAGTTTTGCACTGGGACATAGTCATATGTCCAATGCACGAGGATAACACTATGCCAAAAAAGATAACATTGCAAACTGTGTTCATTCCATTGGAACAAATGCATCCTTCACTGCTTGAAGATTTCTTACAAGTTGGAAGTCCTTGGGAGTTACAGTGATGCGCTTCGCATGTATTGCAAAACGTTGAGCATCAATCATCAAGTCAACTAAAAAGGCCTCTGCAGCACACTGTAGAGCATGAAGACATTCTTTTGTGAAGCGATCAGGTCTATCCTGACCTTGTACCAAAAACCACCTCCTGCTTTCTGTGTGGTAAAGGTCTTGCACAATCTCGCGAACAAGTCTCGAGAAGCTCGCCTTCGGAATGATGAGATCAAAAGAGCGTTGATACTTTCTAATTTCTCTCAAGGCCACTGTACCTGGCTTCCACTTGCATTTCTTGTGGGGATGCTGAGGAGGACCCTTGTGATGGCGACTTGAGGAAGGTGGATTAGGTTGAGAAGGGGGTGCATCTAAGCTAGTAGATGCTTCAAGGGGATGAACATGATATGGGGCTCTGAGCGGAAGCTTATTTGCAACTGCCTTAGACCTAGCCATCTTTCCCTGCACAAGAGATGTGAGAACTCAATGAATAAGATAGAAAGTGAAACCCTCTTTTGTATAACCCTAAACTGTGAGACTCATTCACATAGATGCACACTCTCTCTTTCTCTCTTAAATTAGAAATTACATTCACATTGAGTCACATTATTCATCTTACTATCTTAGCTCTTTTCGAACCCATTTGCTGCCTTGTCGAAGCCTTGTTTCTAGCCACTTGGCATGGTTTTATTTGGCACTTGAGGCTTCATAACGCACTCTTTTAGTGACACGACATGATTCCATCATGTCTGCAGCCGATTCATCAGCACTTTCATTTGCTCTCTTTTGCGAGAGTTTAGCTTCATCTGCTACTATAATCCTATACCACCAAGATAGCAATTAGATCATTGGATTGCTACCATTCACCCCTCCACCATGATCAGTTTTTCTTTGATATGCACCACGCGCTGTCCAATGTGAATTTTCCATCCCTTGTGTGGACCAAATTCCAATGTTTCCTTTTCTAGAAAGTATGGCCCATGTGCCTCAAGGATATGCTACAAAGACACATATCACACATGAGTAAAACTATGCTCAATAGTTTATACAATTCATATAATTTTAAAACATTAACTTAGTATGTACCATGTAATGTGTGATAGAGCTTTTGCCCCATGCTTCCACCATGTTTTCGTAGAAGCTATGCACATCATTGATAAATTCTTGCTTATCATGATTGTTAAACACCATCTTGCGAAGTAAGGGAGCCAATTTGTTAAGACTTATTCAAACCTTAGCTTTGGCCAATCTTGTTTTTCCTCCATTACTTCGATTAGGAACTGCAAAATGTAACTTTTTCCACCCATTGTAGCCCTGCGGCCTATGAACCATGACATTCCCTTCCTCATTGATGGGTATTGAGAGAAACTTCCTAGCCTTTGCTCCTCCAAAGCAATGCTTTTTTGGCAAGTTACCAAATTTTCCTAATCTATTCCCATCTTTTTCAATCATCACTTGATACTTGTGTAGCCCAATTTCTGATAGCACTCGCTCCACATTTCTACACGTTGCAATGGCTTCTTTTTCTGGTTGCATCCTATAAGCAAAGCAAATGTATTCATATACAAGTTTCTCCATGATTCTAACAAAAGTATACAATGAAAAAATGTGAATACGATCTAAGAGAATGTTGAAGATGGGCTTCCAAGTGGGATCTTCTCTATTGCACGTCAGTGCAGCACTTGTCACCTTTCGCCAGTTCTTCTTTCAGACCTTTCCTTCCACCCTCTCTATCAAGCAATATAGGCGTGGATTCTTTGTATTTGCACCATTGGAGATTCCACACATGCATTTTAAATTTTTCAAGTCTCCTGCAAGATGCCATTCAACCAAGTATTGACCATACCCTTCAACCGAGAGCATCTCACCATGTTCCTAACAATCGATGATGCTTGGAATGCTTGTGTACATAAAGAATAACTGCAACACCTCAAATGTTTCCTTAGGAATTTCAAATGCAGCGAGCCACCACACATGGCACTCAGATTGAACACTAAAGTTCCCTGGTTTATTCTTGTTGAATTGTAAATCTCTATTCATCAGAGTTACACTAACTCTTTCAAGCTTTACTCCTTTGACGACCTCATTTTCATCTAATTTTATAACAAACTGCAATTTACCATTACATTCCTTAACAGACATATTGTAGTACATTATCATTGCCGACTGCACCTTGTTCAAATCCAAATAGTAATTATTGAGTTCGGTGAACTTCACCTCATATGCATTTTTTATCCCAACCTTTAGTGTTTCCACACATTAAACATGCATGGGATCTCCTATCAACTCTAAAACCTTTGTATCAAGTTGCCGTCGGGCCTCTATTAACTTTGAAGGTTGAGGAAGAGGCACGATTCTATTTCTCTTCAGCACACGACCAAACCCAGCCTTCACACCTTTGAATATCTTTGAGTAAGTCGTTGTGTTAATGCTGGCCCTGTCACAAATAGATTGTGCATCCACAGCTGAGAACTCATTTGACACATTTTTTAATGTGCACTCAATCACCTTTTCCTTCACAGCCTTAAACTTACGATTGCTCAAAGTGTTTTCCAGTGTACTTGCCTTCAGCAATCTACTAATACATGATCCAACCTCACCCTCACCTAGGTTCTCTTTCTGAGCTACCTTACATGCTTTGATACGTCGCTTCCACTGGCCACTATTCACAATTAACTCATTGATTGGCTTCTTCTTTTGTTTGTGCTCCTGTGTTAGCTTGCTGTTGATCTTTCTCAAGTCTTCCAATTGTGCCTTTGCCTCCTCATATGAGATACCAATGTCATGGATAGTATCCTACATTGAAATAATTTGATTGTTTTGTTGAATTACAGTGTCATTCAGTTGTATCACTTGTCCTACGAGCTGTTGTATATGAAGTTGATGTGCAACGATCACATCATGGAAATTTTTTATGGTTGCCTTGCAAGTTGTAAATACTTTGAATGCCTGATCATTGAGCCGCCTAGTATAACCAAGTAACCCATTTTCACCCTCATACACATACTTCAACAAATTTGTGATTCCTGAGAAAGTTGGAGGTCTATTGTTTAAGGGGTCAATTTGGTAGATTTCCCCATCAACCCACAAATCCACATGTTTCAATCCCATTTGCCTGTAACTCTACAAAACCTGAGGGTTGACACTAATACGGTGGGTTCTTTTGAATAATGGGGCATATTCAATCTCTACCTCAATATGCAGCTCCTTCTTTCCTGTATTCATTTTACTATTAATAGAAACGAGGAGCCTACTTGGTTGTCACAAGAGGTAGAGTGGAGATGCACAAAGAGACACACAAAGGTACCAAGGGAAAGGAGGGCGTAAGTAATTCACCCTGTTAATGAAGGTTGCATAAACACAGAGAAGAGGTCACAATAGAGCCATGAGAGAGTATAGATATGGGGGAAAATAGCTCAGAGAGTAGGGATGTCCAAGTCTTTTTGTATTTTAGATATTTCTATTTTGCCTCCAAAAACATCTCCAAAAAAACACAAAATTTGACCAGTTGGTTTGTTTTTTGACCAAAAGCTAGGATATAAAAACCCAAAATATCTTAAAAGGAACTTTCGAAATTTCATTTTCCTTGTTCTCGATTAAAAATTCAATTACCTCGTATCTACTAATCATTTTGCATTGGAAACGAAGCACCACACTCCCGTAACTAACTCCTTTTTTAATATAAAATTTGGTTGAAAAAGACTTCTTCAATTAGGAGAGAGAAGGAATTTGAGTATATCTTTATAGATAATATAAAAAAGGAAAAACAAGATTGCAAAAGTGGAGAGAGAGGAGGATTATTTTACTATTCTTCTCTCCTCTTTTCCTTGTTTTAAGGAGGAGAGAGGGAGGGCTAAAAGGCCCATTTGTGAGTTCATTTTTTTCCTAATGGCTCTTCAAACTCCAAATGTCCAAGAAGATTTATTTTTCATAGATTTTTTGCCAAGAACACAAAGTGATGTAACCACATAGATGTAGATAATGCAGATGACTTCATTGGATTGGAAGAGTTGAATGATCACTATTGTGGTCCTCTGAGCAAACGACCCAAACATGCATTTGAACCAATGCTTGATGTTAAGAAAGATGACTTTGTGCTTGTTAGACCTTTAGATCCAGTATATCCAATATGGCTTGGTGTTGCACAAAGTGAGGTCGATACAAATAGAAATTCCAAAAACTTCAACAAGGTATGTATACAATATTGGGCACCAGTCTGTAGTCATCAAAATGCTACAGATGCAGAGGTGTATTTTAATTATTGGGATAAATATTGGATGTGCAAAAAAAACGATCCTGAATATGGGAAACAATAGATAGCATTGTCTTCTCTTGGATGAAGAAAGATACAAAATCTCCCAAAAAAGTTAAAATTCCCCCAAAGGTTGTATTGAAGGCTAAAGAAAGTCTACAAGAATCCATCAATCGAAGATTTTCCTTGAATACTTTCAAGGATATTAAAACTAAGGTGTTTATTAATACCACCTTTTTGGGTTTTTTTCAATCTCTTGGAAACAACCATAATAAGTAATATGTTTAATTGCACCAAGTTCCAAATTAATGAAATTCCCAAAATTCATGAAATCCATTTTGATTTGATTTTCCCATATTGATGGGGAATTCCCAAAATCTCGAATATGGAGTTCACTCATAATCAAACCCTAAAACCCACACTCACTCCTACACATCCATCACATCCTCTCACTCGCACCACCTCACTCATAAACGCACACTTTTAATTAACAAACACCCAACACTCAATCATCTCTCACTCACTCATACCTACCTCACTCATACTCTCACTCTCTCATACCCACTCACTCATCCCTTACTCATTCTCTCATACTCATCCCTCAGTCATACCCACTCACACTCATTCTCATACTCATCCCTCATCACTCACACTCATCCCTCATCCCTCATCCCTCACTCATACCCACTCACTCATCCCTCACCCACACTCACTCAATCTCTCATACTCATCCCTCATCACTCATCCCTCACTCATACCCACTCACTCATCCTCATTCACACTCACTCACTCACACTCAGACCTATACTCACTCACTCATACCCATAACACTCACATCTCACTTATCCTTCACTCACACTCACACCTCACTTATCCCTCACTCATACTCACACTAACCAATCACTCTCACACACTCACACTCCCACTTACACACACACTATGCCTCAAGGTTCACTCATACTTGTCTTACTCACATTCTAAATTTTAACCTCTTTCTTTACGTATTTGCATCAAAGTGCCACCCTTACTTGCCATATTGTTAGCAGGACATGGTTGTGATACTTTGAGGAATTTCTTGAACCCATGCACATTGCATTGGAAAGGAAGAAACCTAAATTTGCACACCTCACTCTTGCAGGTTTTTGAATCAAAGTGTTGCAAAGTGCCTTGATAACTTGTAGGTTTTGAAGTCAAGCATTTGAAATAAATAGATAAATTTCTAAGGGCTAACCTTAGATACATTGAGTGCAGCATCACTCACATATATCATGATTGTCCAAGCAACACACAAGGTTTTATATAGTACCCTAACTAGGTCTACCATGCCTAATAGTTGAAAGGTCCAAGCCACAAACACTAACCCAAAAGATGAAAAGTTCATGGGAGAAATTATAAAACAAATGACCAAGGTAGAGTAGGAGAAGCATCACTTAATTCCTTTGTTCTACACTCGAAAGCCCACATCAAGTTGGGAAGATGTTATATCATTGGCCAAGAAAGTAGGACAATGTGAGTTTGAACAAAAATAGTATTCTAGTCACGGGTTAGTTGCACAATATAGTAGCCGCCTAGTGCCTATTCCTGAGCAAAGAAAGGCACTTTGGACTTCAATGCATGATCCTACATACGTTGCTCCTACATCTCTCCGACTGCTTGCACTTGTCCATGGTGTCAACATTTCTAAATTGGCTAAACTTAATCCCTTATGTGACAAACTTCTTTTAGAGGAAGAGCTACACATTGCAAGTTGATTAAGACAATGAGATATGATGATTGATATAACTAGATATATCTTTTGTCTCACCCATGACCTTGGAGGGGGGGGTCACTTATGAATATATGTATATATAATGTGAGTTCAAAATAAGGGGTTTTTAAAACACCATTTTTATACATTTTTCACATACAGAAGCGTGTCATATAAAGGGGTTACTTACAGATTTAATAAAAAGGGTTAAATTTTATTCAAGAAAAGTTCACAGATTAGGATATTTATAAATAAACACCATATTTGGGAATACTGGAATTTCCCATAAGTTTGGGACATGTGGTCAAATCTTTGCATTTGTCATAACTTGAATACTATAACTCTAAATCAAGCACTCTACAGCTCAATAGATTCCATTTTTCAAGCACTTTCCAATGATAGGTCACATCATATGGTTTTGAGAAAATTATGGGCATATTATCCGGGTGCCACCTTTTTAGTATTCAATAAATGGGAATTGGGAGATTCCCAAACTCACTAATATTGTGTTAATAGGCCATGAACGCACGTTATATAGAGAATATATATATGGTGAACCCCCCAAACCTATGACCCACAACTTCTTGATGACCATGCTTCATTAGAGTATAATCCTAATTTCTATGAATGGTTTATTACAAGGCTTAGTGACACAACACCAAATCTTACCTCTGCTTGTAGTACTACAATGACTAAATCTTCATCAAATGATGTGAATTAGAGTGATGTACATAAACCTTCTACTAGCCCAAACACAGTGGTTGGAAGAGGTATGCTTATCCTAGACACAACGCCACTGATGTCGCTACTAAGTCACCTCACTAGTAAGTCCCAATTGAGACGATTGAACCCCGAGATGCTCCAAAGGAGGTTGCTAAGACACATCTCCAAATCAGCCCTACTAAACCCGACCCTCCTTCTAGCATCAAACCTTTGCTAGTATGTCAACCAATGAGTACCATGGTTGCTCATTTGGCAAAGAAATTCAATTCCTCTAAAATAGAATGCCTACTCCAATTTGAGGCCGTATACATTACTTATGCCAAGTTGTTTGCAATGATTGATCTAGGCTACCTTGTTGATGATGAGGCAGTTCAGGTTGCTTCTAAATGGCATTCCACTTGGGAGGACAACAAACATCTTTTGATAAAAGCCTCTTGATTTAGAAGGAATATGTTAGGACTCTCCCTCAAGAGCTTGCTATCATGCCGATTTATTTCTTCTTATGCTTCTGTGACCAAAATCCAATGTCACTCCTCAAGTCCATTCTTGCAAAAGTGGTTTTCTCATCGACTTGAGATTGCTTGCGATGGAAATCATCTTATGACCACAGCTGAGCAACGCTGTACAATCAATATACTTCAAGCTAACCCAACTTACTGTGAGACCACTTCACTAGGATCTATCATCCTAGCTAAAAATCTTGCCTCGCTATAAAAGTTAATATATTACCCATTGCTTGTCAAGATTATGATCAAAGAGAAACTACACATTTCCAGTCGCTTTGTAGGACCCTCTTTGTTTGGCGATTTTGATTACTTACATTTACAGACTAGATACTAAACCATCTGACTTAGATGTTTTTGCCGAATTGGAGTACAATCAGAATTTCTTATTGGTGGATCCCAAAAATTGTAAAATACTAACTCCTTTTCCTTTTTAGTCTTAGTTTCTTTGTACATATTTTTATTTAGCTCAATTTGTTGCATTAACAAGAGAAAAAGTCCCTCAAACTTTAGAAATAATGCTACATCTTATGTGAGGGCAAAAATTTTAAAAACAAGAGGTGGAAGCTCAAACCCTTTCACTCCTCATGTGATGGTGAAATTCAAGGAAGAAGAAATTTGTTTGTAATTCTTTCTATCTTTTTCCCTTGAATCCACTGCATGGTACTCTCAAAGTTTCACCAATGAATGCAAGAAAACAATAGGTCACAAAGCAATGCAATGAATCTCAAGGATTGAAGACAATATCATTAGCAATAGA
This sequence comes from Lygodium microphyllum, assembly GCF_053477565.2. Taxonomy (NCBI): domain Eukaryota; kingdom Viridiplantae; phylum Streptophyta; class Polypodiopsida; order Schizaeales; family Lygodiaceae; genus Lygodium; species Lygodium microphyllum. The sequence goes on from NC_141158.1 coordinate 1,358,392, forward strand.
AGCTTTCCATGAATATCCTACGATGCAACAACATTAAATACTTGAAGTTGACACTAGCATCAGAGCCTTCTTGAAGATCTCAAGTTCGAGAGGCATCATGTCAAGACACCAAAGGCCAATTAAGATTTACAAGTTTATCTTGGAGTCTCACTGAAGAAACACATAACTTTACTACAACATCTAATGGTCATCTACTTCCTTATGAGCAGTTGCAAATTGCTTCATCAATGAGCATACTGGTCTCCATCGACAAATTCAAGTTCTTCTTCAACAAAAACTTCATTAACAATGCATCAATGTGCTTCAATGTCCAGGCTCAATGTTGAAATCTTCATTGTATGCACCTCAATGCACCAATCATCTTATGCGCCAAGTTTTATTATTTGCGGTCAACTTTCTGATCTTATACTTCCATTTCCATGCCTTATTGTATATTACTGTTGTTACTTGACTTGCCAAAAGAAAAAAAATGAAAAAATGAAAAAAAGTATGCATGCATGTGCACTACACCGCACCTAGGGGTCCTTAAGTTGGATATGTCCAATGACCCTAGTCGGCTAGCTCCGTCTCTAACCCCCTAGCCCTTTTTCCATTTTTCCACACCATCAATGTCAAGACATACCTAGGGAGTCTCAGCTCGCCTTGGCTGACCTGTCTCCCTGAGTCACTTGCACATTTCATCCCTTCATTTGATTTACCAAGTTTCATCAATCCTTACTTATCAAAAAGGTGGAAAGATTCTTCAACATAAAGCCAGCAATTGCATCAAGCTACCATGTGTGGTTGATCCCATAGAGACCCATGTTCTTCAAGAGCTTATTGAATTGAACACCTGCTCCTATCCATCCCACATCAATATCTCCCTAGCATCTTCATCAATAGCTACCTTTTCCCTCAACAACCACAATTCTTCCCATCTTCATTAGATCAAGATCCCTTTCTTCATTAAGCACCAATCATTGTAAAATCCATGAAGCAATCTTCTAACTATGTATTAGACTATGTATGTACGCGCACTCACTATAGTATTTGAACAATAACCTATTTACCGTTTTGGGTCCTCAAGTGTGGGACAACACTTCAAGCTTGCTTGTATTTCAATCCATCTCCCAAATTGATAACATCATATGTCCTGTGCACGAACAACAAACTAGCACTTTTCCCTAGGAAGTGATTACATGTGAGGTTTACTTTACAAGTACAATTGTTCATGGAAGATCATGAGTCATCACTTCTACATCAACATTGAATCTCCCATCTTTTGCAATCTCCCATTCAACTTCAAGGGCCATTCTAGCTATCTCCATTAGAAGAACCATTAGTCAAGTGTATCTTTAGCACAATCAACTTCTACAAGATGTGTCACCAATAACAACATCAATCACCATCTACCATAGTATGAGCAACATCATGTGCACCCGTTGTAGGAAAAAAAATCATCCTCTTCAGTAGCAACAAATTCTTCATTAGCAGCATTCATTTCTCCTTATCAAGTCTACTTCTTCAATCGACTATTCCTAGCATTCCATATCTTCTATGCAAGCTCCAACATTCTACCTATGACGTGAGTGCCATGTGACTGGCACTCGTTTAGGGGGGAAATAATGTTAACAGTGTTTTGAGAAGACTACAAAAGCGGAAGTGCCGACTACTATTTTTTTGTGGATATTATTTTTGTGAAGCTTTAGTGCCTTATTTTTGGGCACTTGGATTATATTTGTACTTCATGGATATCACCACATTATCATGGATGTATTACTTTGTGAGAGTTAGGCTCACTCCCAATCACATTGTATTCACCACCCGCAGTTATATATGTCACACCCGCAAGTGTTGCATAGGTTGCACACATGTATTTGTGATTAGAATATCTTAGCCTTGGTCTAATTAGGCTAAGGTTGAAGCATGCAATGATGATTGATCGGCCTAGAGCCCACTAAATGGATAGGATCCCTAAAAGAGGGTGCAAACTCTAATTCATTAGGGCCAAAAACACTTCCAAAAATGCACTTTTATTAATCATGGGATTAAGAAATAGGCCAAAGAGAGTTTGCCACGTGTGCAAGAATATGGTATTCTTGTCTCCTCTTTTTTAGAGATAATGGAGTCCATTTCGTGATTCTCTCTTCTTTTTTAGCCAAAATCCCTAAAGTTTGACATGTTTTGGAGTCCCAAATACGTTATTTACTCACAAATCTGACAAAATACGTGACAGAGATGTGATGAAATTAATAATGAGTTTTTTGAAAGTCGAGAGATCTTCCAATATTCTTTTTGGCGCCCAATACATACTCATTTGTGTTCTTGGCGCTACTTTTTAGTTCATTCACCCCTCTTTGAGCTTCTTTCTCTGCGCTTTCATTCTTTTCATGGCTTCCTCTAGGCTCCCTTCTCGTTTAATATACTCTTGCACAGTCTATAACCAGGGAGAAGATGGAAATTGGGAGCCCAAAACCTTTACTGTAAACGATTGGGTTACCATGCTGCCATCTTGCAAGGGCTCTCATAAGGTGAAAAGAAGAAAATGAGATGATATAAAACATCACTAGAAGGGGCGTATCATTGCCTTCAAAATTATGCCCGAACGGTGGTTTGTCAAGGTGCAACATGTTTACGTGGCCAAGGATATGCACTTGCCTCCAAACGAACGTGTTCCCCAACAAACACATTGTAAGTTATTAGTTGAATAACGTATGTAATTCGTTTCCATTTAGGCAAGTACTAACAACTGATTCGTCATTGTAGATATCTTTCCATCCAACAAGTATTGAATGGCAACCTGTGGAAAGCCTAAGTGGGACTTTCCATGCCATTTATAAGGTATTGGCAGACATTATTTATGCTGGTCAAACTGTGTCTTTTTTTAGTGAATGCAAGGTTTTTATATATTATGCACAGTATGTGGTTCCCTCTAAAGCGGATAGGTATGGGAATATCGAAGATTTGCCATTGCCAAGCCTTTCATCTCTAAACTGGGAGATTCCTAACAAGGTAACGGTGCAGAGTTTCAAATTCAAAATATCTCAGGATATTCAAAAGTCCATGATAGCTGGAAGGATCTCAAGAAGAATACGTTTATCATGGTTTCTACACCTCCATATCTTCATGGCTTGCTTCAAAACAACAAATTTACAAAGAACGAAGATATTCTGGCTAAGTAGAAACTTTTCGAAAGAGGATTTGGACAACACTATAGGGATGCTTTGGAAATCTAGAGAGTGCAACCATAAGGGTGATATCTTGAGGTGCAGTGCATGCCCTCAATCCTTGGCTTTGGCTTACAGTATCCCTCGCCAAACTCTTGCTTTGGGCTTTGATTACAGGAGATACAAACTAAGATTGGGTATTTGGGTTCCCTTGGATTTCGATACAGATTGCACAACATATAAACTTGCAGTGCACGTTTTGCCGCATGAAGAAGTAAAGAAGGTGAATGTTACTTCCAATTGGAGTCTGAAAGATGTGAGAGATACCTTGGAATTTCTAGACAATATATCCCCTAGATATAAGTTCAAAGTGAATGGCGTAACAATTGGTAAAAGAGCTAAGCGCTCTTTCTCTTGTACGAGTTGTTTGTCTCCCACAATTGTGAGTTTTGAGCCTTGAGAATGAAAACTTTGCATGAATTTATCTTAATTGACTGTCCTTAAGATATTTCTTAGTGGGAACTCATAAGCTATCATGAAGCAAGTTGCCTTTCGAATGTATAGAAATAAATGTACATTACATTCGATTTATAAGTGAAAAAGTTCATTACATCATGAGGTACAAAAATGTCATATAAATGTACAAAGCCAAAATAATAAGGCTTGTGTATGCTTATGTTTGCTCTTTTGATTCTTTATCAACTGCCTTCTACTTTGTTGGCTTTGTGGCTTCTTTATCGATTTCTTCAAATATGTTTTTTCTCACAGGGCCTTTCTTTGATTGTTGAAAGAATTTCACCTTTACAGGTACTCTCGTTTCTTGGGGTTTAAGAGGGGATGGATCAAATTTCAGAGGAGAAAGCATTGGCATTCCTTTTTTTTTAGACTCTGCAGTAGTGGTCTTTGTGGCTGACTTACCATTACCATTACCCTTGCCCTTGCCCTTGCCCTTGCCCTTGCCCTTGCCCTTGCCCTTGCCCTTGCCCTTGCCCTTGCCCTTGCCATTTCCATTGCCCTTACCATTGCCTTTATCCTTTCCCTTGCCCTTTCCCTTGCTTGTGCCCTTGGCCATTGAAGTTTTGGGAGGAAGAGGGGAGTCAGGATCATATGGTGTGATTGCCTTGTCCAAAATCAGCTCAATGCATCTCTCCCTTATCCACCAAACATAAAATCAGGATAGTCTCTACACTGTAAGAATAAATGTTATAAGTTAGTGAAAAGACATCATGATAAGGGTTACACAAAAATCAAATGAAATTAACTTACATTCACTCCTTCTATTTGTAACAACTTTGAATCCACTGTTCTGCAAATATTTGATATAACTCTCCATCCACAAGAATGCACATCGCTTTGCAATGGAACTTCTTGTAGAAGAAACGTATAAGGCTTTTGAGGATCGGCAAGATCCTCATATGTAGTATCCAAAAATGTAGAAACAAGTCTATCAGCACTGCAAAAGGAAGCTTTGTAAGTTCAAAATATTTTTTGTAAATATAATCAAAGCAAGTAATTTTCTTTCAACATACATTCGTGCTTGGCCATGAACACCGCTGAGAGAGTTCATAAAGATAATTTCTCTAGTAAGACAGTTAATATAGATAAGACTCCAATGCCCTCTGCAAATTCAAAATAGAGGTGAGCAGAAGGGTGAAAACAAATGAATATAAATTTTCCTCTACAGAAAAGAAAAATACATTTCTACATAAGGGAAAAAGATGTGGTAATTTGTCACACTAGCAAAAGTACGAAAGAATGGTGCAATATTAGACCCAGATCTTGCAAATATTTCCACTAAGAGAAGTGGATCAACAAATATATGGCTCTACAGATATTGAGAGTGAGAGAGGAGACAAATGCCCTGCATTCAATAGCAAAAGCTATTTGAATCCATCAAAATCAATACAAATTACATATAAAGTATACTTGAACCTATAAGCCTTACCTTATGCAACAAAAAACAATAGAGTCAGATAGTTGGACATCCCTTTTCTCCAACATGGGCTTGTCCTCGGGAGATATACTAAGGTAATCCTCATCAGGTTCCACAGAAACATTCACAACTATTTGCCCATACACTTTACCCATCCTCTCGTTGTTGACGAGAGCAAGTGATGCGGTTTTCCTCTTGTAAACTTCGTCTTCAGTTTCCAATACCTCCTAAATTTTTTCACTCAAGATAGACTCCTGCTAGGTGGCACCCCTTGTAGAGTAAAGGTGAGTTACATCCTCAACCTTTAGCTTTTTCCCTTTCCTGGACAATTTCGGGGGAATGTTAAGGATTTCAAGGTCTTTTTGATCGTTGGAAGGCAAGGGCCTCAACACTTTATCGAACCTATACCTGATTCTACTAATCATGTTGAAATCTTTATTCATAAGGGTAATTCTATGAGCATGCACACCAGCAATGTAAGCATCGTTCATGAAATCAATAACAAAATCTTCTGTGGCCTCCTGTAGAGCAAGAATTGCTGAGAGTTGCCACTTCTTATTTAGACCAGAGACAGTTGCCACTCTAGACAATCTACCAGAGATCTCTTTAACAACTCTTATGAAAGCAACCTTTGGAATCACATGCTCTGTAGCTCTTTGGGCTTTTCTAATCTCACTGAAACACCTCTGCATGTAGAAGAACCGGGACTTCCTCTTTCTCTTTTATGGCTTGGGAGGCTCACTGGCTTCAGTAGATGTAGGCTCAGGTGCAATTGGAGGGGATGAATCCTTGACAGGGCAAGTCTCACCCTTTGCTTCTTCAACTTCAGGGAATGAATGCTTTAACTCCATGGAAGACGCTAGGCCAACACATGGTGTAGGGGGGATCTCTGTGGCAAAATGCTCTGGGGCCTCTGATGGCCCAGCCTTAGCAATATTTGAGGAGGGTTCCTCCTCAGATTCATCAAATTGTAACTTCCTTCTACCCCCACTGTCCTTCCTATCCACATACACTTTTCTTGCAATTTGCTTTGTCCTTGCCATACAGAGGAGAAAATAGAAGAGCCAAAAAGACAAAAATGATATAGGAATTTTCTAGAAAATTTGACAAGAACGCAGCAAGCACGATACGGCGCGAGAAGGAACAAAAGAACAAGACGAATGGTCACATTTGCGCTGTACCGGAGACGAGGACAGCGAGATAGAGAAGCCCAATATGACGCGAGATGGATATTGCGAAGACCATCGAAGGATGCCCTCGCTCCGTATCGGGCCATCGAGGAAAGACCACCAAAATGAGGAAATCGAAAAAGAGGCAAATGCACACTCACTCTGAATCAAGAACGAAAACCGATATGACGTGAGAGGACAGTTACACAGTAGACGCAACACTGGGATCGCTCCGTATCGGCAAGCGCGAGAGTTCGAGAACTGTAAAGTGTACACATAAGCAAAATAATCCCTTATATACCCTCGTCAACCATGCCATGTATCAGACACGTGTCTCGCATTGATTGTGCCACGTGTTTGCCTAACGTCCATATGCCACGTGTCGACTAACGATCGGTCCACATGTTTGTCAGCCACGTGTCGGCCAACGGCTAGTGCCACGTGTCGAAGCCCAACGGCTAGTGCCACGTGGCATTATTGTGAGCCTACATAAGGGGGTGTCCCTCATCCATACAGCTTTTTTCGCTTTCTTTGTGGACCTCTCTTTCTTCTCTCGATACGGCGCGAGAGCAAGTATTCCTCTTTTGCGCTTTTGCCTGTTCGCGTCATTTTGGGCTTACCTATTCTTAAGAGTCTTCCTTCGGCGTGGCTCCTAACTCGATACTGCGCGAGGGCACATGATCACTAATTCTGGTTGTGCTTTATCGCGTTGTTTCGGTTGTGGCCATTTGCTTTGAGTTGTTATGGTTTGCATTACCGATACGGCATGAGTACAAACATCCGTGTCTAGCATTTGAGTCTCATCGCGCCGTATCAAGCAAAAGTTGGAAACATGTCTGAACCTACAGATTTTCTGGGCTCCAAGGTTTTGCCAAGAACTGGGAAAAGGAGAAGGCTTTCAAAAGGCTCAAGGGCTTCAACATGTGATGAGCCGATGCATTCTGTTTCTTCCCCATGCTCTGCCACCAGTGTCAGAATGCCAAGCACATCTCTAGGGAAGTGAAAGTCGGCATTGAGAGGTCTTGGAGTATCAGAGCTTACTGATGTCACTCCATCAGAGAGGCTTCTTGATTTTATCCTTCAGAATGGCATGGATCTCTCTTTCTATGGAGTTGTTAAGGATGTCTTTAATCCTGATTGGGACCTTGACAGTGTTTTGAAATATTGTAAAAAATATTTTTTGGAGGAATTTTTGGAGTTTGAAAATCTAGCAGGTCCTTCTATTGAAGTTGGTACAAAGGAATATGTCCATGTTCCCATTGGGTCAACATGAAATGAAAAGTTAGCGTTTACTAAGAGGTGTGGTGCCCACTCTCTGGACAGGTTTTATGCAAGAGACATATTGTGCTCCACTCATTCCAAGAACTACAAGATTATGTCAAAGTCTGCTGCTTTTATTGTTTTCACCCTTGTCAAATATCCTCTGAAAGCTGATGAGCAACAGTTGGAAGGAGCAAAGTCTGCTAGCTTTTTCATGTTAGATGATTTGGCAAATGAAAAGGAAATAGACAAGGTTGTAGATGTAGATTTTGAGGCTTCTATTGCTGAGAAGTTGGATGTTGCTCACTTCAAAGCTAAGACCATCATTGAGGAGAGCCAAGGAGATGCAAACCCTGCAACTAATGAGAGTTCTCACCATACTGTTACTTCTCTACCATCTATACCTTTCAAGGAGAAGGAGTACGTTTTACTCTCTGATATTCAAAAACTTTTCAATCTTAGGGAAGATTATTGTCTAGCAATTATTGCAGAGGCTTCTGATGCTGCAAATGGGATAGTTGACATAGAGAATGAATCAAAGGAAGGGATACTCAAACTTGATAAAGAAACTATAGAAGATAAGTTTATTGATGCTGGTGAGGCCCTCTCTCTTTGTTTTGAAAAGGTAAAAGAAGCTGAGAAAGAGTTGAGTATTACTGATGAGGAGTTCGATCGCATGCAAAGCCAACTTGGGATTTCCAATTTTGGAAGAGAGGAGTCTGAATACGTTAAAGAATTGATTAACACCAATGAGACATCTTCATCAATAAATTTATGGAATCCAGTTAAATTGGAGTACGATGAAAACCAAGTGGTAAGATAATTTTAAATTTGCTTTTACACATTGGTAGGTTTGCATTTCACGCTCATTCAGTACGAGTTTTATTTACAGTTGGAGATTGCTGATTCAGATAGCTTCTTGGGACATGGCAAAGGATCGAGAGCTGGTGGTAGTACATTGAAAGACATTGCACTCGGCTACTACTTGGCTAGGATTGACCCTGATTCCTTTTTAGTACTTCATAGTAGTTTCTTAGAGGATGTAGCATGGCCCATACTTTGTATTAAAGCTCTTACAAGGCTTCTAGGTTTCTCAGGATTACAATATAATGCCCACAAAGTAATGTTTTTGGAAAAGATTGCAGCAATTAGGATTTTTGGCTATGGTCCAGGTTACTTTGCTTCTAGAGCAGGATACTTTTTGGCATTCATATCCTACGCCTTGGCTGCAAACCGAACTTATGTAAAATCTATAGTTGGCTACAAGAGAAGAAAATTTCTACGTTATAGAGGAAAGATTCCTGAGAAGGAAGAGAATGTGAGAGTTTTGGAAAGCTAGCTTTGTATACATTCTTTCTTATATATAAAAGTGCGACTGCTCATGTGTCATTGCCGTCTTTTATCTCCATTCTTTGAAGTTGTCGTCGAAAAAACCAATTGAATAGCTCCTCCAAAGCATTGCTTTTTGTAACTCCCCCCCCCATGCCTTGTGCTTTGAAAATAACTTGTGCGTGCTTGATAGTGGGATTTTTCCATGCCTTGGTTACTATAAGTTGCTAATGGGCCATGCTCCTCCACAAAGTAAGGCCCATGAATATGAAGAATATGCTGCAATACAAAGTAACACTAATTTTATACCAATTGAAAAACCTGTCAAAATAAACCCATATTAAATAATTATTACTTTACCAGATAAAAAGTAATATCTTTTTCTCCCCATGCCTCTTTTATCGCCTGAACAAGATTTGTGATTGATCTTTTGAACTCTTCCGCATATGTATATGTTGTCTTATGTTGCCTGAGGAGTTTCAGAAAAACATCAAGGTGTATCCAGACCTCCATTCTAAGAAACGCAAGCCTCGGCGTGCTTGCAACATTTGTTGTGATCTCACATAGCTCTCTCCAACACTCCCAAGCCACATTCACCTGCTTTCCTGAATGGTTTCCTAAGAATCGTCTAGCTTTTGAGCCTCCCATAGAGACATCGACCAAGATATCTCTTGTTTTTCTTGAAAGTATTGGATCCTTTCTCAAGTGAACTTGGCCCCCATGAAATCCCATTTTTGATAATAATGCCTTGCATTTATCAATATACTCATCTGATAAAGATAATGGCTTAATGGAATATGCATAATCAAGATGCAACCTGAGAAGCTTATCAAATATCCTAATCTTTGCATGCAAAGTACAAATATGAACATTCTTAAGAGAGATTGAAAGAATGGGATCCCAGATGTCTTCTATGTTTTTAAATTTACTCAAATCTATAGAGTCTCTATTTGGGGCTCTTCTTACTGGTCGCAAACTACTCCAATCTTTGGATCCAATACTTTCCATGCAATAAATGCAAGGATATTTTGCATTTGCACCATTACATATTCCAAGCATATATTTGATAGTTTTTAAATCAACACTCATATGCCATTCCACATTAAAATTACCAACCCCATCAACTACCAACATTTCACCTTCACTTTGAGACTTAATGATATTTGGAATACCTGTATGGTTGAACAACCATTTCAACGTTTGATGATTTTCAATTGGTACCTGGGCTGTACCAATCCACCAAATCTCCATCTCGGATTGGATCTTATGCAATGGAGCTTGGCCCTCACCATTGCTATGGTCCAATGCCATGTTCATGAGGCAAATGCTAATTCTTTCCATCTTCTGTCCCTTTTGAATCTGTGCTTCATCCAACTTCAAGGCAAACTTTAGAACACCATAACTTTCTTCCACTATGATTTTATACATGTGAACCATTGCAATTTGCACCTTTTTTAGATCAACCCATATATTGTTAAACGCATTGTAATCAAAAATTGTATTTTTTTTGTTTTTCATAGGACATAGACCTTTTGATGTGAATGTAATATCCAAAAACATGTGGAATCTTGCGATTCATGGCAATTCTTGCAGTCGAAACTGCAAGGGCTCGGGGCAATCCAAATATAGTTACCCTATTGCGTTTAAGTTTTTTAAACCATAATCCAGAGATAACACGATAACCTTTTCGACTTACACCCACAGTATCACATGTCTCTACAATTTCGTTTGCTTTCACCATGCCTTTTAAGTCCTTCGCTAACTCTTTGAGAGTTGGACCTCTCAAATCTGCATTTTCGGGTGACTTAAGAATCCTCAAAATATCTTTCTTATTCATGGTTTCCTTCAAAAGTTCAATTCTTTCCTCATTCTCTCAGATATTGATGCCTAATATGTTAGAGACATATTTTTTTGTAAGATTTAGTCTCCTTTTCTTTGCTCTCTCACACAAGTTGGTTATATTTTTTAATGGTCTCTTCCTCTCTCTAAATCCTACTGGAGTTTCTCTCAAGCGTGTTAGCTTATCCTGCAATGACTTGTTAATATTTTTCAAAACATCAATCTGACTTGTCAACTCTAAAATATTTATTTGTGTAGTTTCTTTTGCTTTTTTCGTTTCGTGCATTTGAGCTATATATGTGTAAGATGCAGAGTATAACCTCATACAGTAGCCAAGCATCCCATTGTAACCTTCTCCAACATATCTTATATAGTGATGGACATTGAAAAAAGGAGTGGTTTACCTTTAGAAGGATCCCTGGGATAAATATTTCCGTCCACCCACAAATCTATATGCTTCATTCCTTGTGTTCTCAACTTGTTGGCTTCGATCTCATCTATCAATACTCGATGATGTATACTTCTCCAAGATGTGTAAATCGGATGTAGCTAAACAGTTAGCTTGTATTTACGTGTGCTTGCGCCTATGTTATTTGAAGAGGTATTGCTAGACATTTTAGCAAATGAACCGAACAAGAATCTCACAGTGATAGGAAGCAAGTGCAACAAAAAGAATGGCAAAAGAGAATAGTGTGTAGAAAGAAAATGCGGGAGCAAACAAATGTGAATTTCGTATAAAAATCTTGAATATACAAAATCTCTCAAGTTCCAAGACAAAAACGGCCGAAAAGGTGACCCCTGACCAGGATTAAAAGATGAGGGCAATTAATGGCCGACCTCTTCAATGAACCAAATATTTTCTCATTAATCACATCTGGACAACCAAACTTAGAGGTTTTATTCTTCCTAAACCTCAACTAACACTACAAGGATTTGAGCTAGTAGCAACGCCGATTAGCGACGGCGGATAGCGGCATCGCTATTGGCGTCGCTATTTGCGTCACAAATTGCGACGGGCCGCACGGAAAAAACGCGGCCGAAATCGAGCACGGTTTTCATTTCTTGTTTGCTCCATTGAGAGTTTTGAGAGCGAGAGCGAGGGAGAGAGCGACCGTCATGAGAGGAGAGAAAGAAGACTCCCCGCCGCCGCCGCCGCCGCCGCCGCCGTTGTTCGCGAAGGAGACGAGGAGCCTTCATCGCAAAGAGGAGCCGCCCCACGCTCGCCATATCTCATCGATGAGTCTCCCTCTCTCTTTCTTTTGCTTGTTCAAGGTTTAAATCACACTCTTTTGCTTGTTTAGGAGAGGAAATGAAAGAGAAAGAGAGGGAGAGGGAGAGAGAGGGAGAGAAAGAGAAAGAGAGAGAGAGGGAGAGAAAGAGAAAGAGAGGGAGAGGGAGAGTGCATTCTCTCTCTCCCTCTCCCTTTTGCTTGTTTAATGTTTAAATCACTTTCTTTTTTGCTTGTTTAGGAGAGGAAACGAGAGAGTAAGAGAGAAAGAGAGAGAGAGGGAGAGGGAGAGGGAGAGGGAGAGGGAGAGGGAGAGAGAGAAAGAGAAAGAGAAAGAGAAAGAGAGGGAGAGGGAGAGGGAGAGGGAGAGGGAGGGGGAGGAAATGAGAGAGGGAGAGAAAGAGAAAGAGAGGGAGAGGAAGAGAGTGTGTATTCTCTCTCTCCCTCTCCCTTTTGCTTGTTTAATCACTACAAGATATAGACCTTATAGCGACATTTAAAGCGACGAAAATACAAACAACAAAATTTGCCGCCATCATCGCAAAAAGCATCGTTATTGACGACGCCATAGAATCGTGGCTATATGCGTCGCTATACGCATATAGCGACGGTTACAAAGAATTTGCGACGCTTATAGCGATGACAATAGCGACGCGTGCAGTAAATTTGCGACGCAAATAGCGACGATAACAGAGGAAAAAAAATTTGTGGCACATATATAGCACTGTGTGCTGTATGAGAGCCATACAAAATAGTTTCTGCACTACTGCATACAAAGCGTTTGCAAACAAAAAGGATGTATACTGAAATCATAAAACTGATAGATGAAATAAATACATGATATCGCATAAAATGCGATTGGTACAATCATAAAACAATATCACTAATACATAGAAAATGTCTACATAGATCGGGCGACTAAAAACTAAAGGTATGTGAGCTCTAAGGATCCAAGGGCGAGCTACAAATCCTCGTCCCCCGAAAGCTCTTCCCGCTGCAAAGGAGCATCAAACGGATTCTGCAGAAAAAGAAAACAACATATCAATCCACCATACAATAATGCATTCAAATATCTCATGGTAACTACAGACAAGAAAGATGAGTGACTTACTGGGCCGTCGCGTCTATACAATCAGTCGATCAATGATCTGAGACCGTGCCTCTCTGCATATTGAGTCTCAAGGCCTTGCGGATCGCGATTTATAATGGAGTGCTGCAAAGAAAACAAAATGCTAACTGTTAGAAACATGATTGTCAGTACAAAGAATATCTCAAAAAAACAAATAAGCAAAACAAAAGAGAAACTTACAAAGTCCTCCAAATATGTCATGTGGCCGCCACTCCCAAGATGATGTTTCGATCCGGCCTCGATTCGTGCCCTCGCCGCCTCCCGCTACTAACTCCAACGTCCTGGCGAATTTGTAGCCTCCTCCCTCAGTCGGCGCCAGTCGTCTGCATCTAACCACTCGGGCTTTGGAGCCCCACTCTTGATTGCCTTGCGTGCGTCGGATCGTCTATGTGACATGTATGCACACATGCTATCCATCATCCAGCCCGTAGAGAATCTATCCACTGTGGCTGGCACCGGGAACTCCTCGTGCAAGGATGCTACTATGTACTCCTTGCTCCCCTCCGGTATGTTCCTCCAATGATCCAAGACGTTGTGCCAAAAAACTTGTTGACACAACTCCCTCATGCGAGCCATCACCCTCCTCCCCTCATCATTCATGATGATGGCTCCTGACCTGCCATCCACTAGGTATCCATAACCCCTAGGAGTATGCCTAAGATGGGCCCTCTCCCATCTCCGTCCACACTCCTGGGCATATCCAGGAGACCCATGTACATCCGGTGTACCGACAGGGGTACCCTCTCCCGGAGAGCCACTAAAAGGGGTGCCACCAAAGGGGGTGCCACCAAAGGGGGTGCCACCAAAAGGTGTGCCATCTACCGACAGCTGCGCAAAAGCCGGAGTAACTGGAGTGGACGTCCCCACAGGTGTGACAAATCCTGGAGGTGATGCAGCTCCAGCTGAACGACGAGACGGAGACACCGCGTCCGTGTCTCCACAGCAGCACCCCCCTGATCCTCCTGCAGTCACAGTCCCTCCCTCTGGCCCAAGTCGCGAGCGTCGAGATCGTCTGCTCGAAGCTGAAGCATCTGATCGCACTGAAGCTGATCTAGCAGAGCGCCCTGACGAAGAACGAGACAGCTCCTGATCTGCCATCTCTCTGAATCTCGCGAGCTGATCTGGAGACATGCGTCCTGAAACTCCTCATCGCTCATCCTTCGACTCATCCTGAAAATGTCGATACCTGCACAGATAAAAAATGATGTTAGAATAATCAATTTAAAATATACAAAGCATATTAATATAAATCATTTTTAAAAAATCCCTCTTAAAATGCATATCTTATCTACCTTTATGGAAGATCTAAACAACAAATTGAGTAATACAATTCTCCAAGAATGAAGTATTCCATGGTCCCATGTTAATCTCCTGACACAACTCTGCATACACTGGAAGGTCGATAGACATGTCACCACAAAAGAACGAGTCTGCCTCGTTCTCAAAAAATTCTACGACTTCTGTATTTCCATCATTGTTAGCTGATGCGGGCTTTAAGCTTGCGGTGGCCTCCACCCCTTGTAATTTCGATCCCTCTATTTGCATATTTTCTTCATCTATGCCTGGAACATCGCTTTGATCGTATACTCTCGCACCTCGAGGAGTTGAAGGTATAACATACCACCATCGAGGTTGTCGGGGATTTGGATAGAAGATTACATGTTCACAAACACTTACAAAGCGGCTTCAAACCATTGTGACATAAACCATGTCGTATTACAATTAGCAAGCAAATGACTATTTGTACCTGTTCACAATGGGCCGGCAACACAAAGGTGTCGCGCAAATCCATCCATTTTTTTTCGGAATCTATTTCGAGAAATCCAGATGGACCTCGTCGAACTGTTGCGCCACCTCCTCCAAGTACCACTTTGAACCACTGCACATCGAATATTATCATGGAGAAGCTATGGTAATCCACCGTAATAATACTTTGCAAGTTCCCAAAATACTCCATCTCATCCACAACCGTGTTCGGATCCGTTGCTCGTCGCCGGCTCTCTTGCTAAAACCTTGCCATGACACCACAGTCCATTCTGGAGCGCATTTGGTCAATACGCTCCACCCGAAAATGCCGTCCGCGCGACCACGCTGCACTATATATTTTGTACTGCACATTGAAACACTCAAATTAGATGTAGCAAGCAAATTTAGATACGACACATTCTAAACCCCTCATTACCTTTGGACTACATCCCCTCAAGAACTCCCACTCCTCCATTGAGACCTCTGTCCCTTCGTTGGATACTGCGGTCAAGGCTCCATGCAACCATCGTGTTGACATAAACCGTGGCATCTCCTCCATGCCTTCGAGATATCGAATCGGTCGGTGACGCGTACTGCGTCGAAATTCAACTCGCGCTTCCTCTCGATCTTGCCTTGCAATCTGGTACTTGGTGAGCCACGTCTCCATGGAGGCATGGTGCAACATACAAAAGCGATTCACCTTCTCTTCCATTGAGGCATCCATTCTTTTTTCTACCTCATTTCCAACCACCACATCTCCAGTCAGCCTGCCATCGTCCTTCAGCGTCCATAGTATTTCATTGTCTGGTTCCATCGTTGGTAGCCATTGTGAGATATGCACTAATGCCTCTGACACCAACGAACCTTCCGCCATGCTACCTTCCGGACAAGCTCGTTGTCGCACAAAGTCTTTCAGGGTTTTCATGAAGCGCTCCAAGAAGAACATCCATCGCGTATGGACAGGTCCAGCAATCTCCACTTCGTCCACAAGATACACAAGAAGGTGAACTTGTATCGTGAGCATGCTAGTGGGCAGGTATTTCTCAAAGAGACAGACCGTCTCAACTGCTCCTCGCCTTGCGGATTCAATAGAGGAAGTCTTAATCTCTTTCTATGAGATCCATTGCACCAAAGTCGACAACTTGTAAATGGCCCTGTGAATTTCTGGAGTTAGACATCCCACGATCGCGATCAGTAGGACAAACTGCCACAAATGAGAAAGCATTATGAATAATGGCCACTTTTCAAATTTCAAAATGTCCACGCTAATTAAAATCCATTCTGTTCACAAACCTGACATATCTTATGCCAATCATGGGATTTAGAGCCCAGACATTTGGTCATCTTTAGAAAATCCGGACCTGAGAGAACGCATCATACCCGTCGGAGTGCGGATAGAGTTGATTACTTGCTTCACAATGCGCTCTTCTTTGGTAGACAAAACCCAGGGAGCGCGAGGAAGCTCCACTCCCCCTTCAGCACTCGATTGCGGCCAAAGCGCCTCCATCTTACCTACCTCCTTTAAATCCATTCATGACTCTACAGTGTCTCTCTTTCCTGTGATGTGGTCCCATAGCAAGCTGCCCACATTTTTGAAAATATGCATGGGATCCAACAAGTGGTTGACCTGTAAGTGGGTCCAATATGGCAACTCGTAGAAAACTGAGAACCGTCGCATTCCATTTGGATGTGATTCCGGGTTTACCATTTTCAGCTCGTACCAGCTTGCAGCGTTCATACGTGCTGGAGGTCGTCCAAGAAAACCTTTCCTGAGTTCATGATCCTCCGGCAAGAAAGCGGCGTGTCCTTGATATACCATCTTCTTCATGGTTCGTGACCTTCGGGAGTCTAACTGTGGCCCACACAATGGACATGCATGATAACCTGAGGTAACGAAACCTGCAAGGCGATCCACGACCTAGTGAATACTTGATTGAATGAAATAAAATATAGATATTACTAGCGAGAACAAAGGTCTGCTCACCTGAGCACTCTCCCAATCCCGTAAAGTCATGCATCGTCCACATGAGAATGGCTCGAATGTTGGCTGACCGCCGACCATCGCGCCTGCTCATATCTTGCACCGTGACCCCCTCCTCCCACAAAATCTTAAGCTCATCGACTAATGGACAAAGATACACATCCATATTTTTTACTTTGTAGCGGCCCGGGACGAGCAAGCTAAGGATGAGATGTCCTTTCTTCGTAGAAAGCCATGGAGGAATGTTGTAGTTGACAAGCACTATAGGCCACACACTGTAAGAAGTCGAGCGCAGACCGAATGGGTTCACACCATCCATGGCGAGACCGAGCCGAAGATTCCTTGGCTCTCACGCAAAGCCTGGGAATGTAGAGTCAATGTGGCTCCATGCGCGCGAATCTGCTGATATTCGTTCCACTCCATCCGTGGACCTATTCTGCACATGCCACGTTGTCAAGCTTGCCATGGCAGACGTGCGAAACATGTGGTTTATGCAGGGGATGAGCGGAAAGTGTCTAAGAACTTTTTGAGGGATGGTCTGCCCTTGCAAGTCCTGTCGATACCTGTGAGCACCACACTTTGGACATGTCTCCATAGTCTCGTATTCATCTCGAAACAATATGCAGTCGTTGATACATGCATGGATGTTATTGTAGTCCATGCCAAGCTTCCGTAAAACATGTCGTGCATCATCACAAGACTCAGGCATGGTGTTTGCAGGTGGCAATATATAATATTTCAATAACCTGAAAAAATCATAAAACACCTTGAAAAATCCATCCATGTTTGCAATAATACTGTTTTTAAAAAAAACAATGAAGTCTGTGTGCAAGGTACCTGAATAACTCACTCACACTCGTATCGCTCCAACCGTATTTTGCTTGCACACTTAAGAGTGCAAGCAATGTCTTCAACCGAGATACTCGGCACCCATCATATAATGGTATGGATGATTCCTCTCTAAGCGGGTCAAATGTCTCAACATCCATGGGAATCAATGCATCGATCATTGCCTCCATCTCAGGCTCCAAGATTGTAGGCAAGTCAGGAAGGTTGTCTGTCTCCTCTGGCATTGACGGTATAGATGGGCCTTGCGAGTGGTCGATTGGCACATCCACGAACTCTTCTAATTGGCCACAAAGGGTGCACTCCCCCTTGGGTCGAGACATCACCCCCCTGGATACAAAATTTGCCAACAAGACCCAATCTTATTGTGTATGGTTTTCAATTAGCTTGAGAGTACAATGCATGAAAAATGCTAACTTTAAATTACCGTTTGCTAAAAATCTGCAATCGCCTGATCAATGATCTCAGATTGAAACTCGCCAAATCGTCGTACGTATTCTATAGACAATCGGCATTTTCGTCTAATTTCCAACTTGCATTGAGAGCAAGGACATGGGACACGCTGATTAAGATACGTCTCACGGTCTTGAACAATAAGACCTTCTTCGTTTGCCATCTTATCTACATTACAGCAAACGAGGCTTAAATGGATAGCTTTATGGAGATGTACGTCAAGTTGCAAGTTGACCATAAACCTTGCATTGTATATAGTAGTCGAGAGATTTTCCGATGTTATATCTCGGCCTTGTATCATGCTCAACGATTTGTTTGTCCACGTAGATAATTATTTGTTATATCTCGGCTTTGAGTATAAGTAATCCATTTTAAAATTAATGCGCGCCATCTATGAAATTTTATAACTATAGTAATAAAATTTATTTCAATCAATTCTACTCATAGTCATAAGACCTGAGAGAAATTATCCTATACTCAATTTAAGGGTTTCTTCTTCTATAACAATAATTTTGGGTTCATTTTGATGAAGTACGTGGCCCATGGCAAAGCACATTGCATACCAGTATCAATAAGTATATTATCTTAAATTTCCTTCCCCTCCCTCTCCCTCTCTTTCTCTCCCTCTCCCTCTCTTTCTCTCACCCTCTCCCTCTCCCTCTCATTCTCTTTCTCTCCCTCTCTCATTTCCTTCCCCTCCCCCTCCCTCTCCCTCTCCCTCTCCCTCTCTTTCTCTTTTTCTCCCTCTCCCTCTCTATCTCTCTTTCTCTCTCATTTCCTAAACAAGCAAAAAATAAAGTGATTTAAACATCCTCCAAGCAAAAGGGAGAGGGAGAGATACAATGCACTCTCCCTCTCTTTCTCTTTCTATCCCTCTCTCATTTCCTTCCCCTTCCTCTCCCTCTCACTCTCTTTCTCTCTCATTTCCTCTCCTAAACAAGCAAAAAATAAAGTGATTCAAACATTAAACAAGCAAAAGGGAGAGGGAGAGAGAAAATGCACTCTCCCTCCTTCTCCCTCTCTTTCTCTTTCTCTCCCTCTCTTATTTCCTCCCCCTCCCTCTCCCTCTCCCTCTATTTCTCTTTCTCTTTCTCTTTCTCTTTCTCTTTCTCTTTCTTTCCCTCTCCCTCTCCCTCTCCCTCTCTCTCTCCCTCTCTTTCTCTCTTACTCTCTCGTTTCCTCTCCTAAACAAGAAAAAAAGAAAGTAATTTAAACATTAAACAAGCAAAAGGGAGAGAGAGAGAGAGAATGCACTCTCCTTCTCTTTCTCTCCCTCTCCCTCTCCCTCTCCCTCTCTTTCTCTCTCTCTCCCTCTCCTTCTCTTTCGTTTCCTCTCCTAAACAAACAAAAGAAAACGATTTAAACTTTCAACAAGTAAAAGAAAGAGAGAGGGAGACTCACCAATGAGATATGGCGAGCGTGGGCGGCTTCTCTTTGCAACTAGGGCTCCTCCTCTCCTTCTCGAACAACGGCGGTGGCGGTGGCAGCGGCGGCGGCGGCGGCAAGTCTCTTCCTCTTCTTCTCTCACAAAGCCTTGGCTCTCTCCCTCGCTCTCGCTCTCAAAAGGCAAAGAAAAGAAAATGAAAACGGCGCTCTAGTTTCGGCCGCGCTTTTTTTCCCTGCGGCGTTGCTATTGGCGTCGCTATTTGCGTCGCAAATAGCGACGCCAATTGCGACGCCTATAGCGACGCCGATATTTGCCGTCGCTAATCGGCGTCGCTAATTGCCCAATTCCTTGTAGTGAATGTTTAAATCACTTTATTTTTTGCTTGTTTAGGAGAGGAAATGAGAGAGAAAGAGAGGGAGAGAAAGAGAGGGAGAGGGAGAGGGAGGGGAAGTAAATGAGAGAGGGAGAGAAAGAGAAAGAGAGGGAGAGTGCATTGTCTCTCTCCCTCTCCCTTTTGCTTGTTTAATGTTTAAATCACTTTATTTTTTGCTTGTTTAGGAAATGAGAGAGAAAGAGAGATAGAGAGAGAGAGAAAGAGAGGGAGAGGGAGAGGGAGGGGAAGGAAATGAGAGAGGGAGAGAAAGAGAAAAAGAGGGAGAGGGAGAGGGTGAGAGAGAGTGCATTATCTCTCTCACTCTCCCTCTTGCTTGTTTAATGTTTGAATCACTTTCTTTTTTGCTTGTTTAGGAGAGAAAATGAGAGAGAAAGAGAGGGAGAGGGAGAGGGAGGGAGAGAAAGAGAGGGAGAGGGAGGGGAAGGAAATTTAAGATAATAGACTTATTGATAATGGTATGCAATGTGCTTTGCCATGGGCCACATACATTGGTGACTCTTTAAGATGGCTTAAAATTGGTCATATCCTTCATAATGTCCAAGTAGGGGATCTAATTGTGATATGCATAATTCATTGTTTTTGTATTAACTTTATAGGCATAACAAATTAGAAATCATGCCAACTAGTCAACGGAAGGACTAAAAGAAAACGATACCCTAGCTAATGGTCATTACGGTACTTCATCAAAATGAACCCAAAAGTATTGTTATAGAAGAAGAATCCCTTAAATTGAGTATAGGATATTTTCTCTCAGGTCTTATGACTATGAGTAGATGAAATAAATTTTATTACTGTAGTTGATAAATTTCATAGATGGCATTAATTTTAATATGCGATCCTAGGACAAAAAAACCACATTTCTAAGATGCTTTTTGTTGAGACTGATTTATTATTAGACTAAGAGATCCTCAATGATGCTCAAAATGGATTACTTATACTCAAAGCCCTCTAGTGCAATTTTTTACAATAACGAATAATTATCTACCGGGACAAACAAATCCTTGAGCATAATACAAGGACGAGATATAACATCGGAAAATCTCTCAACTACTATGTACAATGCAAGATTTATGGTCAACTTGCAACTTGACGTACATCTCCATAAAGCTATCCATTTAAGCCTCATTTACTGTAATGTAGATAAGATGGCAAACGAAGAAGGTCTTATTGTTCAAGACCGTGAGACGTATCTTAATCAGCGTGTCCCATGTCCTTGCTCTCAATGCAAGTTGGCAATTAGATGAAAACGTCGGTTGTCTATAGAACACGTACAACGATTTGGCGAGTTTCAATCTGAGATCATGGATCAGGCGATTGCGGATTTTCAGCAAATGGTAATTTGAAGTTAATATTAATCATGCATTGTACTCGCAAGCTAATTGAAAACCATACACAATAAGATTGGGTCTTGTTGGCAAATTTTCTATCCAGGGGGGTGATGTCTCGACCCAAGGGGGAGTGCACTCTTTGTGGCCAATTAGAAGAGTTCGTGGACGTGCGATGGATGGGTTGCAAGAGCCAATCCACCACTCGCAAGGCCCATCTATACCATCAATGCCAGAGGAGACAGACAACCTTCCCGACCTACCTACAATCTTGGAGCTTGAGATGGAGGCAATGATCGATGCATTGATTCCCATGGATGTTGAGACATTTGACCCGCTTAGAGAGGAAGCATCCATACCATTATATGATGGGTGCCGAGTATCTCGGTTGAAGACATTGCTTGCACTCTTAAGTGTGCAAGCAAAATACGGTTGGAGCGATACGAGTGTAACTGAGTTATTCAGGTACCTCGCACATAGGCTTCATTGATTTTATTTTTTTTTACAGTATTATTACAAACATTTGTGCTTTTTCAAGGTGTTTTATGATTTTTTTTCAGGTTATTAAAATATCATATATTACCACCTGCAAATACCATACCTGAGTCTCGTGATGATACACAACATGTTTTACGGAAGCTTGGCATGGACTACAATAACATCCATGCATGTATCAACGGCTGCATATTGTTTCGAGATGAATACGAGACTATGGAGACATGTCCAAAGTGTGGTGCTCACAGGTATCGACAGGACTTGCAAGGGCAAACCATCTCTCAAAAAGTTCTCAGACACTTTCCGCTCATCCCCCGCATAAACCACATGTTTCGCACGTCTGGCATGGCAAGCTTGACAACATGGCATGTGCAGAATAGGTCCACGGATGGAGTTCAACGAATATCGGCGGATTCGCGCGCATGGAGCCACATTGACTCTACCTTCCCAGGCTTTGCGCGAGAGCCAAGGAATCTTCGGCTCGGTCTCGCCATGGATGGTGTGAACCCATTCGGTCTGCGCTCGACTTCTTACAATGTGTGGCCTATAGTGCTTGTCAACTACAACATCCCTCCATGGCTTTCTACGAAGAAAGGACATCTCATCCTTAGCTTGCTTGTCCCGGGCCGCTACAAAGTAAAAAATATGGACGTGTATCTTCGTCCATTAGTCGATGAGCTTAAGATTTTGTGAGAGGAGGGGGTCACTGTGCAAGATATGAGCAGGCGCGATGGTCGGCGATCAGCCAACATTCGAGCCATCTCATGTGGACGATGCATGACTTTCCGGGATTGGGAGAGTGCTCAGGTGAGCAGACCTCCGTTCTCGCTGGTAATATCTATATTTTATTTCATTCAATCAAGTATTCACTAGGTCGTGGCTCGCCTTACAGGTCTAGTTACCTCAGGTTATCATGCATGTCCATTGTGTGGGCCACAGTTAGACTCCCGAAGGTCACGAACCATGAAGAAGATGGTATATCAAGGGCACGCCGCTTTCTTGCCGGAGGATCATGAACTCAGGGAAGGTTTTCTTGGTTGACCTCCAGTACGTATGAATGCTATAAGCTGGTATGAGCTGAAAATGGTAAACCCGGAATCACATCCAAATGGAATGCGACGGTTCTCAGTTTTCTACGAGTTGCCATATTGGACCTACTTACAGGTCAACCACTTGTTGGATCCCATGCATATTTTCAAGAATGTGGACAGCTTGCTATGGGACCACATCACAGGAAAGAGAGACACTATAGGGTCACGAATGGATTTGAAGGAGGTAGGTAAGATGGAGGCGCTTTGGCCGCAGTCGAGTACTGAAGGGGAGTGCAGCTTCCTCGCACTCCCTGGGTTTTGTCTACCAAAGAAGAGCGCATTGTGAAGCAAGTAATCAAGTCTATCCGCACTCCGACGGGTATGATGCGTTCTCTCAGGTCCGCATTTTCTAAATGTGACCAATTGTCGGGGCTAAAATCCCATGATTGGCATAAGATATATCAGGTTTGTGAACAGAATGGATTGTAATTAGCGTGGGCATTTTGCAATTTGAAAAGTGGCCATTATTCATAATGCTTTCTCATTTGTGGCAATTTGTCCTACCGATCGCGATCGCAGGATACCTTACTCCAGAAATTCGCGGGGCCATTTACAAGTTGTCGACTTTGGTGCAATGGATCTCACAAAAAGAGATTAAGACGTCCTCTATTGAATCCGCAAGGCGGGGAGCAGTTGAGACGGTCTGTCTCTTTGAGAAATACCTGCCCACTAGCATGCTCACGATACAAGTTCACCTTCTTGTGCATCTTGTGGACGAAGTGGAGATTGCTGGACCTGTCCATATGCGATGGATGTTCTTCCTGGAGTGCTTCATGAAAACCCTAAAAGGCTTTGTGCGACAACGAGCTCGTCCAGAAGGTAGCATGGCGGAAGGTTGGTTGGTGTCAGAGGCGTTAGTGCATATCTCACAATGGCTACCAACGGTGGAACCGGACAATGAAATGCTATGGACGCTGAAGGACGATGATAGAATGACTGGAGATGTGGTGGTTGGAAATGGATTAGAAAAAAGAATGGATGCCTCAATGGAAGAGAATGTGAATCGCTTTTGTATGTTGCACCATGCCTCCATGGAGATGTGGCTCGCCAAGTACCAAATTGCAAGGCAAGATCGAGAGGAAGCGCGAGCTGAATTCCGACGCAGTACGCATCACCAACCGATTCGATATCCCGAAGGCATGGAGGAGAAGCCGCGGTTTATGTCAACAGGATGGTTGCATGGAGCCTTGACCGCAGCATCCAGCGAAGGGACAAAGGTCTCAATGAAGGAGTGGGAGTTCTCAAGGGGATGTAGTCCAAAGGTAATGAGGGGTTTAGAATGTGTCGTATCTAAATTTGCTTGCTATATCTAATTTCAGTGTTTCAATGTACAGTACAAAATATATAATGCAGCATGGTCGCGCGGACGGCATTTTCGCGTGGAGCGTATTGACAAAATGCGCTCCACAATGGACTGTGGTGTCATGGCAAGGTTTGAGCAAGAGAGCCGACGATGAATGACGGATCCGAATACGGTTGTGGATGAGATTGAGTATTTTGGGAACTTGCAAAGTATTATTACGATGGATTACCGTAGCTTCTCCATCATATTATTCGATGTGCAGTGGTTCAAAGTGGTACTTGGAGGAGCTGGAGCAACAGTTCGACGAGGTCCATCTGGATTTCTCGAAATAGATTCCGAAAAAAAATGGACGGATTTGCGCGACACCTTTGTGTTGCCGGCCCATTGTGAACAGGTGCAAAGAGTCATTTGCTTGCTAATTGTAATACGACATGGTTTATGTCACAATGGTTTGAACTCGCTTTGTACGTGTTTGTGAACAGGTAATCTTCTATCCAAACCCCCGACAACCTCGATGGTGGTATGTTATACCTTCAACTCCTCGAAGTGCGAGAGTATATAATCAAAGCGATGTTCTAGGCATAGATGAAGAAAATATGCAAATAGAGGGGTTGATATTACAAGGGGTGGAGGCCACCGCAAGTTTGGAGCCCGCATCGGCTAACAATGATGGAAATACAGAAGTCCAAGAATTTTTTGAGAATGAGGCAGACTCGTTCTTTTGTGGTGACATGTCTATCGACCTTCTAGTGTATGCAAAGTTGTGTCAGGAGATTAACATGGGACCATAGAATACTTCATTCTTGGAGAATTGTATTACTCAATTCGTTGTTTAGATCTTTCATAAAGGTACATAAGATATGCATTTTAAGAGGGATTTTTCAAAAATGATTTATATTACTGTGCTTTGTATAGTTTAAATTGATTATTCTAACATCATTTTTTATCTGTGCAGGTGACATTTTTAGGATGAGTCGAGGGATGAGCGATGAGGAGTTTCAGGACATGATGGCGCACATGTCTCCAGATCAGCTCTCGAGATTCAGAGAGATGGCAGACCAGGAGCTGTCTCGTTCTTCGTCAGGGCGCTCTGCTAGATCTGCTTCAGCGCAATCAGATGCTTCAGCTTCGAGCAGACGATCTCGACGCTCACGACTTGGGCCAGAGGGAGGAACTGCATCGGGATCAGGGGGTGCTGCTGTGGAGACATCTACTCCAGTTACTCCGGCTTTTGCGCAGCCGTCAGCAGGTGGCACCCCTTTTGGTGGTACCCCTTTTGGTGGCACCCCCTTTGGTGGCACCTCTTTGAGTGGCACTCCGAGAGAGGGTACCCCCGTCGGTACACCGGATATATAGGGGTCTCTTGGATATGCCCAGGAGCGTGGATGGAGATGGGAGAGGACCCATCTTAGGCAGACTCCTAGGGGTTATGGATACCTAGTTGATAGTAGGTCAGGAGCCATCATCATGAATGATGAGGGAAGAAGGGTGATGGCTCGCATGAGGGAGTTGTGCCAACAATTTTTCGGCACAACGTCCTGGATCATTGGAAGACTATACCAAAGGGGAGCAAGGACTACATAATAGCATCCTTGCACGAGGAGTTTCCGGTGCCAGCCGCAGTAGATAGATTCTCTACGGCCTGGATGATGGATTGCATGTGTGCATACATGTCACATAGACGATCCGATGCACGCAAGGCAATCAAGAGTGGGGCTGCAAAGCCCGAGTGGTTAGATGTAGACGACTGGCACCGACTGAGGGAGGAGGCTACAGATTTGCTAGGACGTTGGAGTCAGCAACGGGAGGCAGCGAGAGCACGACTCGAGGCCGGATCGAAACATCATCTTGGGAGTGGCGGCCACAGGACATATTTGGAGGACTTTGTAAGTTTCTCTTTTGTTTTGCTTATTTGTTTTTTTGAGATATTCTTTGTACTGACAATCATGTTTCTAACAGTTAGCATTTTGTTTTCTTTGCAACACTCCATTACAAATCGCGATCCGCAAGGCCTTGAGACTTGATATGCAGAGAGGCACGGTCTCAATGCATTGATTGACCGATTGTATAGACGCGGCAGCCCTGTAAGTCACTCATCTTTCTTGTCTGTAGTTACCATGAGATATTTGAATGCATTATTGTATGGTGGATTGATATGTTGTTTCTTTTTCTGCAGAATCTGTTCGATGCTCCTTTGCGACGGGACGAGCTTTCGGGGGACGAGGATTTCTAGCTCACCCTTGGATCGTTGGAGCTCACACACCTTTAGTTTTTAGTCGCCTGATCTATGTAGACATTTTCTATGTATTAGTGATATCCTTTCATGATTGTACCAATCGCATTTTATGCGATCATGTATTTATTTCATGTATCAGTTTTATGATTTCAGTATACATTCTTTTTGTTTGCAAACGCTTTGTATGCAGTAGTGCAGAAACTATTTTGTATGGCTCTCATACAGCACACAGTTACCGTCGCTATTTGCGTCGCAAATTTACTGCTCGCGTCGCTATTGGCCTCGCTATGAGCGTCACAAATTTACTCGTTGTGTCACTATATGCATCACTATTTGCATCGCTATATGCGTCGCATTTAGCGATGCATATAGCAACGTTTCTATGGCGTTGTCAATAACGACGCTTTTTGCGACGACGGGGGCAAATTTTGTTGTTTGTATTTTCGTCGCTTTAAACATCGGTATAAGGTCTATATCTTGTAGTGTAATTAGCAACTTAATCACTTTCTTACAAGTGCCGTTTTTGAAGTGTTTTTGGTCCTAATGTCAGAGCTATGCAAGCCCTAAACGAAAAAGGGACGCAAACCCTAACCCTAATCCTAACTCTTGGTCAATATAAGGGTGGGAGGTCTCAATTATATTTACCCTTTTGGCACATCCATGATGCGAAAGCTCTATTAGTGTGATTACTCACGCTTTCTATTTAATCTTTCTTGTCTATCATCTTGCTTCCATTATGTTGAGAGTGACTGAGAGAGGGAGAGAGTGAGAAGTGTGTTAAACGAGGGACTAAGGGAAGGTGAAGCTCTTGGCTATCATCTTCTTTTTTTCGTCTTCTCTACCAGCTCTTCAACTCATTGGTGTGCTTGGTTGGAGATGCGAAGGAGCGATGGCATTGGATCGTGTTGATCATGGTCGTGGAAAGCCTTCAAGTTTTCAAACGCAAGAATGTAAGTTAGGTGGGTTCATTACAACTTGAACTAGTCTTGTGTTCTTGCTTTCTTGGGTTGGAGAGGAGAATGCTTGGTTAGTTAGAGTTAAGGTTAGAGTGAAGTGTTGAGAGACAAGGTGAGAGATTGTTGCCAAAGTGAGTTGCAACTTCTGTAACAATAGAAGTTTGTCCAAAGTCTATATTGTTAGTGCATTAGGCTCAACACACACACACGAGAGTCCAATGAGAACCTCGGGCCTCTTTTTTATAAACTTGGGACGTATTAGGCTTTTGATTGTTGAGCCGGGTGGACTATTTTATTTTCTCAACAAACCACTAAGAAAATTAAAAAGATTGATAGACTTTTGTCAATTGTCATGTCACCTTTTATCTGCCTAAGAGTAAACAATAATCATGCGAATATATTAACATGGTAATCATACACCTTATTTACATAAAATTTTGAGTAATTATTTAAATATTTAATTCTTAGCAAAAGTTGAGAGAAATCCCTTATGTTGAGCCTAGATTAGTTATTTCCCGTGGGTCTTTCAAATCAATATTAAATAACTCTTGAAGCTTTTGTATTTGAGCTCAAGATAATTGAGTCTTACACAAGTCACTAAATCTTACCAATGCTACTTTGCATCTCGACCGTGTATGTAACAAAGGGTTTCCTCTATTAGCCAAGCATGTACCGACTTGTGTGATTGGGACAGCCCTATCATTGAGTTCTTATAAGGACTTGCCAACTACATGAGTGACACCTAATCATGTGTGTAATTAGTCAGCACGTCATCTTGTGTTCGAGTAGTCTTCGTGTGCCCAATTACAGGTAGGTCGTAGTGGGTGATTAACCTACCCATTGGTAGTAGGCTGTGGCTCCGGCTCTCCAAATGATTGAGAAGGGAGAGACAATATCATGGCTCTACAAGTGATTGAGAAGGGAAACAATGATATTGTCTCGATTGCTCATTATGGATTTTTGGTAGCAAGATGAGTATGTGAGTGTAAGTCTGAGGATTTTTGGTAGCAAGCTGATGAGTATAAGACTGGAAGTCAGTCCAATACATTCCTTTTACATCTCATACAATAAGCATGTAAGGTTGTATGTTAATCTCTTTCAAGAATCTTTCTTGATTTGCCTTGAATGACTTTCCAATCTTTAGGCCTCGCAATCTTTCAATTTCGAGAGAATGTCGTACTGGATCTTCCCGCCCTCCTTAAAAGGAAATGAAATTACAAGTATGTCCATTGTCTATCTATCTAGCACAACCAAAGCTTAGGGATCCAAGCGAATAAGCCAATTTGTGACGTATGGTTCTATAGTTGGCGTTTAGATATTCTGGCTTGGGAAATAGGCGTTTAGATCTTCTAGCTTTGGGAAATGCATTTGTGACTGTATGGTTGATCTATAGCAGGCGTTTAGATCTTCTGGCTTGGGAAATGCATCAAGATCTTTCCCGAGTCATCAAGGATCCTCAAGATAGGACAACAAAGGCAGTGGATGGCCATAGCCAAGAGCTCAAAATGCTCTCTCTCTCTCTCTCTCTCTCTCTCTCTCTCTCTCTCTCTCTCTCTCTCTCTCTCTCTCTCTCTCTCTCTCTCTCTCTCTCTCTCTCTCTCTCTCTCTCTCTCTCTCTCTCTCTCTCTCTCTCTCTCTCTCTCTCTCTCTCTCTCTCTCTCTCTCTCTCACACACACAGAGTGACCAATACATCAAAATATGATTTGTCTAGATATTATAATCAATTTATCTGATGCGTGTGGCCCCCAATTAGCCTTCGAGTGCACAATTAGGCAGCATGTCATCACGTGCATGATCGGTTGCTTTTATCGCTTATGAGTGGCATTGACAGGCGCACGACTATGATTCTAGGTCTCCATGCAATCATCAACTAGCATGCGCCGCTTACTCATTATATGTTTATGAGGCGGTGGTTGAGTCCTGTGGATAAGCATCGAAGTAGTGGCTGCTACGAATGGGCTGCTACACTCGAATTGGGCTTGGCAAGTCTTATCATCATTAGTAGGGGTTGAAGGGGGTAATATTGTTTGGGGTTTGGGCCGATAGTCTTGCTCAACTCCTCGGAGCTCATACATGGGTGAGCTGGTAGCAGGCATGCTTGGGAAACATTGCGGCTTCTGGTTCCAAGGTTCCACAGGTCTCGGGTTGATTAAACAAGAGGGTGGAGTTTGAGTGATGCCGTGGGCCGCTCTAGGCTTAGGGATCCACAGCTAGGCATTCCCCTCATAGTATCCTTGCACGTGCAAGAGGACTTTAAGAACCCATCTTGGCTTGATCATGCTTTGATCTCTGTAACTGTGTCTTGGACTCCTAGGCTTAGAGTCTCTTGAGCTCTGAAGATGTGGGCGTCTACTCCTAGCGGCGGTTGCGGTTGTTTGGGCCTTCACTGAAACTTGGGTTGTTGGGCCTTAGCTTTTGCTGCTGTGAGCAACGGCCCGTGAGGCTTGGTGCATGGTGGCTGAGCCCTACCCCCCTCCATAGACTTAGCTGTGAGTATTTCTACCAGTGGCCTGGCAGACTTTAACAGAATCGCATAGCCCTTGTTGCCAAAGGTTGTATCAATACGGACGTTGCCTATGGTGAGGTGGATGCGATGTGACTCATAATCAACATTGCAGCGAGTTTATTTTTTGAAGGTTCACCCTAGCAGTGACTCTGTGCCCGCGTTTTTAGTGTTCGGCAGTACGTAAAAGATCATTGGTACAGTCTCAGACTTGATAGCAATAGCGGTCTAGCACTTGCCGAGAAGTGTGTATGAGCGATCCCCATATGGATTTAATTGGGCATTAGTGGGCTGTGGTGGTGGTTTACCAAGTTGGGTCCAATGATCATGAGTTAAGACATTGAAGTCTGCTCCCTCGTCAATCAAGGCATTGAAAGCGCATGTTTTCTAGGCAGTGACCGTGATATGGAGCTATACGGGTTTTACGGCTTCCTCGTCCGCATCACCAACTTCCATAATTGTGGCGACTCGTATCGTGATAAGGGGTTCCAACATTGGTGGCTCATGCAGCGGATGCACGGGTGGGTAGTACTTCTTGATGCGACTGCCATTAAAGAAGCCGATGGCTTCGCCATCTAGTGTCTTGAGCTCAACATTGCCAGTTCGGCTGATTGCACAAACCTTGAAAGGCCCAAGACCTCTAAACTTCATTTTTTGCTTGTGTCCTTTGATTGAGTACAGGAGCACTAAGTCGCCCTGTTCAAAGTCACCTTCTTGCATATGAGTGCATGAGTGGCCAGAAGGCGTGTTTCTGAGAGGCATTCAAGCTCTACTAGGCATTGCATCCATGCCTCCTTCCCTTCCCTCCGTTCTTGAAGTGCTATTCTCAAGTTAGGGACAAAGAACTCTGCTGGTAGAATTGCCTCAATCCCATAGGTTAACCTAAAGGGGGTCTGGTCGACAGCTGTTTTATAAGCTATACGGTAAGCCTACAAGATTGCCGTTAGCTTGTTATCCCAGTCGCTACACAAAGCAAAGACTATTTTGGTTAGGACATTTACAAGGATCTTATTTGTGGATTCTACCTATCCGTTTGCCTGAGGGTAGTATGGAGAGGATTTTCGATGGATGATAAGAAAGGTGGATAGAAGATGCACTATCACTTCATTGATGAAGTGCATGCCCTGGTCACTGACTAGTCTGATGGGGCAACCGAACCGTGAGATCACCTGTTCCCACAAGAACTTGGCAGTCATTCTAGTGTCATTTTTACATGTCGCTCTCGCTTCGGCCCATTTTGCTAGGTAGTCTGTGGCCACAATGATAGATTTGGCCTGCGAATACTATGCCGCATGAGTAATGGGTCCTACAAAGTCGATTTTCCACTTTTCGAAGGATTGTCATGCAATGATTGGGGTTAACTCCATTTGATCCTTGTGAATCGGTACCTTTATCCGTTGACACTCATCACAATGCTTAACGAATTGCATTGCGTCACGAAAAAGTGTGGGCCACCACAGTTGAGACTGCAGCACCTTGCGGGATGTTGTATCTCCACTAAAGTGTCCTCCAGCAATTCCGCTATGCGCCTCTGTGAGCACATCGTGCATCTCAGGCTCGCATATGCATCTACGCAGTAACCCATCTTGCCCTAACCTATATAGTTGGCCTACTATCAACTGATAGGGCTGGATTTTGAGAATGAGTTGCCTAATTCGGGCCTTTTCTATTGGCTGCTCAAGTAGTCTGTGCTCTAGTACGTGGACAATGTCATCTACCCAGTATGGTATTAGATCGGCCTTGAATAAATCTCTTTCACTGGAAAGGTTGAACAGTTGGATGTCTAGCAATTCATCGGCAATGCCTTGTCCACCAGCCTCTCCTGTGGGAATGCATGACATCTGGTTAGCCATGTAGTGTTGCTTTCCCTTCCATACCACCACAAAGAAGTCAAATTCTAAAAGCAGAAGGAGCCATCGAGCTATGTGTCCTGTAGCGCAGGGTTTGTTCACTAGATACAGCAAGGCTTGATGGTCCACAAAGAAAGTAAAAGGCATAGCCAAAAGATAATGCCGGAACTTTTTTACCCCAAATACCATGGCTAAGCCTTCTCTCTCAGTCGTCGAGTAGTTCATTTCAGTCTCAGTGAGTTATCTGCTCACAAAGCTCACTGGATAGTCGAGGTTGTGTTCGCCAAGTTGGCACAGTACTGCCCCAACGATGAATTTCGAAGCATCAATATGTACGTGGAAGGTGACGGTCCAATCTAGGGCTCGTAAGATCGGTGCAGTAATCATAGCCTTTTTCAATTCCTTGTACGCTCGTTGACATGCTTCAGTCCATTCGAAAACGATCAATAGCTTATACAAAGGTCTAGCAATCAATGCATAGTTCAGCACAAACCATCGATAGTACCACGTATGGCCTAGGAAGCATTGAACTCCCTTATAGTTAATTGGGGGTGAAAGATCAACAATAACCCTCACTTTCGAGAAGTCAGTGGCAATGTCATTCTTCGACACCACGTGCCCTAGGATGCACCCATGTTTTACCCAAAACTGGCACTTTAAGGGGTTCAGGGAGAGACGATATAGGTGACACCGCTCAAAGATTGCTGAAGTTTGCCTAAGTGTTCTTCCCAGGTTGAGTAAACACACAAGTCATCCATGAAGACCTCCAATTCCTTGCAAAGCATGTCTTTAAATATGGTACACATGAGGCGTTCAAATGTGGTTGGGGCATTAGTCAACCCGAAGGGCATGACTATGTAAGCAAAGACGCCCCATTCGGTGGCGAAGGTAGTCTTATGCCTATTGGCAAGATGCACTTGCACCTGATTGTATCCAGAGAAGTCGTCCACGAAGCTATAGGCCTCCTTTCCCGCCACTCTTTCGAGCATGTGCTCAATGTACAACAATGGGTAATTGTCTCTCTTAGTGGCAGCGTTTGCCTTCTTGTAATTGACTCACACTCTAATCTTTCCGTTCTTCATTACTATGACTATGGGCGACACCCAGTCCGTGTGCTCGATTTCGTAGATGAATCCTGCTTTCATCAACTTGTCAATCTCTTCTTTGACTGCATGAGCGTGTTTTGGATTCATCAGCTTGTCAATCTCTTCTTTGACTGCATGAGCACGTTTTGGATTCATCGGGTATGGTCGCTACTTGACCGGTGTTGCATCTGGTGTCACGGGTATGTTATGGGTCACTACACTCGGATCCACCCCCTTAAGCTCCTCCAAGGACCAAGTGAGCACGTCTACATACTTTCGTAAGAGAGCAACAAGACTTGTCTCCTCTTCCTTAGTCAAGTCATCCGCAATTAAGACCGGTCGGGGTGCCTCCCCTTCTTGTGCTAGGTTCACCTCCTTGACCTTGGCTAGTCACTCAATGGGTTCACTCGTTTGCCCTTGGCGTTTGGCACCCAATAGGATCACTACCATGTCACCCTTCTTGAACTTCGTAAATCTCCTCGGTGTCAAGATTGTGGGAGAGAAGGAAGGAGTCTCACTTGTAGCTTTCTTGCTTGCACAATGGGGGAATACACACAGAGGTGGAGGCTGAAAACAGTTTTCCTCTTCTTAGTTGTGTAAGCCAAAAAAAACTCTGGTATATAGAAATAGAAGAACCCTATATATGGATCTCAAACCAAACTTAACTAACTAAGGTGGCATACTAACTAAGCCACGAACTAGAGTAGATAAGGATAGCTGTCATCTAGCTATTATTCATGGGCGGTGTATCAACCTCATCTACAACTGACAAGTCGGTTACATAAATGCACAATGGTCACCCTGGTATATCATGAGTGAAGCTCGATATCTCAACACTCCCCCTCGAGCTCAATCCCAATTCCTGCACACCAAGCAGGTCTCTGAACTTGCGCAACTTCTCTGCACCCAATGCCTTCGTGAATATATCAGCCACCTGATCC
Source organism: Lygodium microphyllum (assembly GCF_053477565.2). Taxonomy (NCBI): domain Eukaryota; kingdom Viridiplantae; phylum Streptophyta; class Polypodiopsida; order Schizaeales; family Lygodiaceae; genus Lygodium; species Lygodium microphyllum. The sequence continues at coordinate 1,392,018 of NC_141158.1, forward strand.
TCTGTGCTGACATAAACTAGATCAATAAGACCTAATAAAACCCTCTCCCGCACATAGTGAGAATGCACCTCAATGTGCTTTGTTCTAGCATGATAGACTGGGTTATTTGCCAAGTATATACTACTCATGTTGTCACAATAAATGACAACTGGCCCATCTGTAGGCTGATGCATATCATAAAGTAGCTTATGCAACCAAGCTACCTCACATGCAGCCATTGCTGCACCCCTGTACTCAGCCTCTGTGCTTGACAAGGCAACTGTAGGCTATTTCTTGCTCCTCCAAGTGACTGCAGCACTCCCAAAAGAGAACACATATCCACTGGTAGATCGTCTATCAAAAATACTACTAGCCCAATAAGCATCAGTGTATCCATGCAACTGTATCTGAACCCCAGTCTCATAAAATAGTCCATACTGCAATGTGGACTTCACATATCTGAGTATGCGTCTAGCCGCATCCAAATGTGGTTTCCTTTGAGCCTGCATAAACTGACTTACCAATCCAACAGCATAGCTCAAATCTGGACTGGTAATAGTCATATAAATCAACCTTCCTACTATGTGTCTATACATAGTAGGGTCTTCGAGAAGCTCACCTGCATCTGCGCTCAACTTTACATTATGCTCCAAAGGAACTGAAATAGGCTTACAGCCTATCATCCCATATTTGGACAGCATGTCCAATCCATACTACCTCTGCAAGAACCATATCCCTCTTGGTGATCTAATCACCTCAATGCCCAAGAAATAACACAGCTCTCCCAAATCCTTCATCTCAAACTTTTGCTTCAATAGCATTTTCACATGAAGGATATCTTCATCACTGTCACCTGTGATAATCAAATCATCAACATAAATGACAAGCAGCATAATACCTTTCTCTGTTTTTCTCACATAAAGTAAGAAATCTGCCTTGGAAATTTGAAAGCCAATAGTGACAAGATACTGTCCTATCTTGTCAGACCATGCTCTAGGTGCTTGTTTCAAGCCATACAAGGCTTTCTTCAACCTGCAAACAAACTTAGGATGAATAGCATGCACATAACCTGGTGGCTGCTCCACATAGACCTCTTCTTGCAAATCACCATGCAAGAAGGCATTCTTTACATCCATCTGATGTAAAGACCATCCCTTTGATGCAGGCATAGCAATGGCTGCTCTTACGGTTGCCATCCTTGCAACCGGATTGAATGTTTCTTCATAGTCAATGCCATATGTTTGTGCATACCCCTTAACTACTAATCTTGCCTTGTATCTGTTCACAGAACCATCTGCATTGTGCTTCACCTTATAAACCCACTTACAGCCAATTGCATTCTTATCTTTAGGCAAAGGTACCAACTCCCATGTAGCATTTGCTTCCAAGGCATCCATTTCTTCATCCATGGCTTTCTCCCATTTTTCTTTTCCCATGGCTTGCTCAAAAGAATTGGGTTATGGTTCATGTATCCCTTTGACTATATATGCGTAGTGAATGGCTGTAAATCCATCATATTTCAGCCTATCCATAGGATACCTAGCTCTGGTAGACCTATGCAAAGTAGGCTCACTCCCAGGTGCTCTCAAAACATCCCTGGTCTTCCTTACTCCAGGTGTAACAATAGAAGGAATACCCAACTCATCATCAATGCTTTGTTCTGAGCCACTAGATTCACCATCCACATAAGAGTGACCTGCATTCACATCAAACATGGGCTGATCTACCTTCTCTTTTCCTTTTCGTGATACCTGCATACCACTATCTACATTGCTTTGAGAAGATTCTCCTGATCTCAATCTGTCTGTCCATGGCGAAGAATGTGAACCACTGCTAGAGGATACTCCAGGTCCACTAATATTTTGTGACTGCTACTGTGAATTCTGTGCAGCATTACCATTTTGTGCATCTACATTATCAATCACATTTACTGGTTTATACCAGCTACTCATCTCATAAAAAATAATATCTATGCTCACTGTAAACTTATGAGTAGAAGGGTTATAGCATCTATAACATTTCTGCTCTGCAAAGAGTAACCAATAAAGATGCACTTCTCAGCTTTTGGATCCAACTTGGATCTCAACTCATCTGGCACATGAACATAGGCAATGCAACCAAAAATTTTCAAATGAGAAATATCTGGTTTCCTACCAGTATACCTCTCCTCTGGAGTCATCCCATGTATTGCTGCAGTGGGAGTCCTGTTCATTATGTAGACTGCTATAGCAACTGCCTCAGCCCAATAAAAATATGGCAGGTCTTTTTCATTGAGCATGGCATGAGATACCTCTCCAATATGCTTGTTTTTCCTTTCTGCAATTCCATTTTGTTGTGGGGTATGACTGCATGAATATTGATGCTTTATGCCATGCTCCTGCATGAACCTTGCAAACTCATTTGAGAAGTACTCTCCCCCTCCATTTGACCTTAGGCATTTTATTTGCAGGCCTGTTTCTTTTTCAACCATAGCTTTAAGAGTTTTGAAATGCCCAAAAACTTCACTTTTCTTTTTCATAAAATATACCAAAACTTTTCTACTATAGTCATCAATAAAAGTGACAAAATAATGACAGCCTCCAAGAGATGCAGCTTTAGTAGTCCACACATCAGAGTGGATTAATTCCAATGGCTTCTTACTCTCTTGAACATGTCTAGGAAATGGTTTCCTTGCATGTTTTCCAAACTGGCAGACTTCACATACCTTATGCATTTCTGCAACCTTGAATTTAGGCAATCCTGCAACAATATTTTGGGCCTGCATTGATTTAAGTCATTGTACATTAGCATGTTTAATGCGTTTATGCTAGATATCAATATCTGCAACTACACCGGTCCCATGTGCAAACATTGCTACACTCAATTCAGGCATGTCTGCATCCAATGTAAACATTCTGCCCTTCTTCTTTCCTTTTGCTATTAAGCGACCTTTATTTTTCATATCCTCAACAAAGCATCCATGAGGATTAAATCTGACCTGCAAGCCCTGCTCAACCATTTGACCAACAGAAACCAGATTCTTGGTGATGTTCGGGACATGAAATACATCTGACAGGTATTTCTTTTTCCCATCCTGCATAGACAAAGGAATTTTTCCAATCTGCACAATAGGATGTGCAGTATCATCACCAGTCTCCACAAATCCTGGTTTTTCCATTTTTCTTGCATCCTGCATCCATTCTACATGACCTGTCATGTGGTTTGATACACCTGAGTCAACATACCACACTTCGTTGCTTTCTTCTACACTTGTCACAGAATTATTCATGTGCTGCACCATAAACAAATGCTCGTTTCTGTCATCACCTCATCTACTAGAAGATGCATAATTTTCTTGTTGCAATTTCCAATTCATGATGTCATTCTGCTTTTTATAGCAGTCTTTAGCCATATGACCCATTTTACCACAGTAGTAGCATTCAACATTGCTGTTTGCATTTTGGCCTCTTTGTCACCCACCACGACCTCTTTGGCTCCCCCTGCCTCTAGAGTTACCACGTCCTCCTCCATAGGACTAGTTTTCTTGAGTCTGTTGCATATTCTGATTTCTACCACGGCCTCCAAATCGGCCTTCTCTACATGTGCCTCTACCTCTTCCAGTATTTGAGTAGAAGACAGTTTCTTTTGAAGTTCCTCCTGAAGAAGATGCACCACCATTTCTTTGCTCCTCAGAAATTAAAAGAGCAATCAACTCCTCAAAATCAGGAAATCTTTCACGAACTGAAATGGATGTCCGAAACTGTGCATAATCCTTTCCTAGACCATTCAAGGTCACAGAAACTAAATCATCATCTTCCACTGGCGACCCAATGGAAGCAAGTGCATCTACAATCTTCTTCACCTTCATGTGGTAGTCATTGATGCTCATACTTTCTCTTTGCACATTATGCAACTCTTGCTTGAGCTGCATTTTCCTAGCTTGCGTATTTGTGCTATACATTTTTGACAAAGTATCCCATGCCTCCTTTGGCATACTTATATCTTGAATATGCACAATCATAGAGTCTGAAATAGTGATAGATAGCCAGTACATAACTTTCATGGCTCTCTCATGCCATGCTTTAAATTCCTGCATTTACTGTTGATTGGGAACATCAGGAAGAACTAGTTCTTCTTCATTTCCTATAACAAATTCCCAATATTCTTTTCCCATAAGGAAATTCGTCATTCTAAACTTCAATGCTTGGAAGTTGTTCTTGTCAAGCTTTTCAGTTACAATCTGTGAAAGAGAATCAGACACCATTACAGAACACTGCAAAAAATTATGTCACTGCAAAAAACACAGCTTCACCCTTACAAGGGCAAATCTGCAAAACTGGCGAAAGTGGTATTTGACCACACAGTCACTTCCTAGTGACGATTTTGCATAAACAGGAAACAAGGATGATTTTGTAACTCCCAATGTCTCTGCACACAAGCATACGATGCAATTTCTGTGGTAACTTTTCATCGACCTCTGTAGAACAGTGGTTGCACAGCATAAAACAGGGCCTTTTCCTGAGTGCATGCAGAAAACTTTCGCCTCCAAAACAAGCCCCGAAATGGCCTCAAATCAAAAAAACAGAGCAACCAAGGGCTAAAGCCCTTGCCCGCAGCATATACTACCCTCTTGCTATACCACGAAGGGCGTCTCAATCTGAGACAATGCACTCTTGCACTTTCTGGCTATGCTACCTGCAGAGACTTGCTCCCAAAACAGAAAAATGAAAGCAACACTGGTCCTCTTACCAGAACACCGCGAACTTGGCTTGCTTTCTTGAGCTCCTTACCACGAACAAGGCTCTGATACCATGTCAAGATTGTGAGAGAGAAGGAAGAAGTCTCACTTGTAGCTTTCTTGCTTGCACAATGGGGGAATACACACAGAGGTGGAGGCTGAAAACAGTTTTCCTCTTCTTAGTTGTGTAAGCCAAAAAGAACTCTGGTACATAGAAATAGAAGAACCCTATATATGGGTCTCAAACCAAAATCAACTAACTAAGGTGGCATACTAACTGAGCCACGAACTAGAGTAGATAAGGATAGCTGTCATCTAGCTATTATTCATGCACGGTGTACCAACCGCATCTGCAACTGACAAGTTGATGACATAAATGCACAACGGTCACCCTAGCATATCACGAGTGGAGCTCCATATCTCAACACTCGGGAGATCCTGCAGCTTCCTTTGCTCATCTGTTTGTGTGTCCTTAGGCTGTTTTGCCCTATCTTCCTTCAACCGTCTACGCCTCAGGTGGAGGGGTAGGTCCCCCTTGGTGCGTCTGGTCTTGGATGGTCGAGGTATCTCCGAGTCGCTATCTGTGCTCACTTCCGACTCAAAATCGAACTCACTATTTTCGCTAGAAGAGGTGCTTTCTCCTGGCGGTCGCAGTTCAGAGGGTGACTCTGCTGTAAGCACTGGTGTCGTACATGGTCGGGTTAGGCCTGCTCATTCGAAATGCTTGTTCGAAATCTATGGCTCATGGGTGGTCCAACCACGCACGGTCACATTCCATGTGCATGACCCCTCATTCCATCCTAAAGGCACCCTTCTTCTGTGGCCTAGAGTCCGCTCGTATTTGTTCTATTTCTCATCCCTCAATGTCGTATTCCATCGTGTCTATTTCGACCTTACTTTCGTCACTGAAGAAACGATAGTCTTCGTACTCATCCGTGGAATCATCTTCGTCCGACTGCTCATCGTACGCTAGGTTTTGGCACAACTCTTGTTTGAGACAAGAGCCCAATTGTACATGAGGTTTAAGTCATGCACCTTGGTCCATTGCCACCTAGGCCCATCTAGCAAATCCTGGAGTGGCTTGAAGGATGGTGTTGGATTGCTAGCTAGTGTGCTAGTCAAATACTCCAAAATCTCTTGGAGTTCCTTCTTGTTAATTAGCACTTTGAATGTGACAGATTTAGGTCGCCCACAAAGGGTTCCTGCGATCATACAAATTGGTGTGGAGGGTGTGCCTGTTGTCTTGCCAACTGTCTGGATGGCTTGTTCGTATGCCTCATGATTTGAGAATGGCATGTCAATCGTAGCAAGGACATACATCCAGTCTTGCTCATCCTCCGGGCATGGGATATACTTGGTCAAGGACCCATAGGGCTTCTTGACCTGAGCGTTACCCTTAAGCATCACAGATTCAAGTCAACTGGTGAGGTTTTCCACGTGTCCATCTCTACCCTCATAGCTTCTGTCCTATTGTCCAAGAAGATTAAGCCATTACCCCAATCCTCGATGACTCTAGCATTGCGCATCCAAGGTCTGCCTAATAGGATGTCGTAGTCCACTCCCTTCATGACTATAAAGTCGACTGAGAACTGGACACCTGCGATCTTCACGGGCCAGTTTTTAAGTACCTTGAATGGTTTCACTTTCATACCATTTGCTAGTGTGACATTGAACCTGGCGGTCTCCACAGGCGGGTTTTCCCATGTCTGAAGCACTGTGTGGCTCAGTACACTGTGTGGCTTAGTACACTAACCCCCACTCTCATGTCTACAATCCCCTTTTGAGTTGTGTCGCCCAGGGCTAAGACAAGTAGGACCGCATGCGTCTCGATGCCTTCCCAGAAAGCATTAACGTGCAAGGACTCAAGCGCATAGAGTGCAATGTCAGGCTTAGTATTTGTGTCTCTGCATCACGATTGTGCAAGTCTATGGCAGCTTGCTCTCGTGATCCTTCAACCCACTGCTTCAGGTCTTGCCATAGGGTGGAATGCGACCTAAGCATGTCTCCCAGGCTCAGTGTCACAGGGGTGGTCACCAGCATGGTAAGGAGGTCGTTGACTGCTCGCCTTTCTCCTATTATGGATTGTCCTGGCCAATGATCGTGACTGACTTGTTGGCCTGTAGCATCAAGGCTTTGCCTAAGTGGCAGTACCGCTTGCGGCGCAGTTGCATCTCTTGCTTTCTATCGAGGGGGTGAGACTGGCATGCTTATGCTGGAGAGATCTTCGATCTCGTCCTCTAGGATGGGCTCCGCATCTTTTAGGTGCTCTTAGGCCTCTCTTACCCATTCCTTCACTTTCGATTGCCTCTAGTTGGTGCTTAGGATGCAGGTACTCCCCTACCCTAGCACTTCCCTTTTTGGTCATCTTAGGGGCTGAGGTTTCTATCTCTGCGTCCCTTCTTTCCCGCAGGTAGGGTGGTGCCAGCCTCTATTTTCAACATGATCCTAGCTTCGGGTTTCTTCTTTCTCCGTCTTCCGCTCTTCTTCCCAATCAAGACTGCATCGAGGTTGCTCGAACTTGGCAATGATATGCTGGCCTACTTTGTCTATGCTCGAGTCATGACACACAATGGGATAGGTGTGGCCTCCCCATCGAGATTCTCGATGTCGAACAGCCCCAATGGAATAGATGGCATGTTGGCTGAACTTGAGGGTGGTTTTCGCTTGGTACAGTCAATGAAGAGGTGAGTGATTCCGCACTCTGGGCATCTTAGGCCTGCCTTATCTCTATTTGGTTGCTCCTGTTCATGACAACGTGATGAGACGTCCCCTGGCTGACCGCAAGTCCGACATATGATTGGATCCTATGTCTGCCCTCCTAGGCCTCTACCTCAGCCTCTTCCTAACACCATCACTGGCACTGGCCGATAGTCCATAAGGACTGTGTTGCCCTCGTCGTCGTGCGAGACATATAGGTATACGTAAGTCTCTTCCTTATTTGGCTCCTCCATATAGTGGACTGGCGCGTCAATTGGTGGATGAGTCATGTAGGGACCAGGTGGTCTTGATATACCTATAGATTTTATGTCCATTCTAGAATCAGCCAGTTTAACGTCGTTAGGCACAGGAAGGGCCAATGGGGCTACCCTTCTGAAGAATTGTTGAGGTCTGCTCGCCAGGTGTGGCTGGCCGTAGGGTTGTGAGTAAGAGAGTCTTCTTGGTAATTTGCAGTGTGCAACATCGTGACCAAATCTACTGCAATTAGCACAAGGTCGTGACCTAGGGAGGGTTTTGACACTCGGCCGGCAAGTGGCTTCTGCCACAATACACACATTGTACGTGTGGGCACGTTGGTCGTCTCAACATATCCTGCAATTTGGCTATCTCCATTTTCACCTCAGTCAAGTCTTGGTTTATCTCAAAGGCCTTCCCCTTATCCTGGGTTGTTGGACCTAATCGTTCGCTTGAGGCTGATACTCTCTTCAAACTTTGCGAGTTGGTTTCTTCTGAATTTGAGCTCCTAGAGCTCCACTCTTTCAGCTGGTCATCCACTTGAATGGCCTCTTCAAACACCCTAGCTATATCGAGTCTCGCTACAAGCTCGAATTACCTGCCAAGGCCTTATACAACTCCTCGCTCTGTATTCCACTGATAAATATGGTGTACACTGCTCTCTCAGTAGGCCGTTTGCCCACGGGGATTCTCTTGAAGAGGCTCCTTACATGGGTGACATAGTCGTGTATGTCCTCTTTCTCCTTCTGCTTGACATTCATTAGTCTCACTAGCAGATTGTCAAAGTATCCGAGCTCGGAGAACCTCTTGATGAAGAGGTCTTTGAGGCCGTTAAAATCTGCTCGTTCTTCGGTATCTAGACTCGTGTACCAAGTCCTACCCTTGTTGCCTAAGCAAAGCCCGAATGTTTGAGAGCATTGAGTCAAGTCGGTGGCATTGGCCTCACAGACTTGCTCAAATTTCTCTACAAAGTTGTATGGGTCGTCGTGGGGTTGGTACTTGTCGAGTTGCTTTGCAAAAATTGGGATTCTAGACTGGCCCTTAGAGCCTTGGTTTGTTCCTAATCCTGTTAGTAATGATGTCGCAAGGGCTGCAGCACTCTACTCTATTGCAGTGTTATCGAGCAATCGCTTCATGAGAAGCTCACTCAATGTCAAGTCTCCTTCTAAGGCTCTCTCATGATCGGTCTGATTCCCACCTACCAGGTTCAACATCCATTATACCTCGCATAATTTTGTGTTCTACCTTAAGCTCCTAGCCCACTGGTCCTGGTTGTATTTTACTATGCCTTGCAATGCCTTGTGGGCTAGCTTCTGTTCCTCCTCCAAGTCTATTATGATGGCTTCTGTTGTTCTACCGCGGTGCTCATATCGAGCGTGTGCATCATAGCTACTTACCAACTGCTAGATTGCCTCTGGAAAAACTCCTAAGTTGAGCTCCTCATTCGACCTGCGGTCTGAGCTTTCCTCTGACATGATCGCGTTCTTGTGCTCCACCAAGCTGTTGATCAGGTTGCACCGGCAGCTGGTGAGATCCACTTCTCTAGTGCTACTTGCTTGGTCCTACTCTATACCTTGGTTTCCTGTCTGTCTTGGGATCTTCTCCTACTGGTCCTTGAGGTGCTTATTTGAGTGAGTTCCTTGACTTGTTGCATCCAATCCTCAATTTACCCCTCCTCAATGTGTGTGTTCTTTCCCATACACTTGTACTCAATCAGGCTTTTTGCTGTCCTTAAGTGTACTTCAGGTGCGAAAATTTAGGGTGAGTGCAAAAAACAAGTGTTTAAATGGCTTATGTACCCTCTCGCTTTGTTTTAGGCCTTAGTAACCGAAGCTTGAGGTAGGTAGGAAATTTGGGTTTTTTGATCTTTGAAACAAGTAAGTATTTCTGGTTATTTTGTTGGTTTGATGATTGGAAAAGATAGAGAAATCATTTCAATTTTTTGCCTTCAACTGTTGTTGCATTTAGACCAGGATAGGATTAGGAAACCAGATAGGAAAAGCGCAGGGTTTGTTGCTGAAAAATAGGATAAAACATGGCATGTCATGCAAAAATGGGAAAAAAGAGCGCTTGGGATGTTAATGTCGGCTAGTGAGTGATTGGGGACACCAAAACCTTACCCAGCAAGGGATTTAAGAGCCAAGGGGACTAGGAAGAGCTCATTTCATGCCCTGACATTGAGAGAGTGAGAGAGAGAGTGAGAGTGCGCTTCTAGTATTGATTCTATTTTATCTTGCCATTGAGGAGCTCTCCGTGTGATTCAGGTATGTCAGGACCTCTTTGCTATGTATTTTTTGTGATCTGGAAGGCGTTGTGCTTGGCGGTTGTGAGGATCGTTAGATTCGACAAAATCATTCCTGATGTGGCCATCCTCAGCATGGCTCGGCCCATCCGAGTGTCGGTGATTCTGGGCCAAGTCCTAGAATCGGCCCTCAAACCACTCGGCCAATCAGCCCACTACACTCGGATGCCTTTCACTCGGCCCGTTTGAGTGAAGCATTCGGACCAACTTTGAAATTTGGCCCTCGACCCACCGATTCGATCCAACCCCACTCGAACAAGTTGACATTCAGCCCAGTCGAAGTTACCACTCGGCCCTTGGCCCATTAGCCTCAGCCCACTTGACTCGGCCACTCAGCCTACAACACCATTCGGCCCTCGGCCCACTCGGCCTCGACCCTGGGCCCTGGGCCCATTCGAGCTAGTTTCCATTCGACCCTCGGCCCGTCTGAGTGGCACACTCGGCCCCTATAACTTGGACGAATAACCCAAAGACGGACAAGACGGCCAAACGCGAGTTACATCATTCATGATGATGGCTCTTGTCCTATCATCTACAAGGTATCCATATTCCTCTAGGGTATGTCTAAGATGTGTCCTCTCCCACCTGCGACTACGCTCCTGGGCATATCCACGAGACCCCTATACATTTGGTGTAGCTACGGGGGTAGTATCTCTCCCTTACTTCGATGCTCAATGTGCGGCGCACAAGGGCTCAAGCTTGAATCTGTTTGTCCCAGCAATGGAACCAAAATGTGGGAGCTTTTGCTCAACCACCAAGATCCACGGACCGCGTATTGCTTCAAGCGTTCCAAGCGAGCTCTCATGGCTATCTCTCACCTAGCTTGATCCTCTCAGGGTGTAGTGAGCTTACCTCGATGTCGAAATGAGTTGTCTCCTCCCTTACACAAGACAGTAGCCCCACGATCCTAGATGCTAGCTCAAGCATCCTCAAGCCTCCTCCATCTCCAAGCTCCATTCTCCATAGCCACGTGCAAGGTAAGAGAAGGGAAGTGAAGAGAGAGGAAAAGAGAAGAGGAGATGGTGAAGAGCTTCACTCTCTTGATCCCTCACTTCCACACACTCACTCACTTCCTCACCCTCTCACACTCCCTCCCTCAAGAGCACACACACTAGCAAGAAGAAGAGAAGAAGAGAGGACTCTTGTTAGCCACACACCAAAGAATGAGCTTTTATTCACTTTTTGAACTTTATATATACAAACCCTTAAACCCCCATGGGCACCCGTCCCTTGTTACATGACCGGCCATTGTGGCAAGGTACCTTTTTCCAATTCCCTTTTCTTGCTTCATGCCTATACCCGTCTATTCCTTTATAAGTGGCACAAGAGGGAGCCCGACGCTCTTTTACAAGAGTTTTTAGAGTTTTTGAGGCTCCTTTTCTTTACAATTACTTTTTTTTGCCTCAGTTTAGTTTTCGAGGCCGCCTCTACGCCTTTGCTCTCTTTCTATTCTTTTTACACTTTTTCCTTTATTTTTCTGCCATTCCGATTTGAGGTTAACAAAATTTATTCATCTCAAAGCTCAAAAATAGCCCAATTTTACAATTAGTATGCTTTGGCTTTTGTGTTTGCTTTTGACCAAATAAAAAATAAAGCGATTGGGCAGTCTAAGTGTCGGGTTGTGCCCAAATACAATGTCCCATAATGAAATATTTAAACCGTGCGTCCATACACATACAAAATAATAAATATTTATCAAACGCTTCAATAAATAAGTGTACCTAAATAAATATTAGCACCATGCCTTTAATGAAAAGGCGCGTGTCCATAAAAAATGATAATTTCTTCTAGGTAATTTGAATACACGCTATCGCCCAATGCTTCCCAAGACCACCATTGCCTGCTCTACACATCACCTGAAGCATTCTCAATTATTAAAAAATAATAAAATTAAACCAACAAAAGTGAATACCTAGTAGTCTTCAACTATAAAATAAATAAATAGGTTGGAACTCTGTCCTAACCTTAATTTAATACAAGTGCACTCTAAACTCATAAACATCCATTAATTTAAATATGTATTTTGTGGAATCACCCGTTATGGAATCACCCACATGCACATTAAATTAATATGACATCCAAAAAGGACAGGCGTCCTCATCAACTTCTCGCATAAGGAATCCACCTTGTGTATGAGCCCTGGCAAATAAATAGAGTTTTACGTAATCCACCATGGAATAAAAAAACTCAGGAATCCACCATGGAATAAAAAAACTCACGGAATCCACCGTGGTCTCACGGAATCCACCATGGAATATACCTCCTGGCATCATACCCCTGGGGTAGGATAGCAATTGACCTCAATTGCTATTAGCTCAATGTGGAGCGAGTAGTGAGGGGTAGGCACTTAGGTCATGGGCGTGCATCCATTGGGCCTCTTCAACAGGATGACTTTTAAACTTAAGCAAATATCTAAAGTATCTACGGCCAGTTCTAGTGGTCATAAAGTCAATGTCTAGAATAGTTTTGGGTTCAAGGATTTCAGTTTCTTCTTCTAACAAAGAAGGGTTTTCATAAACATGGTAAACAGGTAATTGGCCTCTAAAAGATCGTAACAAATTGATATGAAAAGTATTGTGGATTTTTCAGTGTTGGGGTAGTCCTAATTTAAATGCATTGTCATTGATTTTGTGAATGATCTTGAAAGGTCCATAAAATCTAGGTGCTAACTTAACAACAAGGTGTTTCTTGACACTTTGTAATCTTCTCTTTTCAATGCGTAACCAAACATAATCATCAACTTTGAAACTCGTAGCTTTTCTTTTCTTGATAGCTTGTTTGGTGTATGATTACTAGGCTTTCACAATCATGTCTTTAACTTCAGAAAAAATAGTAGCATGCATATTGGCAATATCATCAATAGCTTTAACTTTGTTTGACAATGATGTAACAGGTGTAGGCAATCTATGTCCATAAATAATTTCAAAAGGTGTTTTTTGTGTAGCTATATGTGGTGTATGTATGCAAATTGAAGTAAATGTAAGTGTGTATCCCATGTTTGTGATTTTGAAATTGTGTATGCACGCAAAAAATCTAATATTGTAATGTTAGTAGCTTCTGTTTGTCCATTTGTTTCAGATGAAATGCAAATGAGAAATCAATTTTTGTACCTAAATTAGCAAACAAATTAGTCCAAAATTTATTGCAAAATCTAGAATCACGATCAGAAATAATAACTTTTGGCAAACCATGGTTAGTGAAAATCGTCTTCAAAAACAATTGTGCAGCTTGAGATGCAGTTAATGTTTTCTTGCATGGAATGAAATATGCTTGTTTGCTAAATTGATCTACAATAGTCCAAATCATATCATGATTAGCTTGGGTGTTAGGCAAACCAATTATGAAATCCATTGAAATATGTTCCCATGGTCATTCTGGAATTGGTAAAGGCATTAATAAACCATATGGCTGACCGTGGTGTTGCTTAACTCTTTGACAAATTAAATACTCAGATACAAAATTAGAAACATCAGATTCCATCTGTGACTAGTAAAAATCATTAACCAATGTATGGAAAGTAGAAATAATACCTCTATGGACTTAAATGGCAGACAATGAATTTCATGCAACACAAATGATTTAAATGGAACAGTTACACACAACATTTTCTCATAAAACATAAATCCATCATAATAAGACAATGAATCTATTGGAATCCAGTTTTGCAACTAATTTATTCCAATTAGTTTGAAAATTAGGGTCTTGGTCATAGGTATCTTTCATAGGGATAAGGGAATCAAAAGATATAACAGTGATATTATGGATACTTGGTCTTCTACTTAAGGCATCTGCAACAACATTCTCTTTTCCGAGTTGATATATGGATAAGTGGGTAAAAACTTTGAATAAAAGCAGTCCATTTGATATGACGGTCAGAGATTTGTGGCTTACTAAGGAGATGTTTGATACTTTGTTGGTTAGTTTTGATCATGAATTCAGATCCCATTAAATAATGTTTCCATTGACGTAAGGCTTGTACTACATCTAGCAATTCTTTATCATAGGTAGAATACTTGACTTCAGATGGTTTATGTTTATAGCTAGAGTAGGCTATGGGATGTGAATCTTGTATAAGAACAACTCTTATTCCAGATCTGCTAGCATCAGTGACTACTAGGAAAAATGGTCTGTTAAAGTCACGTAATTGCAAAACATGTGCATGTATTAAGACATGTTTCAATAAATCAAAAGACTTTTGCTGATTATCAAACCAATTATATATCATATCTTTCTTTAACAATTTTGTCAAAGGTAATGCAATCAATGAAAAATTTCTCATAAATTTTCTTTAAAAGCTAGCAAGACCTAAGAAATAACATAACTCATGCACATTTTTAGGGATCGGCCAATTCAAAGTTGCTTCTATCTTTTTAGGATCAACTTTAATACTGTCAGATGAAACAATATGCCCTAAGTAATCAATGTGGGTTTGGAAAAAAACACTCTTTTCACGGATAGCATATAATTGATTCTATTCTAATAATTTGAAAACCAAAGATAGATGTTCATAATGCTCATTCTCATTCTTGCTGAAAACCAATATGTCATCAAAGAAAACAATTACACAATGTTGATGCTTCAAAAATATGTGATTCATCATACGACTGAATGTGGCTGGTGCATTAGTTAAACCAAAAGGCATAACAAGGAATTCATAATGACCGAATTGAGTTCTAAATGCAGTTTTGAAAATATCAAGTGTATCCAATCGTACTTGATGATATCCAGATTTGAGATCTATCTTGCTAAATATTGTGACCCCTTGTAGTTTATTCATGAGGTCGTCTACCTTAGGGATCGGATATCTATTCTTGACAGTGATCTTGTTTAGGACATGATAATCAATGCACATCCTATAGGTTTTTTTAATAAAAAAACTAATAAGACAAGTGCACCAAAAGGAGAACTACTAGGCCTAATGAGTCCTCGAGTTAACAATTCTTCAACTTGGGTTTGAATTTCTTTCTATTCAATTTGATTATGTCTATAAGGTGCTTTACATGGTGGTTGAGAACCAGGAATTAAATCTATTTTATGATATTCAAGACGTGTAGGTGGTAACAGCAGCAAAACAATCTTTAAATTGTGAAAGAAATTGTGCGTGTCTAGGATGCATATGATTTTCCTTAGCTTCAATTTCATTCACCCATACTAAGTATGATTTACTACATTTTTTTAATGCACGTTAAGCCTGTTGTGACTAAGAAATGGAAAATTATCTAAACTATGCGTACCATGAAATGTGATTTATTTTCCATTAGAATGAATCTTCATTGAATGTGTAGAATAATCTATATCGGGATTATATTTATGACGCG
This sequence comes from Lygodium microphyllum, assembly GCF_053477565.2. NCBI lineage: Eukaryota > Viridiplantae > Streptophyta > Polypodiopsida > Schizaeales > Lygodiaceae > Lygodium > Lygodium microphyllum. Next base: position 1,407,286 of record NC_141158.1, read on the forward strand.
AAGGCACTCCTAAAATAATGTCACTAGATTGCAAAGGCACAACCAATAAATTTATGTGCTCAACATAATCGCCAATTTTAATTTCTAAATCATGAACTTCTTGTGTACCACTATATCTAGTACCTAAGAATGCAGCTTTTATGCGATAATGAGTTGGAACAGTACGTAAATTCAATTCTTTGACAAATTTTGCAGAAATAAAATCATGTGTACTCCCATCATCATGCAAAACAATCTTTTCTTAACCATGCACAAGACATTTCATCGTTAATAATAAATGAGGATTTGGCATACCTGGTAAAGTATCTGAAGTAGTATTGATATCATTATCATCTTTCGTGAAATCTAGCATTTCTTCATGGTATTCATCTTCAATCGCTCCCAAGCAGTTGATGTGAACAGTTGGCTTTTTGGATTGACAATTCACCGCTAGATATCCAGGTTGGTGGCACTTGTAGCAGACTATAGGTTTGGCTTTGGAAACATTATTGGTGATGGATGAGAGTTTAGGTATGTTGGGATTTGGTTGGAAAGTTGGCTTAGGATTTGGATTTATGTTTGATGGTAAAGCAGGGGGTGTGTCTAGGATTTGCAGAAAGAAGAAGGAACAAAGCGATTTTGATTGAATCTTTGAAAGTTAGAATTGAATTGCTTTGTACCAAAGTTACCGTTAGTTGGAAATTGTTGTGGTTGCTTCTCTCGTCCACGAATTTGGTCTTCAGCATCATGGGCCAAAGATATCGCATTCTCCAGAGTCGTTGGCTTGAACATGTTCACCTCCGTATAGAAGTGACAAAACAAACCAGACATAAACTTGCACTTGTGGATCGCGTCATGTACGTCTCCAAGCATTTGAAGTTGCAATAAGGTGTTCTAGAAATGCTCAGTGTATTGCGAAAAAGGCTCACGATCTCTTTGTTGTTGCTGAAGATCCCACAGTTTGATTGCTTTTTCATGGAATTGAGATGGAAGAAAATTATGCAAAAATTTCTTTTGAAAAGCCTCCCAAGTAGTAGGACAATCAATACTCTTGTGGACAACAATTCACCATAATGATGCTCTGTCCACTAAATGGTTAGTGACACACTTGAGTTTGCCTTTTTCGACATACTGTTCTTCATGGAAATAATAATTAAACTGACTAATAAAAGCGAGAATAGTTTTTCCATTACGTAGCCCATTAAAAGTACGATATTTGAAATTTCTTTTACTTATCTTGGCTTTTTTCCTAATAGATTGTGCTTCGAGTGTTGCATCGATCGTACGTCATATAACATCTTCGGGTTGTGGTCCATCTTGATCGATAGTAGATCGTTGAAGAGTAGCCAATTGAGCTTGCAAAGTTTGACGTGCTCTTCATTCCTCTTGAAGCTGCATCATAATTAGGTCCAATTTTTGCTCCACCGTTGGTTCCGGTAAATCACCTTCGGCTATACTTCCATATTTTGATCAGACATCCTGCAAAATTTCAAACAACCTCACACACTAGAAATCTTGTTAGAGGGATAAGCATTGCTCAAGGTTGGGTTTACAAGACTTGCTTTTTAAAAAAAAATATATGGCTTTTTGCGATCTTTCTTCTTTTGCAGGTACTGTAATTGATGAATGTCTTTTTCAAGTGGAAAATAGATTGTGCATGTTAGTTTGCTTTTGCTGGAAACTGTCTCTGTCAGAGTGTAAATACGAACAAGGGCTTGTTGGAGTTGCAAAACCGGTTGGGGCTTGGTTAAGTGTAAACAACCACTATAGGAAAGATTGAAAATTGGATTTTTCAGGCTTAGTGAGCTTAAAAGCTTTAAGCTTTATAAAAAGCTTAATGTCTCTTTTTGAAATTGACAGGACCAAAGGACGTCGACGGCGGATTCGGTGCCTGTGAGTACATATTGCCGCCGTCGTCGCTAAAATTCAATGTGCTTAAGCTTTAAAGCTTATAAACTTAAACTAATGAAAATTTCCTTATCTATTTCTTTGAGAAGAAAACGTATTACAAAGGAACTTCTTGAGTGGTCCTTTGTCGACAGTGAGTGGTTCACGATCCAATAGCATAGCAAGGGGTTTTTCACCGCCAAGAACACGCTAGTATTGACGGTCCATCGCGAGACTGTAGAGCCCGTTCGTTCCAGGAGCTTTGCCTTCACGCAAGATGGTAAGCGGTTAGAAGCCCTTGATCTTAGCTTCGCTCTGATACCTTGGTGCGCAAATTGGATGCTGAATGCGTATGTAGCAAGCATCGGAAGGTCCCCAAGAACAAAGAACTCTACTAAAACTCATAAAAAGCAAGAAGAGAGTTTGCATGGCATGAGGCAAAAAGACAAATTGGGTACAATCTCCCCCATGCCTTGTGTGAGCACTTCACAAGGCATGCATTTATAAATTTATTCATCTCAAAACTCAAAAATAGCCCAATTTTACAATTAGCATGCTTTGACTTTTGTGTTCGCTTTTGACCAAATAAAGAATAAAGCGATTGGGCAGCCCAAGTGTCGGGTTGTGCCCAAATATAATGTCCCCTAATGAAATATTTAAACAGTGCACCCATGCACATACAAAATAATAAATATTTATCAAACGCTTCAATAAATAAGCATGCATAAATAAATATTAGCACCACGCCTTTAATGATAAGGCGCACGTCCATTAAAAATGATAATTTCTTCTAGGTAATTTGAATACATGCTATCACCCAGTGCGAGCCCATAAAAAATGATAATTTTTTCTAGGTAATTTGAATCCACCTTGTATACGAGCCTCGGCAAATAAATATAGTTTTACAGAATCCACTGCAAAACCTCACGGAATCCACCGTGGAATATGTCTCCTGGTATCATTGAGTCACTTTGATTATAATATAGAAATTGAGTATTGAAACAAATATGGGATTTTTATAATTCAAAAAATACTTTGCGATTATGTGATTGCTCCCCAAAATATGCGGTAGAATATGGAGAATGGATACACATCAACATATATGAAAATTACCATATTAGATGAAGAAAACGATAAGTCAAATGATTCTTTTATACAAAAAAAAGGAATACTCTTTCATACAAAAGAATGTTTGGTCTGTATAGTAGCCAAGGGACTATTAGAACAAATGTAAATAAAGTTTTAAAAAATTTGCAATGAGCTAAGCATAAAATTTACCTTAATAGCCTCGTATGAGATTAATTAGCTTTAAAAATGAGAATAACTAGTAAAAAATGTTTAGAAGATAAAAGTAATAAATAATTTGATGTGATTAAATGATTTTAATATTTAATATTAATTAATTTTAATAATTAATTTTAATGAAATTTAAGTTAAATATTAAATATAATTTAAGTTGACTTTAAATAAGTAGGTAAAATAAACTTTAAACTAGACTTTAACTTAATTATTTAAAGCTTTCTTAAATTTTTACTCTAAGTAAATAAATATTAAGTTAAAATTTATTTTTCATTTGAAGTAATATACTTATAAAATATATTATAAATAATAACTTAGAGAATAGAAATAGTTCTATTTGATGAATTTATTCTTCAACTAGAGCTATTTAAGAGTAGGGGGAAACTTAGAGGATAATAGTAGCTTTATTTGATGAATTTATTATTCAAATAGACCTTTTTAGGACTAGGGGAAAACTTAAATGATAGGCCAACTTTACTTGATAAATTTATTTTTAAAGCAAAATTGTTTAGGAATATGGAAGAACTTAGAGGATAGAAAAAACTTTCCTTATATATATGAGATCCACAATGAGAATATAAATATAAAAGGCTACTAGGCCAAAAAATGGTTCTAAGTGTAAATATATGATCCACAATGAGAAGCTTTCCTGAATCCAACCTCTCCTTATGCCTTGAGGCCCACTCTTTGAGCCCATGACTCGGTTCCTACTCAAGGATGGAGGCATATAATTTGGCCAATGTGTGGCTAGTCATGAAGGTGTGATTTTTATTGGATGAGGTGGGATCCCGTGACCTAAGAATGGGTACAATGGTATTAGTGTTCTAGTTCTTGGGGAAGCCTTCACACATGGCTCTATTAAACATGTACGCCAAAAGTTTTTCCAACATAATTATAGAATATATCGGGTGCTTAGCTATTAATCCATCATGATCCTGTGTTTTACTTATGTGTAGATTGTCAATGACCTCATGCACCATGCCCTCTATGAATAAAGTAATTGATAATGGGCAAGACATCGGTGGATTTGGGAGAGGGGGCTTGTTTGATACTGTGTAAAAATTATTGCACATTGTCTCCATGTGTTAGGGGATTTGATGGGGGCATGACTGGCAGTGCTTTTTGAAAAGTCTCCACACCTCGCTAGAATCTTGGCTCAAGAATAAGCGGTACAAATCTCTCTAGAAATGGGTGAGGACTGCTCGCTTCTTTTGTTGTGTGAGGAATGTAAAGAGTACCCTTGCTTTTCTACGGAGGTAGTAGATCTTGGTGTTACCTCCCTTTGTAGATTTACTATGGTGGCACTCATCATCATATCAAGTAGTTTGATGTATCAACTAGAGAGAGAGAGAGAGAGAGAGAGAGAGAGACTCAAGTGGGCGGCGGTCACTCGACTAGGCCGGGTACGAGATTGGCCTTCGTTAACGCCTCTTCGATGGGCTGGACGGCATAAACGTCCTGAGGACAAAATCTGTGCACGTTAAAGTGATCACTCAACACTCCGCTGCGAGATCCGGGAACGAACAGGTAAATTGCCCCATCTCGCCTTACGTTATGTGTATTTCCACTTACAATCCTTGTTCCCAGTCGCGTAGGTGCTCGCAATCGTCTGAGACCTTCAGCTTCCTTCTCAGGGATTATAATCTTCTTCTTAATTGTCTTTCACATCCTCAATTTTCTGTAGGGCCTGCATTCAGGGCCTCGGAGCTGCTGAGGAAGCATTATCTCCTTCCAATCATGGTATGGTTTTAGTCATTTCTTAGAAAGTATGGCTCGTGCTATTAACTACCTTTTCCCTGTTGCATAGCAGCCCATTGCATGCAGGCATGATTTAGTTTGGCCTTTTATGAGGGATGCACGCAGGTTGCCTATGTTTTAGTCTGCATTCAAGCTGGCATCAGACATGCCTTTTTCCCTTGGATTTCATCTAAACATTTTTGAATGCTCCACTCTGCATCTAGAAAAGATCAAGCAATCCTGTTTTTTTCAATTTGGTGACTTAAACAAAAACTATTCTTGGCGTCATGGGCTTGTCATTTTACCATGTAATGTCTCCTGGTAAATACCACGTGTTTACAGGCAGCACAATAAGACGTTATTCTTTCCACAGATACAATACATGCATGCACACAGTGTGCACAATGGTCCTTATGACCAATTCAATATGTTCAGGTGCATATCAACCATTTGTGCACATGAAGTTCAACTTGAAAAATCACCACATGATACATCCATGTTACCCATGAATATATCATACATGTACATGTACGCATACATAGGTACAATCATGTGCAAAAACATTATAAAGAATCAAATAAATTTGGGTATCCAATGTTGTAAGTAATGTTTTTGTAGTGTTCTATCCCTTGACTCTCCTCAAAGCCTCTGTTTAAAAGGAAGAACTGATCTATCAAAGGCACTTGTCCAAATCTCTAGTTTTTGCACTTTGAGAATAGTCTAGCTCCGAAATCCATGCAATGCATTTTGATCATCAAAGCAGTAAAGATGCTTTGGCATCCTAGCACTAAAAAGGGGCCTCTCACTCTCAAGGGGAATGGAGCTTGTAGAGGTCAGTCTCTTGCCTTCTTGTTGCTAAAACAACTCTTGAAGAAGAATCCTCAATAAATACGGCTTGCTCGGCAAAGACAACTTGGGTACAAGTCTAGTATGGCCATAAATTGAGGAGAGTGGAAAGTCCAAGTTGGAACATGGAGAACTTCCGAAATAGAACTGGAGGAATGGTCGGGCAATAACAAAAAAGTGCCAACACCACTAATAGTCACTGAACAAATATTAGTGACAAGACCGAGGATCCTGAGATGGACGAAGATCTTGTATCAAATCTCCTTATGGAGTCATATGCCTCAAAGCTCCACTATCAATAAGCTAAGGTCTCTCGGATGACAAAGCATCCACTGAAGAAAGCTCCTCCCACACATGGATATGAAGGAACACAAATTCATGGGGAATAGCTGGTGTAGAGGTAGAGGAAGGCTCAGATGATTTAGCTCCATCCTTTGCTCCTAGACAAAGGTGAGGGTACTTCTTTCAATGTTTCTCCTCAGGATGTGGCCCCTTCCCATAGTGCAGGCATCTTGGCTTCTCTCAGTTTGTGTTAGAGCTTGAAGAATTCTCCTATTTCTCCTTCTTGGGCTTGGCCTTTGTTTTCTCCTTATTCTTCTCCCCTCTGTACTTGTAGTAAAAGCTTTCATGAAATCATGCAGAGCTAGTCACTTCTTTGATTGGAAAGCTTCTCTTGCATATATAGAGCTATGTGATAGTGAAGAGTTTTTCATTGCACCACTTGAGGGTTATGATGTATTTCTTGGTATGCCTTGGTGCATATAGTGATCAACTCCCATGCCAAAGCAATTACTATTCAGGATAGGGGTAAGGCCTATACCTTGGATGTAAAATTGAAAGGGGTTTAGGGTTTAGGGTTTAGCTATTTCTAAAGTCACTTCCAAGATAGTTATTGCTTTGAAAGTCACTTATAGGATAGTTATTGCCAGAAAGGCCGGAGGATCACGCCATAGATTTGATCCTTGGCAGTAGCTCTCCATATAAGCCACTATACAGGGTGAGTGCAGCCTAGCAGGACAAGATAATGAGCTGTTAGAAAAGGGGCTGATTCAGCCCAACTTATGAAGATATGCTAGGATTTTGCATTAAGAAAGCATAGAATGTACGAATACAACTAACACACAATAACTTAGACAATAATGCAATAAACGAAAAACACAAATAGAGAAGAAATAGAACTCTGCCAATAGCCAGTGGCTCTTTGTTAGAAGTGGATGCAACAATGGAAGCATAAACAAACGTTGTAATAAACTATTGAACACAAGGATGGAAGAGAAAAGTGTGAGACTGAGAGGATCAAAGCTCAGCTGAGAGTGCAGTAGACAATGTGTAGAGTGAAGCACGACACCCAATGCAATAGATTGAAAGAGTATAAGGTGAAAGTACAAAGTACAACCCTTAAACCTTAGGGTTGTAGGGGATGTTCACACTCGAACATGATAAGTGCCCATAAGTGTGTAACATAAGCACATACGAAATAAGAGAATAAGTGTGGGGGAAAAAACCTCTCATTCCAAAAGTAAAAAGTGCCCCAGTGTCCTACTGATCATCGACACTCCTCTGTGAGCATAGGTGTGAGTGAAACCCAACAAACCCCCCTGGAGTGAAGAGTGATAAAAAATACAAGGATCATCCACCACCAAAGGAGATCAAATTTAATGCATTGCGAAATGCTTCATATTTGTTACGAGGAAGAGCTTTGGTGAAGATGTTTGCCACATTACTGGTGGTAGGACAATAGACAAGGCTGATGTCACCTGCAAGTAGCCCCTCTCTGACAAAGTGATAATGTATCTCAATGTGTTTCGTACATGCATGAAACACTGGGTTTCGTGCCACTGCAATGGTACTCTGACTTGTCAGTGAACAAAGGAGTAGGCTCCGTAACAGACACATCTAGATCAAGTAGCAAGCGTCTAATCCATACACATTCAATTGTGGTAGTGAAAGCTGCCTTGTATTCAGCTTCATATGATGATGTGGCAATAGCGGATTGTTTCTTGCTAAGCCAAGATATGCAAGATGAGCGAAGAAGAAACAATTTCCACTTGTGGAGTAACGCGAATCATAATTACCAGCCCAATCAGAATCAGTGTAAGCATGTAACTGCAGTGGTTCCCCCTTGGCATAAAGCAATTCAAGAGATCTAGTATCTTGCAAGTAACGAAAGACATGCTTAATAGCTTGCCAATGTGACATGTGTGGCTGATGCATATATCTGCTCAAGACTGAAACTGCAAACTGTATGTCCGGCCTAGTGTTGCATAGGTAAATAAGACATCCAATTGTTGGAGCATATGTGTGTATATCAATTAAATCACTATCATAATGTAATGACAGCTTTAGTCCAGGTTCTATTGGTGTACAGACTGGCTTGCAATCCTTTAAGCCAAACTTCCCAAGAAGTTTACCAATGTATCTTGAATGTGATAAACCAATACCTTTAGCATCATGTATGAACTGAATGCCCAAGTAATAATGCAAAGACCTCAAGTCAGACATCTCAAAAGTTTGCTGCAAATTTTGTTTAAATCCTGAAATGTGAGCAGCATGTGTCCTTGTAAGCAAAAGATCATCAACATGTAGACAAATGATCAGCATGGATCCCCCCTCTTTACATACGTAAAGGGTAGACTCAGATGAGCTGTTTATAGACCTTTGGCTGAGTAAAAAGGCATCAATCTTTGCATACCAAGCTCTAGGAGCTTGTTTCAAGCCATATAAAGCCTTTTTCAGCTTGCAAACCAAGTGTTCGGATCCCTCAACTGAAAACCAATGGGTTGCTGTGTTAGAGAGATCACAGCCAGGCAGGTTTCAGCCTGGTGCAGTCCAGTCGGACTGCATGCAGTCGGACTGCCACGTGGCAGTCCGACCCTGCAGCAGGCAGTCGGCTGCATTTAATGCAGCCGACTGGCTATTTTTGGCGCCCCATTCCAGGCAGTTTTTCGGCTATATATTGCCGACGTTTTCAGCAGTCTGGCCACTCTACTCTGTCGCAGATTACAGACCGGTGCCGTGCAGATTTCTGTCTCTGTTCACAGATTTCAGACAACAGACAGTGCAGACTGCAGCAGATTTCGAGGTGGACAGCAGGTCGCATCGTCGAGGTGGAGACACGCAGTCCAGCGCACTGCGCCCGTGTATATCTTTGTATTCAGCATTCTTTATACAGCAGATCTTCATTGTACACTGTCTCTTTCTCTCCCTTTTTCTCTCTGCGTTCTCTCTCTCTCAGTCCTACGCTTCCGCACCGCTGCACTCTGACATGGTATCAGAGCAGTGTTTGAGGGCTGACTGAGCGCAGAATCAACCTGAAGAGGAGTTTCCATCGCGACACAAATTTGCGTTTTTTGCGTTTAAGGGCAGACAGGAGGGCTGCGCCTTGGAACAAGGCTGAAACGAGTGTGGGCGCACAGGAAAGAAGTACAGGTGGTGGATTTGCTTCTGTTTACTGCTGTTTGACGTGGAGGAAGTTTGAGTTTTCAACCTAAAAGTGCAGGTTTTGCTTTTTTATCGCCTCCGGCGGGTGAAGAAGCTTCGGGACGCGGAAGAGCCTTAGCAGGCTGAGTTTACCCAGTCAGAGGGGGCTGCTTTTGCGTTTGAGAAGGCATTGCAGGTGAAGATGTCTACAGAGATGGACTTGGAGTTCCAGGCGATTATGGACCGGAAGGTGCCTGTCCTACCGGCTCTTCCTACAGATCAGAAGCTCGACGGCGACAGCTACCGCATTTGGCGCGTTATGATGTTGGCCATTCTTGAGTCCTATGATTTGGCGGAGTTGGTACAGGAAGATATTGACCGGCCTTCGGTAAGAGATGAGTCCAAACTCTCTTCCGATGCTCGTGCGGAGTTGGCCAGGGCCCAGTCTCATTGGGACAAACTGAATGCCAGGATTCGACCCTTTCTCTTTCTATCATGCACTACAGCCGTGATCGCTCACATCGAGCACTTGACGGTGGCTCGTGAGATATGGCTGGAGCTTGATCAAATTTACAATCGGATGACCCTGATGAAGAGGGTTTCTTTGGAGGTACAGATGCGGACCTTGTCCATCAATAAGTCTTCTTCGCTAAGGGAACGCATTAACAAGCTAAGGCAGCTACAGATGCAGGTTCAGAATGCGGGGAAGCCAATTTCCTCCGAAGACATGGCGATTACACTCTTGTCCCAGTTGCCGCCACGATTCGGTACATTTTACTCTGCCCTTATTGCTTCGGGGCGAGAGTCTACTCTTCGGTGGGAAGAGTTGGTTCCTATGGTCTTGGACCAAGAGGAACAGTTAAAGGGACAGAATGCTTCCAAGACGGAGGCGTTGACAGGTCAAGCCTCTCAGAAGAAGGGGAAGGACCAAAAGAAGAAGAAGGGGGATAACAAGTCCAAGAAGGACAAGGAGAAGGACAAGGACAAAGACTCCACATGCCATATTTGTGGAAAGACTGGCCATTGGAAGAAGGATTGCCCTGACAAAGACTCGAAGGACACCAAGAAGAAGGAAACCAAGGATTCTGGAGCGGTGGCTGCACCCTCATCAGCTGCATTTCTACATTTAGTTGTCATTGAGGACGCTTCACCGAATGCTTCTGATGCTGCGATGGCGGCTCCCCAATCTCGAGAGTGGATTATTGATAGTGGTGCCTCACGGCACATGACTCCTTCATCAGATGGTGTTGCCCAGCTGCGACCTTCGCGTGGGCAGGTTCTCATTGGAGACAGCTCTTCAGTTTCTATTGCAGGTCGGGGTAAGATGCAGCTTATTCCGGATGGACGAGGTGGCACCCATACCTCAGAGGTTTTGCATGTACCAGGATTGGGGTACCATCTCCTTTCAGTTCATAAGATTTGCTCCCTTGGTCTTTTGGTGGAATTTGACAGTTCTACTGTGCGAGTCCTTGATCGTGAATCGAGGAAGGTTCTATCATCTGGATATGAGGAGAACGGCATTTACAAACTGAAGTCTTCCACTGCCCTCTCTTCTCTTCTTCTTACCTCACAGTCACAGTCTGAATTATGGCATGCTCGGTTTGGTCACCTGAACTATGACTATCTTTGGAAGGCGTCACGTGGACAGCTTGTTCGAGGGTTGCCGGATATAGTGGTGAGCCAGCATCCATGTGTCTCCTGCATACGGGGGAAGCAGCATCGGGATGCCATTCCCCACACAGCTTCGCGGCGGTCTACTTCACCGATGGAGCTAGTATCTACGGATCTATGTGGCCCTATGAGGAATGAGTCCCTGCGTGGGAGCTCGTACTTCATGCTGATCGTGGATGACTATAGCAGGATGACATGGGCCTATTTTTTGACACTAAAATCAGAAGCTTTCTCGCACTTCAAGGATTGGCTTCTCTTTGAGGAGAACCGATCAGGCCGGAAGTTGAAGACCTTGCGATCCGACAAGGGAGGTGAATTTGTGTCTAATGAATTTGCTCGGTTTTGTGCAGATAGAGGAATTCACCAGGAGTTTGCCAATACCAATACTCCTCAAGAAAATGGTATTCTAGAACGGAAGAACCGCAGTGTGATCGAGATGGCGCGCACCGTGATGGAGCACCGACAGACCCCTCAGGTTCTGTGGGCCGAGGCTGTGGCTACTGCAGTCCACATCCTTAATCGATCCCCTACTTCGGCCGTGGAAGGGATGACTCCATTTGAGGCTTATTTTGGGACGAAGCCAGATGTTTCTTACTTTCGGGTCTTTGGGTGTGATGCCTATGTTCACATTCCCAAGGCTCACTGTGACAAATTTGAAGCGGCTTCCCGAAAACAGGTATTTGTTGGCTACAGCTCCCAGTCCCAAGGCTACCGACTGTATGATCCCGTCAAGCGGGATGTATATACTAGCCGTGATGTGCGGTTTGTGGAGGTTCCGGCTTCTTCAACGGGTGAGGAGCATCCTGTTCTTGGAGATCCAGGGGAGAGTTTGGCTCCTTCTACAGTTCCACTGGAGCCTGTGCCGTTTGATTATGATTCTGTTTCTGACACAGAGTCTACTGTTCCACCGGATCCTTCTGAGGAGTTACCACCGGTGGACATTCCAGAGCCTCTACTGATGGAGAACGACAAGGGAAGGTTCGGCCTCCTCCTTGCTGGGCCCGTGACACACTCTGTGATTCAGGGATCGAGGGGGTTCCTGAGGAGTGGGGACCGCAGGATGGTCCGCGGCGGTCACGGAGGCACCAGGCGCATTCTTCGGAGCTTGTTTGCTCCAATTATTGTTTGATGTCTCGAGTTATGCAGGATCGAGAGCCCACCTCCGTGAAGGAGGCTTTACAGTCCGCCCCATGGAAGAAAGCTATGGAAGCTGAGTTGGAGGCTATTGAGAGGAATGGCACTTGGTCACTTGTGCCACGCCCCCCGAAGAAGAAGGTGATTGGAGTTAAGTGGGTCTTCAAGACCAAATATCTCAGTGATGGTACTTTGGATAAGCACAAGGCTCGCCTTGTTGCTAAGGGTTTTGCCCAGCGCCCAGGGATTGACTGTCATGACACCTTTGCCCCTACAGCTCGTATGGCAACCATTAGAGCTGTTCTTGCTTTGGCTGGCCATAGGAGATGGCCTGTTTATCAGCTGGATGTGAAGTCGGCCTTCCTGAATGGTGATTTGAAGGAGGAGATCTACGTTGAGCAGCCTCCTGGCTTTGGTTCTTCAGATGGGAAAGTCTACAGGTTGAAGAAGGCCCTGTATGGTCTCAAGTAGGCCCCGCGAGCTTGGAACGAGAAGATTGATTTGTTCCTCCAGACTCAGTTGGGATATCGGCGGTCCAAGGCCGATCCGCAGCTGTATGTTCACACTTCCGAGGATGGTTGTGTGCTGTTTGTATTATATGTTGATGATTTGATTGTCACAGGTGATGATGCACAGCAGGTCCAGGACACAAAGTCAGCTTTACATCAGACGTTCGAGATGACGGATTTGGGGCTACTCCATTTCTTTTTAGGACATGAGATTTATCAGTCTCAGAGGGGGATTTTTCTCTCCCAACAGAGATATGTACAGGAGCTCTTGGTGTCTTTTGAGATGGAAGATTGTCGGGCCCTCTCTACTCCTATGGATCCGAACTGGAAGGCCACTTCCCATTCAGCTTCTCCTTTGGCGGATGCTTCCCGCTATCGACAGTTGATAGGGTCCTTGATTTGGCTTCTCAACACGAGGGTTGATCTATGTTTTGCTGTTGGGCTCTTGGCAGGGTTCATGAGTGAACCTAAGACGGTGCATTGGCAGGCTGCTCAGAGGATACTTCGGTATCTGAGGGGGACGTCTGATTTGGGGATTCATTACCCCGCAGGGACAGATGGGTCAGATCTTGTACTTGCAGGTTGGAGCGACTCGGATTGGGCTGGTGACGTGGACCACAGACGGTCTACAACAGGTTACTGCTTTACTTTGGGTGCAGGTGTTATTTCATGGAGTAGCAAGAAGTAGCCCACGGTAGCCCTTTCGTCTACTGAGGCGGAGTATCGGGCCGCATCTTCCACCACATGCGAGGTTGTGTGGCTTCGGAGATTGTTGGAGGAGCTTGGGTGCCCCCAGACTCGTCCTACATTGCTGCGATGTGACAATGAGAGTTGCATTGCCTTGGCAAGAAATCCTGTTTTTCATGCCCGGACGAAGCACATTGAGATCCAGTACCACTTCATCCGAGAAAAGCTTCTGGATGAAACCATCACTGTGGAGTATTGCAAGACGGAGGATAATCTTGCGGATTTGTTTACGAAGGCGCTTTCTCAGGCTCTACTTCGGCAACATTCCAGATCCCTCAGGCTTCTGCCCTGCCCAGGCTCTGAGAGGGGGTGTTAGAGAGATCACAGCCAGGCAGGTTTCAGCCTGGTGCAGTCCAGTCGGACTGCATGCAGTCGGACTGCACAGTCGGACTGCCACGTGGCAGTCCGACCCTGCAGCAGGCAGTCGGCGACTGGCTATTTTTGGCGCCCCATTCCAGGCAGTTTTTCGGCTATATATTGCCGACGTTTTCAGCAGTCTGGCCACTCTACTCTGTCGCAGATTACAGACCGGTGCCGTGCAGATTTCTGTCTCTGTTCACAGATTTCAGACAGCAGACAGTGCAGACTGCAGCAGATTTCGAGGTGGACAGCAGGTCGCATCGTCGAGGTGGAGACACGCAGTCCAGCACACTGCGCCCTTGTATATCTTTGTATTCAGCATTCTTTATACAGCAGATCTTCATTGTACACTGTCTCTTTCTCTCCCTTTTTCTCTCTGCGTTCTCTCTCTCTCAGTCCTACGCTTCCGCACCGCTGCACTCTGACATGCTGTACATATACTTCTTCGTGAAGTTCCCCATGTAAAAATGCAGTTTTAATATCTAACTGATGCACAGTCCATCCATAATGGGCAGCCAAAGCAACCATAGGCCTAATGGTAGTCATTCGGGAGGTAGGAGCAAATGTCTCCTCATAGTCAATGCCTTTCTTGTGTGCATAGCCCTTAGCTAGAAGCCCTGCCTTATATTTGTCAATGGATCCATCTGCATTCCTTTTCAGCTTGTAGACCCATTTTGTTCCAATGGCTTTCTTCCCAAAGGGCAAAGATATTAAATCCCATGTTTGATTCTTAATGATAGAATCAAATTCAGCTTGCATTGCTGCCATCCAATGCACACTATGTCATGCCTCCTCAAAACATTTAGGCTCCTCATCATCAACTGTACTTGCTGCCATAACAAACTCCATGGTATGTGCAATATCATGCATACGAGCTTGCCTTCTAGTATGACTAGCAATGGGTGCATCCAGATGACTATCTTTTTTCATAGTCTGTAAATGCCATCTAGGCATTTGTCTTGCCTCCTGACTGTGCACAAGCTCTTGTTGAATATTCAGATCAGCCAATGGCTGATTTTCTGCATTTTCTAATGAAGCAGCTGGCTGAACATTAAGTTCACTTGGTGAAACTCCAGGTGAATCACCAAATGAAATGGGCAGCAGCCCCTTAAATACATCATAGGCAGCTTGATACGTGTCAAAACCAGCAAGGGATAATTTTGATTTTTCATCAAAGAGTACATTCCTATTGACAAATACCTTTTTAGAGAGGGGATCATAGAGTCTGTAGCCTTTGCTCTCACTACTATATCCCACAAAAATGCATTTGATAGCCTTGTTATCCAACTTTTTTCTGAGTACTTGAGTAATGTGTGCATATGCAAGACACCCAAAGGTACGAAAGTGCCCAACAGAAGGTTTCCGGCTGTTCCAAGCCTCAAAAGGCGTAACATTCTTTAATGCTTTGGTGGGGTATTTGTTTAAAACATGGCAAGCACACATTATGGCTTCCATCCAAAAATTGTGTGGCAAGCTCTTTGCTTTCAGCATATATCTGGCCATCTCCATGAGTGACTGATTCTTCCTCTTTGCAACCCCATTCTGCTGTGGAATATAAGCAATAGTGAACTGGTGAACAATGCCCTTTTGCTTCAAAAAAAAATTCAGCATAGAGGACATATTTTCCCCTCCTCAGTCCGAACGGAGAGTTTTTATTTTACAGCTAGATTGGTTCTCAACAAGTGCTACAAAAGCCAAAAATACATCATACACTTTTGACTTTTTAACCATAGAATAGACCCAACAGAAGCATGTAAAGTCATCAATAAAAGTCACAAAATAGTAACATCCACCCAATGACTTTGTTTGCATAGGGCCACATACATCTGAATGCACTAACTGTAACTTGGCTGTGGTTCTAAAAGCAACATCATGAGGAAACGAAACCGATGCATTTTTCCTAAAATATATCCTTCGCACAAGTGCTTAGGGGGTCTCTCCAAAAGAGGCAATCCATCTACATGTAAGAGCATCAAGCTACTATAGTTCACATGCTCCATGCGAGCATGCCATAACTCTGCCTGTAATATAGTAGGAGTAAGAGTGGATGCTAAGTATGCTGACTGATCAACTGAAAGAGCATCCAACTCATATAATCCATGACATAAAGTGCCAGTCAAGACCAAAGTCATGTGTTCCTTATCTCTTACCATGTATCTGTCATCATCAAAGGTGACTTATAATCCACAACATGCCAAAGAAGAAATAGATAGCAAATTCTTCTTTATACCTGGCACAAACAAAGTATCTTGTAGACGGAGAATAGAGCCATCAATGGCTGTGAGCACAATCTCCCCAATATCTCTAACAGGATATGATGCATTGTTGGCACATTGTACAAACTTGCCAATTGGAGCTACACCAACAGAAGCAAATAATTCTTTGTGAGATGTGATGTGCCTAGAAGCACCACTATCAAAAAACCAAGTGCCTGTATCCTTAGTAGAGCTAAATGCTCTCTCAGCCCAAGAAGAGTCATAACTGCATGTGTAAAAGCAATAGTCCCTGTTTGCAACAAAGGACGCTGACTCAGTAGCAGTGGAAGGAGCATTAGAAACAGACACTTCTTTTTCTTCTCCTTCGCGATGCGCTTTCTACACTCAGTGATGTAATGGCCTGGCTTCTTGCAATAATGGCATGTTCCCTTCTTGGCTTGCATACCCCCTTGTTTTTTATTACCCTATGAAGTGCCTGAAGTTCCAGAGCTCTGCGGAGCATTCTTTACTTGGTTGCTTTTGCCCTTCTGTCTTGCCATAAAAGCCTGCTCAAAGGTTAGAACATCAACACCACTGCTTCTTCTTGTTTGCTTCTCCTCTAGAAGCAAAATGACAAAGTGAAGAAAAGTAATCAACTGTGGGGCAATCCTCATGGTGAGGTTGAGGGCTGTATGAAAAGCCAAGTACGAAGGATGTAATGAGTTCAATGTAGTAGATATCAGCTGTGCATCTGAGTAGTACTTATCGACATTCATAAGTTGCTCATGCAAGTCCTGAATTTTGTTCAAGTGATTCTGCATATAATCACCCTCATCCATCTTCAATGTCTCAAGCTCTTTCTTTAAGAAAGAGATGCGGGTCTCATTCTTACTAGCAAACATCTGCTTCAAAGTTAGCCAAACTTCTCGTGAAGAAGTTGTAGACCGAATGTGAGGAATGATGGACCGAAAGCTATGAATAGGGCTGAGATGAACACAATTAGGCTGGAAACAAAATATTTATGGATGCAAATGATGGGTTGGACCATGAGAGCTCTTTGTCTCCGTCCGAGCTCTCAGCCAAGAGAAAATATGAATGAATGCTGAATGCTAACATCCCCTCTCAGTGTTAGCAGATATGTGTGTCTATGTCTTCTGTCTGTATGGTCATCTCCTATCTATGAACCTTAGTCTTTGTCCTTCAATTTATCTTTTCTAGGCATTTTAGGTGAGGTTCTTCCTGCTAGTGGCAGCATGGGTGGGCAGACCTGGGTGGCCTCATTCAGACCAGGCAGCAGCATTTGACTGGTCCGACCTGCATTTAAATGCAGGTCAGCCAGTTTTCTAGACAGTGGGCTATTTATTCCAGCCCTAGCATTTGCATCATCTTTATTCCAGCCTCCCTTGTCATCATTGTGTCCACCTCCTGCCTCCATTTTGTACCCTCATTGATGCTTATGAGCTGCGTGAAGGGGCTGAGAGTTGCAGCCTTTTGTACTCCATGTTCAGCCTGATCTGTTCCTTCGATTAACAATATTCATCATGTCTCCATCTTGTCCTCATTCCATGTTCATGTTTTTCTGCTGCATACTCTTACACTCAGATTCTAGGAGTGGCTGAAGGCCAAGGAGGTGCATATGATGAAGCATCAAAGATTGTGGGAGACGCTTCACGAAGATGTCCACTTCATTGTAAATGTGAAGCAGATGAAATTCAGGTTGAATGCTTACATAGTAGGATAGATGCATGTGAATGCTCACCAACAATGACTATCAATGATCTGCAAGTTGTCAAAGGTTATTAGAAACCAGCTCATAGCAATTGCATGAGAGGAACGATGTGCTCTGCGGTAGGTTAACCAAGAGACTATAGAGCTTGTTGCAGCCTCAAGTGGATCATAGCAGGTAAGTTTGGCTTGATTGGAATGTTTTAAAGGAGTTTGAAGGACCTAGGCTTGCAAGTTATCATTCAAAAGGAAATTCCTTGTATGGAGGTGCATGCTTGGTGTCTTTTCTTGAAGTTCCATACTTGCTAGAAGAAGGATTATGTTAGCTACTAGTAATTGTTGTCAGACGACCAATGAGAGTACGTCCCATGTATTCTAGTATTGTCAGCATATTAAGTGCTCATATTGTATAACTTGCCTGCTGGATTGGCTGCATAGAGTTGTCCTCTTGAGAACACTTTGGGACCTTGAGTCTTTGCACTAGTCTCTCTTTTCATTAGTATTTTGGAGTTATCTTGGGCTACAACCTTTGTTGAGTGTTAGCCATGTTTTACTTTTATCATGAATACAATTGTCTTTTTCCTTCAAACTTATACATCATTTAACTGCCATTGGTGATTTGTGTGGGGTATGTTTTGGTGCAAGCGTATGTGGATGTTTCCTTTTTCATGTCTAGAAATGATACCCAGGATATCAAGTTGTTGATCCAAGCATTGGAGACTTTTGGATTGGCTGCTGGTCTGAAAGTTAACTTTTGCAAATCAAAACTACTTAGCATGTCAAAATGTCAATCGATAGTTTGCTATTGCCTGGAAAGCCTCCTTCCAGGAATATTATTGCTTGTCATTTATCATACCCTTTAATATGGATTATGTCTCTTAAGAAAATGTATGAGTGGGTCATGCAAAATTTACTTGTTAAATATTCTACTCGAAACTATCAACATGATCTTGTTCACCTTTGAATAGTACAGTCTACTGCCTATCATTTGGCAAGAAGCATGTATAGATGTATTTTATGTCTATGGTGGTGAGCTCTTGTGGAAAATAAAAATGCTGAAGAGAATGGGATTATACTGTTGGCCATTGATAAGTTATGCCCTCTGGAATTACATGGGGCCTTTGGTATCATTCTCATGGGCTAGCAAATAGTCTTTTTCAGCCAGTGAATTTGTGGAGCAAAATCAAGTGTGGTCTTGAATGTTGACTATGTACCAGAATGTGCATCAAAGCCTTTGAAAATTGGACTGTTCCTTTTTTTTTGGGGGGGGACGGCGGCTACGTGCTCATTTTTATTTGTGCACCAGTGCACACATTAACTATCTGATGTTTTGTATGGTTGACAAACTTTATGTTATTGCACTGGATATGATTTTGAGAAATGATTCTCTTAACTTTTCAGCCTTGTGACAGAATTATCTTGTTGGAGCTTTCAAGCAGCCATGTACAGTCTCAATCAAGTTTACAGATGCAGAAACACGAAAGCAGGCAAGTAGATTTGGCGATAAGTACTGATCTTTCATGGTATTTTTGTCAACATGAAAAAGAGCAAGATTGCGTGCAAGAGATGGAGCAACACAATTTTTGAATATACAAATGTGATGTTTTGATAGAAATGAAAAACAAAGAAATGTTCATGTTTGATATGAAAGAAAAGAAAAGAAATGTTGATTGATGTAAATACATTCTCGAATCCCATAGAGCCTCCAACATACGAATTATGCTGCTGGTTAGTCTCTGATCAGACTTTAAGTGTGAGTCTGTTTTTGATCTGGAGCTGGCATGGTTGCACTGGTGGGTTTGCTTGTGCACACCTGCTAGAGCCATCTTTTTATTTTACAACATGCAAGTGGTAGTAAGGTATTTGAGTTATTTTCTACAACATGTCCTTTTTCTGATTTTGGAGCCTTCGATCCGATTTTTGTGTGAATGTCCGATTGGACAGATGGCCTAGTCCAATTCCGATTATGAAAATTGGATATTCCTGATCAGATCGAATGGTGTGATTCCATCCGATGGACTTTGGTGTGAATGTCCAATCGGACAGATAGCCTAGTCCGATTCCGATTTTGAAAATTGGATGTTCCTGATCAGATTGGATCATCCGATCCCATCTACGTAAACACACAACACAGCACTAAATCGATGTGTTTGGGTTCGATTCTCAACCCCATGGTCCTGCAAACTCTAGACATAATCGATGACATATAAACAATTGAGGTAGCTCACCTGTCGGCATCGTTTACACTCAAAAGATTAAGCTTTAGTACGAATTTAAAAAACCCATGTCTGAATAAGCAAATGGAAGCATCCAGGTATCTCATGCTTGGGGTGTGGCAATATAGGCATTCCACAGACTCCACTTTCCAATTGTGGCACTGCTTACATATCTGGGTCTATGTGGTGGAACTTCAACCCATAGCACATGCTGAGACCTTCAGCCAATACCTGGGAAGTAATGCTGATATCTATGAGTATTGACTGAATAGTCTGTAATGGTTGAACTTGTGATGCCCATAGCCATGGCTGCTTCACGAGATTTATGCCCATAGCCATCCCTAGAGGTCCATGCTACTTCAGAAAAGTTATGCTCATGGCCATCCAAGAGATCCACATTGGTGACAAATCCTAATCATGAGAAAGCATTCATAGTAAAGAAATGTCCATTCAGTGCCCTTCACTCTGCATACCAAACCAAATGTACGGACATTTGTACGATTGCTGTTGCCATATTATACCTGTAATACAGCTGTACAGCTCTTTGGAAAGATTCATAATGGTTGCATTTTGTCGCTTTACAATTTAACTATGTGCTAAGAGGATAAAGTTGAGAGCTAGCAGCTTAAACTCTATTGAAATATGCGCCTTTGTCAAAAGCAAACATGTTTGCCTTTTTATGTCTTGGAGATCATATTTGTATAGGATTCAGGGTGTGCTCTCGTGCAACTGTCTCTTAGACCCCTGTGACCTGTAAACTGCAAGAGAAATGCTGTGCTCAGCGAAGCGTAAAGCTGACCTGCACATTGCAAATTGCATTGTTCAATGAAGGAAAAAGCTGAGAATTGATGACTATTCATGCCAAACGAACAACATGGAGCACCTATGTCCAAGGGCTAGTCTCTTAGTAGCTGTTTGCAAGTTCAGTAGTGAGGTACTAATCAAGCATTTATTTTATCTTTAAAAGTAAAAATTGTATATATAAGCAATGGGCATGCTTCAATCCATATGACATCTTAAAGAGAGTGTAGAGGAACCTTTTTCATAAGAACCAGGTTTTTTTGAAAGTGCTCAATGGGCTTTGTGCTAGCTTTGTTATAAAGCTAAGTTCTGAATCAAGGAAGAGATAATCTTGCCCATTAATGCTAAGCAACACCTTATTTGACAATCCAATGCAAAGCTCACATACTACCCACATGCGAACCTTAAGCCCATCATCGTTAAGGGTGTGAATGATGTCTTTCCATTTGCTGCTCATGAGGTTTGTGCAGTGTACATGCAAGAACCTCAAACAGCATAACACACACACCACGCCCAAAAACACCACAGGAACACTTCCTTAAAGCAATTCCCCTTTATCTCAATCATTCCAGGTGACAAATTTGATTTTTCCTTTTTGGTGTCAAGTTGTCCTTTTGATTTCTGACATTTGTCCTTGTCTGTGGAGTGTGTTGTTAATTCCAGTTTTCACTTTTTGTAAATGTGGATAACAATTCAATGGTCGTTAAGGTTCTCAATCATTCCAGGTGTTATTTTGCTGTAGCTTGGACCTCATCCAATCTCAGTGTTAACCTCAATTCTAGATGGCGGAAAAATGAAGAAAAAAGCATAGTTTCTTGGCATTTTATGTCTATTTCTTGTATTTTCAGTTTAATGGCTTCCTGTGGGAATTAGCTTATTTACATTTGTTAGAATATCAAGCTCCTGCTACTCTTGAGTCAGTCTATCTTTATGTGTGTGACCTGGCGACATTAGATAGATACAGCTGTACATGTGTGTGAGCGATCTTGGAGGTGAAGCCCTCCACCATCTCCTCTCTTCTTTTTCTCTTCTCTCGTCTCGGGCATGGCTATGGAGGATGGAGCTTGGAGGATAAAGTGAGCTAGCCTTATGGTGTACTACAAGCCATTGTCTCTTTAAATAATGCTCCTATCCCTAAATCTTGAGTAGAGTCAACCCACGCGATTTCCTTATACTCTTTTATTTATTTTTACTTTTTGGTGTCAAGTTGTCCTTTTGATTTCTGACGTTTGTCCTTGTCTGTGGAGTGTGTTGTTAATTTCAGTTTTTACTTTTTGTAAATGTGGATAACAATTCAATGGTCGTTAAGGTTTAGATATTGGATATATTTTTCTTACTTGGTGGCCATATATCTCTTTGTTGCTAGGCCTCCATTCGTAAAGAAAATGGTCTCTCCTCAACATTTCCTGTCTTTCACAGTAGAGAGACAGTAGCAGGGGAGGTAAATTCTTGCTTTATAACATGGCAATAAGTAAGATCATGTACTTTATAGCACAAAATCTATGAATACACCCATGCTTATTATGGCATTCATAGTTGTCTCAAAATATTTTACTTTGTTACTAATTGAATGACACTTACGTACGTGTGATTTATCATGTAATCCCCAGGTGTGGATAGATCCATTGCCAGGCAAGAGAGTGGAGCACTTGGGTGTGAAAGTTGAACTTCTTGGGCAAATAGGTATTTTACAGCTGAATTTCAAGAAGTTAGCTGTTGTCAGAAGTTTATGTTTGTTGATTATCTTAACTTAGCTTAGTTGTGAAGAGGTTTTCATTTTACACCCTGACTGTGAGGGCTGTTGTAAGTGACTGGAACAATGCTTTTTTACTTTAAAAAAGTGTGCATGTGTGGTCTCCATGGAAAGATTGCCATGAGATTCTGTGGTGCAGTTAATTACTCCCTTTCAGGAAATTGTTAGTCATTTGGAATAGAGTTGCTTTGACATTGGGAGTTGCAGAAGCTTATTTACAAATGACATTCTTGGCATGTAGATGTGCAGGTGTCTAATCCCAAACACAATTACCATTCGACATTATGGTCTGACGTAATCCAGACTTGGTTACGACTTACACTCAAGATAATTTTTAAACTGCATTGGCACCTCAGTCAGCAAATGTCTAAGAGGAATTAAGAAAATCAGTGAGTGTACAATGTACATGAGAGTCGACGAGGTGGGGGAAATTACGATGCACAAGGTAAGTTCGTGCTGCAAACAGCAAACTCTGGAATTGCCAGAGGCAAAGAGCTAAGTGCAAAAGTATCAAGCTCAATAGCTGGAGCAAGGTGAGTCATGAGTTTGCAGCCATCCACTGAGCTAAGACTAGCCAATCACCAATTTGACCTGTTTCAGGTCAACCTGGTCCTGCCAGATTGGACCTGACCAGATCATGCCACTGTTCTCCCGACCAAACCTTGTTGTTGGCTGCTGTGCATTATCATGTGGCTGCCTGCTATGTCATCCTTGCTAGTTTGTCTTTACTTCATATGCATGAAGCATATATTCTAGGATTTGGTTAACCCTCTCAATTTGCCGATCACCTTGTGGGTGATCTGCAGTACTCATGCTAAGTTTAGTGGCTAGCCTCCTAAACACAACTCTCCAAAAGTGACTATAAAAATTTCTATCCTGATCTGAAACATTATTTGCCAGTAGGCCATACAATCTGTATAGATTCCCTATGAACAATCTAGACAAATTTGGGGTTTCAAAATCCTAGCCATTTTGGTAAACCCATTCACAATTATTCACATAGATTTGTGCCCACTTTGTGTCCTAGGTAATCCAACATGGAGATACTCTCACATTTTTCTGAAGGAATTTCTAAAAGGGTGGAGAAGTTGTTTCATTTTTAATCTTTGAGCTTTATTGGCCTGGCAGCTATTCCAAATGATCACAGTCCGAGTTCATCCTTATACATTCCATGCCAATAAGAATGCCTCTTGACAAGACTAAAACTTGACTTGTAGGTTTCCAGCACTAGGACCATTATGCCACTCATAGAGTATGTGACGTTGAAGTTCTCAATATTTCAAGACAGATATGCTACCTTTGTATCTTGACTCGTTGTAAATGACAAGCATATGAGAAGGCATAGTATTGGGATCTATACCATTTATTCATGAGCAAAGATGTAGCCACAGCATAGCGCAGATTGTGGGAGCCATGTCACCCCACACCCATCAGTGACTCAGAAACGCGGCACTCGTATGCAAAGGGACTATATGATGTACCACACTAGCCACCGATTCTCCACCCATCAGAGCCCCACCCTGCCACATCCACCTTCTTCACACATAATATGGTGAGGAGAGCGATCGAGCGTCTATAACATGGACAATTGATGGATCACATAGGCATACAGGGTGAGCACTTCATTTATGCAGTGGACATTTTGCTCCTCTCCTTGCTTTTATGTTCAATAGGGCTCTAGTAGAGGGCTTCCTAGATGAGTGAACCATGCATGCCATCCTGGCCATCCACAAGTTTGGAGAATCCCCTAGATCTAGGTAACTATAGAACTATAATGGTGGGCCACACATTGGCAAATATATAGAGCAGTGATAGAGGTAGAGCTCAATGCATATGCAAAGAGACAGAGATTTAGAGCAGTAGGACAACTTGGTTTCCGATGGGGGTTTCCTATACTCGACCACAAGATAGACTATTATAGAGATTGTAGACATTGGGAATCCCATCAGACATGATGTGGGGCATCTATGCTGTCACGGGGACGTGAAATTTTGAGATGCTTTAATCTTGCTAGTAACATTTGATTAAGTTACTAATCAAATGTGCAAGGTTGTTTAGCACATGTGATGCACATGGCAGTTATTTCATGGGAACGGGCCAAAGACCCCGAGGATACAGTGGGTGTTAAAGGCAAAAGTTGTGTGAAGTTATACCAACTGGGTTTTGGTGGTCAGTTAGTGCCAGGTTGGACCCTAAGACAATTGTTTGGCCATTAAGTGCCAGTGGTGACACTGGGGACTAGCATTAATTAATTAATTAATGCTAGTCTAAGGGTCAACAGAGGTTGGGAACCACTCCAAGTTGCAAATGGCCTAGCCAATTTCATTTCAGATGGGCATGTTTAATTTTGGGCAAGGTCAAAAGGGCTGAAATTAAATTGCAGAATTAATTAATTCTAAAAAATTAATTTAATGGCTGAAAATGCATTAGGAAGGCTGCCACTTGGCAAAACTTTCCCATGCAACTAGGGAGAAGGCTGTTGGAGGGTGGTGGAAGTGGAATTGCAGCCGTTTGGAGCTTGGTAGAGGGAGAGGAGGTGATCAGATTTGACTCGGAGAGGCGACGATGAACGATCGCGCACCGCGACAGGACAGGGGGCAGCAGGATTTCTCTTCCGCCTTAAGAGAGGCGGTGGTAGGAGAGGAGGGCTCGCTAGTATAGTTGGTGTTTTACCCCCCTTTTGAAGCTGTTGGTGCCATCAAATTTGCCATCAGAGCTACGATTCAGAAGATACATTTCAGCTGATTTTCTCTCTTTCTACAGCATTCTCTCATCTCCTCCAGTCTATGCTCAAGTATTCTCAGCAATTCTCAGCCATGGGTAGCAGAGTATAGCCAAATTTGGTGGACAGCAGAGAGTTTACTGCTGTAAACCCTTAATTACAGCAGTAATTAGGGTTTAGCAGCCACCTTGGGACCCGTGCCATTATTCAAAGGGATTGTACACTGAAATCAGCATCGGAAATTCGTGGAATTGTGAGGATTTCAAATGCCAGCCCATCTATTGTGAATTTGGGGCAGCATTTGACCAGTTGGGGTTCCATTAGAGCAAGTCCTGGGTGAAAATCAAGGGGCAATTTGCCCGAATGCTTTGCTGATTATTGGAACAGCAAGGGGGCTTTTGAATCAACCAAGGAGATTGTGAAATCTCGGCTTGTAATTTATCCATCAGCAATTGAAATTAAAGAAATACCGAGAGGAGCGCCAGTTTTGGGGCCAATAGGGTGTCCACTGTCCAAGTTTATGAAGGTAAAGTGAGCACTTCAGTTTATGTTCATTTGCTAATTGCTGTAATTAAGTGTTTAATCAGGTTAAACCACCCTATCTGAGAAGGAAGGCTGGTTTCATATGCACTGTATTAGAGGGTGATAGGCTGAGTGGGATGCCCAGGAGGACTTTCAGACATGGTCTCTTGCACCATTGTAGTGAAGTAGGGATGTCCTCTCTCGTCCACACACTTTGGTCTCTATATCGATGAGATAGAAGATCACATTACACGAGGCGTCTGCGATGGGGTGGAGATAGTAGGTATACTTGTCTCCATTATGCTTTATGCTAACAATATTATTCTAGTCTTTGAATCACAGGAGGGTACAATGCGGATTGATGGTTAATCTTTGGAAAACCAAGATCTTGATCTTCCACACATCAGCCCGAGTGAGGAGGAGATCAATCTTCACTCTAGGAGGAGATGTGGAGGTTGTGGACTTGTATGTGTACTTAAGGATCACTTTCACTACATCTGCTGGGAGATTCACCATGACACAGGCAGCCAAAGACCAACTCACACAAGGGTACGCAGCACTAGCTATGATGGAGAGAGTGCTACGGGGCACACTTCTAGGAGCCTTGCATATGGAGATTGCTATTTGACACATTGGTCACACTAGCCATGATGTATGGTGCACCTATTTGGATCCTTGGCTTGGCTACATACCTATGGACATAGATCAAGAGACCATAGATCATTATGCTCTCACAAATGATCGGTAACAAACCATCAGCACCACATGTGATTATTAGAGCTGAGTTTGCTGCACCCCCATGATGATGGAGGCCCTTTTCTAGACCATTAGCTTCATACACAGAGTACATGATATGCATCTGGATAGACCACCTAGAGGGGCCTTCGAGGCCTCTAGGCAACTAGCTTAAGCATGATAGGAGACTTCATGGTATGCACAAGTCGAGCAATGGCTTACACGATATGTGATCGACATGGACCATCTGTCCCCTTGTTAAGTATGATCTTTGACTTCCCCTTCATACACCTCTCCCACACTGAGAGGAACTTGGTCATGCGATAGGATCTTTACCAATCGACATACAACATACTGTTGAGCTAAAAATGCATTAGCTTTACTTAAACAGCCCCAAACTTGCTTAATTAATGAAGAAACCTAGTTTATTTAAAAGAAACCCGATCCTAGAGAGTTTCCGTGTCCCATAAGCACAAACCCACTTGGGAGAGCCCAAACTTTCTATAAATACATATGCTGCCCTCCATTCAGCTGATAATCCTGTTTTTGCAGATTTGAGGTGTTTTAGCTTGCTGCCCACACCCCGTTCGCGGAGGATATCTCAGCCGAAGTTGTCCATTGCTGTCTATATCAGTTGGCGCTTGATTTCCAGCCCTCTTTATGCAGTTTGGAGCTGATCCCAGCTTGGCGACTGCTGTTCCTGTACAGACTTGCTGCTGTACAGCTTGCCACATCATCACAGCCCTGCGTTTGCTTCCTGCAGGCTGTCGCCCAGCTGTCTTGCCTGTTGATTGGCAGTTTTCTCTTTCCTCTAGCAGTCGCCAGCTCCTACAGGTTGTTCTGCCTGCATTTGGCAGTTTTCTCTCTCCTGCAGGCTGTCTTGCCTGTGTTTTTAGTATTTCTCTCTCTTGTAGGCTGTCTTGCCTGCGTTTTTAGTCTCTCTCTCTCCTCACTACCGTCTGCATGAGATTCAGCTTCTCACTGTTTCGTTTGTTGGTGTTCAACATCCGGAGATTGCCTTGCTGCGATTCGGGATTCGTTTAGAGTACAACACACTCTCTAGCTCATTACCCTTGCCCTGATCCTTGAGATACAGGAGTTTGAGGTTTAGTATTCATTCACTGCATAGTGTGTTTGCTGCATGAGCATTGTATATTTAGCAGTTATATCACTTTAGTTATTTTCTGTGTTCATTGTCTCTGAGTTACCCTAACCCTAACTGTGTTCTTTTATTAGTCTGTGCTTTGTCATACGATTGTTGTGTTTCTGTGTCAGAGTATTTCTTTACATGGTATTAGAGCCTGGTACTCTCTGGGAAACCTAGGCCTTTGATCTGAAAGCTCTCCGCATGAAGTAAGAACAACAGTAGGTTTAAATGACTTCGAACACACCAACACCAATTTAGTCTCCAGAACAACGTATGCTAAGAACCGAGCGAGAGTGGGCAGAAGAGCTTGCTCCACAAAGTTTTGACATGGTGGAAGACACTTCTGACAACACGGAAGAAAGGCTATACAAGCTTTCCATTGAAGAATATTGTGTGATCATGGACTTTAGACGAAAGAAGATTGAGGAGCTTGATCGAAGGATTGCCCTTCAGGAGAAGCTACTTAATGAAGGTATGCATGAATTTCTCTCTTCAGATGTTGTGCATAAATCTGATGATATTGTAGGGCTGTTGAGACCTCCCTCAGGGATGGGCCCTCCTATTGGAGAAAGAGATCTGGAGTATGTTCCATTCTTTCATCCTTTTCCGTCCATTTCGGTGCAAGGTACTTTAGATTCGTCTCTTGTTCCTTCGTCTTTTACCTCTTTTGCTTTGCAATATATTGGTAGAAATCATGAGAAAGATAGAGTACAATTAGTTGACTACGGAAAATGTTCTCTTGAGGACCAATTCATGTATGTTAACACACGTCGTGGGGATTATAAGAAAAAGCTAGGTACCTCTTTTTCTACCCTTCCTTCTTTTCAGTTTACTTCTCAAAATTAGAATGAATTTGGTGTTCCTATTTCTACATTGCATGGTGCATCATCATCATCATCATTTCATTTTCAATCATTAAATGGTAAAAATGAACAAAATGCATCTGCACCTTTTACACCACAAATTTAAAACCCACCCGTTCCACCACATTCTTCCGCTGCTTCCCCACTTTCCTTTACACCATTTACATTCCCCTATCAAACACCTCATGTTGCACATCACACCACACTAGGGGGTTATGGAAACATAGGCACTGCCTTTAGGACCTCATCCTTTTCTTTGTTGAGTAGTGTTTCACCTTCTTCTCACACACTTTCGGGATCATTGCAACTTGGGTATCCCCCCTAGTCTCTCCCGAGTGTGGATCAATTGGTACCACAACTTGCTTCTATAGCATTACCTAGTGGATCTCTTGGTCATTCTGTTGTGACCTAGCCAAGCTTTGGACAGGGCTTTTGTGTCCTAGTGCCTCCACCTCTATCGGCATCTTATGGAAACATTCATGTTCCAGTGTCTCCGTACCAATCGGCACTCAGTGGACACTCCCAGCCTATTTCTGCTTACCCACCTTTTCCCCCTTATTCTTCCTGTCAGACACACCCACCACCACCATCTTACCCTCCACCTCCATCTTATCCCGCTTTTCCGACACCTCATGGTTTCAACTCATCTTTTGCCAAGCATGCTTTCAATGATAAGACTTGTTTTAATGGGTCAAACTTTACCACTTGGTCGAACTTGATGAGACGTGTCCTTGACTCCCAGAACCTATGGGATCTGGTGCAGGGGTTGGAACCCCAACCCGATCTTGCACTTGTTCCATACAAGGTTGTCCGCTCATGGAAGGCTAGGAATGCCTCCGCTATTGTCGAGCTAATGCAGGGCTTATTGCGCGAGTTGGCATTTTGACTTAGCGTCAGAGCGATAGGCACACTTGATTGATCGCTATGCGGCTCAGGATAGGACTCGTTGTACAAATCTTGACCATGAGCTCCAACTTTTTAAATCACTGACCGGGATGACTTAAAAGTTAAGTTAACTGAGTATCGGCGACTTCTTGCGGAACTCTCCACTACGGGGACTTCCAAGTCCTCTGATGATCAAGTCACATTGTTTCTGAACAAACTTTCGAAGAAATACTTTAATTTTGTGGAAGGTATAGTTTCAAAACCTACCATGTCTACTTTCTATGAATTTGAGTGTCAGTTGTTGCGTTACACATGGTTGTTCGATCAATTTCATATGAACTCTTCCTCAGAGGGGGCTCTTGTCTAGGGACCTAGAAGATTTGCTCGGTTTGCTCCTCAGGCTTCATTTGCGTCGCTGTTTACAGCCTATTATATAGTGCATTCTGAGCCGGATACATGGCAAGAGGCTCTTCAACACCCTTAATGTGGCGAGAGGCCATGGAGAAGGAGCTAGAGAGTATTGACTGAAATGAGACTTGGACATTGGTGGATTGTCCAAGCCACAAGAAAGTCATTGAGACAGTGGATTTTTAGGACCAAGCTAAAAGTTAATGGAACTTTCGATGAGTACAAAGCTCGCCTTGTCATGCAAGGGTTTCGACAAAAGCATGGTATTGATTATGAAGAGACCTTTGCTCCTACCGCGTGGTTGACATCTTTCCGGTTGCTTCTCGTGCTAGCCGCTCACTACAGTTGGTTGATATCTTAGATGGATGTCAAGAGTGCCTTCCTGAATGGTTATTTGGAGGAGGAAGTCTATGTGGAGTAGCCACCGGGCTTTCCTTCAGGGAACTCCAGGGATAAGGTATTCCACTTGCATAAAGCTCTTTATGGGTTGAAGCAAGCACCGCGATCTTGGTTCCATAGGATGGATGAGTTCTTATGGACTCATGGATACCATTCTACCCCTTATGACCCGAACTGATATGTTTGATCTACTACAGAGGGGGTCAGCTATATCTTGCTATACGTTGATGAATTACTCATCACAGGCTCAGATTCTGCTGCCCTAGTAGACATCAAGGCAAAGCTTAGTGCTACTTTTGAGATGACAGACCTTGGTTTGTTGTCTTATTTTTTGGGGATGGAGGTAGTTCGTTCTGGGGGATGCATTTTTATGTCACAATAGAAGTACGCACTTCAGCTAGTGGAATAGCACACTTCAGATCTTGATCCTATTGTCCACTTGTTAAAGGATACCCTAGGACAGCCCTTTGATGCACATACCTATCGCTCTGTTGTAGGAAAACTTCTTTGGTTTAGGTCAGATTTAGCTTACTCAGTCAGCATACTCAGTTAGTATTTCACAGCATCTAAGATGTCACATTGGATTGCATATCTTCGTGTGTTGCGTTATTTTCGGTGTACTTATTCTTATGGCTTGATATATGGTTCTGGTTTATGTTTGCAGAGGTACACTGATTCTGATTGGGTAGGAGATTCCGACACCCGGTGTTCCCATGGCGGCTACCTCTTTACCTTGGGCACAACTCCCATTTCTTGGTCAAGCCGTAAGCAGGAGACGGTGGCAGCTTCAACGACCGAGGCTGAGTAGTGGGCTCTCTTCGATGGCACCATCAAGGCCATCTACCTGAGGAGTTTATTGGCGGCACTTCATTTCCCATGCGACTCTCCCACCGTTGTCTATTGCGACAACCAGAGTGCCATTGCCCTTGCGAGCAATCCGATCATTACACTACGTACACGGCATGTGGGAGTCCACTTCCATTTTTCCAAAGAGTAGATTGAGCTAGGCACTATCCACCTAGAGTTTGTGCCTACATCTGATAATTTTGCAGATATTTTGACCAAAGCGGTCAACTGGCCAGTTCTTTGGTGCCTGTTACCCCGGATCAGTTTGGATACACTCTCCCCTACTTCTTCAGCTTGACGGGGAGAGGATGCTTCCCTCTTGCTTTCCCTTCCAGTTTAAGAGGGGCGGCTTCTACTCTTGATAGTGATAGTGATGATGCTTACCGTTTTTAGACATTCATTCCTGTATTGTATTATGGACATTTGTAACTTCATCCGCACTGTCAAGATGACCTAATTGTAAAAGGGCGCTTGGACAAGTGAACAATTTCCTTGCAAGGGCACTGTCCAAGTGGTATCTTTGCATTGCATCTTGTGTGGGCATGACATCTTGCATCACCCTCTGTATTACCCTATGCATTGGCATTTTATTCACGTAAACATGCATCTGTGCGCATCTATCCCTTTTCGGTCTTTTGGAGTGGTCGACTTTGGATCCGATTCTGGATCCACCATATTCATGGCATTACCCATGGCAATCTCCAAGGCAGTTTTTCCTTAGCTTGCTTGCTTGCTTTGCTTATCTTGCTTGCTTCACATATTTGCTATACCTACAGCCATTTTTCTTCTTCATCGATACCCAATAATGGTAGGGATAGTGTGCTTGTTTTGTGAAGGTCTTGGGTCTGAGACCATCCTTTATCATTCTCCCGTTTGGGGCATGGATACTCAATAGGTCAAAAACTGATTTGAACCCACACTGAATGCTAAACCTATCAAATTTTCAAAAAAAAAAAAAAAGTCCATAGCTGATTCCATCTACCTTTATAGGGCTTGGTAGGCCACTAGGCAGTCGACGTGCATCCTTTGTTCAATGCCCTGTCCTCTTTGGGGTGATCACTTGGGCTTCCTTGGTAAGATAACCATTGCCTCTGTAGTCTTAGTAGGCCACTGGACAGCCACGTGCACCCTTTGTTCGATGCTCTCGCTACTTTGAGGTGGGACGCCTTGGGTAAAAGATCTTTCTTGTGGTACCGTTGTTGGGCCTGAGAGGGGTTATTGAGCTAAAATTGCATTAGCTTTACTTAAACAGTCCCAAAAATTGCTTAATTAATGAAGAAACCTAGTTTATTTAAAAGAAACGCGATCCTAGAGAGTTTTTGTGTCCCATAAGCACAAACCCACTTGGGAGGGCCCAAACTTTCTATAAATACGTATGCAGTCCTCCATTCAGCCGATAATCCCGTTTTTGCAGATTTCAGATATTTCAGCTTGCTACCCACACCCCGTTCGCGGAGGACATCTCAGCCAAAGCTGTCCATTGTTGTCTACATCGGTTGGCACCTGATTTCGAGCCCTCTTTACGCAGTTTGGAGCTGATCCCAGCTAGGCAACTACTGTTTCTGCACAGACCTGGTGCCGTGTAGCCTACCACGTCATCATAGCCTTGCGTTTGCTTCCTACAGAGTGTCACCCAGCTGTCTTGCCTGTCGACTGGCAGTTTTCTATTTCCTCCAGCAGTCGTCAGCTCCTACAGGCTGTCGCTAGGTTGTTTTGCTTGCATTTGGCGGTTTTCTCCTGCAGGCTGCCCTGACTGTGTTTTTAGTCTCTCTCTCCTGTAGGCTGTTCTGCTTGCGTTTTTGGTATTTCTCTCTCCTCACTGCTGTCTGCATCAAATGTAGCTTCTCACTACTGCGTTTGTTGGTGTTCGACCTTCGGAGGCTACCTTGCTGCGATTCAGGATCCGTTTAGAGTACGACACACTCTCCAACTCATTACCCCTACTTTGATCCTTGAGATACAGGAGTTCGAGGTTTAGTATTCATTCACTACATAGTATGTTTGCTGCATGAGCATTGTATATTCAGTAGTTATATCACTTCAGTTATTTTCAGTACTCATTGTCTCTGAGTTACCCTAACCCTAACTGTGTTCTTTTATCAATCTGTGCTTTGTCGTACGATTGTTATTTGTGTTTCTGTGTCAGAGTATTTCTTTACACATACATGGCTATCACCCAAGCAGCCCCTTCCCTCAAAGACACTATAGAGACCACTTCATGAAGACTACCATGGACGATTTCATTGTGAGACTTGGATACCTAGATGTATATATGCCATATGACACGCAATACACATTGCTCAGCTTAGGGTATCCTTTGACCAACTCGAGATCAAGACCAAGAGAGTAGCTCACATCTATAGAGCTGAGCGGATATGCAGATTATGCCAGGAGTAGGTGAAGAGTGAACACTACATTTGTAGATGTAGAGCCTATAGCACAATTTGAGCTAGATATCCCTCTCTATTTGGAGGAGACACCTTGCTTAGACTAGTTATGGAGTCCCCATACCAGTGCCACTTGGGCTAGTTTCTAGTTGGTGGTGGGGGGGAAGAGGATCGAGTGGCAGTGGGATGGTCGGAGGTACGTGGCGGGTGTGGGGGGAGTTGGTGGTCCTGGAAAGGGGGGGACTATGGACCAGGGTTAGTGGGGGGAGCTTGGGAGGTTGGGGGGGTGGGTGTGGAGACCATGGGATCTCAGGTGAGGTAGTCTGTGGTGCGGGTGGTGGCTGTGGGGGATTGCAGTCTTGCTGGGTGGGGGGGGGGGTTTTGCAGAGTGTTGTGTCGAGGGGGCGTCGCTCGCCCTCCTGCTCCCTGTTGTCGAGTCTGCGTCTGAGGAGCTGGCTGTAGCCCCCCTTGCCGTCTCCCTCTCTGTCATCTTTGGATCTGTGTGAAGCCGTCAGCGTCCACCTGCGGACCTATCGGCGGAGCCACCTTGGCTCCGAAGCGTGTACAGCCTGTTGCCTGATGCCCAAAGTCACGGCAGCGCATACACTGCCCTGGTTGCCCTGTCACAATGACCTGCTGCCTAAAGGAGTGACCTCCTGCCTCAATCTCCAGGAATTTTGGTATACTCTTTGTGTCTTTCACGGCCACTCGTACCTTTGGGACTCCTGTAGTTGTCACTGCATCCGCGAAGGAGGCAGGAAGAACTGTGCCGAAGAGCCGTCCAAAGTCCTGCACTAACTAGCGGTACTCTACTACCAGTCCTGGGAATAGTAAGGTGACTGGGTGTTTGAGAAATCTGTTGTGGAACGCAAATGTCTCCATTGTGAAGCCGCTATACAAGGGAACCATGCAGATGACCCCCTTCGTGGAGGCATAGGGCGAGCTCTCCACTAACTGACGAGCTGTATTCGTAGAGGTGAGTCGAGCCATGAAGATCCCTCGGCCCATGAGGATTGTCTCCACGATCTGCGTAGCGTGGAGTGGAGCCAATCTTGCAGCTGGGCCCTCGATGGGGAGTGTCCTACGACCTGACCAAAGATCACTGTTTCTTTCAACTCCAGCTCTGTGGCCCAGACAACCAAGAGCTGTTCCTTAGAGAGAATGATGCGCAAGGTGTTTGATTGGGGGGCACTCGCAGAATGCGCCGGTGTTTGACTAAAGGTTTCCATTGCTCGCCCCTGCTGGGAACCTGCCAATCACGCTGCTGTGCTACCGGGGGGGGGGGGGGGGAAGGGAGAAATTTCTGTTTTCCAAACAGTGGTGTGACCGCCTGGCTGAGCCTCAAGGCGGGGGGGGGGGGCAGCGGGCAGCTAGGGGAAAAAGGCGGAGTGCGGGCAGGCGGGCGGGGTTAGGCCCAGGGTGGGCGGGTAGGGTTAGGCCTAGGGCGGGTGGGCGGACCGGGGGGGACGCAGGGCAGGTGGCGGATGCAAGGCGAGCAGGCGGCTGTAGGGCAAGGGGGGAGGGTTGGCGAAAGGGGGGGGGGGGGGAGACCGGCGAACGGGAGGGAGGAGGATAGTCGAAGGGGGGGGGGGGGGGAAGGATGTTGAACGGGAGGGAGGAGACTGGTGTAGGGCGGGGGGGACTGGCATAGGCAGGGGGCGGGGAGGACTGGCGCGACGGTAGTTTGAACGGAGATGGGGGCAGCAACGATGTGATGGCGGGAACAGTTCTTCGATCGTTCTCGTGTTTTAGTTGTGTTTATACATTGTATGTTTTCTCAGTCGTAAAGCTATCATCTAATGCTATGATAAACTAATTGAGTAGGTACAAGGTGGTATATAGGCTGGGTACAATTCATATGTGTTCCAAGTATGGTGTGGAACTGCTCATGGAGCTTGGTCATCCTAAAATGTCCCGCATGGGTCTATCTAACATCAAGAGGCTGAATCGGCAGGGCAGGGCCCTCTGGTGGCGGCGTAGCCTTGTATCCTCGACATGTGCCTCCTGTGGGGGCGGGGGCCGGTTGGGCGTGGGCGCCGGGCTTTGCTTCTTGCCGTGGCTATGGCTAGGGTGGTCCCTCGCAGCCGGGAGGTTAGTGGGGCTGGTGGGGGCTCAGGGGTGGGGATGTTAGTTGGCTCTCACAGAGAGAGAGAGAGAGAGAGAGAGAGAGAGAGAGAGAGAGAGAGATCCTTTTACGAAAGAAAGAGAGAGAGAGAGAGAGAGAGAGAGAGATCTATTAACGTCTCTAGAAGGCTAGGATGGCCTATGAGACATAACCAATACAACTGGTATCATCATCTCTCATCAGAGAAGGAAAAAAAAAAGTCTATATCTACATGATAAACTGAAATGATAAATGAAAAATAAGGAAAGAGTATAGAGTATCTTCCTCTCAGTCTATGGAATCCACCAAAACTTTGCTAGCTATCTCTGACCGAGTCAGCGTGGTAATCTTCGTGTGTAGTAAGCAATTGTGGTGCAAATGTGTCGCATATAAACATGCCTACGTGGTCGAGGAGGTATCCTAGGGGGTTGTGCTTTGCTTAATATCGGAGCTCTGTCTACTGTGATGCCACTTGATGATGTCCCTTGATGGTGCCTATCAATAGGAGATGTAGTGTTTAAGGTGGTAGTGGCCGGGGGGTTAGCTATATTGAAAAAGTTTGTGACTACTTTTTGGAGGGGTGGACGTGGCTACGATTGGCTCCAATCCCGTAACAATGCTACTCTGTACTGGTGGAGATCCAATAAGAAAAGATGAGAGCGAGAGAGAGAGAGAGAGAGAGAGAGAGAGAGAGAGAGAGAGAGAGAGTACAGCCGAAATGACGCGATGGCGGATCTAGCTCCCTCGTGACCTGGCGACGTGCCTCCTGCCCTGCGCGCTGTGGGAGATCTCCCCTCGGACCTGCGTGGAGCTCGTTCTGCCCTAACATTCACGTCAAGCCTTCCCTCGACATCTCGCTTGCTGAGCCTACTGAAGGGACGAGCCGTTAGTCGCCTGATAGTCGCTTGGACCTCGCCTTCAGACAATCTTCTGCTGCGCCACGTTGCAGACGCCCATCGATTTCGAACGCCCTGCTGGTCTATGGTTCACCTGATCGAGCTCCTCTTGATCTGCATAGGCGCCACGTTGCAGGAAACCCTAATCTTGATCATCAACGAAAGGAACCATCATTTCAGCTCGATGAACCAAATTCTGATCCTGCCCATTTCCTACTGTACTCTGTGCACTCTATGTGACTTTGCAGGCAGTCGTGTTGCTGCAGCCCTGCTGTAACCTGGATTTGCAGTTGTGCAGAATCTGCACAGAGAGAGAGAGAGAGAGAGAGAGAGAGAGAGAGAGAGAGAGAGAGAGAGAGGCCTGCGTGTCTCTGCTCTTCAATCGGCCTCTGACCGGCATACGTACTGATACAAGATGGCGGGCTTGGATCTGGATTTTATAGACCGAACGGTGGCAGCTCCTGGTCCGGATTCTGATACGGAGGAACCAGAGGATATGGTTCCGTGCACAGAGGAGATGCTGCCTGCTTCTGACCTCCAGCCTGCGGGCAAATGTACTAAGCATACCTCAGCTAACACAATGGATCATCAGGATCGTTCCTATGCTCAGGTTGCTTCGGATTCTGTGGACTCTCAGGATGTTGACTGGGAGCATTTGCTGGAATTTGCCAACACTCTACTTGGCGATTACGTTCAACATAATCAGGAAGTCTTTTCCGACTCTGCAACGGAAGATGTTCTCGAAACCACTGTGGACCTGAAACATGTCTTGCGCTCCTTTTCAGTTTTTTATGAACGTGCGGTGATACTCTTCTTCACTGGTCGGATCCCACTTCTTTCACGTATTCGCCAGTGGCTGCAAAGTTTGCTACAAGGGGAATGTGTTGAAGAGATTTTTATTGGGCCTCGGGGGTTTTTTGAAGTGCTGTTGAAATCTGAGACGCACCGTGCTGCTCTCCTATCTAAACTGCCATTGTTCGTTGATCGCCGTCTGGTCCATGTTGTGCCATGGCGCCCAATGGCAGATTTTCAGCGCCTGCTGCAACGTGAATGCCCTGTGTGGGTTGAAGTGGAAAATTGTCCGGCTGTTTATTGGCCACTGTTAAAGGATGCCATGGCCGCTGTGGGCACTGTTTTGGTCCCCCCAAGCCTTAGGGCCATGAATCGCAACCGTCTGTGCATGTTATGGGACACTGCTCGGAAAAGGCCTGCGTGGTTACGTATCAATTGCTCTGGCATGCATCCTTTACATTTTCGTTTGAAATGGGGCAACTTTGCAGGACATTGCTTTTTGTGTGGAAAATTGGGGCATTTCATGGCCAAATGCCCAGAGAAGCACCACACTTCAGATGCTGAGCATGTTGCGCTGCCTATGGAAGACATGGTGTGTGATGCTCCGTCACAGGATGCCACCCAGCCACCTCAAGTCTTAGACAAAGGGAAACAACAGGTCTCGGGTTTGGATTCCCGTGGCTATGACTGGGTGGATGTACGCACGAAAAAAGGCAACAAGCTTGTTGCTGGCATGGTGGATACTGTGCCTACTGCCTCACCAAATCCCATGCGTACGTATATGCGCAGGAAAGAAATATTGTCTTCAGAGCACTCTGCTCTTGCTATGGTTTCTTCTGCTCCCTGTCAACAGCCACCTAGGAGAGCGTATTTGGATGGTCCAAAGGGTCCACCTGCTAAGCTGGCTTTTGATACTAAAGGTAACGTCATTACCCCATGGGATCGTCGTTATCCCCGTCCCAACTCCAAGTCAGTGGATATGCCATCTACCTCCAAAGCTGGTCGTCAAAACTCTTTTGCTGTGTTAGCCGACTTTTTGGATGACGGAGTCCTGGACATTCTCGCAGAAAAGGTCGAATCGAGGCAAGCTGTGCCTCGTACCTGATTTTCTTTGGAATACACATGAAGATCGCCACGTGGAATGTGTGAGGGATTTGCTCTCGCCACAAACAACATGCCCTGTGGACTGTTTTGCATGAGAATCAGTGGGATGTCCTGTGTGCTGTTGAGCACAAGAGTCATGGTGAAGCAGGAAAAGTTGTGGATTGCCATGGCTTTCGTTTGTTCTATGCAGGGACACATGCCAGGCAGTATTCTGGGGTGCTTATGATTGTACATGAAAAATATCAGCCAGTTCTTATTAAGAATGATGTACATGGCCGTTTTGTGGTCATTGAAGTTTTATTCGAAGGAGAGATCTTATGGTTACTTGGCCTCTATGCTCCGAATGATCCTTTAGCTCGCCGGGAGCTTTGACATACTCTGCAGACTTCCTTGTCTCTTGGCAGACGGGGTTTTTTGATGGGAGATTTCAATATGTGTGTTGATTCTTCACAGTCCACATCAGAGCATTCGGTAATGGATGCGCCAGAATGTCGTATATGGCAGGACTTGGCTCTTACTGTTCTTCAGCAAGATCTCTGGTCCTGGCTGCACCCTTCTTCTACGGGGTTTACTTTCCATTCTGCCCAATATGCTACAACATGGTCGCGATTAGACCGCATTTACATCATGCAGAATGATGATTTCCTTCCTGAGATGCTCGAAATGAAAGTGTTGCAACAATATGCCTTGTCGGACCATTTCCCTCTCCAGCTTGAGCTCCTTGCACAACCCATTGCACCTTTCAAGCAATTTTTGGATAGACTCCCTTTGCGTTTTAACTCGTCTTATTTGAAGCATGCAATCTTTCAGGGCTATATGCAGCAATTGATTGATCGATTCCTATTGGATTTCTCATCTTAGGGCACTGCTTCGTTTGAAAGATTGCTCTCTAATGTGTAGCGGGTTGCTCAGCAGTATGGGATTCATCATGCCTCTCTTTCTCGGCGGCGTCGGCAAGCAGCGAAGGATCTCCTGGCGTTGGTTCATTCTTTGCTGGTGGACACTCCAGATGATGTATTTCTGCAGTCACTGGCAATGCGTCTGGCTGATCTTAGTAAAGAGTTTCAGTTAAAATCTTATTAGCAGGTCAAATTGCAACATCTGACAGAGACTTTGCAAGATAGTGCTTGTCAGACTCATAAGTTCTTTCGAGCTCTCCATGCCTCTCCTGCTCGCGAGAATATGACTAGACTCCAGGATGCAGAGGGGCAAATGGTCCTTGATCCGCAGACTATTGTGGATATGTGTAGGAATTATTTCCTCGACCTTCTTGGTTCCACTTCTCCTCCTTCAGGCCAAACTGCTCATGCTTGTTCAGTTTTTTATGATCTGGTCCGCAATCAGGTTCCGCAGGAAATGCAATCTACTCTGGAGGCAGATATTTGTGAGGAGGAGGTTATGGACGTTCTGTTACACTTGCCCAAGGATAAAAGTCCTGGCTGGGATGGTCTCACCAATGAGTTCTTTGAGTTTTTTGCCACCCAGCTCGTGAAACCATTGACGGCTTTGTTTCAGCAGGTGTGGGAAATGGGGATCATGCCGTCCTCATGGAAAGAAGGTCTTATTAAACTGCTTCCAAAAGTTCCTTCGCCGTCCATGTTGAAACAGTGGTGTCCAATTTCTTCGATGGGTTCTATGTATAAAATCTTTTCCAAAGTAATGGTGAACCGGCTCCATAAGCATCTTCCTGCCATTGTGCATCCTCTCCAATATGGTTCCATTAAGGGCAGAAACATTTTGCACAATGTATTAAATGCGCAACTGGCGATTGATTATGCAAGGCATTCTAATCAGCAGGTCGTACTGGTTCAATTGGACCTGGAAAAGGCTTTTGATTATCTGGACTGGTCTTTCATTGCAGAACTTATGTCTACCATGGGCTTTGGTGCTCGGATGTCTTGTATGATCTACACTATCAGTGATGCAGCGTCTTCGCGCGTCATGCTGAATGGAGGCGTTACCAAGCCAATTGTCCTTGCCCGCTCTGTCAGACAGGGGTGCCCTTTGAGTCCCCTCTTCTTTGCCCTTGCGACTCATCTAGTTCTTTCGATTTTATCTCACATGGCAGCTTCTTCTTAGTTGGCTGGATTGTTGCTTCCCTCTGGACAGCACTTCATTAGTCAATCCTTGGCTGATGACAGCTTTATGATTCTACGTGCGGACAAGGATAACCTTCGCAAAGCATTAGATGTTTGGGCTCTCTTTGGTCAGGCTTCCGGTCTTTGCATCAACGCTTTGAAATCAGCCCTTCTCAGCTGCATGGAGTCGGATTTGCAATCATTGGACCGGCAGGGAGTGGTTCTTCCCCGTGGTTCCATTGCCAGGAATCTTGGGTACCCTTTGGGTGTTGATGTTCCCCCAAAGCAGCTACTACAGTGGATTTCACAGAAACTGGCGGCTAAGTTTATGTATTGGAAGTCTCAGGCCTGGCCCTTCCCTGTTCGCCTCAAAGTAGCCCAGACAATTATGTTGCCAATGCTCACATATTTCTTGCCATTGCTGCCCTGGACTACTACTACACTGAATGCTCTTACTCAGTCTATTCGTTTCATGTTATGGAAGAAGGATTCTTTGCATGCAGGCATTTCTTGGATTTCTTGGTCGCATGCGTGCACCCCCAAACGCATGGGTGGAGGGGCTATTTTAGATGCCCAAACTCATATGCTGGCGCTCCGTTGGTCTCTTTTTCGCGCCATGTGCTCGGATCATCATCCATGGGTCGTTATAGCCCGTTATTTTATTGAGAATCACGGGCTTCTGCATGGTAACACTCAAATCCGGGGTTCTTGGTGGCATGTTCTTAATGCCGATTCTCGCTTCGCCAGTTCTTCTTCATCTCTGCTTGCCCATTTGGTGTGTTCATGGAGACAGGTCCTCCGGAAGGTGCAGTGGCATCCAGCGGAGGATCGCTTAGCTACTAATTCTTTTCAATCGGAACTGTTGGCAGTCTCGCGGTTAATTTCGTGGGAAGGTAAACATGAGCTTCGACCAAAATTCAACCGCATGGCACGTTTGGGCTTAACTTCGGTAGCGGATGCCACCTTTGCCGGTCGCAATGTGTTGATATCGTTTCGTACCGTCAAGAGGCTTTTCAGGATCCCGCGTGGATACAAGTATTTATGGGAATAGCCTTTGATGGTGCTCCAGAGCAGACAACCCTTTCCTGCCCTTGCTACGGATCGTCCCTGGCAGGACTGGGACTTTGCAGGCTGGCTCAATTTAGAAAAGGCTTCAGCTAACCAGATGTATCATCTTCTGATTAAAGATCATCAATGGCTGGTTACTAAAGCTAATACTCTATGGGGATTGCATAAATCCAGGTCATGGTGGAGGGTAACGGTGATGGAGTGCTGGTTGAACAAGACACCCTTCAAATATAAGGTCTTTCTTTGGAGGGTGATGATTGGTGGTCTTCCGCTTGCTTCAGCCCTTTCCAAACGTCGAATCTCCAACGGCACCTGTTTCTTTTGTACCACCACTGTGGAATCTGCCCGTCATTGTTTTATTTCTTGCCCCATCTCTCAGAAAATCTGGTCATTCTTGTCGGCCGTCTGGCGAGTGGTGGTTGGTTTCTTGCTATGCCCGTTTGATTGGGTTTTTGGGCGGCCCAAATATCCCACACCCACACAGCCTCACATGAAGATTTTGTTTCACTTTCTTCGATATTGGGGCTGTTGGCATAACTGGACCATTCGGAATGCTTTTCTTTTTGATTCCGCCTTTAATGTTCAGCGGCATATTGCGCGGCTTAAAAGTCTCTTGTATTGGCAGATAGATCTTCTTCGGCACTCTGACATCCTCCCTCGGGAGGACTTACGTCCCTGGCATATGGCAATTTCCTCTGTGTCTTTGCCATGACTTTGTAACTCTTTGGTTGTCTGGTTCTTGTAGAGAGTTAGTGTGTACACATGATGGGGTAGAGCCATCGTGTATCTTGTAATCATGCAAACTTGTACCTTTTTTCGTAATTAATCCAATTACCTTTTACGAAAAAAGAGAGAGAGAGAGAGAGAGAGAGCTAAGGAGGTCTTCTAACGAAGGTTGGAAGGCCAAACCGTACATATATCCCTTGGAGTCTTGC
Organism: Lygodium microphyllum; assembly: GCF_053477565.2. NCBI lineage: Eukaryota > Viridiplantae > Streptophyta > Polypodiopsida > Schizaeales > Lygodiaceae > Lygodium > Lygodium microphyllum. Next base: position 1,449,456 of record NC_141158.1, read on the forward strand.
AGAGGTGCTATGGGGATTGGAAACTCAATAACAACTTAGCTACTTCATTAAACCAAGCAACAATTGACCCACAATTTGCAAAGGACTCCTAATAATTGTTACACTCCCAATCTTACTCTCGACAGTCCCAAACATGATTGAATGGAAAAGGAAGGAAAACTGTCTTCTGATTTAAGGTTTTCAAGTCACAATGGTATTAGATTGCCCATGACCATTACACGAAAAAATGCTCACTTATTAAAAGGAAAAAGGTTATTCATGGGGTTAGGATAAAGAGAGCTATGTATAGTTTATGTATGATGAATTGTTGAAGCATGTAGGGAATAAGGTTGTGATGTTTAGAACTACATCTTCTTTTGTGAAGTATTCAAAGGACATTTTTTTGGGTTGTCAAATTTGTCTTTTATTGACTGTTTGAGAAATATAGTCTTCCTAGCTAGTTGACTCTTATTATGATTGTTGTGTTGAAAAGGAATGTTTTCCTAGTCGATAGGCTGATTTCCTTGGTTGTGTATATGCACAAAATTTCTTGTGCCCTCATGGGCGGATTTTTGGTTATGCACTAAATCTCCCCCAAGGTTAGTGGTAGGAGCTCTTCACCAAGAGTCTGGTTTGACCATGTTGCTGGAGGCTAGGACTAGCAGCAAATGCGAGAGGTCTCTTCGTAGGGAGGATATTAGTTAGGCTAAGAGGTGACAAGGGTGCCAAAGGGGGACTCTGGCCGTAAATCCCTTGGGTCTATTGAGTACCAGCCTAACTATTACAAGCCTAGGATAGACTTCTTGGAAGGCCCTGATACTAGATAAGGGCGGATCGGTGGATTGTGTGCCTGAGATTTGGACATGAGTCCTAGATTAAGAGATAGAATTTCAGGGTGGCATCACATCTTGGAGAAGGTGCATGATGAATACATTGTTTTGTAACCGCTTTCAAAAAATTGTTTGACATTGTCTTTGTGTTTGTGACTATAAATTACGTGAATGAACAAGTATTTAGTTGATAATTAAGGGAGCTAACACCCTTGAGGAAAGTGGGAGGGCGAGATCTCGATGGGTTTGTCCTATGGATGGGTGGTCTCAGTGAGTCGAGAGATTTCCTTCAAGGTGTCAGATTTAGGAAGTGGCCGAATGCGTGACTACCTAGTGTACTGTCTTTAGACCCCGATCAATATCATTTTAGAAGATTGGTATCGAGACTATACCCCATAGATAGAGGGGTTGACACGTATCGCTCCCTCTTGTTTCTCACTCACTATGAACCAAGTGCAGGATTGATCTACTTTGGTTTGAGTTGACTTGCGAATGCAGTGGCTCAAGGATTGATGCTAGTTTAACTGATAGGTGACCTTAGCTTTGAATTAGAAACTTGGATTCAAGTGGGACCTTATGGGTTATGGCTGGAACCTTCCGTTGCAGAGTGGACTCGAGAGAGCCTAGGTGACAAACCCTGCGTTATTCTCAAGAGTACCGGGCGGCATCACTAAGGATACTCTCTTGATAGGCCACTAAAGTTGTGCCAGTGAGGGGTCCTCAATCAGGCACGTTGCAGTCATGGCAAAGGAATAGAGGAGATTGCCATTTGCTAAGGGCCTAAATCATGCCCGACCAAGATATTAGCATGTTGTAGAGTTGACATTGGAGAATTCCTTAAGCTTCGCAACATGACACTGAATGCCCAAGGCATCATAAAAAATGAATGCATTGCGAGTGACCCAAATATGCAAAATGACCAGTAGCCATGTGGGATGCACAAATAGGTAGGTGACAATTGTAGATAAGTTGCCTTAGCAATAGGATGTTTGAATAGTGATGGCAACGATTTGAGATCTTTACGAATTGAGGTATCTGCCGATAGGGGTACAAACAATTGTGAACCTAAAGAAGGAAAGTGGGGGCAAACTGATTCATGATGATGGAAAGGTTTGGATGAAGGGATGCACTCACTATACTCTTATGTACAAAGGATTGGGGGTGCATTTGACCTACTACAAAAATAAGCCATTTAGTTCAGGTAATTTAGCATTTTGTCCTCTTGGGGCCAATTTAAAGAGTCTTAATTATGATCCAAGTAAAACCCTAATTTAGTGTCTCAACAATGGTCTCTCTTTGGCATTGGCATTGAAGGGGTGAGTGCGCAATGGAGTGCAAGATCAAGGCGTTAGCTGAAGAGCAGAGCTGAGTTGAGAGTTAGAGGAAGTGAATGCAGAGATAGGTGTATCGTTTGTGATGGTACACAAAGAATAAAAGAATGTATTTATATGTTAGGATACCCGTAAGTCTATTTACACGGAGACGAAGGGACTTTACACCCAACAACCTCCCACTTAAAGGCCTGAAGTGGTACCGTTAAGCTAACCAACTTCCACTAAACAAAGGCAATGCTCATGCTGAGCCTTTGCAAGACATTTAGTGAGAACATTTGCAGGGTTATCTTGGGTTTTGACCTTAGTCAGTGTGACAAGACCATCATCCAAGACCTATCAAATAAAGTGATACCGAACATCTATGTGTTTGGTACGTGCATGGAACATGACATTCTTAGCCAGATATGTTGCACTCTGGCTATCGCAACCAAGCACTAGAGTACGTGAAGAAAGACCAAAATCCTTGACTAGACGGCCAAGCCAAATAGCTTCCTTAGAAGCTTCGGTGGTTGTTCGGTGTTTGAAATATATTCAGCTTATGTAGTACTCAGTGCCACAATTTTGTGTAATCTTGAACACCAAGAGATAGCCCTACCAGCCAAAGTAAAAACATACCCACTGGTAGATTTCCTAGTGTCAAGATCTCCTGCCATGTCTAAATCACAAAATCCCTGCAACTCTAGTGTACCCTTTTCATAGCATATACACTTTTCTTGTGTACCTTTCAAGTATCGGAAGATACATTTCAGTGCTTCCCAATGTGGCTTGCCAGGGTTAGACATGCAATGTAAGGGCGAGTTGCAACTATGGCATACATCAAAGATCCACAAGCTGATGCATAAGGTATACCCTTCATGGCACTAGCAGCTACATCATCCTTAGGGCAATCAGATTTGCTAAGCTTTGTATGTGGCGGTAAAGGCACACCAAGAGGCTTAGCATCAGCCATATTAAACCTGGCAAGTACTTTGCTGATGTACTTGTCCTGTGAGAGAAACAACAAACGCTGCCCTCTGTCTCTTTTAATGCGCATGCCCAAAATGTGTTCAGCTGCCCCCAAATCTTTCATAGAGAAGGCTGAACTCAGCTGCCTTTTAAGAGCATTCAAAGTACTCTTATGCTGTCCTCCAATCAGCATGTCATCCACACATAAAACCAGCACAATAAGGCTGCCATCATCAGCCTTTTTAGTGTATAAGCAGTGATTTGCATGACTGTGTTTAATTCCATGGCTGAGCATAAAGGTATCAAATTTTTTGTACCATTGTCTAGGGGCTTGTTTCAGCCCATATAAGCTGCATTTCAGCTTACAAACCAAATGCTCTTTTCTTGGAATAGCAAATCCTTTTGGCTGCTTCATGTACAGCTCTTCATCCAAGTCACCATGAAGAAAAGCAGTCTCCACATCCATCTGATCCAACTCTAAATCCAAGGATGCAATGAGAGCAAACAAAACACGGAGTGTAGTCATCTTCACCACTGGTGAAAAGACCTCGTGGAAGTCTATGCCTTCCTTTGTGTATAGCCCTTAGCAACAAGTTGTGCCTTGTACTTGGGCTTCCCATCAATACATTTCACTTTGTAAACCCATTTATTAGGAATAGCTTTCCTATCCTTGGGCAAAGGTACAAGCTCCCATGTGTTATTTGCATATAGAGACTTCATCTCTTCTTGCATAGCAAGCTCCCACTTTCTCTTGTTTTCACATGATTGTGTCTCTTTAAATGTCAGAGGCTCACCCTTATTAGTCAACAAAATGCAATCCAAAGATGGCTGAGACCTCTGTGGCTACCTTCTGACACATGTAGACCTTCTTACCCAATGATCTATATTATCAGGTATTGGGCCTACATCCTGAGGAATGTGCACACCATCACTAGGTGACTGATTTTCAGCATTTTCTTGCTGCTGTAATCTGTTTTCAGCATGTTCTTCTTGCTGTCCTATTTCATCCTGTGCATCTGTTTGCTGTCCATGATCTTCTGGCTGTAGCACAATAGATTGCTGCTCATTTTCAGCATCAAAAGGAACAGAATTTTCAGCTAATGGCTGCTGAATGGCTGGCTGTTCATGCTGAAATTTGACCTTCTTTTTGTCAAGATCACCATGTGTAGCATTTTTCAGCAACTTTGCCTCATTAAATACTACATCTCGGCTGCGTACTATCTTCTTGCCTTGAGGAAGTCAAACTCTATAACCCCTCTCTCCCTCATCTCCATATCCCATGAAGATGCCCTTGATGGTTTCATATCTAGTTTGGTCCTCTGTTCTACAGGTACATGCACAAAGGCATCACAGCCAAAGGCATGTAAATGGTCATATAAAGTAGGTTTGCCAGACCAAACCTCTTTAGGAATGCCATCTTCCAATGTACGATTGGGAGAGCGATTACATAAATGAACTGTAGTTTTAAGAGCCTCTCCCCATAACTGCTGCGGGAGATTAGCTCTGGACAGCATGCATCTGACTCTCTCACAAAGTGTGCGGTTAAATCTTTCAGCCACGCCATTTGATGCAGGATTATAAGGGACTGTCTACTCCCTCTTAATGCCATGCATCTCACAAAACTTGTTAAATTCTTTTGAGACATACTCACCCCTATTATCTGTTCTTATGGCTTTCAACTTAAACCCTTTTTGTGTGGAAACAAAAGCATGAAACTTTTTATAGAATCCAACACTTCCTTTTTGCTCTTAAGTATATACACCCATGACCTTCTATTGAAATCATCAATGAAAGTAATAAAGTACTGTGCATCCCCATACGAATTAACAGGCATAGTGCACACATTAGAGTGTACTAAGTCAAGAGCATTAGACTTCTTAACGACACCAAAGTAATAAGGATACTTCACTTGTTTTCCATATAAGTAATCATTACAAAATTCAAGACGAGAGCCTTTTACATCAAATATCCCTAAAGAGGAGAGAACCTGAAGGCCTTTCTGACTCATATGACCAAGTCTTTTGTGCCAAAGCTCCATCTGTGAATGGACTTCAACCATAGCCAAGAACTTGCTAGATAATGCTTTACAATGCAAGTAATATAAAGTCCCCCTTTTGTTGCCTTTAACAATCAGCATAGGTCCCTTATGGACCTTCCAAGATCCACCACCAAAGGTAGTAAAATACCCTTTATTATCAAGCTGCCCAACTGATAGTAGACTCTTCTTTATGCCAGGTACAAATCTGACATCCTGCAAAATCAGCTCTTGGCCATTTTCAAGAGCCAAGTGAATGGTGCCAACACCCTCTATCTCACATGCATAGTTATTACCCAAGTAAACCTTGCCTAGACAACCTGCAGTGTATTCAAAAAATGACTCCAAAGAGGGAGTAACATGAAAAGAGGCACCGCTGTCCACTATCCATGATTGTGATAGCCCATCATGAGTTGAAAGTAAGGCATCAATTACCTCCTTTTTGATGATGTACATATCACCTGTTGTTGCCATAATATTTGCATCATTACATGAGGCTACAACAAGTATCTCTTCAGTGTCAGGAAGCTTTTCAATGGCCACACTAGATGCAACATTTGCCTTTGCAACTTCTTTTGAGGAAGAGCTGTCATAATCTTTCTTATCATCATTCTTTTTCTTACCTTGCTGTTTCTTTCTTTCTTGCTATTTCTTGAAGTATTGGCAATCGGGCTTTTTATGCCCTTTACGCCCACACTGATAGCATGTGACATCCTACTGTTTGTCCTTGCTTTTGCTTTTGCTTTTACCTTTACTGGTTGCATTACCCCTCCTTTCAGACCTGCCTCTCACATGGTAAGCTGAGCCACTGCTTTCACCACCAGACTTTCTTCAGATTTCTTCTTTAAGGATTGAACTTCTTACACCATCATAAGTCAAAGCAAGATTGTTGCTAAGTGACACAACCAAAGATTCCCAGCTACTAGGCAAAGTCATCAATAAGAAAATAGCTTTCAATTTATCATCGAAAGCCGCCAAACCAGAGTCTTGCAATTGACTCAAAACCCTTGTGAAAGCACTCAAATGCTCAGATGCTGGCTTAGACTCATCCAACTCCATGTTCACAAGTTTACGCATAAGATGCACTTGATTCACATGAGTTGTATTTTCATAAGTATCCTTAAGCTTTTTCCATATAGCATAACTTGTATTAAAATGCTTGATGTCTGTAAGTACATTGTCAAACATTACCATCTTAATGTATGCAATGGCCTTCTTATTAAGTCTAGCCCATTCCACATCTGTCATAGCTGCAGGCTTAGTCTCCAAGAGAGCATCTTCACAGTCCTTGAGAAACAAAATGCCTTGCATCCTATCCTTCCACAAGTCAAAGCGAGTGCCATCAAACCTCTTGATTTCAAAGAGGGATTTAGTGTCACTGCTACTAGAAGCATTTGCAGCCATTTTTCAGCAATAAACCAGAAATTCAATGCTGAAATTTATGACAATAAAAAATGAGCTTAATATTCAGCTGATTACAGCCCAATTTTTCAGCAAATAATAGCAAGATTCAGTCCAAGTACATGTACAGCAGTAGAACGAATGACTTTCAGTAGTATGACTGCAATTTCAGCATACATTAAATGCAAACATCACTGTCAGATAATTCCCACTTCAGCAATATCACCAAAAATATATTTGCACCAATCCCAGAGCTGCAAATGATCACTAAGACTGCTGCAACATGAATAAATAGCAATACATCAACTCAATGGGAGCTGTCCAACATGTGTATTGCATATGGATGTGCTTGTATCATCTTTTGATACCCAAAACACAAAGAAATCTCTGCAATTTCTCCAAAATTGCACAAGCGGGATATAAGAAATGCTCAAATCACTCTGCTTATAACCACAAGATTGCTTCAGAAATAATCCGAAAGTGCATTTCACGCATTAACTTTGCCAAAATCCACAGATTTCAGCAAAAGCCCGAAAATTTCATTGACTGATCTGCCCCGATTGCATTAATACATGTTCTCGAAAGCATAAAACGGACAAAATTAGCAAAATTTCACAAATTTTGCAAAAGCCCCAAATTTCTCGGGTCCAATTGTGCACCAATGTTAGCCAATTTGACTCAGTTGAACAAAATTTCACCAATACAGCAAAAGCCTCAAATTTTATGGGTCCAATATTGAGAAATTTCACTCGAATGAGCAAAATTTCAGTAAATTTGGCGAAATCCCCAATTGAAATGCGCACAATGTTTGCAATTTCTGACGCAGATGCCTCAATTTTGCATGAGTAGCACTCAATCTGAAAAGCCCCAAGTTTTTGGGCATAAATATGCACAAATCTGAACTTTGTGCTTGCGGGCGTGAACCCTTGTCGAGCCAAGGGGAAATTCCAAGAGAATTTTGAAGAAGAGAAAAAATGAATTTGTGGCCCAAAAAAGATGGCGTGACGAGGTCCGTTGACTTGCCAGTCAACGACCTGTCCTTCGACTCGTCAGTCACGCAGGCTGTAGGTTGTGCCCATTGGCAGTCGCAGGTTGCGTGTGCCCGTCTCAGTAGTCGCAGGTTACACCCGTAGGTTGACCAGTCAGTCTCGCGTGACGCAGGAACCCCCGTCGACAGCTGCCTGTTTGACTCTGGTTGCATGCTCGTTGGCGCCTGCTGCTGGTCCCGCTAAAGTGCCTGCTGGTCTTCTAGTCGACCTGGTAGCTTTTACTGCTTAACTCCGTCTGGTCGTCCGCTGGTGCACTGCAAGTCGTGGTCGCTGATCTGCAAGGTTGCACTGGATACGAAGTCCACTGCTGCTGCCTCACGCCTGTCACCCATTGTCTACTAGGACTGCCTTGTCACCTGCTGTTGACTGTCTTCAGCATGACCTGCTTGTGAGCTACCTGCATTGTTAGCTGCCTTGGTCTCGGGAAACGTTCAAGACCTTGAGCTTTGATACCAGTTTGAAGGGGTGAGTGCACAATGGAGTGCGAGATCAAGGTGTTAGCTGAAGAGCAGAGCTGAGCTGAGAGTTAGAGGAAGTGAACGCAGAGATAGGTGTACCATTTGTGATGGTACACAAAGAATAAAAGAATGTATTTATATGTTAGGGTACATTAAGGGTGTGTTCACACCCGTAAGTCTATTTACACGGAGATGAAGGGACTTTACACCCAATAGGCATTGCTTTAAGAGTAAAACCCTAATTATGGGCTAGTTTAAAGAGTCTTAATTATGGGCTAAGTAAAACCATAATTTAGTGGCTCAACAATGGGCGTCTCTTGGGCACTGGTATCACCTTAGAGTAACTAGCACCCTTAGTGTTGAGCATTAGGTAGAAGTTCCTGTATTGGAGCATGATGAGAATTTCTCTAGCAAGGAGTGATGGTGGCCAATCAGGTTCTAATTTCCACCGTGTGGTACATCACTTCTTGTTGGGCCTTTTCCAAGTCATTCGTCTGCCAGGGAAGCGCTGCAATAGGAATTTTATTTGTCAGGTGGAGATGGAAGCTCAGACAGGGCTGAAGTAGCTTGGAAGGCCATCATTTAACCCAGATCAAAAGGTGTGGTGGTGGTTGTAGACCTAGAGTGTTGTTGGTGAAGTTCATTGTGAGAGGTCCTCTTCTAGGTGAGCAGCTGCGTAAGAAGTTAATTTATAGAGGCTAGATTCGATCACTCTTGCATTTGACACTGTTGGTATCTCACCAAATAGCACACAAACTCACACTTTTACACATTGTTTGAACTTTACTCTCTGCTTTACCTTTAGTCACTTTTTGGCTGTGCTGCATAGTAAAACTCTTCTGATATTGTTCAATGGTAGCTGATGGTATCTTGATATACATGTGTAATTGTGTAGTTTTCTTTTTTGTTTATCAAATGGGTGGCATTGATGGATGCAGGTCAGTAAGTAACAAAATAATGGATGATAGGCGGGAGATTCTATACTTGTGAAAACATTACCTGCATGATTCCTCTTTTATTATGCTTGACAATCTTTTATTTTCCTGCAGAGTTGTCTTTAGAAAGAGGTCATGTATACGACTTCACATCTTTGGGTACGTTCATTGAAAATTTGTGGCCGTTTAATTGTTATCAACACGTTTTGCACATTTGTGCCTTTAAACTTTTATTTACATGTTTTGCACATTAAAGGAACTAAAACATCACCGACCCTGACATGCAACTTTAGGACATTCTGATAATTCAGAATTCTTGCTATATGATAAAACTGGTTCTTTAGGCTACATGCCTGTGGTATGACATGTTTTATTGTGAAAGGATATGAATCTGTATTGTGTTCAACTGAACCATTTGTTATCAGTTTAGTAAAGTGTAAAGGGGACAAGACAAACATACACCTGATTGGAGTAATTGTTACATACATTTGTGAATGCATTTGAGATTATTTTTCCATGTAAGTATGTGACAAAGCAATGAGCTCATAAGATTCTTCATGGGTTTGGGCGACAGTGGCTCATCCTAAACAGGGCCAAGTCCTCTAGAAGGTTTGTCCACCTTTTCTCTCAGTTCTTGGGCATCCAGTTCTTTGTTCCTGTTTATAGGTGACCACACATGTACGTCAGTATTTTTGAACCTAGTTCACAGACTCAGAGCCTCTGACATCATCTGGCATTCATTCTCTTTTTGCGGTTCACTCACCCTTTGCACCTTTGTTTCTCAGATGAGTACACATCTGTATTATATCCTATTTCGAAACTCTGTCTCTCTTCTCTCAGTCTAAAATATGGATACTCACTATACTGGAAGGGTGGTAATTGTCCAGTTGATGCTCCGAGAACCAGTAGGACTTGCCATGGTAGCTTGTCTTCACTCATGGATTGGCTACATTGATGTCAGGGATGGTCTTGAATAGAGCCTCCATTAGCGTGGGGGGTGCTGCAAGCTCTGGTTTGATGATCACATCTGGCACTGAGAGTTTACTCTGAATCATCCTAGAGATTATAAGGATTTGTGGCCTATATAGGTACTGCATACATCATAGTTGGAGTGACTAACGAATCAAGAAGTTATCCTTTTGTGTGAGGCTCTTGAAAATGGGCTAGGTGACAGTGCTCTGTGGAAATGGTCTATGTTTTTTCGCATGTTGATTGTAGAGGCTTTATTCTCACAATTATGCTTCTCTCTGCTTGTCATTGTGAGAATCTTAAGGGGTGTCCTCAACATAGTGGAAGGATGGTAATCATACTGATAACTCATGAAGTATTAAGCATACCAAGACAAGTGGTGGGTGTCTGTGGGAAGGCACTGTGGAGTACTCTAGGGGCTGGTGTGTAAGTCTATCTGGGCTCATGTCTCTAACTTGTCTTACATAGGTCACAGGTGATGATTTTGGATAGATCTTGAACTACCATGGGGGGCTATTGCAAGCTCTACATTGGTTTTATTTGTTGTAACCAGCCTCCATGTATCAAAGCACAAACTCTAGTAACAAATGTGGCGCAGGGATAGTGATCCCTCTCTGTGATTTTTTATTTTCTTTTTTGGGGGGGGGGGGTGTTTTGTGAGAGTGACTTCTAGGGGTATGGTAAGCTTATGAATTCAGATACGGAGGCAATACAAAATTGAAAATACAACAGCACATATAGGGCAGGTCTAAAAATCAGAAAAACATAGCTGTGAGGAGGGGGGAGTGCTGAATGCTGTTGCACCAGCAAACATGATCAGCTATGCAGGGTTATCCTATTGGCTGGAATGTTACCCATGAACAAATGTGATGTTGGGTATTTGGATAATCTGAGGGTCCAATGTGACTATTGGAAGTTATCTAATTTGCCTTGGCAATTGAGAATTGTCCGATCTATCATCGTGGCCAAAATAACATGCAGATCTGGAATTTGATGTGGCCTCAAAGAGAATTGGTATCGATAAGTTGCTACCTCTCTATACTTTCCCGTCATATGTATTCAAACATACGGAGACTGCGACTCCACACAATACTTGTTGATTGGGTTTATCGTGTCCAATATGCAAAGGGCCCTACGGTGGATCGTTGTGATCAGAGAGTGTGAAGAAATGCTCTAAATGCAAAAAAGCATGAAACCAATCGTACAACAAAGCACAAACTGATAAACTCAGAACACAATTAGGGTTAGGGTTAAGGTAACTCAGAGATAGTGAACACAATGAATAATAAAGTGAATGAATAATGAATATACAATGCTCATGCAACAAACATACTATGTAGTTAATATTGAACCTCGAACTCTCGTATCCGTAGAATCAAGGCAAAGGTTATGAGTTGTAGAGTGTGTCGTACTCCAAATGCAACCCGAAGTGTAGCAAAGGCAGCCAGGGAAGGCTGGATCTGATGGAGACAGCAGTGCAGGAGAGAGAAAGACTAAAAATGCAAGTACTTGTGGAGAGAAAATATGTGAAACAGCTGTTAGATGCAAACGCAACAGACAGAGGTGAGGGAATGTCAGGGCTGCAGCCAGAAAACCAAAACTCAACATTCAAAGGAGAGAGAAGATGATGGCGACAGCTGCCAATAGGTGGCGACAGCATCCAATTGTAGGCAACAATTCCCAACTATAGGCGATAACTCTTGGGATGTGGCGACAATAGCAAACACACCAGAAAGGTTGGAATCAGGCGCTAGATGGTAGCAAGTGGTTAGTGGAAACTTTGGTCGTGATGTTCTTTGCGAATGGAATGTAGGCAACAAAGTTATGGTTCCTAAAACTTGCAAAAACGAGATTGAGGGAGAGCAGTGGGCTGCATGTATATTTGTAGAAAGTTTGGGATACCCAAATTAGGGTTTTGTATGTTGGATACAGTAACTCTCTAGGATCGCGTTTCTTTTTAAAATAAGAGGTTTTCATCATTAATTAAGCATGTTTTGGAACTGTTTAAGCTAGGCTAATGCATTTTTAGCTCAACACTCCCTCTCAGGCCCAAAATTGAGCCATGATAAATATGCCCTTGATATATATTTTCTTGTACCCCAAGGCGTCCCACCCCAAAGCAGCCAAGGCATCGAGTAAAGGGTGCACGTTGGCTGCCCAATGACCTACCAAGATTACAGAGATGATGGTTATCTTACGAAGGGAGTCCAAGTGATCACCCCAAAGAGGCCAGGGCATCAGGCCAAGGGTGCGTGTTGGCTGCCCAAGGGGCTACTAAGTCCTGCAAAGGCGGATGGAATCAACAATGGGCTTTTTGAGTTGTTAAAAAAAAAAAGGACTGTTGGTAATTTTGTTTTTTGTTTAAATAAAAGATGTAGCATTAAGTGAGGATGTAGATGAAGACCTTGACTCGTCTTAAAAGATAAGTATATGAGGAGGTATAGTATTGGGATCCATACCATTTATTTATGAGCAGAGATGTAGGAACAATATGGTGCAGATTGGGGGAGCCATGTCACCCCACACTCATAAGTGACCTAGAGACGTGGCACTCCTATGCAGAGGGACTATATGATGTACGACACTAGCCATCGATTCCCCACCCACCAGAGCCCCGCCCTGCCGCATTCACCTTCTTCAAACATGATATGGTGAAGAGAGCGATCTAGCATCTACAACATGGATGATCGAGGGATCACACAAGCATATAGGGTGAGCACTTCATTTATGCAGTGGACATTTTGGCTCCTTTCCTTGTTTTTATGTTCAATAGGGCTCTAGCAGAGGGCTTTCCAGATGAGTGGACCATGCATACCATAGTGCCCATCCACAAGTTTGGAGACCCCCTAGATCCAGGTGACTATAGAACCATCATGGTGGGCCACACATTGGCAAAGATATATGGCACAGTGATAAAGGTAGAGTTTAGTGCGTATGCCGAGAGAGGAAGATTGCAAGCAGTAGGATAGGTTGGCTTCCAATGGGGGTTCTTGACACTTGACCATATCGTCACCTTGAGGAGCATGATTGAGTAGGCGAAAATGAGAAAGATGTTACAAAGCGGAGCACATGGCAAATCTAGCAAATCAAATCTCAATCATAAACAAAGAACTTAGTGGAAAAATCTAACAAATCAAACATCTCAACTATTAAATACAAACAACATTATAATATATAAGAGGATTTGAATAACTCAATAGATTGAGAAAGATAAGAGAAAAATGCACGATTGGGCCCAACCTTCCCCATGGCAAAAGCCATGGTTTACCATCCTTAATTATATCTTATAGTTTTATATGTATATTTGTATTCATATCTTATATAGATTTACAAAGAAAGTACAAATATCAATTGCAATACAAAGTTTTGAGAGTCAAGAGGTATCGTGTAACATGCTGCAGTCGCTGCAGAAAATTCTGTGCACTGAATCTTGACGTTTTGACATCATCCTCGCGTCCGGAGCGTGCCTAAACCCCCAAATTGACTCTTGAAGCTCTGAATTCCGATTGCGGATGAGGGAGAAACGAAAAACTCAGTTTTCATCCTGTTCTCTTGTTTTGCGCGCGATCTTGTTGCTTTTATAAACAGAGCTAGAAAGCCTTCTAAACTTAACCATATTAAGAAAATAGCAAGGTATTCCATAAAGAAAGCTTCTTTCAATAAAAGTATATCTTAAATCTTATATTCTAAAATAATCTATATTAAAAACAAATAAATGTGATAGAAGTCCAAAAAAAACTCAAGCGGCACGTTGCGCTACTTGCTCCCCGCCCCAACTACGTGCCATCCGGTTGGTCGTCCGTCCGATCGCGCCATCCGTCCGTTTGTTTCGCCCGCTGTCCGCCGACGGTCGCGCCATCTGACTGGTTGCGGCCGCTGTCCAACTGTCTTGCACACTGTCCGACTGATCGGGGCCGTCTCAGCACTGCTTGCGCCTCCCTGTTCTGTTCGTGTGCCCTCACCAAGTTGTGCAACAGCTGTCTGTCAGCCGTTTCCCCCCTCGCTAGTGACAACCACCTGCGGCAATCCCCCACCCCCAAGTTGCTCCCTCCCCTTGTAGCAACTCCCCATTTAGTAGCGTAGCAGCGCGATAAGTAGGTTCTCCCAGAAGGGACGGGCAATGGAAACCTTTGGTCAGACGCCGGCGTACTCATCGAGTGCCTCCCAGTCGAACACCTTGCGCGTAGTCCTCTCTGAGGAGCAGCTCTTAGCCGTCCGAGCTAAGGAGTTGGAGTTAATGGAAACAACAATCTATGGTTAGGTAGTAGGACATTCCCCAGCTAGGGCCCAGCTTCAGGACTGGCTCCATTCCACGCTGAGCATCGGCTCGGCACAGATCATGGAGGCGGTCCTGTTGGCCAAGGGATCTTCATGGTCCGCCTCAGTTCGGCAGACGCAGCTCGCGAGCTACTTGCCAGTTCACCTTACGCATCCACGAAGGGGGTCATATACATGGTCCCTTGGTACAGTGGTTTCACGGTGGAAGTGTTTGCACTCCACAACAGGTTTCTTCGGCACCTGGTCACCCTCCTCTTCCCCGGCCTGGCGATTGAGTACCGCCAGTTAGTGGAAGACTTCGGGAGGCTCTTCGGCACTGTCCTTCCCGCGTCCTTCGCGGATGCAGTGACAGCGGCAAGGGTCCCAAAGGTACGTGTGGCAGTGAAGGAGGTCAAGGATATCCCATAGTTCCTAGAGATTGAGGCAGGCGGGCATTCCTTTAGGCAGCAAGTCACTGTGACTGGGCAACCAGGGCAGTGCTTGCGCTGCCACAACTTTGGGCATTAGGCAGCAGTTTGCACACGGTTTGGAGCCAAGGCGGCTCCGCCCACAGGTCCGCAAGTGGATGCTGACAGTTTCACAAGGGTCGAGAGGCGATAGAGAAGGAGACGGCAAGGAGGGGCGTAGCTAGCTCCTCAGGCCCAGCCTCGTTAGCAGGGTGATGGTGGACGAGCCTCCCCCCCCCCCCCTCCACTGACCACGGCCCACAGCCCCCCCTTGCCAGGGCTACCACCTCATCCCCACACCCATCATGCATCTCTAGCCATCCCACCATAGCGCGATCCACTCCACCCCCATCACCCCTCCTACCGAGTACTCCCCCTGACCCGCACCCAGGTCAGGTGAGCCCCCCCAGACCCACTCCCCCTCCTCCCACAGGAGGTGATGAGCCACACACACCTACCTCCTTTGCACACCAGTATATCCCCCCCCGTCCACATAGCTACTAGCTCATCTGCCCTTGCCACCTGCCATACTTTCCCGAGACAGGCACAACTGCTGCCACAAGAGTTTTTTCGCAGTGGCCCGTGATCTTACCTGCGAGTTGCGGAGCGCGGAGAGTTTCCACTACCTCTAGAGGTGGGGATCTTCATGGTTCGTAAGTCAAGGAGGGGCAAGGTCCACCTACTAGCACCATCGGATGGACCAAACTACGCTTTCTTTTTTCAGTCTTCCTTCTCAGAGGAGTGGACGACTACACAGATTGAGGAGGAATTGAAGAGTCAGGTGGCAGATCACATCTCCCAGTGGATGGGAGATGAAGGACTAGCACTGTTCGCACAACAGTGGCCAGGTTGCATGATGGACATTAACTGGTGGGCTGGCGCCGACATTCCGCATTTGAGCATTATCTTTCGAGCCCCCCCACAGTGGGGAGCGCTGAGGGATGTGATTGAGTGGCCCCCGGCACAGGCGGCCCGTTTCTACCAGTGTATAGAGTCGCGGTTTTCAGCATGGCTAATAGATGCATTGATAGTACCACCTGGAGCATCTATTACCCCTATGGTCTGGCCGAGGGCCACCATGGGGAACTGGAGCTCACCAATCCAGATTGGCGGCAAAACGTACCTGCATGCTTCGCAGTCTCTCTTCCTCATCTGCAACTTCCACGCCGAATAGATGCCTGTTCGGTCAGTCATAGGTTTCCCCATGAGCCTACACCTTGCATCCTGGAATGTGTGAAGTCTCCACTACAGTGGGGTGCGTGGTTCGAGGAAGTTGATTGTCCGGCAGGAGCTGCAGCCTGCCCTCGCCGGATGGATAGCCATCTTGCTACTGCAGGAGCACAAGCTCACCCTCGCCCAGGCTTAGCGGGTTGGGAAGGTATTGCCGGGCAGCTCGCATACTTATTGGGAGCAAGCCATAGGTGCCCACGGCAGGAGCGGAGGTGTATGCACATCTATTGGTCCGAGTCTCACCACCTGTGTACGAGACCACAGGACGATAGTGGTAGGAAGGGCTCTATGGATCAGACTGGATATTGGGGACTCGTGTATTGGAGTCCTCAATGTCTATGCCCCTACGGAGGTTAGGGCACGCAGCAGGTTCTGGGTGGAAATTGTAGGTGGACTCCTGGATTGTTGGAGGAGATTTCAACAATCTGGAGGCTTTGGAGGACCAGCAGGGTAGGGGAAGAAACTACCAGGGCATGGCTGGGGAGGAGTAGGAGGCATGGGAGGTCTTTTTGCTTGCAGTCAGAGCACGGGATGCCTGGAAAGACCCTGCCTTCCACAGGAGGGAGAGGTCGTTGGACTTTTCTTGGGGTTACAGGCGGCTAGGCGGAGCCTTGCTGGAGGGGTTGGACAGGTTTTATGTGGGAGAGTGGGGAGGTTCTCGCGGAGGCCAGATTGGGCAGTTGGCAGGCACCACACTATCCGATCACTGCCCGGTTCTCCTGGCACTTGATCCCCTAGCATCCGCCCTAGATACACGATCCTGTCAGATCCCTGAGTCAAGCTATAGGAGGGAGGAGGTGTCGAGACAGATAGAGCAGATCTGGACCAAAGAGTGGGTGAGGAGGGACAGGATAGCAGAGGAGGCTGCAGAGGTCCTAGCCGAGTCAAGCAGAATTTGCCAAGAGGCAGCTCTACAAGCCAGGCAGCAGTGCTGGGAGGAGGAGAGAGCACTCCGGCGGGACCTGACAGCTATGCAGAGATTGTTGCAGGAGGCACCAGGTGTTAAGACTTCAAGCTCGATCTACTATCTTTGGTATGACCATACCCGACACTTAAGTTGTCCAGTTGTACCACACTATGCGGACATTAAATAAGTCAGTGCTTAGGACTTAACTGCTTTGGTGTGAATGGTCCTTTGTGACCTTAGGTTGTACATTCACTAAGTAGTGTGGAATGATAAAAAAAAGTGAGAGAGCACTCTGCTCTGACTGTTGCTTCTTCACTCTTGTCTCTGTCTCTGATTGTTAACATGGTATTAGAGCACCCATGAGTGGGCTCTGTGGAGTGCATATGGGAAGAAGAAGACCTGAAGATTGAACTGTCAGGGTTGAAGAGAACAAAGGACTGACTATCATTTTCCTCCATTGCTCTAACACAAGGTATGCATTGTGGAAGAAGACTTGCCATTGTCCAAGAGGCCATTAGTGGCTAATTTGGGAGTCTTCTAAGGTTGCATTAGGCACATGAGAGTGCTTACATAGCATCATTGGACACACGACCTGCTGCTGGAACCAGATCTACAGGCTGCGTGATTGTGCCAGATTCAAGGGCTGCTCCTGCACGCAGAGATTCAGGTTGTTGATGGTTCCCGAGGTGATATAAACCATGTCTACACTCAATGGAAGGTGGTCTACATCAATGGTAAACAAATGCTTGCATATGAGCTCATCTATGAGCTGTACAGACAGACTGCAGGTCTGAAAAAGACAGTTCACTGCTGTGTACAGTGAATATTCAGCAAGCACTTGACAGTAAGTAAAAGATTGAGGCTTCCGGGCATGCGCAAAAGGGTCTGTTGAGCATAGACATATTTGTGAAGACATATGCATTGACTGACATGGTTGTGGACTGAAGTTATTGACTGAAATGCTCAGTTTTGGGAAGTCATTGACAGGCTGAAATCTGGCATGAGCAGTGTGGGCTACATGTATCACTACACTCTGAAGTGTATCAGTCACTCTACTTAGCTCTAGGTACATGGTGACTTGCATATGTCTCTCAAATGCTGTGAGCATTGAAAAGGGAGTTGAAGCAAATGTATGGAGCGGAAGCAAGATGCTTTGACATGGTTCTTGCATGTCATGAACAGTAAATAACCAGTAAATGCCTTCATTGCTACTGACTCTTGGAGACAGATCATTCTTGGATGAGGTCAAGATCATGTATTGAGTTCTATGCATGGTAGCATAAGGTTATGACATTTTGCAAAGTCTTTGGGATTGAAATACCTTGACAATGACTGTTTTTTTCAGTGGCTGAAATATACAGCAGGTATATCTTGTTTTGTACTTGCAACAAATGTCATACTCTATGTCAGAGTGATGCAGAGATAGATCTCTGAACTGCTGCAAGCGTTATGGGACATGTGTGACATGTATACTCAATGTTTTTGGCCTTAAAATTACAGCTGGTTACTCACAGTTTACAGTTTTCAGACTGTATGTATTTACCCTGGCAGTGAGGTTGCAGGAGTTTAAGTTGAAGCAAC
The DNA here is from genome assembly GCF_053477565.2 of Lygodium microphyllum. Classification (NCBI taxonomy): domain Eukaryota; kingdom Viridiplantae; phylum Streptophyta; class Polypodiopsida; order Schizaeales; family Lygodiaceae; genus Lygodium; species Lygodium microphyllum. The sequence goes on from NC_141158.1 coordinate 1,467,833, forward strand.
TACATAGCATATGTATTGATTGTTATACCTACGGGTTAGACCACTTGTTTGTGGACTGTTTTTGAGCTGTCATTGGGCTGAAATACCCTGGTTTTTTACTGCAATTAATTGCAGAAAACTGTCATAAACAGTTAAGGATTGAACTTGGTCAGTCATACTTGTTGGCTTGCAGAAAGTCAGGCAGTGACTAAATATTGTCTGGTACAGTATGGCTAATGCAGAGAGGATTGACAACATAACCCAGATAGTGGGGGAAAAGCTTGACAGTAACAAGATCGACCTACGGCTGATCAGAGACGATTACACTGAGCTTGGACAGAAAGAGCTCGTAGAGTCTTGCACTGGCTCTCTTTATGTATCTCAGATGCCATGGTAATGCAGATAATGAACTGCGGCTCTCCTAAGAATGCACGGGACATTTTGGTCAAGTATTATGGCACAACCACAAGTGCCAGGAAGATACAGTTGAAGCAGAAGTTCAACAACATGGAGAGAAAGAGCAGATCTATATAGAATTATGCCACGGAGGTTAAGACCATTGTGGATCAGCTGGCATCTGTTGGTTCATAGGTTGAAGATGAAGACATGGTTACTATGACATTGAATGGCTTGGGGCCTAAGTATAAGTCTTTTGACACTTCTGTGTCTATGAGGGTTGAAATGCCTGATTTTAATGAGCTAGTTGTGTTGCTTATCCATGAAGAGGCTATGGATCTGGCAGAGGAGGCCAGCAGAATGCATCCTATGGCAATAACAACCAGTAGGTATCAAACACAAGAGGTGGTGGAAACTTTAGAGGCAGGGGGAGATCTAGCCCTAGAAGCAGAGGCTCCTGGCAACAACAGCGTCCATCTGACAATCCGAATAAGGATAAGGATTGTCATTACTGCGGGAAGTATGGTCATATTGCCAAGGACTGTTGGAAGAAGCAGGGCAATCAGAAAGGCAAACAACATGGACACTTTGGTACGTCTAGTCAGGCAGATGATACTTCAAGAGATAGATTGTTTGCCATGCAGTATGTAAAAGACAGAGCTGCTGAAAAATCCACTAATGATGCAGTTTGGTATATTGATTCAGGGGCATCGAACCACATGACCCCTCACGGTGATTGGTTCACTGATATGGTGGCTGAAAAACATGGCTATGTCTGTACAGGTGATGACACGCAGCATAGCATTGAACCTAAAGGCAAAGTGCCTCTTGTGGTTCATGATGAAAGAAAAATTTGCATGATGTACTACATGTTCCATCGATTACGAAGAACTTACTGTCTGTCGGTCAGATGATGGAGCAGAACTTGCAAGTTAGATTCAATAAGCATGGCTGCTTTATTGAAGAGTTTGGAAATGGATGCAAGTTGATAGCTCGCTCGCGGTCACAGGAATGGCAGAATGTTTACTCTTGATGCTACTTTGCCAGAGCTGAATTCAGCTTTGTTTGCCCATGCTTCTGGTACTATCAGAAATTTGGAAATTTGGCACAAGAGAGTAGGGCATGTAAATTTGCAAAGGCTGCAAATTATGTAGAAAAAACAGCTCGTTACAGGTTTACCCAAGTTCCAATACTCAGATATTGGTCATTATGCGATGCTTGCCAGTTTGCTAAGCAATCCAGGTTGCCATTTGTCAGGCATGTAAGGCAGAGTACACGTCCATTGCATTAGTGCACTCTGATGTTTCGGGGCTAGCCCATAATGCATCTATGGGAGGCTCAAAGCATTATGACATTCATTGATGATTACAGTCGCTATACTTGGTTGTATATCCTGAAAACAAAGGATGAGGTGTTTGTTGTTTTTCAGCAGTTTAAAAAGCAGGTTGAAAAGGAATTTGACTGCTATATCTCTTGCTTGAGATCAGATAGCAGTGGGGAGTATGCGTCAAATGAGTTTGACAATTTTTTGGCTGAAAATGGCATACGTAGGCAGCTTACCTGCATCTACACTCCTCAGCAGAATGGGGTAGTTGAAAGAAAGAACAGGGTCTTGATGGAAGAACAGGGTCTTGATGGAAGCTGCTCGTACCATGATGAATGAGAAGAATATGTTGCTCTATTATTGGGCTGAGGCTGTTATGACAGCCATGTATATCTTGGATCGGACTCCCACTGCAGGTATTCATGAGATGACACCATTTGAGAAGCTGTATGGCTATAAGCCGGATGTAACTCACATGAAAGTCTTTGGTTGTCTTGCCTATGTGCACATTCCAGATGAGAAAAGGAAGAAGCTGGATCCAAAAGCGCATAAATGTTTTTTCATTGGATATTCACTGGAGAAGAAGACATACAAATGCTATGATCCCTCTACCAGGGAAACTTTGGTGAGCAGGGATGTTATCTTTGATGAGATGGGCTCTTGGTATGTATCACCGGCTGCATTGCCATCGGATATGCCTTCTACTCATGTATCTACTGTTGATTTGCAGCAGAGCACTGCTATGACAGGTCCTAGTGGTCAGACAGTATCCCCATGGACAGGGAGATTGAGGAGCTCACCGTCCACTGACACCAGTGTGTCAGTGAGGGGGAGATATGATGCCTTGGACAGCAAAGGAAAAGTGAAAGCTACTGAGGATGCATTTGGTATGATGACACCTGGTAGAATGACTTCTGGATATGAGTCTTTTGACACTTTAGACAGTGAACTTGGTATTTCGACTGTCTATATGCCTGGCACAAGGCAAAGCAAGTACATTCCGCCTCATGAGAGAGGGGAATTGAGTAGTGCACCATAGCCTAGACGCTCACAGAGGGTCAGATACCCTGTTGACAGGTTGACGTACAATGGCTACTTTGCAAAGCATTATGCTTACATGACAAAAGTGATGGAGATCAAAGAACCAGGTACATATGCTGAAGCAGTGAAAGATGAGAATTGGTGTGCAGCTATGGATGAAGAAATGAATGCCTTGGCTGAAAATAAGACATGGGATCTTGTGCCACTGCCTGAAGGGAAAAAGACCATTGGCTGCAAATGGGTCTACAAAATCAAATGCAAGTCGGATGGCAGTGTGGAAAGGTACAAAGCCAGGCTGGTTGCTAAGGGGTATGCCCAACAGTATGGACTTGATTATGAGGAAACATTCAGCCTTGTTGCCAAGATGGCAACCATACGTACCGTGATTGCTTTGGCTGTTGCTAGAGGCTGGAAATTGCAGTAGATGGACGTGAAGAATGCCTTTCTTAATGGTGACTTAGCAGAGGATGTCTATATGGTTCAGCCGGAAGGGTATGTTCACCCTGATTTTCAGCATTATGTATGCAGGCTGAAAAAGGCATTGTACGGGCTGAAGCAGGCTCCGAGAGCTTGGCATGCTAGGATCGGTAACTACTTGCACAGATTGGGATTTGCTGTTGGTAGGGCTGATCACAGCCTATTTACAATGAAGAGTGACAGTGGCTTGGTAGTGCTGGTCATATATGTTGATGATTTGATAATCACTGGTGATGATGACTTGGGCATACAGCATGTAATGAAGATGCTGAAATCTGAATTTGACATTAAGGACCTAGGAGAACTGAAGTATTTCTTGGGCATTGAGGTAGTTCCAGCTGAAAATGGTTTATGGCTGATGCAAAAGCACTATGCCATGGAAATGCTGAAGAAGTATGGCATGGCTGAATGCAAACCATTGGATACACCTCTTGATCAGAATGTCAAGCTGGACATTAGCATTGGAGCTGAAATTCAGGATGTGACTATGTACAGGCAGATGGTTGGAAGTCTGATCTACTTGACCATCGCTAGGCCGGACTTGAGATATTTAGTTGGGCTCATAAGTCAGTTTATGCAGAAGCCCAAGAAGCCACATTTGGATGCTGTTAGGCGGATTATGAGATATGTTAAGTCCACTATAGATTATGGGCTGTTCTATGTGAGAGATAAGCCCTTGAAACTGGTTGGATACATAGATGCGGATTGGGCAGGATGCTCATATGATCGCAGATCTACAAGTGGATATGCTTTTGGCTTTGGAAGTGGCATGATTAGCTGGAGTAGCAAGAAGCAACCAACGGTTGCATTTTCTAGTACTGAGGCAGAGTACAGGGGTGGTGCATTGGCAGCATGCGAGATTTCATGTCTGCTCAAGCTTATGGCTGATTTGAATATTCAGGTGGATGCTCCAGTGACCTTATTATGCGACAATCTCAATAGTGTACTCCTGGCAACGAATCCAGTATACCATGCCAGGACAAAACACATAGAGGTACACTACCACTTCATCAGAGAGATGGTTCTTGCAGGGAGAGTTGATCTCATGCATGTAAAGACTGATAAGCAGGTTGCGGATATCTTTACCAAGTCCTTGGGTAAAGATAAGTTCAGTGTTTTTAGACAGCTGCTTGGTGTGCAGATGCTGTCTTGAGCTTGAGGGGGAGTGTTAAGACTTCAAGCTCGATCTACTATCTTTGGTATGACCATACCCGACACTTAAGTTGCCCAGCTGTACCACACTATGCGGACATTAAATAAGGCAGTGCTTAGGACTTAACTGCTTTGGTGTGAATGGTCCTTTGTGACCTTAGATTGTACATTCACTAAGTGGTGTGTGGAATGATAAAAAAAGTGAGAGAGCACTCTGCTCTGACTGTTGCTTCTTCACTCTTGTCTCTGTCTCTGATTGTTCACACCAGGGGATCCCATCCTCCACGCATAGGAGGTGCGTGCGCGTGCAGCCATTACTGGCCTAGAGGATAGGCGCTCGGAGTTCTCTTTCCGCAATTCAGCAGCCTTCTGGGCGCGGAAGGGAGATACGATGTGCAAGGAGTTCTTCCAAGTGCACCAGCCCCGCACCGCGGGAGAGTAGATAGGTAGCCTTAGGGACCAGTATGGGAGGACCCGTTCTAGCCCTGATGAGGTGATGGAGATTGCCACCGACTATTATATACGCCTCTTCCAGTAGGAGACAACTTCAATTAGAGGACAGAGATGTAAACAACAGGTATGGGATCGCATCCCGTCCCTCGTCACAGAGGAGACAGGACATGCCCTCCTAGTCCCCTTCATAGAGAAGGAACTAGAGGAGGCTTTCCATACACAGGATGGGCAAAAATGCCCGGGGGAGGATGGCCTCTCTAAGGCCTTCTTCACGACCTACTGGGAGGTGGCGAAGGATTCCCTACTGAGGGCTTTCCAGGAGATATTCACCTTAGGACAGATGCCAGGGAGGCTCTCGGCAGGCGTCATCAGCCTCCTCCCCAAAGGGGGAGACCGGTTGGAGCTATCCCAGTGGAGACCGATTACCTTATTGTTAGTGGCCTATAAGGCTCTAGCAAAGATGATTGGTAGACGATTCAGCCGGTGATCTGGAACCTCCAGGTCAAAGATAGGGAAGGGGCACATATTGGCAAGCGCCCCACATCTAGTGGGCTGGGTGGGAGGCCGGCCTGGCTCGTTCCATTAGGACATGGCGGGAGGTGTACAGGATGGCAGACAAGGAGGTGCTACAGCGAGTATCAGGATGCATGAGAGGAGTGGAGTTGAGGAGAAGAGAGATAGACGCGGCAATATCTCCGGAGTGGCTTACCCCCCCGATTTGAGAACCGATAGAGGCCGGGGAAGTATGGGCAGCCAGGTTCTCTCCAGCAGGCATCCCTCTTCAGGTGGCAGGTAGAGTGGGTGGCGCCCCCGAGGGGACTTTCTTTACCGTTTAGGAGGGGGAACGTCTGGCCCTTGACAGAGGGCAACAGGATGAGGGGATTGCCACCCTTTCATGGAGGAGGATTCGGGTGGTGGGTCTTTAGGGGAAGACTTGGCGACTGGACCCCTATGATTTTTGGATGGAGCTCAAGGAGTGGCGCCTTTGGATCTGGGAGGGTAGACCACTTGATGAGCTGGAGTGGGACCCAGGAGAGTGGCTATGGCCGGCCTCTGCGGTTGCAAAAAAGCCACCCAGGCTCCTAGAATACACTGCCAGGATTGGCAGACATGTACTGATGCAGGAGGATATGGACTGGGCGCCGTCACGTAGCAGGCATTGGGCGGAGCACAGCATCACGGAGCCTTTCTGACGGACTTTCTGGCGCCGCCTATGGGATAGTTGGAGGCCGATGCGGGTGTCATATTTTTTATGGTTGGTGGGACATGGAGGATTGGCGGTGGGAAGTTGGCTTGCCTAGATGGAGAAGGAGGGAGGTTGTAAGCGCTGCACACAGCAGTTTCTAGAAACCCCAAAGCATTGCCTTTGGTCTTGTGAGGAGGCGCAGCTTGTGTGGAGAGGAGCATGCCGTATCCTTCGACGTATAGCCCCCAACCTCGGGTATATTTCATGGGGAGCTTTTTGTTGGTAGGCAGTTAGTCAGGGCTATCACCTTCTGTTTGAGGTCGGGATGTAGGACACGATTTTCATGATCGAGCCAGGGTCATGCGCAGTGGTTGGTCTGGAAGCTCTACCTATCCGACAGGTACTGGAGCCCACAACGGACCGCTCAGAGATATGGGAGATCATAGGGAGTCTTACTGGTTGGCACATCTGGAAGGCGCGATGCCAGGTGGCCTTCGGCGGTGAGAGACTCGCAGCACCTGCGACCTTAGCAGAGCTATGGACCTCCATCGTTCACTCCCTCCGCGGCCGATGGAACCAGGTGCAAGGCGAGTCCAGGGCTCGTCAGGAGCTCCGTGGTCACTTCATGTGTACCTGGGGCGGCCAGGGTCTATTTTTCGTGATGCAGGTAGGCAGTCCCGTTTGGCGATATACCCCTCCCCCATGGCTTCTTGCCTCCATCCCCCCTAGACCGCCTTGAGAGGCTTGTATACATGATGTAGTGGTGACTTTGCATCAGCTTGAATTTACTCTGTTGAGCATGAGCACTCCGTTGTAATCAGTTTTTTTTGAGTAATATAATCAGCCACATTCTACCGAAAAAAAAAACAAATAAATTAATAATACTATGGACAATGATCTAATTATTACTAAAGAAGTTTAAACTTATAACTTACAAATAGAGTAATAATTTTAATAATACAATATCATATAAATGCATAATAATGTATATAATACTTAAGATAACTAATCATAATTATGAAATTTACGCATGGACTTACGCTAATGCCTAGTGCTACCCAAAGCCATCGTTACTTGCTCTACACATCAACTGAAGCATTCACAATTGTTTATAAATAAAATAAACAAACAATAGTGAATACCTAGCAGTCTTCAGTTACAAATCAACTTCTCGCACAAGGAATCCACCTTGTGTACGAGCCCCGGCAAATAAATATAGTCTTACGAAATCCACCGCAAAACCTCACGGAATCCATCGTGGGATAAAAAACTCACGGAATCCATCGTGGAATATGCCTCCTGGCATCAAAAGAAGGGGCTTTATTACTTCTTTGTGGATTTCTGGAAAGCCTTAGATATAGTTCCACGAGATAGACTATTACAGAGGCTAGAGACATTGGGGATCCTATCAGACATGATGTGGGGCATCTATGCACTGCATGAGAGGGTGGTAGGTTGAGCGAGAGACCCAAGAGGACTTTCAAAGGTGGTCTCTAGCACCATTGGAGTGAAGCAGGGATGTTCTCTCTCCCCCACACTCTTTGGTCTCTACATCAACGAGATAGAAGATCACATGACACGCGGTGATAGTGATGGGGTGGAGATAGCAGGTATACTTGTCTTCATTATGTTTTATGTTGACGACATAGTTCTAGTCTTTGAATTGCAGGAGGGTCTACAGCAACATCTCCACGTCCTTCATGACTATGGCATAGTTCCATCTAGATACCCTACGTTATTTGGAGGAGACACTTCACTTAGAATAGTCATGGAGTCCTCGCATTAGTGCCACTTGGGCTAGCTCCTAGTTGAGATTCAGAGGTTGTGCACATTACTACTATAGGCTGACACTACACAGAGTGGGCGGCATTAGTCGCAGCTTAGTGATTTCTTCTACACATTGACCACACACATGGCACCTATATAGAGAGGGGTGATAGTCCAGAGAGTGGATGAGATCAGAGAAGCACGTTGCCTGCGGATATAGGGATACTAGACCCAGATGCTGCATCAGAGAGAGATGAGGGAGATCCGCCAACGAGATGAGTAGCAAGTGATAGAGTTGAGGTCCCAGTTGAGATGCTATCCTCATACTTATTTCACTGGGGATATATGACATGCTCTATCCACTGGGGTGGAACTAGATATACAAGTATCATTTAGCCATAGCTAGGCATTTACTATCTCATTCTCCCATTGTATCCCTATATGAGCATTATTTTGTTTCGTACACCACCTTGACTTCTTTTACAGGATATCACTTCCAACACGTCACTTTTTGATGTGCAGTGACTATCAGCATTATACATGATTTTGTCTCATAGGCCAAAGATGTTAATATATGCCTCTCCTCTCTCTCTCTCTCTCTCTCTCTCTCTCTCTCTCTCTCTTTGTGAAGTAGTTTGAATTAATCTATAGAAATATTTACATCATGCCTTATGGCCAACCAAGCACAATCATAGCCTTTTCAGGAATACATTAGGCCTTCAAGCCAACCATACAAAAAGGGAATAGCTGTCATGAAGCCAAAAGGCTAACAAAAGAACACAATGCATGAACAAAAACTCTCTAACAAGCTATCCAGTAGCAATCCATATGAATGAAGGGGATGAGGAGGACAGTACACAAGGGCGTGGAGCAAACAAGGTCCATGCATGGAGCAGCGTTCTCTCCAATAATGAGGCCGCACACACACACACACACACACACACACACACACACACACACACACACACACACACACACACACACAAAGCATACGGGCTACTATTGGACAAATTCGTACTTCCTCTAATAGGCTACAATTGGAGGTAGGTAGATGTGCAGATACTCTAGTAGAGGATAGGACTTGCTTGCTTTGTGGCCGAGAGCCTAAGACAGAGGAGCATTATATATGTAGATGTGCAGTATACTATGACAGATGATTATGGTACCTTGGGCTCTTGCGTGATGGTTTTGGACCTCTTTGTTGTATCATGGAGTGTGAGGACTGGATATGCCTAGGTCTTTTCCTTCTAGAGGTCCAGAGATGCCGCACAACACTACTGTGAGATAGGAGGCCAGCTCACTTAGAGGGACCCCCACAGAGAGCAGTGACAGACTTTTTTCACAGATTTGATCCTACTGGCACTAGTGACCTTGCAGAGATAGAGCCACCCCGCCAAACACCTCCCATTCCATGCCGTGGAGTCACATTGGATAGAGCCATTTCACTTCTCGAGCACAATGACCCCATCTATGAGGACCTCTTCTGAGGAGGTGGCACCACAGTCAAATTAGAGCCATTATCATGAGACACCAAAGACTCACCACCAAGCATATCAGTGGAGCAGTTAGGGACCGCATCATAGCTAAGATTATGTGTAGATCTTGAGGTCAGCTATAGCCTATAGTGTCCACCACATTTTTCTGCACATAGTTTTGTTAGATTTGGGTTTCCTTTTCTTTCTACTGATGGGACAACACTAGACATGGTTCTACTCTAGCATAGTTCTATTGTAAAGTTATTCTTAGCATTGTTTCAAAGGCCACTTCTTTTAATTTTATCTTCACATTACTGATGAGATGACATCAGACATGGATGTACTTTGGATTTTTTCTCATAGGCCATATTGGTCTTATGTAGACGTTAATCTCTCTCTCTCTCTCTCTCTCTCTCATAGGACACTATTTCATTTTTCAGTCTTATAGCCATGTTTTTCATTTTTTCATATTTTCCTGTTCTAGATGAGAAAACACACCATCATTGTATGTATTGCTTTGGTCTCATAGGCCACATTGGCCTTTTAGAGATGTTAATATACTCTTTCTTTCTCTCTCTCTCAATGAGCAATCTCCATTTCTCCTTGCAGCTCCAACAAGAATTATTATTGTATGAACTATTATTTGCTGTTCCGCTCATCTTTGTGACTGTAGCAGTGAATGACAATGTATGCATGTTCATGCAGTGGTTCACATGCAGAGTGAGAGCAAGGGGACGTTTAATTCTGGATGGAGAGTTTATTCTCTTATCCCATCCAGGATTTTGTTTCTGTCAGCTATACAGTCCTGCTAAATTAGTTGAGTGTAATTTTTAGTTGTTCTATATCAGTTATGTGAGTTAAAAGAGATTCCATCAGACTTAAAAGTTATGGCGCGTTGTTCTAACTGTGCTCTTAAGTTTGTTGTTTAAAGTTTTAACTTCTTTATACTTACTGTAAAAGCATCAATTAGTCTAGTTGCATTAACTTGCATTTGCCTAGCTTGGCATGATTATAATCTGAATTTTTGGTTTTATAGTGAGAGAGCTGGATGTACCAGGAGATATTTTGGATCGTAAAGTGTACCCCTTTGAGTTTACAACAGTTGAAATGCCATATGAATCTTATTATGGTGTGCATGTCAAGCTCAGGTATGATTGTAAATGTTGCAGAGTTATTCAATTGCATAAGGTTTCGTAAAAGGCATTGCAATAGCAAGCTCTCGTATATGATTTTCAAGTATCTAGGTTTGTCTTTGAAACACTCCTAAATAGCTCCACACTACATGTGCTTTAAATAGTGCTGATAAAATTTAAATGATCACATGATAAACTGTGAAACATTGCATCTAATTTTATGAGTAACATGGTAAACTATGAAAAATTGGTTCTAGTTTTGTGAATAAAGACAAAACCTTAATAGACAATGAAGGCAAGGAATGGGCAACTTGGTGCTGCCAGGTTGATGCTGAAATCATTTGGGAGCTCATACAACAAATTCAAGGATTTTAGTTACTCTTGGCAGAGTTCCTTGTACTTGTATCTACCTTAGGGGCTTTTGCCGAGGTGCTATTGACAGAATTCTCTTTTTCGGGGTGGGAGGGGGGGAGATCAAGGATTTTTTGTGTTTGTTTGTTTGGTTGTTTCTTTTTCTTTCCCTTTTTTTTTTTGTGGGGGGAGGGGGGAAGCAAGGGTGTACTGTGAATTTTGGTTAGTGTCAAAATCTAGATAGAAAACAGGAGAGGATTCCCACCAAAGAGGCCAAGGTATTGAACAAAGGGTCCTTGCCTTCTTGCCACGTGTCATGTCAACTTGTGTTTTGTCGTTCTACATCTTTGCCAGCCTATCACGTCATCAAAACATGCTGCCTTTTGTTGTTCTTGCCTCAATTAGCCCGTCTTGTTGTTCTTGCCTCAATTAGCCTGTTTTTCATTGATCTGGCCACACCTAATCTGCATTTGTTGCTACCAGACATACTCAAAAGCTATGTGCTGCATTTCAGGATCTATGAGGTATGACTCACTCTCCATCTCATACTCTTTGCCTTGATCCTTCAGACACGGAAGTTCGGACACATCATCAAAACAAGCTGTGTTTTGTTGTTCTTACCTCAATCTGCTCATCTCTACCATTGGCCACACTTGAGCTGGGTTTGCTGCTGCCATACTCGGAGGCTGTCTGATGCATTTGGGGATCCCTCAGAGTACGACACACTCTTAGCTCATACTCTCAATCCCATCCTTGAGACATGGGAGTTTGGGGGTTAGTATTTCACCTTTGCATAGTGTATTTACTGCATTGAGCATCATATATATTCAACATTCATTAGCTTCTTCAATGTTCATTGTCTCTAAGTTACCCTAACCCTAACTATGTTCTTTATCAGTTTGTGCTTTGTTGTATGATTGTGCTTGTCATCTATAGACAAGTATTTCTTTACATTTCAAGAGTAGACGACTGCCTAAGAACATTGTACATAGGCTGCAGATGGTGATACAATAGAAGACATAGGCAAACAACCACATGGCATAGCAGGTGACAAGCTGGGAAAAGTGTGGACAACAGTCGCGAACTGATCAGCTGTAAAAATCAGGCAGAAAACAGTTGCCATCTGATGGAGAAGGCCGGATAGTAGGTGCCAGATGATGCACATCAGTGGGCAGTAGCTCAAATTGAGATAGCCTCAGCGAACAAGATGTGGATAGTAGAGATATGGCACTTGCAAACTGCAAAAACAAGATTAAGGCTGAGTGGTGGGTATCCTATCTATTTATAGATGGATGGGTCCTCCCAAATTAGGGTTTGGCTTATGGGACATAGAAACTCTCTAGGATTGCATTTTTGTTTTATAATAGTTTGGTAATTTTGAGTTTTGGGGCTGTGTAATTAAGAGCTAATTAAGTTTAGAATGCATGTTTAGCTCAACATAGGAAAACCTTGGAGATGATGGACTGACTGTGATCTCGAACATTATGGTAGCTTCATGTGTCTTTGATGTGAGTTCTTCTTGGTCTATTGGAGCCAGAATCTGTTGTTGTTCTGCTTGTTGGGATATATAGGGGAAGGAGAGATGGAGGTTTCCTATGCAAGGAATCATAGGAAGGTTCCAAGGGTGGATGAGGAGGTGCAGGACGTGTTCATGAATGGGAAGTTGGGGGGGGGGGGGGGTAGGGGAAGAAAGGGGGTGTGGGTGTGTGGGGGTAGTGTGTGGTGGTGGTGGGTGGGTGTGGGTGCTGGGTGATGTTTGGGGGGTAGTCCAAACGGGAAGGGCTAGGGTGGCTTGGGCTGAGGTGAAGGCTGTAGCGGTGAGTTGTGTTGACAAAGGGGAGAGGGAAGTGGTAGGGCAAGCAGATGGTAAATGGGATTGGTAGGGGAGAGCAAGGTGGTTTCGTATGTTTAGTACGATACGTTCAATATGTGAATATGTACAGTATGGAACATGCACAAAAATATTAGGAAGAAAATACGTTATTTCGTATGTTCATTAAAAAAAAACCATAAAATTATATATATAAAATCAGCCTACATACATATAAAATGTGCAACCTAAAGATAGATCATGAAGAAGCCTAGGCATTGTGGAGAAGAATGGGGAGAAAGGAGGAGAGGGAGAGGAAGAGGGATTTAAGAAAGGGAGAGGGAGAGGGAGAGGATGTAATATATATGAATGAAACTTAGAAGTGAGAGAGAGGGAGAGGGAGCAGGGGGGGGGGGGGGGGAGGGAGAAGAAGATGGAGAGGGATAGGGAAATGAGAGGAAGAGAAGGTGAGAAAGGGATAGGGATAGGGATAGGGAGAGGAAGAGGGATAGGGAGAGGAGGAAGAGAAGGTGAGGGAAAGGGAGAAGAAGAGGGAGAGGGAGAGGGAGAGAGAGAGTAGGGTGCTTGAAGAAGATAGTGGCTTGAAATTTGAGCTCAAGAGAGGGAGATTAATAAAGATGGAGGCTGATTTGTGTGGTGAGATGGGGGGAGGATGCTGTCCTTTTATAAGGGTTGAGGTGAGGGAGAAGGGAAGAGGAAGGAGTATGAAAGAGGGAGGAGTGTGAAAGAAGAGAAGTTTGAATGTGTAACAGCCCAAAAAAATGAGTGAATGTATGGTATGGTACCATACGAAACTCACCGTACATTCATGGAATGCAACCTTGGGGTAGTCAAGGCTGTGGTGGTGGCTAATAGGGAATTGGTGGGGTGTCTGGGCTATGATGACGGTGGACTAATTAGCGGGGAGATTGTAGGTTGGTGCTGTGCATGTAGATTTGGTGGTGGGCAAGGCTATGTTGGTAGACAAGTAGTGTTAGCACTTCACAAGGTAGGTTGTTGCTTGAGAATCATTGTGTCAGACATATGTGTTTACTCCAGAAGTCAAAGATAGGTTGGAGGCCTGCTTCAAGCATGTACCGTGCTTCAAGGAGGGGGACTGCATATTGGTAATGATGATCGCATTCATCTCAATTAACAAAGATGTATGTGTCTCTTTTGAGAGGTTTTTGTGTTCCTTACACTCATGCTAACATTAAAATATAAAATATAACAATTAATCCTAATACTAACTATTACATCAAGATAAAAATAAGAACAAACCACATGCAATTAATGCTACCCAAGTGACATGGTCTTCTTGGTTGTCGATGATGGTTTGTGAGGGCCTCAAAGTAGCAGCTCCCTATGAAGAACTAATCATCAATAACACCAAAAAACCTATTAGAAGCATTACCCCAATGCCATCTGGAATACGAGTACTAGTCAACAAACATACCTTGTCATACAACTATTGAGAAACCAAATCATTTAGTACATTTCCTCTACTTGATTCCTATTTTTGATTTCCATTCAGCCTCAAAAAGGCTTTATTTGGATCATTAGTTAGTATCTTGGCGTCACTAGAGAGAGCTTGGGTGCCACCCAAGAGACTTCACTGGGTGCCACTCAAGAGAGTTGGGGTGCCACTTGAGACAGTCAATGCCTGAAAATACAGCACTGCCTTCCTTCATTCTTGATCCCACACATTCATTCATTCCTTCTAGCACTATCGCTCTCTTGATCCCACACATTCATTTTTTTTGACACTGTCACTCTCTTCCATATTCTTCTTCTTTCTCCGTCCTCTCCATTGTCATTCATACCCTGCAAGGAGGACATTATGGTTCGTGGCTTTTGCATCCATCTCCACTTGGCATTTTGCAGCCTACATCATCTAGCATCAGTCCTCCTCACCTGGGGTTATCATCAAGCTTGTTTGCAACAGTTTCAGGCCGTCTACCACAAGTTACATCCTCTTTATCAGTCCTACATCAGATATGTGCGTTTTGTGTTTTCTTCACTCCTGAAAGGCTGCCCAAGAGTCGTTTGTTTGCAGCCACTTACATAGAGAGATCTTTATCGGGTATTCTTGCTTGTTCTTCTCCAGTTGGCTGCCCAACACTTGCCTTGATAGTAGCCATCATCTTGGAGAGATTTCAACATATCCTTCATTGCTGAAATCCTTCATCTTTGACAGCTCTTGAGGATTGCGTTTTGCTCCCTCTACAGCTAGCTGTCCTTTTCTTCATTCAGCATTACCTTTGATATCTTACTGCCGGAGGATTGTGCTTCGCTCCCTTCAATGTATAGGTTTCCTTTAGGTGTTGCCGCTTGATTAGGCATGGCAAAGTAGTCATCTTTAGAGATTCGGCTCCATTGTACCAACTTGATTCATTTAGCATAATACTTCTTCTTTTGTGTTTTCTTTGAGTTTCTTCTTCTCTTTGTGTTTGCCGTACACTATGTTTCTCCTTGCAAACCCAACTCTCTCTCTGATATGGTACGAGTGTATACCGTTCTATCATACTATTTTGACATGTTATCAAAGCATATCTATTATTTTGACATAGTATTAGAGCAGAGGTGCTTAGAGAGCAGAAGGCATCACCTCTACCTTTACCCCCCATATTCTGTTGCATCATGGGCATATACCCTTATCTTCTTCTCCCGTGCACCCTCCTCTTACAAGTTTGATGCATTGGTGCTATGGTCTCTCCACAAGGCGGACAGACCACTGGGTGCTCCTCCTATGGCAAGAATGGTCATACCACTGGAGATTGTCGACATCAACCTTTGCTCCCTAACCTTCCGGAGTATGTGTCCTCTCCTTGCATTCATTGTGCCACTTTACATTTCTAGGCCATAGAGATTATTCTACATCAATTATTAGATTTTTATGCTCAAGACAATAAGACACATCCGATGCACACTAAGTCCTTACGAGCCAAAGGAGGATCCAAGATCTAATCAAGCGCTACGACCTCCTGGAGCCTTCCACAATGCACTACTATGGAGGGTTTTCCCACCCATTTGCGAGTGCAATGGCTTTCCCGGCCATAGATTTTGCAGTTTGCTCCATTGAGAGACATGTTGGGTACCATCTCGTCAATCTGCTCATTCGAGACATAGAGACTATTCGACTCCTTCCTTTCCTTCGGCTCCATGGTCCACTCCATTGATAGAGTGGATGTTGCCGACCCATGGCTCCCTAGGAGCCATCGATTTCCTTACCTCCCTTGTCTTGCTCCATAGACATCAACTCTGATGTGGGCATTGAGGAGATTCTGTGTGATACCCCTTCCTCCACTTCCTCCTCTACTCAGGTTCGAGAGGCCATCTCTAGGAGTTACCTAGCTTCTGTGCCATTGGAGCCTCAGATACCTTCTTCAACATTTTTGATGGCACTTCCTTTGTCATCAAACTTTTCAAAGGTCCTGATCTATGAGTTTCTTGATTCCTATCTCACATCAAGAGGGATTTAGGGGGGGACTCATCATAGAAACAAGGAATGCCCATTCCGGCACTTAGGAATGGATTAATGTGTTCCGGGAGTACTAAACCAGCGAAATGCTGGCGGAACGTTCCAACGTGTTCCCTGTCCCATTCCAGTCCCTGTTTCTTGTTTAGAACGGCCGTTTCAACGTGGCATATATTTTTAAAATAAAAAGATTTAAATGTACATTTTCCATGCCATTGCGTGTCTACCCCAATTTCCCACCTTGCGTTGATCTCTTACCCACAGTCTCCTGCCTGTCATCTATCTACCTGCAGCATGTTGCATGTGCAACGTGCTGCAGGTCGACTGATGCCTGCAAGCTGCCCACCTCTCTCTCTCTCTCTCTCTCATTGTTCGGACTCTCTCTCTCTGCCTAGCCTCCAGCTCCCGCATGTGGACCGGCCGCACGTCGACTGGCCCAATACCAGCTCGACACGTCCTACACGTCAACTGGCCCACCAGCTCCCCAACGCTTGGGCCCACCAACTCCCCGATACCTGGGCACACTAGCTCCTTGACGTCTCCACCTCTAGCTCCCATGCGTCGATCGGCCCACCAACTTGCATCGACTCGCCCACTAACTCCCGTCTAGCTCACACCGACCGCCCACCATCTCACAAGCTCCCATCGAGTTGCCCAGGCCCAACACAACAAGGTGGAGTTTGCTCCCAGAATGGAGAAGGCCCAAATAGAGCAGAGGATTACCAATGCCATCAACAATGTCAAGGAGTATGACAATGGACTGAGCATAGTGAATAGCCAGCTGAACGATAAGATTAAAAAGCTGGAATTGAAAATAGAAGCCCAAGATGGGGAGATTCAATCACTTAGGCAGCTACTGACTAACATTCAGCTCAGCCCCAAGCTAGAGGAAGGAGAAATTCAACCTAGCATGACCGAGGAGTTCACTTGCATCAAAGAGGAAGTACAGCTCCAAAAAAAGGAGACGACGAAGGAGGCTGTTTGTGGAACAACAAGTAGAGGAGGCGGAGCAATGGATTCAAATTGCAAAGAAGGGGAAACACCTAGCACACGCACCTACAACAACCATAAGCAATGACACATTGGAGGAGGAACAAAAAAGGAAAATGAGAGCACTTCATGTTTGGGTGATGGGGCTGAAGATGCATGAAAAAGTGGATGAGGACACCAAGGTGCTACACACGTTATTGAATATTAAGAAAGACACGCATGTCTCCGCTTGGAGAGTGGGCAAGAAAAGCACAGAAGGGGAGAACTCAAAAGAGCGTGCACTCATTCTCTACTTCCCCACCATGGAGGCTAGGAGAGACTTCCTAGCTCAACGCCGTACATTGAAGGGGATTGGTGTGTTTTTGGGTGACGATCTCACACCAACCCAACTA
Source organism: Lygodium microphyllum (assembly GCF_053477565.2). Taxonomy (NCBI): domain Eukaryota; kingdom Viridiplantae; phylum Streptophyta; class Polypodiopsida; order Schizaeales; family Lygodiaceae; genus Lygodium; species Lygodium microphyllum. The sequence goes on from NC_141158.1 coordinate 1,485,237, forward strand.
GCCCACATGAGAGAGTGCATGCCAAAAATTAAGGCAGCCAGGGAGGAGGGCAAACTCGCCTTCTACAGAGGAGGGAGAGTGGTGGTCATGGAGAGGCGCCACAAATGACGGTGTGAGACCTATGGAACCAGCCTTACACTAGCAGTTTGGAACTGTAATGGAGCCCTCCGATTGGATGTGGGAGCTTTTGAGGAGACATTCAGAGGGAGAGATATAGTGTTCTACTCAGAGACACATCAGAGACCACATACTACACTTTCACGGGTGACAGGTTATAGGTGGGAGTCAGCTTGCAGGAAGGAGACACGCACAGGCCACAGTAATCGTGGGTCGGAAGGAGTAGCAATGTTATTCAGGGAGGAGCTACAGCAGATGATCCAGGTAGTCCGTAGAGATGAGCAGGCCAGATACATGTGGGCGAGAGTGTGTGGTGAGAAACACACTTTGTATGTTGCCATATGCTATTTCCCCCCTATGACGTCCTGATATGCCCCACCCAAGGGGCAATCACCATATGTGTTTTTGGATGAGGATATTTGGGAGTTCTCGAAGGAGGGAGAGGTTATCTTACTAGGAGACTTTAATGCCAATACAGCCTCCCATTAGGTGTCTTTCTTTGATGCATTTGAGGAGATGCTACAGGAGCAGGATGTGTCAGAGCTACAGCTAGAGAGGACATCTCAGGATATGGGGAAAGTCACCAAATATGTGAGATACCTTGTGGAGATGGGCACAACACACATGTTGGCCATTCTCAATGGTCTGGCTAGATACCCCCTATGCGACGCTTTCACATGTAATCCTCACCGACATGGTGCCAGCACAGTAGACTATGTTCTTGCCCCATCGATGCTGATATCTCACATCCAGGACCTCTCAGTATCCCCATGCCTTCTTGGAGTTGCAGTGGATCATGCCTACCTATCATTCACCATCGACCTCCAATTCACTGATACGCAGACCCATCATGCAACTCACCGACACCCGAGATACCTCTTTTCTAGAGAGAGATAGGATATCTATGAGGCAGAGATTCTTAGATTGTTACACGATGTAGACCTCGATGTTCCGTTATAGGAGCTGACTCAGCAGTTCAGTGAGGCCCTACACATCGCTGCAGGTGTAGCCTTCCTATACTCACGACCCACACAGAGAGCCTCCACCGGGGTGACACCTCAGAACAACTGGTATGATGATGAGTGCCGTGAGACCAGAGCACGGCTACAGAGAGAGATAGCACTGGGGTCCACTACCCACAGATAGGCACAGATACTCTTTAGACGCCTCACGCGGCGGAAGAAGAGAACATTCTTGGCCCAGCTGGAGCAAGACCTATCTCAATTATTCTTGAGCCAGGACTCTAGAGAGGCTTGGAGGCTTTTCAGAGAGCATTGCCCGACCACACCTATTACGTCCACCGCTGTATGGGAGGAGTATGCAATTAGTCTTTATACTGTGGAGGGTCAGCCACCTCTTCATGACCCACTTGAGCCTTGTGCAGAGACCACCACTTTCTTTATAGAAAGTAGGGTCCGAGAGGCCATTGACAGACTTAGCAAAGAAAAGGCACAAGATCATGATGGATTAGTAGCCGAGTACTTGATCCATGCTAGAGATTTGGTGGCAGGATTCCTAGCTTATATATTTAACAGAGCCTTGTGTGAAGGCCTACCAAAAAGCTGGAGCACGAACACTATGTGCCTATCCTGAAGTTAGGGGACCCTACTCTACCCAGTAACTATCGGACTATGATGGTTGGGCATACATTGGCTAAGTTATATGCTTCCATCCTTGAGCATGAGTTAAGCAGGTGGGCAGAGATGTGAAGTCTTAGAGCACAGGGACAGGCTGGCTTTAGGAGAGGCTTCTCCACATTGGATCACATCCTTACACTCGGAGTGATCATTGAGGAGGGAAGGGCCTATGGCCGACGGACCTACTGCTTCTTTGTGGACTTCCACAAAGACTTTGACACAATACCGAGAGACAGGCTGATACACAGATTGCATGCCATGGGAGTACCGAAAGAGCTCAGTTGGGGTATTTTGGCACTGTATGAGAGAGTTGTGGGCAAAGTCCGGACACCTGAGGGCCTTTCGGCACCTATTTACTCCACCATTGGGGTGAAGCAGGGATGTCCCCTCTCTCTGACATTATTTGGCCTGTACATTGATGGGATTGTTGATTATATTTCACAGGAAGGATATAGAGGAGCTCCACTAGTTGGCACTTGGATACCTCTCCTATTGTATGCAGATGACGTTGTATTGATAGCTGACTCTCTAGAGGGTCTTTAGAGACACTTGGATGCATTACACTCCTATACTTTGGACAATGGGATTTCGGTGAACCTTGGTAAAACCAAGGTGATGGTATTTAATGCTACACTACAGTGGGTCAGGAGATCAGCACCTAAATTCACATATGGATCTGAGGAGCTGGAGTGTGTGGATTCCTATACATACCTGGGAGTCTTATTCATAGGGCCCACCTTTTCTATGCGAGAGGCAGTAGACACTAGACTGACTTGAGAATACACAGCACTAGGTGGTTTGGAGAGGATGTGCTCACAGGTGCAATTCCAAGAACCCCGCACCAAGCTATGGCTCTTCGATACATTGGTCACATCCACACTACTTTATGGAGTACAAATATGGGGGCCTAGTCTTGACCACCGTAGCAGATCAGGGCACACTTATGACGGATGGAGGTCGATGGAGAAACCCCTAGTGTCTATGATATCCAGGATGATCAGATGTAAGGCCTTAGTGCCACATGAGATCATTAGAGCTGAGCTAGTAGTTACACCAATTGTGGTAGAGGCCCTCATCCGATCGGTCGCATACATACATAGCCTATGGGACTTACCCAGATACACATATGCACGGTTGGCCCTTGAATCCTCCAGGTAGCTTGCCAGAGAGGGTGATACTTCATGTTGGTATGCACAGATGTCAGCCTGGTTTGAGCTGCATGGCTTTAGCATGGACAAGTTACCCCCCTTCCAGTACTCCCTCGATGCACCATCTCTTGATCTAAGCAGGTCAAAGATTCGCAAGATCATCAGGATGGATCTTACCCAGTCGGATATCAGGCGAACATGGTTGATGCCAGGGCAGGAGCTAGGGACATGGCTTTCTACCGCAAGCATTTCCTCCATACTACAGATGATGGATTTATTGTTCGCTCGAGATACATGAACACCCACCTTTTCCATGGGATTAGATGTACTATTGGCCAGTTACGCACCTCCTCACATCAGCTAGAGATCAAGACTGGCAGATATAGATCCATGCCACTAGAGGAGCGCATATGCCAGATATACCAATTAGAGTCAGAGACAGAGGAGCATTATATTTGCCATTGCCTAGCGTATTATGAGGTGTGCGGTCATTTCCACTGTCTCTTTAGAGACGGATTTGGACCAGTATCCAGAGTCATGGATTTTACCGATCAGCGATGCCTTGGCCTCTTTCTTCTCGAGATATGACGGCTTCGTGACGTGCTCAGGAGTGCAGTTGCTCTAGGACATCGAGGCCCTTCACAGAGGCAGCTCACAGACTTCTTTGCAAAGGAGACCGAGAAGACTTCAATACACTTACAACCACAGTCCACACGAGAGCCTCTCTCACCGCCAGAGTCCACACATAGACAAGGAGTATTGATTGATCGAGCCGTTTAGCTTAGCTGATCCAGACGTCCGAGGCCTCGACACAGACACCGACGACACCTTCATAGGCGGATGATGCAAGGGATTATTGCTCGGGCTAGAGCTATGCCCTCCATAACCACATGAGATTATACCATTTGGAGCTCATTGTTACTAGACAGAGCTCTATGTTTTACACATTGCCATAGTTAGTTTCCTTTCTTATTTTGCTTTGTGCTATATGTTTTGCCTGGACAGTTGTACCATCATAAACATGATTGTAACTCATGGTCTCATAGGTCATTTTGGCCACACCGACAGGAGATCCAGAGGATTCTTGATCTACATCGACAGCAGACTGAGATCCGACAACACTCGACACATTGGATCTCAGATCTCCAGTTTGCTCTTTCTCCACCACCGATGTACCACATCCTGCATCCAGGAGGGATCACCTGCTATTAGCGACTTCGACGACTGCTACTACATCCCAGGATAGTATATCTCCCTGCATCTGTTACATATACACATCGCACCACTTTATCACAGCCGATAGTTGTTCCCCTATCACAGCCGACATTTGTTCCCCTTTTGTAGCCATTATCTGGAGTACCAGAGCTACATACGCACATACACATACACGACACTTATCACACTCACAACACCGTATTTTCAGTTTCCAGTTTTTAGCTTTTCATTCAGCACTTTTATTTTTGGATAGCTGGACCTCATCAGTTGTATCACAGTTTGTCTCATAGGCCAGTTTTGGTCTTTAGAAGACGTTAATATAACTTTCTTTCTTTCTTTCTCGTGTGCACTCGCTTCCTCTCATCTCATTGCCAAGCCCCGTGGCTGTCACGAGCTTGTGTGGAGTGGGAGGTTCACACGTGGCTTGGCGCATCATCAACAATCAATTTCAGCTTTTCTAAATTCCTAGGTGTTTACTAACCATGCACATCGCTTTCAATTTTATTTAAATGTTAAGAAATTTGTGTAATTTGTACCAATGTTGGGGCATTATGGACAAATTTTGTGCAGATGGAGCAATTTGGGACCCGAAATGTCCCCTTATTGATTGCCCCAATTATCCCAAATTTCTTGATTGTCCCAAATTTGAAGTGTTTAAAATTGAGGCCTGAATTGCCCCCAAATCTGGGGCATTAGGGATCTGAAATTGCCCTCAAATTTGGGGCATTTCAGATCAGTCTTTTGCCCAATTCAGGGGTGATCCAGCAGGGATTTGCCCCAATTTTTAAGCATGTATAATTCAGGTTGCAATCTCCCACAAATTTGGGGCATTTTGGATCAGTTGTTGCCCCAAAATTTGGGGCTTTCTCAACAAGGATTGGGACCCAAATTTGGCTGTAGTATCCCCAAATTTGGAGCTTTTGGATCCCGGAATCTGAAAGAGCCCCCAAATTTGGGGATTTTGAATCAGTCATTGCCCCAAATTTGGGAGCTGAAAATGCTACAAAAGTTGGGGCATTGTCAGCAAGGAAATGTAGGCTGAAATGCCCCAAATTTGGGGCATTTTCAGTAAAAGGAATGCAAGCTGAAATAGCACCAAAGTTTGGGCATTTTTAGCAAACACATGCATGTTGAAATTTTGGCTGCAATTTTCTGTCATTTCATCAAACTTTACTGATTATTTGTCACTTTTATATACATAGCCGCATTGACATTTATGGGATCTTCATCATCCTCAACAGGTACTTTGTCAACAATTGGACAAAGTTGAAGCACTACTTGGTCATGGTGGGATGAGGTAGATGCAGGGGTGCCATTGAGAGGTGGAGGGGCTCGCCCTTGGAAATGCAAACTTTGCTCTTATGCTTGCACTAGTGGGGCTCATAAAGTGAGAGCCCATCTTCTACATGAGGAGGGGAAAGAGGGGTGTTTTTGCACCAATGTATCAGTTGAGAAAAGACAGGAGTTACTTGACCGCATAGCCACTTCTATGGGGAATTCACATGCCACAAGGATGCCAAACATAGCAATGGATCCAACAAGACTCCAAGGTCAGCAAGGCATGGTGCTTCATGTAGAAGACCACCAAGATTAGTGGCTACGTAGCCTTCTCATGGGCCATCAGTGGCAGCAGGTTGTGGTGTTAGACAGAGTTCATTGCACACTTAATGGGAACCAAAGAAAAAAGAGGAAACAAATGCAGCAGTGGCATGCCTTTTCTACCATGACCATATTGCATTCAAATCAGCCAGGTCACCTTATTTTTTTAATATGGTGACAAAGATTATAGAGTATGGACCCACATATAAGCCTACTTCATCAGAAACTATCAAGACTTCATTGCTTAAAAAGGAGAAAGCAACCATAGAGATTGCAACAACAAATATTCACAATCAATGGGCAAGAAATGGAATGACATTGATAGTAGATGAATGGAGTGACATACGCCATAGATCCATACATGGTGTTGTCACATATTCTCGTAGGGATGTATACTTCATTGGTAGTCATGATGCTTCAAAGATTGGAAAGAGTGCAAATGTACTGGCATCCAAGTAGTGCGAGATAGTGCAGGTTGTTGGGGCAGAAAATGTAGTGCAGTTTGTGGCAGACGGTGAACCTACAAATAGGGTAGCAGGAAACATTTTAATGGCAATGTATCCACATATCACCTTTAGTCTATGCATGGCACATTGCTTGAATAACTTGTTGAAGGATATTGGGGACTTGCCATGGATTGCATCTTTTGTTGCAAAAGGCAACAAGATTGTCACATTTATATGTAGTCATCAGTACTTGTATGCTGAGTTTCGCAAGAGAAGTGACAAAGAACTTCAACACGATTTGTGTGTAACTTTCTTATGCTTGGTTGATTGCACTATTGCAAGGGTGCAATTAGGGAGCTATTTGTTAGTGATGAGTATGAAAATTGGACTAGGGTTGCCGTTGCTACTGATGTGTTATGTAATGCATATGTCTTTGATAGAGATTTTTGGGATGAGGTGAATTGCACTAACCAAATGGTTGTTCCTATCATGCACATGTTGAGGCTTCAGATGGTATGGATTCATGCATTGGGAAGATCTATTTTTTTTTTCAAGTAAAATGTGGCTAATTATATTACTAAAAAAAAACTAATTACAACGGAGTGCTCATGCTCAACAGACTAGGTGGAGCTGATGAAAGTCACAAGTACATCATGTATACAAGCCTCTCAAGGTGGTCTGGGGGGGATGGGGGCAAGAAGCCATGGAGGGGGGGGTGTATCACCATGTGGGGCTGCCTGCTTGCATCACGAAAAATAGGTCCTGGCCGCTCCAAGTGCGCATGAAATGACATCGGAGCTCCTGACAAGCCCTGGACTCGCCCTGCACCTGATCCCATCGGCCGCGGAGAGAGTGGATGATGGAGGTCCACAGCTCTGCTAAGGTCGCCTGTGCTGAAAGTCTCTCTCTGCCGAAAGCCTCTTGACACTGTACCTTCTGGATATGCCAACTAGTAAGACTCCCTATGATCTCCCATAACTTAGAGCGGTCTTCTATGGGCTTCAGAACCTGGCAGATGGGTAGAGCCTCAAAATCGACCATTGCGTACAAACCTGCCTCAATAATGAATATCGTGTTCTGCATCCCGGCCTCATACATAAGGTGACAGCCTTGGCTGACCGCCTGCCAGCAGAAAGCTCCCCATGAGATACATCCAAGGCTGAGTGCTATACGGCGAAGGATGTGGCATGCTCCTCTCCACACGAGCTGCACTGCCTCACATGCCCAAAGGCAGTGCTTTGCAATATTTGGAATCTTTATTATTGTTGATTATTATATCTCTAATTTTACGAATTATAGTTGATATCGAAAAAGGATATTAATAGGACAATTTATAAATTATGTGTACATCCCATATGGCTGGTCAATGATTTTGTGATTAAATTACCAAAGTCATTTATGCGTTTTAATTCTTCATATTTCTAGATTCTAAGTGTTGATTGTGTGTGTACACGCCTCTCTCTCTCTCTCTCTCTCTCTCTACACACACACTCTCTCTCTCTCTCTACACACACACACACACACACACACACACACACACACACACACACACATATATATATATATATATATATATATATATATATATATATATATATATATATATATATATATATATATATATATATGCTGTTCCCTTCATTCACGTTCTGGATTTCTAGTAACTATGGGACTCATCTTTCTTCTTTATAGGGGGATCTTAATTCCTTTAGCTTCAGAGGGGGTCCCTACTCATTTTGCAGTTCTTCCCACACCTTGTCAATAACCCTTTACCTTCTTGGGGTGGTTGACTTCTCCATGCCATCTCACCCATTGATTCCCCTTTTTCTTACTTCCCAATGATACCCATGATCTATAGGTTTTTCCAAGTTTGGGGTTTTGGATGTTGCAGCCATGGTTTGGTGGCTAAGCCTTTGTATAACTTCCAGCATGGAGAAATGGAGCTTGCGGCTCATCGTGTGTGTTGCTCTTCACTACAATTCACCTTATAGGTGGAATATCAGGATTTCCAGGTTTATCTTCTCTCTCATTACTTTTTTTTGCTCCTTTTTGGGCCTGACAGGGGTTGTTGAGAAATCAAGCCATTCAATACATTTCCAATTTTCCTCTACTTCATTCCTATTTTTGGTTTCCATTTATAGCCCCAAAAAGGCTTTATTTGGATCATTAGTTAGTATTTGGGTGCCACCTGAGAGAGCTCGGGTGTCACCCAAAAGACTTCAGTGGGCTCCACTCAAGAGATTTGGGGTGCCACTCGAGACAGTCTCTGTCTAAAAATACGGCATTGACTTCCCTCACGCTTGATCCCACACATTCATTCCTTCTGTCACTCTTCCATATTCTTCTCTCCTTTCTCTATCCTCTCAACCATCGTTCACACCCCCTGAGTAGGACATTACGGTTCATGGCTTCCACATCCATCTCCAATTGGCATTTTGCAGCCTACATCATCTAGCATCAGCCCTCCTCACTGGACATTATCATTAGGCTTGTGTTTGCAATAGTTTCAGACCGTCTACAATAGGTTATACCCTCTTTATCAGCCCTATATAAGATATATGCATTTTTGTGTTTTCTTCACTCCTTACGGGCTGCCAAGTAGTCACCTATTTGTAGCCACTTACATGGAGAGATCTTCATCAAATATTCTTAGGTTTTCTTCTCCAGCTAGTTGACGAGCAATCGCCTTGATAGTAGCCAACATCTCGTAGAGATTTTAAAATATTCGTTATCTTTGACAGCTCCTAAGGATTGCATTTTGCTCCCTCTACAGTTTGCTGTCCTTTCCTTCACGATTCAGTATTACCAAGGGAGTCCAAGCAATCACCCTAGAGAGGATAGGGCATCAAACAAAGAGTGCTTGTCAATTGCCCAATGGTCTACTAAGCTCTACAAAGACGAATGGAACCACATTGAACTTTTGTTTTTGTTTGTTTGTTTGTTTGTTTTTTTTTTGAGTTGAAAGTTCATTTTATGGGTGACAGCTGATTAAGTAATAGTGACCCAAAAGATGGGAGTAGGGATGGTACACCCAACACATCACAAAATAGCACAAGCTTACCCATCCACTTGAGGATGTTGATGACGAGGAAAAGGTGATGAAGTATCATGTGAAAAAGGATGGTGGTGTAATCTGCTGGTGGAAATAGCTTAGGATTCATCCAGTGATGCTTTGCACAATGGGATGTATAGTATGCTATATATTGAAGAATGCTCATGTAGCAGGTGCCACTTGGACAGTGTCCCTTGTGACGAAATTGTTCATTTGTTCAAGCACCCTTTACAAAGATGATAAAATCATACAATGTATAGGAGAAGGTATAACAAGAGAAAAGGTCGATATTGAAGACAAGTGTCGAAATGTGTTGAATACCAAGAAAGATAGGAACCCCCTTTCAACTTGGATGTTGATGTCAAAGAAGGAAAAGGAGCTTGAGGATGTCGGCCTTCATGTAGTGTTGAGGACCATGTGGATAAAGATGATGAAGCATCCCTACTGGAAGAGCAAGGATAGAAGTCACCACCATGATAGCATCAAGAGAGATGCTACACGATCCGTCACACGGAAGGGGAAGCTTCCATGTTGGTAGAATAGCAAAACTCCAAGTGGATAGAACCATGAAAGGAACAATGCACAACTCTTGTCTTTAGCTTAGGAAGGATTGGTGCAAACTTGCATGTTAGTCCTACACTGAAATACAAAATCGTGCAAGCACAAAGGTGAGTAGTGTGATGCTCCAAAAAACAAAACTGAATATAAAGGAAAGCAAAGCTAAGCGTAAGGCAATGAGTATGCAAGCATGCAGCGCAAGTCTAAAAAAGGAAAAGGTTGTGTGTGTGGCCACCATCGTATATGGCAAGGTGGGGAAGTGGTCTTAGAAGATACCATGGATGCACTAGGAATGGATCCATAAAGTGTATTAGGTGAGCCATTGGTAGACCAATCGACTAATCCTTCAAGAGTCGCGAAAGATATAGGTTGTTGAGGTTGTTCGGACACCATATGTCTACTAGCCATTGGGCTAGATGGAGCAGATAGTGTAGCAGTGGGAGGGATAACCCCACTAGATTGAACAACTGGTGTGGAGATAGTCACAGTAGTCTGTTGTAGTTTTTCGAGGTCGAAGACTTTGGCCCCTAATGCAATACTCCTCGTCCACATGGCCTCACCTCACGTAGTATGTGCAAAACCCATTTTTCTTAGGAATTTTCTACCAAAGGGATCATGTTTCTTTGGTTCCGTTGGAGGAAGGGGTATCACCCTTGTTTTGACTTGCCTTCGAATCTTGCGACTTCTTGTCACTGTTGGTTTTCCCTCTCGAAGAAAAGGTTACCAACCCTCACTTCTTTGAATGGATATGTGTGGAGAGCTTCTTGTGGACTTGATCGTGCAGCCTCACATAACGCAAGAATTGACACTCAAACTCGTAGAAGGTCGGCAATCTAGGTAGTAAGATAATGTGCTGGATAAGATGGAAGTATTTGTCAGGCAATTTGTTTAAGAAGAATGTGACCTAATTGTCATATGCTAACTTCGAGGAGCCAGTAGTAGCAAACTTGGCAAGTAACCGCCGATATTCGGCCAACTTGACTTTCAGATCATCCCCTTAATGAAAAACTCTTGAAGCTCAAAATAGAGATTGATACATTGAGTGCGATCTTGTGCTACATAGCGGTTGATGAGATGACTTCAATGCATAGACGTGAGGGGAAAATGGTGTTACTTAGAGTGGAATTTAGGTAGCAACCCTTGCATTAACTCAACATTGGTTGTGGCATTGTGGCCTCTCCATTGATGGATGTGATTAGGGTGAGCTATTTGAGGGTTCATGGCATAGGCTCGGTACCAATGATACAGCCAGAGACCCTAAGATTCAAGCACTTGTTGCATGAAGTTCGACTAAGTGGTAAATTCGACCCGTTAAAACAAGTCTTATCCATGAAGGCATTCTTGGCCATTGCAACAGGAGTGGTAGTGCTAGGAGATAGAGAAGGTGTGTAATGGAGATAGGATGGATGGGGGGATAGGGTGGAGTGAAGTACACTTGGGAAAGAATCCCAAGGTGCCCACCATCCATACGAGAAGTGTGCACAGTGGTTCCAAATGTGGGAATGGTAATCTTGGGTATGGGCATGGTAACTGCATGAGGAGCCCAAAGTGGAGGGATAGGGAGAGAGGGAGCAAAGGATAGAAATCCTTGCGTAGGAGTGGCCCAAGAGATGTGTGACGACAGTCTATAAGCAGAGAATGGATATCCTTGGGTTTCAAAGGTCGTGTGTGGGAGGGAGGGGTTGCGAGTGTCCAAGGGTAGTGAGGGGGATGCCCATCACAGTCGTTCCAGAGTTTAAGGATGCAGTAAAGTGGGGGTATGTGGAAGGTACAATGTTAAAGGGTGGCATTTCTTCTAATGATGCACCAAGAGGTGGAGTGAATGGAGGATAGATAGATGGTGGTATGGGGAATGAGAAAGTGCTAGGAGTGGAGATGGAAGATCCATGGCCTTGGTGTGCTTTGAGTGGATGTGGAGCGTAATCCTAGGTCTTGGAATGAAGATGTGAGTAGATAAGAATGTGGAGAAGATAGTGGTGGGATGTAAAGAAGCCGAGAAGTGTGGTTTACTGACTCAAATGAAACACATGGTAAAGATATACCTGATGAAGGGCATTTGCTTTGAGAGCCTCCTCTATTAAAGTTACCATACTGAAAATCATCCGGATCTTGCACAACAAAAGAAGAAATAGGAGAAGGTTTTGGCTCATATGACTCAAAAGGGTTATATGAACTTGACATAAAGCCTGGCTGAGATGAGATCGCCAGACGCATCGAATGTCGGAGTCCCTCTGAGATCAGAGAGATGGCTAGTCTCACCAATCGGTCCAGATGGAGTAGTAGCACTCATTGGAGGGGTGTAAACTTGATTTTATGTGATGCACAAGTACTCCTTAAATTCCTCATTCGTAAGATGACCAAAATGTGAAAAAGAAGATGGTAAAGGCGAAGGTGTGTCTACCTCCTCCTCAAGACCATTATGCCTTCTCAGAGCCTCCAATGATGAAGAAGCTTGATAGGGCGTCATAGGATCCCCAAAAGAAGGTTCTTGAGACATTATGAGTCAGAAATGAGTCACTTCGAGTCTTGCACAAAGACTAGCCTCCACAATCTCCGCAAGATACTCTTTAGAAGAGCACAGACTCTAATACCATGTGAAGATATGCTAGGGTTTGCATTGAGAAAACATAACATGTACGACCAAGATAGAAACGTAAAGACTCAAACTGTGACAAACAACACTCAAACCCTAAATGCAAAATGCAAAATGCAAACGCAAAACTCAAAACTCAAACATAGGGAGAAGAAACTTTGATTGTGTGACCACCAGTTAAAGTGTGGAAGAGGAGGAGGAAACATCAAATGCTGATCACCAGGCAGTTAGAGGATAGAGGTGACAGCAAGGATGATGCCTAGAGTAGTAGGCGACAACAAGAAGTTGCAAACATAGCTATAGGATGGCTGCCAGCACGAGAAGATGGTCGCCAATTGCCGCCTGGGGGAGAAAAGGCTGAACACAAACTATAGGGCTGATGCCAAATGATGAGGAAGGGCTGCCACCTGTCACCTGGCTGATGGAGAGTTGAATGCAAGAAGAAGGAGACGGTTTGTGGGTTGGCAAAGGCAGATGGACCAAACATAGCAGAGGAGTGAGAAACTGCATGGAAGTGGATGAGATTGAATGGTGGGTAGCCTGTCTATTTATAGATGTTGAAGGGTGCCCCAAAAATTAGGGTTTTGGGAGATCATTGAAACTCTCTCGAATTGAGCACCACTTTTGCATTTTTCATCAATTAAGCGTGTTTTAGCTCAACATTACTTGCGAGTCAAGTGCCCCCCATGCATGCCTCTCTTGCTACCGTCCATCACTCCCAGTTGTGCTAGCGACATCATCAACCTTTCTAGACTATTGCATTTGCTAATTAAGGGGGCCGCCTTACTATCTAGACATCTAGTTGGCATCAAATAGATTGCCTTTTGTAGTGAAGACCTTGACACATCATTTGACATTCCATCAGTTGTTGTGTTTTGCAGATTTGTTGCTCGCATCATCACCAGACGCCTCCTTGTGCTGTAGCCTAACTACCTACTACCTTGGCGATCAGCATTTTGCACTTACACTAAGACATCTTTGATTGTTGGTTATAGTACTCAGGATCTGTCTCCGGTGGATGTCACACTCTGACACTCAGCTCTACCCTTTGAGCATTTTGTATACTCTTACATTCATTTACTTTAGAGTTCCTCTTCTCTCTCTTTCTCTATTTGTGTTTGTTTCTGTGTTTGAGTTTTGAGCTTTGCGTTTAGGGTTTAAGTTTTGCACATCACTGTTTATGTTTGTGTTTCAGTCGTGGTTGTACTTTTTGTGTTTTCTTAGTCCAAACCCTAGCATATCTTCACAACTGCCTTGTGAATAGATGGTGTTTTTGTGCATGTCATTGTATCTCGTGCTAGAGAGGAGGTTGGCACTTTGATATCAATGAAATGTCTCCATATGATTCAACTTGCACATGAGACATGACACAAGCTATATAAAACCAGCCTTTTTCTCAGAGAGGGTGGTAATTCCCTGATCAAGTACTTAATTACAGCAATGAGTAAATAAACCAAAATTGAAATGCACACTTTACCTTAATGTTGGACAGTAGATACCCTGTTTGCCACTAAGAATGGGTGTGAGGGCAGTGGAGAGGTTGGAGAGAAGAGGTGACGGACTGAATGAATCAACCGTAAAGAATGAGTGAGAGAGTGGCCTATAAATAGGCACAGTCAATCTAGGATGGCGCCCCTTTTTGGGGTTGCAAACCCTAAATGCAAAATAGAGAAACGCAAAAACGCAAATTGTGGGGGAAGGGTTTCTCAACACAAAGCCCAGTTGACATAACTTTTGCCTTTGACACCCATTGCATTCTCGGGATCTTTGGCTTGTTACCTTGAAATAACTGCCATGTGCATCACATGTGCTAAACAACCTTGCACATTTGATTAGCAACTTAATCAAATATTATCAGCATTAAGCGTCTCAAAATTTCACGTCCCTGTGGCAAAGGACATGAATGGAGTGGACAGTAGACTCACCTCTTAGCTATAGACCCAAATGGGCTTGCCCTTGAGCCTAGGATCTAGTAGCATACTGGGCCACAACCATGTCCCAAGAGGTAGTGTCTCATATCACCAACCCACACCATCCTAGTGTACGGATGCATCAGCCTATAGGCCAAGAGTTGAAGAGTGGTGATCACACAATGATTTGCACAATAGAGCCTGAGTCCAATACATAGGACCCATTTGCCCTTGTGACTTTATGACCATTGTGACCAATGCTACTAGCACTCATTCATATGTCCCAGGAGGTATGAGAAACGGGGGCAAAAGAAGAAAGAAAGAGAAAGAGAAGAGTAAAAAAGAGGAGTTGAAGTAAGGAGAAAGGTGGGAGGGGGAGAAAGAGGGGCAAACAGTAGGTGGGGGTTGTGAAGGGAGAGGAAGAGATGGAGGAGGCAACAAGAGAAGGAGAGAGGGGGACTTGAGGTCAACCCAAATTTATGGCAACGATGGGTTCAATGCTAATTAAATTCAGTAAAGGGAGTTTTTAACATTTTCTTATGAAAAGTTTGACCAATAGCTTGTTGCAAGCTACATATAGAACAGTATTTGGATCCTAGATTTGATTAGTGATCTTGGTTTTCAGATTGTCACATGTGCAGCAGTATAGAGTTTGTGTTCCAAAGTGTAACTTCTCAATGTTCAAAAGTATTTCAAAGAGGCTGTGTCCAGATACTTCTATTTGTAACAAAGTGGCTGGCCTCTAGACACCCTGGACATCCACAATTATGAAACTTTCAGCTTCTTAATCTTTTCACCCATCTCACCGTTAGCTCCGCTTGTTTAACAAGCTATCATGTGCAGCAGCCACCCAGTCACAAATAGAACTGACCACCTTTTTAAAGGCCTGGTTGGTGAACTTTTAGGAAGCACTTTTGGCTCTACAAATCGCACGTGCAATATTACGTCATGCCTCATTAGGTATTCTTAGGCATCCTTTGTCTTTTTCATGTTTTCTAGATGGGGTTGGTGTTATGCCAACATGTGAGTATCTAAGTATGTTTTGTCTTCTGATGCACACAAAATTTGCAAAAGGAAATCGATGCTACTCAGTGATGCAATCCTTTTAACTCAGAAACCATACTTTCTGCTGTGATTGTTTTGCATTAAAAGTTAGGCAAGATGAGTTAAAGCGGAGGGACAGAGGTTTAGGATATGCTAGTGATTTTCACTGAAAATTAAGACTTCTGCAGGTACATTATAAAGGTGACAGTGGGGCGCAACTTTCCATCCAATATTGTGGCTGTCAATGATTTCTGGGTACATGTCTTATCTTTGCATCTGTAAAGAAATTAAATTGAGGGATAGCTTCTATCTATAATCATCTAATGCAGAAATTATGTATGTTGAGTCTACAAAGACTTGTTAGCAAAATATTCAGATTGTCTAGTATTAACACTATGTTTCTGCATGATTATAAAGTATGGCACTATTAATGCAGTATGATTTTGTAACATATAGGTGGATTTTAAGAATAGCTTTATCAGTATTATGTGCAGAGCAAAGCAATATTGCCATCTACCTTATGAATGTGGATGCATGGGTGTTGCTGGTTTGTTGTGTCTGTGTGTGCACGCGCGCATGTTTGTGTGATATCAAATCTCTCTACACATTTTTTGAGAGCTTTCATCATTTGTAGGAGCTATTTTTGTTATCTAGTCTTCCTTCTTTGAATTCAGTAAGCTTTTCTTTGGGTCTTTTCCAATCAAATTGAAAGCCATATGTCACTTTTCCTTTCTAGTTTTTTGGACACTTTGGACCATAGCTTTTTCCATACATTTCCATGCAGTGAATGCATATGGGTACGACAGTGTGATTGGAGTATGGTTCAGCTCTTGGGGCCCAATTTTCCAAGAAAATATGACTTCCATACATTTAATTTTACCATTAAAAATGCATTGTACATTAAGCTCAAACTGATATTAATGTCCAAACTCCAATCCAATCCATAGGCTGATTGTTAAAACATGAGAGAGTGATTCCAATACATAGACGGATCATGATATATCAAAGCCACTTGAAAATAGAATATCTCTTTTTGATTTCTCCACAACAATGTTGAGTCTGTGTTCATATGGCATTGGATAGACTTCAAAGTTCAAATACATGGCAAATTTTAAGCAAGATGTACATGAAAAGGGAAAATTGTGCAGCCAAAAGCCAAAAATGACACTTTCGTTGAATTGGGACATGAATTTTTTAAACCCAAAAAAGTCAAGTATGTTATGATTTTTCATATGAGTATGATAAATTTTTTGCCATACGAATGGTTCACCCAACCATACATGTTTGGACCCAACTATGCTTTGGACAATATGGAATTTTGTAACTTGGCTATCTTTTGAGGCTAGTATTGGTGATGACTAACTTTACGAGATCTCTACACCAATCTCTCTCTAATATCTTTTTCATGAGGATTGGATAGGTCTCAATAGAAGACCTCTTCCTCCATCATAGCTCTGTCTCCCCTAAGACCTTGTAGTCTTTGCCTTTGAGTCTCTTGTGGTAACTCTTGAAATGCAAACTAGTCTCCCACTAAGGCAACGACTTGTGTAGAGAATATTCCTTAGGATAAGCCTTCTGTCCAAGAGTGTGGCCTGATTTTGATCGGAAATAGTGATTGAAGAGAAGAGGCTGTCTCCTCTTTTCAGCTCTAGTCAAGGATTGCTGATGAAGGCTCAATGATATACATCTCCATGCTTTGATAATAGCAGCTGCAAATCTGACCTCAAAGCTTCTTCCTAAGTTGATGGTTGTGATCTCTTGAAAAATCTAGTGAATGCTGGGTTGCCATGGTCCTCCATTTGTAGGTGTCATAGACTGAAGTGTAAAGAAATACTCGAACACAAAATACAAATACAAACAAATGACAAAGCACAAACTGATAAAAGAACTCAGTAGGGTCAGGGTAACTCAAAGACAATCAACACAAAAGATGAATGAAGAAGAATGAATAGGTACAATACAATGCTCAGTGCACCAAACACACTATGCAGGGTGAATACAGAACCTAGAACCCTTGTGTCTCTAAAGGAGCGGAGCAGAGAGTATGAGCTGAAGAGTATGTCATACTCTGTACGGGACGTGAAACATGGCAAGCAGCCTCCGAATGTGTTCAGCAGTTGCAAACACATATCTGGAGAGTTTGGATTAGGCTAAACATGTCAAGAGCAGCTTGGAAGAGTGAGCAGCAGGCTGAATATTGTTTGTAGGAAGAATACGGCTGCTGAACCGGAAAATGGAGCTGTAGATGATCTCTTGGTGGGCTGGCAACAGCAGCAGATCTGCAAATGCAGGCTGTAGATGCCTGGCACCAGCAAATGCAGGCAGCAGATGACTTGCAGGCTGGGAGAGAAGGCTGAAAACTACTGCATGATGGCTGATGGACAGTGGCTAGGTGTAAATGCAGGCTTGGAGGGTTGAATACTGATGCTAGTGGCTGATGGAAGGCTTGATGTAGGCGCCTGACTGATGGACAGCAGCTCGAACTGAGATATCCTCCGGTGAAGGGATGTGGACAGCAGAGAACAAGGTGTTAGCAATCTGCAAAACAAGATGGGCTGAATGGTGGGCAGCTTGTCTATTTATAGATAAGTGGCTCCGCTTGTATTAGGGTTTGGCTTATGGGACACAAACACTCTAGGAAAGCGGCCATTTAATGACACTTTGGGTAATATACATGTTTTGGGGCTGTTTTAAAGAGCTAATCAGGTTATAATGCATGTTTCAGCTCAATGTGAAGCCTCCGTATCTGAAGTTTCTTTCAAGGCTCCTCGCCTAGAAGAAGACCCTTAACAACGAGCTTAGTTAATAAGGATTTACTCTAGCTATGTGGATCTATGATCCCAATCCTCCTTTAGATTAGGTTGTGTGATGAAATTTGAAGCCACCTATGCTCTAGTCAGGCTCCCATCTTCTCCGGACCAATTCAAGTTCCTAATAAGGCACTTCACATGGCTTATGCATGACCTGGATAATGCCCAACAAGAAGTGATGTACCACATGATAACAAGAAGAATCTAGTTGGTGACCACTAATCTCCATGCTAGTGAGAGCCTCGTTGAGCTCCAATAAAGGAGTTTTTATCTAATTCTCAAAAGAAGAGGTGCCAATTGGTGCCAATTGCTCCTCTGAGCTAATGTCAATTCCCACATGACATCCAAGATTTCTCACACCGGTCCCACAAGGAACCTAGGTAAAATCCTCTTGTAGTCTCCACTCCGGCTGTTGTATCATATAGCAAACTCCACATAAAAAAGCTCCTCAAACTCGAGGATAGGTGACCTGATGTCTCTGATATCTCTACATTTGTCTCTCAAGGTTGAACTCATGGCCTTTGCTACGAATAAGAATAGCTAGGTGTCTAGTGGCAAATCCTACCATAGTTGTGTAGTATTGTATAGCCTTTTGTCCTGGCTCCAAAGGGCCCTGTGCAATGGATCAACTAGCTCTCGAGACTCTGAACACGGTGTCTAGAGTGTTCAACCCGTAATCCTCAAATATTTTGAGACACAAATAAACATTAGCTTCACTGGGACTTTTGAAATCTCCCAGACATTTTGTATGCAACATTTTGGTCACATTTTGGTCTCATAGGCCAACTTGGCTTGTTGTAGACGTTAATATAACTTTCTTTCTTTCTTTCTTTCTAAAAGCAAAGCCTTCAAGGGGGAGAAGATTGGTATTTCTATGATTTGCTAAGAGTGGCAATAATTGGATAGAAAGAACTTGTTCTTTGGCTTCAATTGGATGTATCTTTTTGTAAACCTAATTCTCAGCCGGCAATAGTTGCAAAACAGCCACAAATTCCTCTATGCACGCTTTCATAGATCAACCCATTAGGCCCGATGACTCTTTGACAAGTTGCTCTCATCAGCCGTGACCAATATGCATCGGATCTGACCAAACCTGCCATAAAAGCTTCAAACTCTGCAGAAACTGAGAAAAAGCAAATGCACGCAGTCCAGGAGGGCTGCCAACAGCAAACTTGGTAGCTTTTGTGAAGATTGTGTTGTATACACAACCTGCATGCAGCTGTAAACAGAAAAATGTAGTCTAGATATGGCCAAAGATATTCCTAGCATAGTGCAACCCTATTCAAGCCTACACACTGTTTTCCAGCCTTTAACAATGCTATAGAAGATGGAAAACGGCTTGTGTTTGCAAGCACACTGGCATAGGAGAGAAGAAAACTTTCCACAAGACTGGAAAACAGCCAGGACTCCCCTCTTTGCTGCCATGACCAATCTCAAATGCCCATGTTCCTGTCTAGGTTGCCACAATCTCCCCCAAAATTGTGAAACATGCATGTGCAAAATGTTTTTCCACAAGGCCATCTTGATCATGTGCTTTCCCATTCTTTAACCTCCAAATGGCATACCTCACCATTTTTTCTGTAAGAATCCACACTGTGTTGGCCTAGAGTTTGATGGACAGGAAATCTGCTCTTGTGATGAAACATACAGTGCACTAGCATGTTCATGCCATACCTTCGGTGATGTCAACTGAATAATTTCCTCCATGCCTTCTTGTTGTTCTTGCTCAAAAAGAGCTGATACATCTCAGACTCTAGTTTGGCTAGATAATCCTTCTTCTTTTTCCGCACAAGACGATGGAAGACATTCCATGCATGCTTGTGCATGCCTGTCCCCAGCATAATATTCATCTGTAGACGGGTCCTAGTCTATCTGCACTCATCATCATACCAAGCATTTTAAGGGGCAGTGCATCTACATGGTGTAGTATAGCCCATCTTACATGGAAATGCCTCTGTAGTTGCTGTATGTAAAACCTTTGCTAGAGATTTAGTGACATCCTCCAGTGGCTCATGTTGGCCTAGCTATCTATTACTGCATCACTATAGATATGCGAAGTTTGCTCAAGAAATTCATAGTGCGGAAATGGGTGTACCTGTGTGCATGTTTCCTGTATTTGACCACATGCAAAGGTGAATTTTAGGATTGCATGGTCGGCTGGTGCACCGATTGGCTTGTCAGATATCTATCTCAAAATACTTAAATTTTGGAATTAGCGCTGGTGTAACGTATCCATCTGTTCCCTTTCAGGACACGTCTTAGCAGTCCATCGGAAAGAGAGTCTAGAAAGCTCCGCTTGGCACTCCCATGGAATGTTATGGGGTTTGCGATCTAGGACTTTCCGGGTCTGCCACGTAGCGGAAGTATTCCGGCCGTTCCCACTTAGGGCCGACTTGAATCAGGGTTTCCCCTAATGGTCATTTTCCTAAACGGCAACTAGCGTCGAACCCCAAGTGAACTACTTTACGCAGAAACGCCAGGGCCGAAGCGGATTCACGCTGCACTTGGTTCAAGGAGAATGGGAAACGAGAGGGATATAAGGCTCGACCTCTCTGCCCATAAGGCATAGTCCCATTCTGTTTCCCTAAAACAACATAAATCGGGATTTTTGTTGTTACCTAAACTCTAGGTCAGCGCCTTTGCTGTTCGTTTCCTTTGAGAAGAGCTCATTGCTGTCCATTATGATTAAGAAAAGTTCCCGGCTAACCAGGATCACCTATTCATAGGACGAACCCATGGCCACATCCACCGCACCTTCCTCAGGGGTGCTTTAGTTGTCTAATTACCTACCACATTTAGTTGGACATGCATCAAGCAGCTTCCTTAATTAGTGTTCTCCTGCTCCAAGTAGCGCTCAACGAAGAGACCTCACGCAGCGGGTTCGGTCCATGTTCCCGGCACGGCTGACAACCCCCTTGGTTAGGGTCAAGCAGACAGTCGGGGGTAGTTGAGGCTGCCTCTCCCTTCAGGCCTTCAACCTGAAGCATTAAATCTCTTTCCATCCTTTAGTTCCTTGAGCAAACAATGCAAACAGTGCTTTCTAAACTGTTACAAGCACAATTAATTCCAGTGGTCGTTTATTTGGCCAACTGCTAAGGAGTGAATCCTTCTTCCCGAATGCATCCAGCATTCGATCCGAGATCAATTGCGACTTGGCAAGATTCTCAAGGGTTTGTTTGTTAACCCTTATGTCCTTGTTTTAGGGCCATACCCTGTTAACCCAACTTAACCAATACCTTGGGTTTCATACATTAACAATAAATCCTGGCGACCATGTCGCTCCAAATTGTTGACTGATCCTTTGCTTCCAAGATAATTCCCTTATCTTGGCAATTTCTCCCCAAGAAAGGTGCTGTAGCAAGACGGCTACTCATCCTCTTGCAAGTTAAACTTGTGCAAGAATCTGCTAATCTCATTCCAAGGAATTGGCAACTCTCTTGTAATCAAACCACAAGATCATGCGACGTTGCACTTGTTGCACAAGTGTCGCATCTATTCCAAGGGATTATTTCACCTATCGAACGGCGTATTCTGGTCTCGGAATCATGATTAGATAAGAAGCAGGGTTTAGGGTGTCTCCTTATACAACCCATTCCCAATTGCACTAGGCCGACAACGTTTGGTCCTAGGGGATTCCAACTCAATCCGAGTTTCATCATTTGAACGAGTGATCCTTAGGATAGAAACCCTAGATCGTTCCTCGCAAGAGCGTCCAATTGTTCCTACATTCCATGAATGTGGGCAGGACCTTTGGGTATGAGGGTTTCAACTTGGCAACAAGTGCGATACTAGGTCATGTCCTTAACGTGCTAAACCCTAGTTAGCACTTGGAGTATTTATTATATTGATTTAACCATCCTATGCGAATCCTTTGCGGTTTAGGTGATTTAGGTAATCCAGTTTACTTGTCTTGCGACAAGGTCGAACCATTCCTAGAGATGTTAACTTGATCTAAAAGGGGAAAAACTAGTTACATTACGTCACAATTCACGTAAGCATGCGATTCATTGCCTCTACGTACGACTGGATTCATAATCCCTAACTTTTCTTGTTAAGACCAAAGCACATGTTAAATTACGGCATAATTTCCATTGATCCTACTAGCACTTGCATTCACGAATCATGCCACTAAGCTTTTAAGATTTTACGTGTAAATGAACCATGCAGCTTTTCCCTAAATACAACCCTTGATGAATGAAATTCTTTCGTACGATGAATATGCATTATGCAACCTTTTCTAACTACTACATAGATAAATGAGATTCATGCCAATTTAAGCTAGAGTTAACCTACTTCATGTAACCCTTAGAATCTTTTCCATGCTTTGTTATTTTCTACGGTTGATAACGACTTAATGAATCATTACAAAGAAGATTTGTCTAAAAATACGACATGCAATTTAATCTTTCCATGCCTAATCAAGGTGTACTTTAATAATTTCGACCTTGTAAAGCTAGGCAATAGGCGTTCTAGATCATTACTTTGAAATGCACCAAAGGCAACTCGCTAATAAGGTCCCAAAATGCATAGACACCTTATGTTTTTTTCTGTTCATTCCATTGAAAGTAGCAATGACCAATCGTCATATCGTGAGTTACTTCTAGTAAATTTCAAATAGCCAATTTATTTCAATCGCATTTAGCTAGGTGGATTTGACAAGCATAAGTGCATCCTAGTCCATGAAATAACCATTCATAATTGCAATACTTCTATGTGAAATCAAAAAAAGGAAGAAAACCTGGATTTGTTGGTTCGGGGAAATGTCCACATGAATACTAGGAGATGAATCTCCTGTAGGCGCGCCTTGTGACTTTTTAGGGGCCATTGCAGACGTGATTTCAGCTTCTGGATAAAGATCCACTTGAGACTTTTATGATCCGTCACTAGAGTAAACTTGTTAACCAATAGGTAGTGTCTCCAAAGCTTTAGAGCATGGATGACAACTAACAATTCTAGATCATGGGTAGCATAATTCTTCTCATGGCTCTTCAGTTTCCTTGAAGAGTATGCTACAGGATGACCTTATTGCATGAGCACACATCCTAAGGCAAGCGTGCTAGCATCAGTTACTACTTCGAACTCCTTACTGAGGTCCGGAAGTTTCAGGATAGGCGCTGATACCAAACTTTGCTTTAATCTATCAAAGCTAGATTGTTCAGCGGTTGACCATGCAATGGATGTTTGCTTCTTCAGTAGATCCGTCAGAGGTGCTGCAATCAAAGCATAGTTTTTGATGAAAACTCTATACCATCCTGTCAGTCCAAGGAAACTGCGTATTTCTTTGACAGTTGTTGGTATTGGCCATTCTAGAACATCTCTGACTTTGGCCGGATCCATTGAGATTCCTTCTGTTGATATGATGAATCCCAGATATTCAATCTAACGTTTGAAGAATGCACACTTCTTCATCTTAGTATAGAGCTTGTGTGCCCTCATTGTCTCAAGGACAATCCGAAGCTGGGGTTCATGATCTTCTTGCTGTTTAGAATAGACTAAGGTGTCGTCAAAGAATACGAGTACGAAGTCATCAAGATATGGCCTAAAGACATCCTGCATTAACGTGTTGAAGGTGGCAGGTGCATTTGTCAGTCGGAATGACATGACTAGGAACTCAAAGTGTCCATATCTTGTGTTGAAGGCCGTCTTTGGGATATCTTCTTCCTTGATCCTTATCTGATAGTAACCAGACCTGAGATCAATCTTGGAGAAAATCTTCGCGCCCTGAAGACGGTCAAGAAGCCCATCTATTCTAGGAATAGAGTACTGGGATATCTTCTTCCTTGATCCTTATCTGATAGTAACCAGACCTGAGATCAATCTTGGAGAAAATCTTCGCGCCCTGAAGACGGTCAAGAAGCCCATCTATTCTAGGAATAGAGTACTTGTTCTTAACAGTTGATTGATTCAACCCTCTGTAATCAATGTACAGTCGAAGCGTTCCATCTTTCTTCTTTTGGAACAGCAGTGGAGTTCCCCATGGTGAACTGCTAGGACGGATGTAGCCCTGATCTAACAGTTGCTTGAGTTGCTCCTTCAGCTCAACTGCTTCCGGGATGGACATCCTATAAGGCCTCTTTGCAATTGGCGCAGCTCGTGGCACTAGCTTGATCTCATGGTCCACTTCTCTTTGAGGTGGAAGTTCTGTTAGCTCTTCAGGAAATACGTCCGCATACTCCTTTAGCCATGAAGGTTCTTCACCAGACTCCCGCTTCTGATCTAGCTTATTGAGCTTAATCAAGTAGACAGGTAGTTCCTTTTTAACTTCCTTCACAATCCGAGATGCTTTAGCCAATTGAATTTTCGGCTTTCCAGCCTCTCCTTGAGTTGTAATCAATTCCCCTTCAAAGTTTCGAAAGAAAACTTGGCCCTTTCCACAAAGAATGTGGGCATCCTTAGGTTTAAGCCAATCCATTCCGAGTAAACACTCATGGATACCTAGGTTCATGATCCTGAATTTGACCGAAGTTGACTTTCCTCCTAGAAAGAATTCCACCTTAGCAGTTTGCCTGGTACAAGTGACCTCACGACCATTTGCTAATTCCACAAGCAAGGTAGGTGCTTCTACTGTGGCCATTCCTAATCTTCTTGCACAAGCTGGTGAGATAAAGAAATGCGTACTGCCACAATCAATCAAGGTTTTGAAACCTTTACCTTGATAGTGCGATGGTGTCTGAATCACCGAAAACTGGCGATTCGAGCCTTTCTTGTGAAGAGCGGCATTGACTGTTGCCCTCTCAAACTTTGCTTCCATGGTCGGGTCTTCTTCTTCGCCTATTTCCCTGTTGGCAACACAGGCGGTTCTTCCTCTACCTCGGGTGTTGGCTTCTTGGCCACGGGCGGTTCCTTGGAAAGGAGCTTGATGATGACCTTCTCCAAGCTTGGGACATTGCCTTTTGAAATGACCGAGCTCATTGCAGTGGAAACAACGGAGATTTCGGCCATTGCTTTGGGTAGAGACAAAGTTATTGACATTATTAGT
Source organism: Lygodium microphyllum (assembly GCF_053477565.2). Lineage (NCBI taxonomy): Eukaryota > Viridiplantae > Streptophyta > Polypodiopsida > Schizaeales > Lygodiaceae > Lygodium > Lygodium microphyllum. The sequence goes on from NC_141158.1 coordinate 1,510,345, forward strand.
CCTTGCTTTCTTTCTTTGTCCTCGGTTTGACCTTGAACTCTCTTCGCTTGGGGCCTATATGCTGCTCTGTTCTGATCATTATAAGCCCAAGTCTTGTTACTTCTTGGCCTTGCCTGCACCTTCTGAATTATGGGCACAGCTCGAATGAGTGTCTCTTGTAGATCCGTTGGGCGCATAGATTCAAGGCGGATATTCACAGGTGGGTTTAAACCGGCATAAAATTTCAACACCTACTGTGTCATATCCATCTGTGGCGCATACTTTAGAAGTGAGATGAATTTTGAATAGTATGCGTAAAGAGTGAGACCGAGCTGTTTCAGCTCGTAGAACTCATTCATTTTCTGCGTGCGATACGTAGGTGGTAAGTATCTTCCTTGCACAGCTTTCTTCAGCTTTTTCTAGGTAACGGATCCTTCCGAGATCCCTTGATCTCTGCACCATTGCTTCCACCAAAGCCTGGCTTCGCCGGTGAGCTTCAGCTTGGCGAGCATAGCCTGGTTGGCGGGTGCAGTACCGGCCGCTTCAAAGTAATCTTCCATGGACTCTATCCAAATCTCAGCATCAGCTTGGACCGTTCTTCCTTTTCCGTCAAATTCTAGCGGCTTGATTTGCTTGGGAAGAAACTTCTTCTCCTGGATCACGGCCGTACTTGATGTAGGGGACGAACTGGGAATCTGTACCTGGGGTTGTGCCTGGATAGAGGATTCTTAACGTTATAACTCGCTAATCATTATGATTTATATTTCATACCCAATTCACCTATCAACTAAGAAACCTAGCCACTTAACTTTTTATCAATTCTCATAGATAAGACAAACATTGATAAAAAAAATTCTTATTCCATTTATATGGGCATAGCCCTTTCGGAGTACAATATTTCTTGGGATAGTAAAGCAACTGGTACATTAGTTTAGGGAGAATAATGTTGTGTTACATTTAGCCGCAGGAACTGGATAATAGTATGGTTTCGGGTCATGGATCTTCAGGAATCGATAAGTCATCGGAAGATTAGGGTATCCTTTCCTTTGGAACCCATTCTTCTCGTAGCACCCCAACACCTTGATCCTGTTGGCGGGGATTATACGGGTCACTTCCTCGTATACATATGAGTTCAGCTCGACCCTTCGACCTTCGACATGTAAAGTTGTGTTTACGTGAGCCTCAACAAAAATGAATAGCTTCACGATCTTCAGGTCCTCCAACCACTTGATTCTCTTTAGGTTAGTTTGAAGGTACGCAAATCGGTGGGTAGCTATATAGTAGATTCGTGAGTCACCCGTCCACCTCCGTTCCACGTATAAAGGCGATGGATTATCAATACGATCTAGGATGTTCATCATATCTATCCTTCGTCGATAATCTGAGGAATGTATCGCGGTCATAAACATGACTCGGAACACTAAGAACCTGTTCCATGCTTCTCAATTTTGCAAGACGGTAAGGAAATGTTCTTAACAGCAACATTTGCTTTACATCTTCTTATTAAGATTTCTTAAAAAAAAAAAAAATCATTCGTTGGTTCGCTCTGATACCAATTGTAATATGTCTACCTGTTCCCTTTCAGGACACGTCTTAGCAGTCCATCGGAAAGAGAGTCTAGAAAGCTCCGCTCGGCACTTCCATGGAATGTTACGGGGTTTGCGATCTAGGACTTTCCACGTCTCCCACGTAGCGGAAGTATTCCGACTATTCCCACTTAGGACCGACCTGAATCAGGGTTTCCTCTAATGGTCATTTTCCTAAACGGCAACTAGCGTCGAATCCCAAGCGAACTGCTTTACGTAGAAATGCCAGGGCCGAAGCGGATTCACGCTACACTTGGTTCAAGGAGAATGGGAAACGAGAGGGATGCAAGGTTCGACCTCTCTGCCCATAAGGCATAGTCCCATTCCATTCCCCTAAAACAACATAAATCGGGATTTTTGTTGTTACCTAAACTCTAGGTCAGGGCCCTTGCTGTTCATTTCCTTTGAGAAGAGCTTCTTACTGTCCATTACGATTGAGAAAAGTTCCCGGCCAACCGAGACCACCCATCCGTAGGACGGACCCATGGCCACATCCCCTGTACTTTTCTCAAGGGTGCTTTAGTTGTCTAATTACCTACCATATTTATTTGGACATGCATCAAGCAACTTTCTTAATTAGCCCGTTAGACACCGGTTTCTTCATGTAATCTTAGCACTTGACATAGAAAAGCAGTGTTAAACAAGTTCCTTTTCAACAGGTTATCATATTTATCTTTGGAATACATTCATAAAGTCCAGCCCGCAGGCTTATCCATAATCTGCCCGAAGGCTATCCAGCAATCCACAGGGATTACTAATCCAAGATTCCGCCCATAGACTAGTATGCGGGCCTCGCGATCCAATCCCGAGTTACGTTGGCCTCTTGTGTAGGGCCCGGAAGGCGAGGGGTTTACTGCCAGAGCCCCCTTTGGCACCCAAGCGTCCTCCTGCTCCAAGTAGCGCTCAACGAAGAGACCTCACGCGGCGGGTTCGGTCCACTTTGTCGGCGCGGCTAACAACCCCCTTGGTTAGGGTGAGGCAGACAGTCGGTGGTAGCTGAGGCTGCCTCTCCCTTCAGGCCTTCAACCTGAAGCATTAAATCTCTTTCCATTCTTTAGTTCCTTGAGCAAACAATGCAAACAATGCTTTCTAAACTGTTACAAGCACAATCAATTCCAGTGGTCGTTTATTTGGCCAACTGCTAAGGAGTGAATCCTTCTTCCCGAATGCATCCAGCATTCGATCCGGGATCAATTGCGACTTGGCAAGATCCCCAAGGGTTTGTTTGTTAACCCTTATGTCTTTGGGTTAGGGCCATACCCTGTTAACCCAACTTAACCAATATCTTAGGTTTCATACATTAACAATAAATCCTGGCGACCATGTCGCTCCAAATTGTTGGCTGATCCTTTGCTTCCAAGCAAATATCTAATTCCCTTATCTTGGCAATTTCTCCCCAAGAAAGGTGCTGTAGCAAGACAACTACTCATCCTCTTGCAAGTTAAACTTGTGCAAGAATCTGCCAATCTCATTCCAAGGAATTGGCAACTCTCTTTTGATCAAACCACAAGTGTTGCACTTGTTGCACAAGTGTGGCATCTATTCCAAGGGATCATTTCACCCATCAAATGGTGTCTTCTGGTCACGGAATCATGATTAGATAAGAAGCAAGGTTTAGGGTGTCTCCTTATACAACCCATTCCCAATTGCACTAGGCCGACAACGTGCGGTCCTAGGGGATTCCAACTCAATCCGAGTTTCATTATTTGAACGAGTGATCCTTAGGGTAGAAACCCTAGATCGTTCCTCGCAAGAGCGTCCCATTGTCCCTACATTCCATGAATGTGGGCAGGACCTTTGGGTATGAGGGTTTCGACTTGGCAACAAGTGCGAAACTAGGTCATGTCCTTAACGTGCTAAACCCTAGTTAGCACTTGGAGTATTTATTGTATCGATTTAACCATTCTATGTGAATCCTTTGCGGTTTAGGTGATTTAGGTAATCCAGTTTACTTGTCTTGCGACAAGGTCGAACCATTCCTAGAGATGTTAACTTGATCTAAAAGGGGAAAAACTAGTTGCATTACATCACGATTGACGTAAGCACGTGATTCATTGCCTCTATGTACGACTGGATTCACAATCCCTAACTTTTCTTGTTAAGACCAAAGCACATGTTAAATTACGGCATAATTTCCATTGATCCTACTAGGACTTGCATTCACGAATTATGCTACTAAGCTTTTAAGATTTTACGTGTAAATGAACCATGCAGCTTTTCCCTAAATACGACCCCTGATGAATGAAATTCTTTCGTACGATGAATGTGCATTATGCAACCTTTTCTAACTACTACATAGATAAATGAGATTCATGCCAATTTAAGCTAGAGTTAACCTACTTCATGTAACCCTTAGAATCTTTTCCATGCTTTGCTATTTTCTACGGTTGATAACGACTTAATGAATCATTACAAAGAAGATTTGTCTAAAAATGCGACATGCGATTTAATCTTTCCATGCCTAATCAGGGTGTACTTTAATAATTTTGACCTTGTAAAGCTAGGCAATAGGCGTTCTAGACCGTCACTTTGAAATGCACAAAAGGCAACTCGCTAATAAGGTCCCAAAATGCATAGACACCTTATGTTTTTTTCCGTTCATTCCATTGAAAGTACCAATGACCAATCTTCATATCGTGAGTTACTTCTAGTAAATTTCAAATAGCTAATTTATTTCAATCGCATTTAGCTAGGTGGATTTGACAAGCATAAGTGCATCCTAGTCCATGAAATAACCATTCATAATTGCAATACTTCTATGTGAAATCAAAAATAGGAAGAAAACCTGGACTTGTGGGTTCGGGGAAATGTCCACATGAATACTAGGAGATGAACCTCCTGCAGGCGCGCCTTGTGACTTTTTAGGGGCCATCGCAGACGCGATTTCGGCTTTTGGTACGCCTTTGCGGTCTACGAATTACCCGCCTTGGTATGCAGCCTTAAAATCTTTGCCCGTCTCCCTCGTACGCGGAGATTCCCTTTGAAGTACGGATCCTTGACAAAAGTACCGACTTGCGGAATTTGGCTTATGGGAGGTCTTAGGGTTTGGAGCTTGAGCCTTCTTTCTTTCGGAAAAAGAGGGGGGGTTCGTGAAAGGGTTCTTGTGAAGGGGCTTGCAGGAATGGGGACTTTAAATCTCGGGCTAGGAATGGGCTTGTGTTGATTGGTGGGAAGGGGGCTTTATAAGATTCCTCTCCTTCTCTTCAAAGTCCCCGGGGGGGGGGGGGGGGGGGGTAGGAATGGACTTATGGGGGGATCTAGTGGGAAGGGGTGCTTAGGGAAGCCCCCTTAGAAGCTTCTAAGAAGCTTTTTACTACGGTCATAGACCACGTGGAAGAGAGGAGGGTAATGAGTACGACGTGGAAGAGGGATGATGGGGCGGTTGTCAGTGCTGCTGGCGGCAGCGTTTGGCTTCACGGTGGCGATGTCTCCAACGCGGCGTCCTCCCAGTCTTGCAGCATGGCCGCACGGCGTCGACTTCAAGTCCTCCTCTTCCCTCATGAATACAGCGCAGCCTCTCTGCTTCCTCCTTTTCCAAACCCCCCTCCACTAAGGGGGGTTTTTATAGTCCAAGGGGGGGAGAGGGGACCTCCCCCATGTGGCTGGGCATGCAGTCCACGTCTCCTTCTTGTAACCACCTCTCCCACCTAGCCATTCCCTTCCCTCAGCCACGCATCGGATGGGGGAAAATAAGTAAAATAATTTGCAATAAAATTCATCTTTATCCACTTAACCTCCTCCCAAGAGGGAGTTTCCCCGCGGTTTATGCGGTTTTGAACCCCGGTCTCGGTTTGCCAATGCGGAGGCCTTGATTCCTTGCGTGCGGTTTACAGGTTACACTGCTGGTAACTCCAATACTGAAAATAAACTTTGCATGAGTTTCATGCGGTGTGCGGGATGTCGGTTCTAGTAATATTTTTAAGTGGAAATATTACAACTGGCAAGCCCATTACATAGTCCACAATGCTGGCTTTCTTTTTGTTGTTCCAACAAGTAAAAGCATCCGCTCCCAGCCATCTCGATAAGCCATTGAATATAGCTAATCCATGAGCACTTCCTAATGGTAGCAAATGGGATCCATATGATGTCATCTCCTTATCTTGAGATGTTCTGTCATCCAATGCCAACTCCTTAAACATCTCGTGTTCAGTGTCATAAAAGGTTGACTGCTCCCTTCTTGTTTGAGCATTAAAGTCTCCTGATAGTAGTATGTCTATGATGCTTGCATACCTCATAATGTCCCCACGTAGTAATTCAAATGGTGATCCCTCCCCAATGGCAAATGTTGAATAGGCAGGTGGGAAGTAACATATTGCAACATATAGATTCCTCGGGTGCCCTATCCTTAGCCTTACCCACATATATCTAGGCTGCACACCTTGTGACACCATATGAATTGTGTCTTGGAGGCTCTCATGATAAAGAATAGAAACCCCACCTGACCCTGTGGTTCCCCTTGGCCTACGAAGCTGAACTTGTACATTGATGTGTCTTTGTATATATAGCTATGTCTATCCCATAGAAAGTATCCTCAAAGTACCTTGCATCAAGTCTCATTGAACCATTACAATTCCAAAAGGGACATCCTTAACGCCTCATAGGCCGTGTACCATCATTGCGACCTTCGTTTTACTATGATTACTCTACCATCTCTATACATAGCATATTTGCCTTCTTTACGTGCCTTCAACACCGTTGGCATGCTGGCCCTTCTATGCTCTAATTGTGTGGGTGTAAGATCCTCATCAAGATTAACCTTTTCCCCTTTCAAAGCCTTTCTTTTTGAGAGGAAGGCCCTCTTATTATCCATGTCCTCAAATTTCAGCATGAGGATCCAACCTCGTTTGCCACTTTGATCACCCACCCTCCAGGCATCCATAATGCGTGTCTCATTCGCACCCATCTTAGCACAAAGTGTTTTTGTGTTCTCTAGGGGTTTCCCTTTTTCAGCCCACCCCACTGCATGAACATGTAATACACGGAGTTTCCTTTTTGCTTCCTTTTCTAGTGTTGCTTTCATCATTTCTACTTTGTTCTGAGGAGTCCCTTTGTTTCTTTTGACTACCTCAATCCATTATGCATTTTCTTTCATTGTATACTTGACATTTTCTACTTTCTTCTGAGCTCCCTTTACCACATTCATCCATGTGTGCATGTCCTTTATTAAACTTTCCACCTCTTTCTTTAATTCTAGTGCAACTGACATTGCTGTTTGTGCATCCATCATTGACTTGTGTGTTGCTAATTCTTTCTTACATGCCTCTAACTACCTTTTCAGCCTAGTAATCTCCATATCCTTGGCTGCTATGCGTGCATTTGTATCAAATTTCAATGCATCCATATCTACTTTCGAGGCATCACTTACTTTGTTCAAGTTATCTGTTATGTCAACCTACAGGTTAGCCTTGATTTCTTTGTATTTTGCATCATCCCAGCCATTAATGCATGATTTCCTGTTTGCATCTATAGCACCACTTAGTTCCCTTTTAATGTCTCCTGCAATTTGTCATATATGTCTTTTTGCTTGTATCCATGTCGTTCATGACTTTTTGTTGCATGCTGCCCCACACCTTCATACATGCTTTCAGGTTTGCATCCATTTTAGCATTGAATTCCTTTTCCCATGTTTCTTGCATTCTATTCATGTTGCTTGTCACCTTGTCAATCATTGGCATACATATTGCTGCAATTTCATCTCTTATATTAGACAAAAAAGGCCAAATCGGCCTATGAGACCAAAGTGTTACATCTAAAAAGTAAGGGAATATTCCGTGTCCCAAAATAGCTATCATCTAATGCTATGACTATCTAAATGGAAGGTAAATAGTGAACATTACATAGCTATCATCTAATGTTATGACCATCTAAATGGAAGATAAACAATGAACAATACATGGCTAATGAGTACAAATTGATGTCTAAGCCTGATACAATGTGGAATTGCTCAAGAAGCACTTTCATCTCAGGATATCTCTCATGGGTCTATCTAGCATAAAGAGGTTGAAGCGGCGAGGTAGGGTCCCCCAAGGACGTTGTAGTTTTCTTTGTATTTGTAGATGATGCCTCTTGCGAATGCATGGACTGGCTGGATGTGTGCAGTGGGCTCTGTATCTCTCCATGGTTGTCTAAGGTGGTTCCTCGTGGTGGGGCCATTGGTTGCAAACTGATGAGGGCTCTATGATGGAGGGAGTAGTCAATGCTCTATAGAATTCCGTGAGTGCATGTTGGTGTGTGGCTCCATGTCTTTGTTGTTGGGTCCATAAGAGGTGCTCTTTGTGGCCGCATAGCTCCAGCAAGAAGAGCTTGAGACATTTCTGATTTGGGAAGTCCATAACCCTAGATAGGGGCCCAAATCCCTCTCTAAACAAGCAATGAAAGCGCCCTTGAACCTTGTAGTACATTGGGCATTTACATAAGTAGTGCTCCTCTATCTCTCGCTCGAGCTGATAAAGCTAGCAAATCCTGTCCTCCAAGTGGAGGGACTCTATGTTGCATCTACCTATCTCGATTGGGAGTTGGTGTGAGGATGTACGGAGTTGTCCAATGGTGCATCAGACACCATGAGGCACGTGTGCATCCATGCATCTTGGGTGAACAATGTTGGGAATAAAGGGCCATCGTGCCTTTTATATGTGCACGGGTGTGAACACACCCTTAGCACATTGTACTTTCATATATATATATATATATATATATATATATATATATATATATATATATATATATATAAAACCTAAAGTGGTGCACTCATCATTGTACCGAAAAACGTGTTCACTCTCTACTTTGCTCTTTCACACTCTCTCTGTCTCTCACTATGCATACGACAGTCTGCCTCGATCTTCGTGCCTAATCGATTCCTACAAACTGGTATCAGAGCATAAGGTGCTGTAGATGGTCGTCAAGTTGAGGTAGAAGACTAGAGCTTGCAAGAGACAGCTCAAAGGCGAGTAGGAGAGTTGCAGGCAGGCTTGTGTGCTGGAGAGACAGTCGACTGGTGTAGTAGCTAACAACGACTGCAGGTGACGATTGACCAGCATGGTCCAGCAGGCAACAACCTGGCAGGCGTGGACCAGTGGGTGCGACGTCTGCAGGGAACAGAGACCATGCGAGAGGGCATGCGGGCACCAAATACGCCACGCCAGCGAGGAGGCGTCAACGTGTGGCGTCACGGGACGGCGGTCAGGCAGGCGCTGTGACGTGGGCAGGTCACGCGACCCGCCCCATAGGTCAACGGGGCCACAATTTTCAAAATTCTTCTTGAATTTTTTCCTTGGTCTAACCGGGGGGGGGGGCGGGGGGGGGGGGGGGGGGGTTTATGTGCACAAGCGCGAAAGGTCAAATTTGTGCAATTTTGGCCTAGAAAGTTGGGGCTTCGCCAGACTAAGCATTGTTTGTGAAACATTGAGGCATCTGTATTGGAATTGCAGACATTGTGCGTATTTGAATTGGGGATTTCACGAAAATTGTTGAAATTTTGCTCATTTGAGTGAAATTTTTCGACATTTGACCCACAAAATTTGGGGCTTTTCCCAGATTTGGGGAATTCGATGTAGGACAAGCAAATCTGTCTCAGAAATTGCAGGAATTTGTGACATTTTGTCCCCGACATTTGGGGCTTTTAATGTACATATGCAAATTGGGCTGAAATTTATCCAATTTCTCTACATTGAGGCACATTGGACCTCGTGCAATTTGGGGCTTTTTGCGATTTGGGCAAAATTTGTGCAGCATTTGGTCATTTTATGTACATGCAGGTTGAATTCCGTGCAATTTGGACATCAACACTTGGTAAAATTTGGGGGTTTTGCTGAAATTGCGTTATTTTGGCAAAATTGGATAGTCCTATCAATGACAGGAAATGCAGATGTGTGCTTGACGCTTTTGAGCACAAAAATTTGGGGCTTTTGACCGTTCGTGTCAAATTTTATGCCCATGGGTACATGTACAACAGAAATTACAGCTGAAATTTTGGGATTTCTCATGTAATGTGATGCACATGCCCTTGGAACAGCTGTAATCAGTTGGATAATGCTGTAGCACTTGTTTTGGCGCTTCTGAAAATTTAATTACAGATCTGAAATCTGTACTTCTGCGTGGTCATTTATTGCTGATTGGTACTTATTTGTATCTTGGTCACTCGGGTGACAGTTTGGGCCTGCATTTACTGGTTTTTTGGTCACATTTGGGCTGAAAATCATGGCTGGCAGCAATGACAGCAGTAATCTGATGCATATAAAGAAGCTTGAAGGCGTACACAATTTTGCAGTTTGGCAAACGCAACTCTACAATATCATGTTACAAAAGAAACAGGCAAAGCCGATCAAAACCAAAGGGGCAAACCCGCGGACATGGATCAGGATGATTGGGATGAGTTGAATGAGCTTGCACGCTCACCCATAGAGCTATCAATTTTTGGTTCAACATTGAAGGTTTGGATTCTGCATATGCTATATGGACTAGACTGGAAGAACTGTATGCACAGAAGAGTGCTGCAAGCAAAGTGTATTGGCTGAAAAAGCTTATGGATTTGCATATGAAAGAGGGTACAACAATGTCTACTCACTTGAGTGAGTTTATAACTCCATTTTCAGCCAGCTGGTTGTCTTGAAGTTCATGATTGATGAGGAATTTAAGGCTACTTTCTTGCTTTGCACTCTACGAGAGAGTTGGGATACATTCAGGATTGCTATGAGCAATTCTAATGTGATCCTTTTGTATGCTGAAGAGTGCTCTACTTATGGAAGAGATGAATTGGCACAACAATGCATCCAGTAAGTCTTCCAGTGCTTTGCATACTAGGGGTAGATCACAACAAAAGGGCAAATATGATGGCAAGGGACGCAGTAAATCACGTGGCAAAGATGTTGAATGCCATCATTGTGGCAAGAAGGGTTACTTTAAACGTGACTGTTACAAATGGAAGAAAGAGAAAGGAAAAGGCAAGAAGACAGATGATTGCAAGGAAGAGAAGAAGGACAGTCAGCCTAAGAAGAGTAGTGTAAAAATTGAAGATGTGAATGTAGTCACTCATGACAGTGACAGTGGGAGTGATGTACTCTTTGTCTCTTCACATTTTGGTGCACATGCTTTACTTGCAGATACAGATGATGACATGCATACCTGTATTCTTAATTCAGGTGCTTCCTTTCATGTCACCCCTCATTGTGAGTGGTTTTCCACCTATACAGGGGGTCGACATGGTGTTGTCCATCTTAGGGATAACTATGCATGTGAGATTGCAAGTATTAGCAGTGTGCAGTTACAGTTTCCACATGGCTCTGTCCTTACACTTCAGCATGTACGGCATGTACCTCAGCTCAAGAAGAGCTTGATTAGCACAGGGTAGCTAGGTGATGATGGTTTTCATGCCACCCTTGGTGATGGAAAATGGAACATTTGTAAGGGATCTAGGGTTATTGCCAGAGGTTACAAGAGTGATACTTTGTATCCACTTCATGTATCTAGTGTGCGTGACCATGTTATTGCTGTGACCGAGCAGCCAAGCGTTTCTTTGTGGCATGGCTGGTTGGGACACATGAGTCAAACATGAATGAAAGTGCTTTCTCGTTTGGATTACTTGCCTTGTCTTCATTATGCTAATTTTGAGCATTGTGATCATTGCATTTATGGCAAACATGCACATACGTCTCACAAAAAGTCTCTTTCTTTGAAATCTTCTCCTCTAGAGTTAGTACATTTAGATGTATGTCAAATGCCAGGATTATCTTTAGGGAGAAATAAATATTTTGTCGCCTTTGTCGATGATGCTACATGGAAAGTATGGGTTTACCCTATTCGTAGCAAGGATGAAGTGTTTGACAAGTTTAAAAACTTCTTGGCATTGGTTGAAAATCAGATAGATAAGACACTTAAGTGTCTTCGCTTTGACAATGGTGGGGAATATGTGTCCAAGGCCTTTCAGGCATTTTGTGACAGCAAAGGGATAAAGAGGGAGCTCACTGCCTCTCATAATCCACCCCAAAATGGAGTTGCAGAGCGTATGAATCAAACCATATAAGATAAGGTCCGTACGATGTTGTCTCATGTTGCATTACCCTATGGTTTTTGGGCAGAGGCTGTTATGACAGTTGTTCACTTGATTAATCCGTCAGGAAACAGGTCTTTGGGGAGGGGAGTTTCCCAAGAAGCGTGGTCGGGCAAGCCACCTTCATATGCTCATCTGAAAGTGTTTGGCTGCGAGGCTTTTGTGCACATTCATAAAGAAAAACGCAGCAAACTTGAGCCAAAGTCCTGTAAATGCATTTTCCTAGGATATGGTGACAAGGGTGAAATGGGGTATAAATTGTGGGATCCCGAGAAAAGGAAAGTAGTACGCAGCAATGATGCTATCTTCCGAGAAGATCGCATGCACAAATAGCCCGAAAAGACGGAGGAGGTCCGTAGGGTTGTATTCCGGGAAGAAATACCTTTTGGACAGCAAAATGTGTCCGCTGTACAGCAGCAAATACCTGCTGTAAATGAACTTGAAATTGCAGGAAATGATGCTGGAAATGATTAGCTAGCTATTGCCCATGAAAATGAGCCATTACAGGTGCAGGAGCAGCCAGGACAGCAAGCTATTAATGCTGATTTGCAGGCTGAAATACTAGGACAGCATGCTAAAAATGAAATTTTGCAGGAACAGCCAACAAACAATGACCATTGGGTTAGGAGATCGTCTAGGGCTACTAGCAACCTGACAGATTTGTTCCTGGTGCAATTAATGTGGTTGATTATGCCATGTTGACAGACTGTGGTGAACCGCCTTGCTTCAAGGAAGCAATGGACAGACAGGACAACAAGAAATGGTATAAAGCCATGCTGTCAAAGATGGAATCTCTTGAAAAAAATGGCACTTGGGACTTGGTGCAGTTGCCTAAAAGGCAAAAAACCCTTCCATGCAAATGGGTTTACAAGATGAAGGTCACTTCTGGTTCCTCACCCAAGTACAAAGCAAGATTGGTTGCAATGGGGTACAAGCAGGAACATGGAATTGACTTTGATGAGATTTTCTCTCTTGGAGTCAAGATGACTACATTGAGAACCATTTTGGGCTTGGTTGCAGTTGAAGATATGGAACTCATACAGATGGATGTAAAGACTGCGTTTTTACATGGTGATCTGCATGAAGACATATATATGCAGCAGCCTGAAGAGTTTGTTGAACAAGGGAAAGAAAAAATGATATGTAAACTCAAAAGGAGTTTGTATGGGTTGAAACAAGCACCAAGAGAATGGTATCATAAGTTTGATACATTCATGCAGTCTCAAGGCTTTCATAGAAGTCAAGTGGATCACTGCCTGTACACCAAGAAGGCAGCAGATGGCAGCCTTATTATCTTGGTTTTGTATGTTAATGACATGCTGTTTGTTGGCAGGGATACTCATGCCTTGGATTCGTTGAAGCAAGGTCTTCATGGCAGCTTTAACATGAAGGATCTAGGTGATGCAAATCACATTCTTGGCATGCGAATACTCAGAGATAGATCTAAAGGCTTATTCTATCTATCTCAACAGGAGTATATCTCCAAAGTTTTGCAGCGTTTCAATATGGAGGGGGGGAAAACAATTGGGGTTCCATTGCCTCCATATGTGAAACTCAGTGCAGAGGACAGCCCTACATCTGATGATGAGAAGGCTGAAATGGCCAAGATACCATATGCTTCAGCTGTTGGCAGTTTGATATATGCTATGGTTGCCACACGTCTTGACATTGCCTTTGTAGTGGGAGTGGTTAGGAGATACATGGCAACCCCTGGCAAGAAGCATTGAGATGCAGTGAAAGGTATTATGAGATACCTCAAAGGCACAAAGGAGTTGTGCATCTGTTTTGGAAAGCAGAAGGCATCTGTTGTTGGCTTTACATATGCAGACTATGCTGGTGATGCAGACTGCAGGAAGTCCACTTTTGGGTATGTGTTTACTTTCACAGGAGGAGCAGTCTCTTGGATCTCCAGGCCACAAAAGTGTGTTGCATTGTCTACTACAGAGGCAGAGAAAGTGGCTGCCACTGAGGTATGCAAGGAGGCTTTATGGCTTTCACGTCTGGTGGGAGAGCTTGGCATCTCAGAGTTACCCGTTCTCCATTGTGATAGTCAGAGTGCTATCATGCTAGCACGGAATCCTGTCTTTCATGCAAAGACAAAGCACATACAGGTGAAGTACCACTTCATTAGAGATGTACTTGACAGCAAGAGCATTGAGCTTGTCAAAGTGCATACAGATGATAACCCTGCAGACCTTACGAAAGGTCTTCGAGGAGAGTGGTTTGCTCATTGCCGACAGATGATGGGAGTTGGATAGATATATTTATTTCAGCTTTGTACATACCTAGAATTAGCTGATTTTTTTCTCCTCTTAAGGCACATTGCCTTTAGGTGGGAGGTTGTTGGGAATAAAGGGCCATCGTGCCTTTTATATGTGCAGGAGTGTGAACACACCCTTAGCACATTGTACTTTCATATATATATATCTATCTAAAAACCTAAAGTGTTACACTCGTCATTGTACCGAAAAACGTGTTCACTCTCTAGTATGCTCTTTTGCACTCTCTCTGTCTCTCATTGCGCATACGACAGTCTGCCTTGATCTTCGTGCCTAATCGATTCCTACAAACAACAAAGCCATGTGGGGATGTATGTAGAAGATGCTTCCGATAGAAACCATCTTCGTCCCCAGATCCTCAATAAGTGTCATTGGCTATGTGTATTTGAATAATGCCCATCATGATGATGCGGTTTAGCTCCAACTGGGGCAATCCAAACTGTACCGTAGTGGTAGGAGGTAATCCATGTGTAATCCATGTAAATGTAGCCATGCCTCTATTCGAGCATACCAGCACTCAATATTCTGCTATAATGCGAGCTGTCTAGATGACTCTAGTGTGAGACGGGAGTATCTCTATCTCGGCAAGGTCCAGAGCCTATGCAAGAACGTCACTATCTAGAAGAGGGCCTCTACCACTATGGGTGGTACTTCCATCTCTGCTTTGATAGTCTCATGCAGTACAGAGGGCTTACTCTGAATCATCCATGAAATCATTAGTACTAGGGGTCTCTCCATGTGCTCCCACCCCTCATATATGTCCTCTCCCCTGGATAGTGGCTTTTCCTGTGTGGCTCTCCTCATGTGGTAGAGACTCAATCCTTATATGGAGGCCCCATACAGAAGTGCTGGTGTGAGCAAGGTATTGAAGAGCCAGAGCTTCGTCTAAGGCTCTTGAAACTAAACATGTGTGCAGTGGCTCTCCATCGACCTTAGAGCCGCATAGCCTTGTGTTAATCTATCCTTTGTTACTCTCCTCAAAGTGAATCTCGGTCCAAAATATGTAATCCCCAAGTAAACATATCTCTGGACCACCTCCACTATCTCCTCTCCATATGTGAAATGAGATACTAATCACCGAATCCCTTGGGAGGAAGTGTTAAACACCATAACTTTGGTTTTCCCAAGGTTCACTTTGAGATCCTTGTCCTGATAGAAGGCTTGTAATGCATCTAGGTGGCATTGTAGTCCATCCAGTGTGGCTAGAGATGAGGACTATGCCATCAACATACAGTAATATGAGTATCAATGCCTCCCCTATGCCAACTCACTCCCCTCAAAGTCCATCAATGTAGTCTAATATCTCATCAATGTAGTGGCCGAATAGATTAAATGAGAGTGGGCATCCGTGTTTCACCCCAATGGTGCTAGTGATCCTCTTGGTGCTCATACATGTCTTGTAACAAACACATACAATGCTTGTATCCCCCATCTCATCTCCATCAAGATCTCTAGCTCCTATAGTCTTTGCATGAGCCTAGCATGTAGTATTGTGTCATAGGCCTTATGGAAATCCACAAAGTAGGAGTATATTTGCTTCCCCAGTGCCTTGCTCTCCTCCATGATGGTTTGGAGTGTGAGGATATGATCAAGAGTGGAGCAGCCCCTCCTAAACCTTGCCTGTCCACATGCTCAATTTTGGTGCTTCTCTGCCCATTTGCTTAGCTCATACTCTAGTATCAATCCATAAAGCTTGGCTAGCAGGTGGCCAACCATGACTGTCCTATAGTTTGTAGGAACCATGGGGTCTCTAGCTTTCAGGATTGTTACTATAGTATTAAGTGATCAACTAGCAGCCTGTAGGGAAGCCTTCACACACAACCCTGTTGAATAGGTGGGCTAGAAGGTATGCAAGCATCTGTTTGGCATGTGATAGGTGCTCTGCTACTAGTCCATCATGGGCTTCGGCTTAGCTGTTTTGGAGTTTGTCATCTGTGTCACGAACCCTTGCTATGCTGAAGAAGGTAGATTATATGGGTCTATCCTTTTGTGGTCAGGGCAATGGGGGATTGCCCATGTACTTAATATAATGAGGTAGCATATGTATGCCACGTGTCTAGGGAGGTGATGGGTATATGGGCTCAAGGCTCCTAGAATGCTTTCCACACCTCCTTGCTATCCTATCCCAAGAATAGTTGGTAAAACTCATGCTCCAATTTGGATAGAAATGACATCTTCTTTCTCCGCACTAGGCGGCAAAAGATGGAGTGTGTCTAGTTTCCTTGCACTCCTCGTCATACCAGCTATTCTATGGGACATTCTTGCTGGGGAGGTGGTATGGGTGCGTATGTGGGGAAAATACATAGCAGTTGAGGTGTGAAGTGCTCCTACAAGCTCTGTTGTAAAATCCTCTAGGGGTATGCGGGGTTTCATCTCCTACAAGATCCAATAGAGATGATCGAAGTAAGCACTCCTTGTCAATGTGGTGAAGTGGTATTTGTGGATCTTGGGTGGCTGCTTACTGGAGAGATCACATCATGTGTGAAGGTGGGGCCTAAAGGAGAAGGGTGCTGACGCCAGGCAGATGATGGTGACGCCAAGTGGAAGATGCTCCAAACGCAAGGCTTGATGCTGGAACGGGGCGCTTGAAGTAGAAGAGGAAGGGTGAAGGCAGCCACGAGCCACGAACTGCAATGTCCTCTTGAAGTAGAAGAGGAAGGGTGAAGACAACCACGGGCCATGAACCACAATGTCCTCCTGAAGGGGTGTGAGGGTAGTGGAAGGGGCTGGTGAGAGAAGGGAAGTGGTGGTGGTAACTGAAGAAGATAGTGAAGAATGATTAAAGAGAGTGGTGGTAGGAGTATAAAGAATGATTGGAAGCTTGTTGCATCAGAGTTAGCTCTGATACCATATTGAAATATTAGTGGAAGCATAAGAGTGTGCAGAAGAGGGAGAGAGAGAGCTCAAGTACACGAAGACGATTTTTCTTAGTGAGTTGTTCACGTGTACAACTAGTACACTCTCCTCTATTGCGAGAGCGACCTTTAGGCAGTTTATATAGCTTCTAAAGAAGTTAGGGTTAGGGTTTCCCCATGCTCCCTCTACCCTCTAGTTCATTTACACCCAACTATCCTTATCGACCCTTGTATATGTTGAGAAATATGCAATCACACCCATGTGATAGCCTCTTTTGGCCAAAATGTGGATACCAGGCCTTTTTGGGGCTATGAGTGTGAAACCCTAAATAAAGTGTGTAAAGTGAAGAAGTGGTTTCTCAACAGTACGGAGTTGTCCAATGGCACATTGAACACCATGGGACAGGTGTGCATCCATGTATCTCAGGCGAACAACAAAGCCGTGTGGGGATATGTGTAGAAGATGCTTACAGTAGAAAGCCATCTTCGTCCCTAGGTCCTTATTAGGTGTCACCCATGTTTTAGCTGTGTATCTAAATAATGGCCATCCTGATGATGTGGTTTAGCTCCTCTTGGTTGAGCTCCAAGTGGGGGTAATCCAAGCTGCACTATAGTGGTGGGAGGTGATCCATGTCTAATACATGTAACTATAGGCATGCCTTTGTTCGAGTATACCATCACTTAGTATCCCCCTGTAATGCGAGCTGTCTAGATGACTCTAGTGTGAGTTGGGAGTATCTCTATCTTAGCAACGTCCAGAGCCTATGCAAGAAGGTTATGTGTAGAAGAGGGCCTCTGCCACCATGGGTAGTGCTCCCATCTCAGCTCTAATAATCTCATGTGGTATAGAGGGCTTACTCCGAATCATTTGTGATATCATCAGTACTAGGGGTCTCTTCATCTGCTCCCACCGCTCATATATCTCCTCCTCCTTGGGTAGTGGTTGATCTTGTGTGGCTCTCCTCGTGGCTCAATACCCGTATGGCAGCCCCATATAGAAGTGCTAGTGTGACCAAGTTGTCCAAGTACCGGAGCTTCATCCAAGGCTCCTAAAACTGTATGCGTACACATTGGCTCTCCATTGACCCTAGAGCCGCATAGCCTCATGTCAATCTATCCTCTGTTGCTCTCCTCAAAGTGAATCTCGGTCGTGAAAATGTAATCCTCTGGACCACCTCCACTATCTCCTCGCCATCTATGAAATGAGGTACTGATCAACAAATCCATTGCGAGGAAATGTTAAACACCATAACCTTGGTTTTCCCAAGGTTCACTATGAGATCCCTCTCTTGATAGAAGGCTTGTAATGCATCTAGGTGGCGCTGCAGTCCATCAGGTGTGCTGGAGATGAGGGCTATGTCATCGGCATACAGTAATATGGGTATCAATGCCTTCCCTACGCCAATTCCCTCCCCTTCAAGCCCATCAATGTAGTTTGGTATCTCATCAATATAATGACCGAATAGAGTAGGTGAGAGTAGGCATCCTTGTTTCACCCCAATGGCATAGTTGCCTCCGTACATTGTATGATCGTATCGTACGATTCATAGTGTACCATACGGTACATATCCGTACGATTTCGTGTGCTCAAACTGGGCGTTCTGGCCACCGCATGCAGCACGTTTCTACATGTTCCTACGTGTTCCCACCTGCAGGTTTTTGGGTCCATGTTGTCCTGCATGGCACTTTAGGGAGGCTAGGAAGTCTTGGATACTTCAGTCCACCCCCTTTTCCAACTATGCACTCCTCCCCCAGTCCCCCATTGGATTTCATCTAGCTGGCAGCCCTTTTTGATTGTTTGATCCCTCTTTGACTGTTTGACCCTTCTCTCATCTACAAAAGGTGCTCCTCTTCTCTATGCTTCCACACCAATTCAGGAAGCATTTGCCATTCTCATCTTGCTCTCTTGGATCTTGAATCTCGGTGGTGATTTGTGATTGGTGAGAGGCTCTCCTTTGTCCTGCACCCTATCACAGCTCAAGGCTCTCCCATCCCCTCTTCATCCCATCCCCTCGTGTGAGGGGAGGGGAGAGCCTCTCCCATCCCCTCTTTGTCACTCTTGCTCTTTCAACTTTACCCTAACCCTCTCGCTCTCTTTCAACTTTCAAGAGTCAAGACTCAAGCATCTCTCTCTCTCTCTCTCGCTCTCTCTCTCTCTCTCTCTCTCTCTCTCTCTCTCTCTCTCATTCTCGATCCTTTCCATCCAACATCGGTAGCATGACTCTTGAGAAGCACGAGGCCTTCAATTTGCATTCCATCTATGTGGAGAGGGGCACAAAGAAGTCCAACTCCCACCATTGGACATTGTTGCTGCCCTATCTTTTTTTTTTTGCAAATAAAGTGTGGCTAATTATATTACTTCAGAAAAAAACCTAAATACAAAGAAGTGTTCATGCTCAATAGACCAAGCTGGAGTTGGTGAAAGTCATAGATACATCATATATACAAGCCGCTCAAGGCGGTCTGGGGGGGATAGGGGCAAGAAGCCATGGAGGGGGGATATATCACCATCTCGGGCTGCTTGCTTGCATCATGAAGAACAGGTCCTGGCCGCCCCAAGTGCGCATGAAATGACCTCGGAGCTCCTCATGAGCCCTAGACTTGCCCTGCACCTGATCCCATCAGCCTCGAAGGGAGTGGATGATGGAGGTCCAAAGCTCCGCTAAGGTCGCTTGTACTGAAAGTCTCTCTCCGCCAAAAGCCACCTGACACCGCGCCTTCCAGATATGCCAACCAGTAAGACTCCCTATGATTTCCCATATCTTAGAGTGGTCTGCTGTGGGCTCCAGTACTTGGCGGATGGGTAGAGCCTCTAAACCCACCACTGCGCACCATAGTCAAGAGTTTTCTTCAAGTATCTGAGCACCCGCATCCCAGCCTTCCAATGACTCTCATGAGGTTTGTTTGAGAACCTGCTCAAAACACCAACAGCAAAACTGATATCTGGTCTAGTGTTACACAAGTAGATCAGACTGCCGACCAATCTCCTATACCTCCCAATGTTTGCTAATGCTGATGTATCCTCGACGGATAACTTTGCATTCACCTCCATAGGTGTAGCTATCTCCTTGCACTCGGTCATGCCAAATGCCTTCAAGATCTCCCATGCATACTTCTTCTGAGAGATGAAGATCTTTCCTGGCTCTTGCTAGATTTCAATCCCCAAACAATAGTGTAGCAAGCCCAAGTCTGTCATTTCAAACTCAGAACTCAAAGCCTTTCGAGTTTGGTTGATCATATCTTCATAGTCACCTGTAATAAGAAGGTCGTCCATATATAGGACAATCACTACAGACTTTTTACCATCCTTGTAAAAATACAGGTTAGCATCTGAGGCACATCTTTTGAAGTTTAGGTTTAAAAAGAACCTATCTATCCGCTGGTACCATGCTTTGGGGGCTTGTTTCAGCCCATACAATGCCTTCTTCAGTTTACACACTTTGTTCTCAGAATGGGGGGCCTCAAACCCTGGTGGCCGAGCCACATACACCTCCTCCTTGAGGTCACCATTTAAAAACGCTGACTTAACATCCATTTGGTACACTGGCCACTTCTTGTGGGCAGCCACTGCAAGTACCGTGCGAATAGTGGTCATTCTGGCAGTTGGGGCAAATGACTCTTGAAAATCAAACCCTTCAACTTGTGAAAATCCTTGGGCAACCACTCTAGCTTTGTACTTTTCTAAGGTACCATCAGCCTTGTACTTTACCTTCCAGATCCAGTTGGTGCCAATAACCTTCCGCTTTGCTGGTCGATCCACTAGCTCCCAAGTGTCATTCTTCATTATGCTGTCATACTCTGCCTGCATAGCATCCTTCCATGATGGATCTTCAAGTGCTTCTTCTAAGTCAGTTGGCTCCTTTACTTCTCTCATAATCTCAACCATCAAGGCCATATTGACTATGTGAGCAGAAGCCCTCCTTTGCTCCTCTATTCTCTGAGACCTCCTTGGTCCGTCTGCCTTCTCCTCAACAGATGCAGGCATAGGGTTATTGTGGTTATAGAGCTGCTTCACCCAACGCGGCAATGGCTTTCCGGTGGGGTGATGTCAGGTTGGTGAACTTTTTCCTCATCATCTGAAGATGATGCTTCCTCCTCCTTAAGGATAGGGATAGCTCTCGGGACAGGTTCATAGTGGACTACTTCTTCGCTTGATGATAAAGTGGAAGAACTTGCCTTCTCCTCCTCCACTGTATGCGGCTCCTCCTTGAACACCACATCACGACTCGCGATGATCTTCTTTGCCTCTTGGTCATATAACTTGTAAGCCTTCTGCTCATCACTATAACCCAAGAAGATATATTTTCTGCTTTTTGGTTGTAACTTGTTTCTCTTCTCATCTGGAACATGTGCATAACATTCACATCCAAAAATTCTGAAATGTGAGACAGATGGTTTCTTACCAGTGTAAGCCTCATGAGGTGTTTTTCCCTTGAGAGCCTTTGTATAGCTCCGATTTAGAATGTAGACTACAGTATTAACAGCTTCAGCCCAAAAATGGTTAGGCAATCCCTTGCCCTTTAGCATGCATCTTGCCATCTCCACAATGGTGCGATTCCTGCGTTCCACAACACCGTTCTGCTGAGGTGTGTGAGGCGTCGTCAATTGACGATTGATCCCTTTGCTCTTGCAAAAGCCTTCAAACTCCTTTGAGTTGAACTCACCACCACCATCTGTTCTAAATTTCTTCACACTTTTCCCTGTTTCATTCTCAACAAGTATTAGCCATTCTTTAAACTTACCAAAAGCTTGAGCCTTATCACGAAGGAAGTACACCCACATCTTCCTACTGTAGTCGTCGACAATCAACATAAAGTAAGAAGATCCCCCCAAGGCCTGTGTAGGCATCTTACCACACAAGTCAGCATGCACCACCTCTAGAGAAGCCTGTGCTCTATTCTTGCTTTCTTGTGGAAATGCCTTTCTTTGTTGCTTGCCCATCATACAAGCTTCACATGGTTCCTTTAATTCAGTTATTGTAGGTAGGTGAGCAACCATACCTTGCTTTTGCATCTCCTTCAATACTGCAAATCCGATGTGTCCAAACCTTTCATGCCAAAGCTTACTTGTGCCCACTCCAGCGGTGGCTGTAAGAGCACTTAGCTCATACAAGTTGTTCCTTCTTTCTCCTTTGCCAACAATTGTGCCAGCACTATCAATAATTTCTGCACCTGTCTTCTTGAACCTCACTTCATGACCAAGATGAGTTATAGCAGCAACTGATAAGAGATTTCTCCTGATTTCGGGAACATACAACACATTTGAAAGCTTTTTGACTTCACCATTTGCAGCAACAAAAGAAATAGTACCTGTGCCCGCAGAAGGGCATTTAGCATCATTTCCAACCGTCACAGTGATGGATTCTTGTAGAGGCTGCATAGAACTGTATAGACCTTTCTTGTTGGTCATGTGACGGGAGGCCCCACTATCCAACACCCAAGAGTCAGTGGTAGATTCTTCTTGCGTCGAGGAGCACACTTCCTCAATGGTCGCCATGAATAATTCCAACTCTGCTTCAGCCGTATTGACTGTCTCTTTCCCTTTACTTTTAAGGGTACCATTCTTTTCATCTGCCTTCTTGACACGACAATCTGCAATTGCATGTCATTTCTTCTTACAGTAGAAGCACTCTCCTTGAAACTTCTTCTTGCCGCCCTTCTTCTTTTTGTCACCATCATTTTTGGTGGAGGAAACACCTTTGCCTTTTGCATTGGCAGAGAATGCAGCATCTCCATTGTTGCTTCCTTCTCGGGCTTTCAGCCTCAACTCCTCCTCCATTAATAATGCACAAAACTCCTCAAAAGTCAAAGCTTGAGGTCTCACCTGAGTATTAAGGGCAGTTACTAGTCCATCAAACTTTTGTGGACAAATCCGAAGACACCTCCGAGCTAGCTCTTCACTAGTCTTTTGTATCCCAGTGCCAGCCATCTGGTCGCGCAGATTCTTAATTCGAGTGATGAATGCTTCAACCGTCTCTCCTTCAGCAAACTTCTCCGCTGCTAGTTGATTCTCCAAGTTTTGAATCCTTGTTTGGTTTCGTGTTTCATACTGACTCCTTAGTACATTCCAAGCATCTGACGCTTTGGTTGTATGTTGAATCAGAGTCAAAACACTGTCAGAACAGCTTGTAACTAAGGCACACAATGCATCTGCATTCCTTCGTTTCCAAGCTCGTAGAAGATCTGCATTCGGAGGAATCATCACACTAGGATTTGATGGGTCGGGGGTAGGCTGTGGTTCTGCGTCAGTCCCCAGCACAGTCTCCAGAAGCTCATAAGAATCAAGGATAGTTGTAATTTTGAACTTCCACAAGGTGTAGTTTGTACCATCTAACTTGCCTTCGCTGAAGGTTGGTGGACGAATCCTCAGTGTTTGAATAGCCGGTACAGCAGCACCACCTCCTGCACCGCTTCCTGATGTGCCAGAACTGCTTCCCGGAGTCGACATCGTTTCTCTTTGCTGTTGAAGCCTTTACCTCTTGCACGCTCTCCGATCTCTAGAGCCCCCTGGGCTCTGATACCATGTAAAATATTACACGGCGCAGCGAACAGAATCTGAGAAAGAGATAGAGAGTACACAACAGATAAGAGGAGAATCAGTAAATTCTTTAACTCCAAACAACTGATACAAAGATGGCTCTGTCCACCCGTGCGCTTCCACTGTGTGAAGCTTAGATAGCGATCTAGACAGAAGATAGGTGAAGAGCTTAAGGCTAGCTGGAACAACAACTCTGACTGGGTGAAAGATGAGTGTTAGATGGCTGGGAAGGGGTTTAGCTTTTATAGCCCGCGAAGGTCGTTAGGTCGGCCTGCTGACCGACCTACCATATGAGCCTCCACTAGTCGGCCAGGGAATATTCCAGGGAATATTCCCTTTACCATCGGGCCCCCGAACCCCACAATAGGGGCCCCTTTTAACTCCCTTACCACGCAACTCAATGCAATGTGCCTCGAGTTGCTACCAGCTTAACCACTCCGTCTAACCCAAAGATTAGACCCACAACAGTCACCTTTTTGCCATCCGGTCACATAGACCTCATCTGATATACAAGTCAGGACTCAACCAATGTCCGGGCTCACATTTGGCTTCTCCTCATAATGGGGGCCTTACAACTTTGAGCACCATGGATCATTGGTAGCACCTAATGAGAGTGGGGCATTGATCATATCTAACACCTGGCTCGATCATGAATATCGTGTCCTATATCCTGGCCTCATACAGAAGGTGACGGCCCTGGCTGACCGGCTACCAGCAGAAAGCACCCCAAGAGATACATCCAAGGCTGGGTGCTATGCGATGTAAGATGTGGCATACTCCTCTCCACACGAGTTGTGCCGCCTCACACGACCAAAGGCAGTGCTTTGGGTTTTCCATCGACTGCTGTGTGCAGCACTTACAAACTCCCTCCTTCTGCATCTGGGCAAGCCAGCTTCCCACCGCCAAGCCTCCATATGCCACCAGCCATAAAAAGTATGATACCCTCCTCGGCCTCCAGCTGTCCCATAGGCGGCACCAGAAGGTCCGTATGAACGGCTCCGTGATGTTGTGCTCCACCCAATGCTTGCTACGTGACGGCGCCCAATCCATGTTTTCCTACATTAGTACGTGTTTGCCAATCTTGGCGGTGTACTCCAGGAACCTCGGTGACTTCTTGGCGACCACAGTGGCCGGCCAAAGCCACTCTCTCGGATCCCACTCCAACTTCTCAAGTGGCCTTCCTTCCCAGATCCAGAGGCGCCACTCCTCGAGCTCCTGCCAAAACACCAAAGGGTCCAGCTGTCATGTCTTCCCCTGAAGGCCAACCACCTAGATCCTCTTCCATGAAAGGACAGATATCCCCTCATCCTGCTGCCCTCTGTTAAGAGCCAGACGCACCTCCTCTTGCACAGTGAAAAAGGTCCCAGGTGGAGCGCCATGCACTCTTCCTGCCACTTGTAGGGGGATGCCTATTGGTGAAAACCTAGCGGCCCATACCTCCCCAGGTTCTATCGGCTCTCGAGTTGGGGGGAGCAAGCCACTCTTGAGGTATCGTTGTGTCTATCTCCCTTCTCCTTAGCTCCACTCCTGGCTGGCAGCGTGATGCTTGCTTCAGCACCTCCTCGTCTGCTATCTTGTACACTTCCTGCCATGTCTTGATAGCACAAGCCGGGCCAGGCTCCCAACCAGCCCACTGGATGTGGGGGCGTTGGCCAATCTGTGCCCCTTCCTGGTCCTCGACCTGGGGTTTCCAAATCACCGGTTGACGGTCTATCTCCTCCTGGCAACCTGGGGGGCTCTGGATAAGCGCCTCACGGAGACCCTGCCACACACGGAGCAAGCTGCGTAGGAAGGGTGATCTGGGCCGACGTGAAGATCCGTCTCAAGGATGGCCTCCACTCACCGCTAAGCCTCGGTCTACAGTCCTGAAGACCCTCTTGCAATAGGACCTTCCAGGTCTGCCCTCCCGGAGTGAGGCCGCGGACAACTAGCTTGCCCAGGTGGGCCATACTCTGATACTCTGGGTCTATGATCCCAAGCCCTCCCTCTAACCGATGTCGTATAGTGGTCGCCCACGCCACCTTGGCCCTAGAATCCCTGGAGCCGTCTGACCGGACCAAAGGAAATTCCGCACTAGGCGGCAAAGCTGCATTACGCAGGAGGAGAAGAAGCACCAACACGAGGCGATGTGCCAGGCCATCGCTAGGAGGACCTAGTTAACTACCAGGGCTCGGCTGGCTAGTGAGAGGCAAGGCGTGCTCCAGTAGGTCAGCTTCCTCCGAATAGAATCGAGGACTAGAAGAAATTGTTGGGCGGGAGTGATCTTGAGTCCCACCTGGAACCCTAGGTACCGGACAGTCTGTCCTCTGCTCACCCATCTAAATCCCAAGTGGACATCCCACTTCATGCTAGAGTTCGGGTCTGTGAGGAAACCAACCGACTTTCGCCATTTGATTTTCGCTCCTGCTGCAAAACAGAACACCTCAAGAGCCAACCTTACTCTCTCCAGCATCAACTCGTCGTCCTCTATGTAGAGCGTTGTATCATCTGTATACTCTGAGTCTAACAACTCGGTCTCCTCTCTTATTGGAAGTCGGAGGCCACGTAAACCGCTCACATGTGACCTAAGGAAGTGAGACATCACTTCTGGAAAGAGAAGGAACAGGTACAGGGCTAGGGGGCAGCCTTGTTGGACCGATCTCTCCAGCCGAAACTCCTCCCCTCGCCTCCCTCCTATGAGAACCCTGCTGGTGGCCGATCTGTAAAGTGCGGAGACCCCAGAAATCCAAGCCTGGGGGAAACCCAACCTCACCATGGTGCCCTCTAGGAAATCCCAGTCCACCCTGTCATAGGCTTTCTCAAATTCCAAGAGTAGTACGGCCAGTCTCTGCCCACTGTACTGGGCCCACTCTATCGCCTCAAAGAAGGTGAATACATTGTCCAGGGTGCTCCTATCCTGGACAAAGCCTGTTTGTGTGTCATGGATGATGTCTAGAAGCAAGGGGCATAGTCGCCTACCAATCATCTTTGCCAGTGCCTTATAGGCCACTGACAGTAAGGTGATCGGTCTCCACTGGGAAAGCTCCAACCGGTCTCCCCTTTTGGGAATAAGACTGATAAGGCGTGCTGATAGACTCCCTGGCATTTGTCCTGAAGTGAAAATCTCTTGAAAGGCCAATAGTAGGGGGTCTTTCACCACTTCCGAGAAGATAGTGAAGAAAGCCTTAGAGAGGCCATCCTCTCCCGGGCATTTCTGCCTGTCCTGTGTATGGAAAGCCTCCTCTAGTTCCTTCTTTGTGAAGGGGGCAACGTCCCATCTCCTCTGTGACGAGGGATGGGATGTTATCCCAAACCTGTTGTCTACATCGTTGTCCTCTAGGTGAGGCTGTCTCTTGCTGGAAGAGGCGACTATAGTAGTCGGTGGCAATCTCCATCACCCCGTCTGGGCTAGAACGGGTTCTCCCATACTGATCTCGAAGGCTGCGTATCTGCTCTCCTGAGGTGTGAGGTTAGTGCAGCTGAAAAAACTCCCTGCACATCGTGTCTCCCTTCCGCGCCCAGAAAGCTGCTGAGGTGCGGAAAGAGAACTCAGAGCGCCTGTCCTCTAGGCCAGCAATGGTTGCTCGTGCACGCACCTCCTGTGCGTGGAGAGTGGGTTCCCCTGGTGCCACCTATAATAATCTCTGCGTGGTTGCAAGGTCCCGCCGGAGTGCTCTCTCCTCCTCCTAGCTCTAGTGCCTGGCGTGTATGGCTACCTCTTGGTAGATTTTGCTCGACTCAGCTAGGGCCTCTGCAACCTCCTCTGCGATCTGGCCCCTCCTGCCCCACTCCCTGGTCCAAACCTGCTCTATCTGTCTCGTCATCTCCTCCCTCCTGTAGATGGAGTTGGGGATCCGACGAGATTGTATATCTAGGGAAGATGGTGGGGGATCTAGTGTCAGGAGAACCCGGCAATGATCGGACAACGTGGTGCCCACCAACTGCCCAATCTGGCCTCCCCGAGAGCCTCCCCACTCTCCCACATAAAACATGTCCAACCGCTCCAGCAGGACTCCACCTAGCCGCCTGAGGCATCGCGTGCTCCTACTGCCAGTAGAAACACTTTCCATGCCTCCTGCTCCTCCCCGGCCATGCCCTGGTAGTTTCTCCCTCTGCCCTACTAGTCCTCCAAAGCCTCTAGGTTGTTGAAGTCTCCTCCAACAATCCAGGAGTCCACGTCTGGGAGTCCTTCCGCGATCTCCACCCAGAACCTGCTGCGTGCCCTAACCTCCATAGGGGCATAGATATTAAGGACTCCAAGGCACGAGTCCCCAATATCCAGTCTGAGCCATAGCACCCTCCGTGCCACTATCGTCCCTTGGTCTCGAACACAAGCGGTAAGACTCGGACCAATAGAGGTGCACACGCCTCCACTCCTACCGTGGACACTTATGGCGTGCTCCCAGTAAGTGTGCGAGTTGCTTGGGAGTACCTTCCCTACCCGCTAGCCTTGGGTGAGGGTGAGCTTGTGCTCCTGTAGAAGTAAGATGTCGATTCGTCCAGTAAGGGCAAGCTGCAGCTCCTGTCAAACAATTAATTTCCTGGAACCACGTGCCCCATTGTAGTGGAGGCTATTCACATTCGAGGATGCAAGGTGTAAGCTCATAGGGAAACCTGTGACCGCCCGAACAGGCATCTGTTCGGTGTGGAGCCTGCTAATGTGACGAGGAGGAGCTATGAGACATGCAGGTGCGCTTTGCCACCGGTCTAGACGGCGAGCTCCATTCCCCCATGGTGGGACCATAGGGGTGATAGAAGTTCTAGGTGGTACTATCAATGCATTTATCAGCCATGCGTTGAGACTTTGTGCACTGGTAGAAACGGGCCGCTTGTGCCAGGGACCACTCGATCACATCCCTCGGAGCCCTTCACTGTGGAGGGGCTCGAAAGATAATGCTCAGGTGAGGAATCTCGGCACCAGCCCACTAGTTAATGTCCATCATGCACCCAGGCTACTGCTATGCAAACACTGCTAGTCCTTCTTCTCCCATCCATTGGGAGGTGTGGTCTGCCACCTGACTCTTTAACTCTTCCTCTATATGTGTCGTCGTCCACTTCCCTGAGTGAGAGAACTGAAGAAAAAAAGCGTAGTTTGGTCCATCCGGTGGTGCTAGAAGATGGACCTTGCCCCTCGACTTACGAACCACGAAGATTCCCACCACTAGAGGTAGTGGGAACTCTCCGCGCTCCGCAACTCTCAAATAGGACCATGGGCCATTGCGGAAGAACTCTTGTGGCAACATGTGTGCCTGTCTCGGGAACGTGTGATGGGCAGCAGGGGTGGATGAGTTGGTGGCTGTTATGGGAGGGGGAGGACTGTTGGTGCGAAGAGGATGTAGGCGTGTGTGGCTCATCACCTCCTGTGGGAGGAGAAGGGGTGGGTCTGGGGGGGATCGCTTGAACCAGGTGCGGATCAGGGGGGATGCTCAGTACGGGAGGTGGTGGGGGGGAGGATGATCGAGGGATGGTGGAATGGACATAAGTACATGGCGGGTGTGGGGGGGGGGGCGCTGGTGGTCTTGGAAGTCGGGGGCTGTGGGCGAGGGTCAGTGGGGGGGGGGGGGGCATGGGACATGGAGGGCGGTGGGTGTGGGGGCTGTGGGGACTCAGGAGAGGTAGTCTGTGGCGCGGGTGGTGGATGTGGGGGGCTCCGGTCCTGCCGGGTGGGGGGGGCAAGGGGGGGGATTCTGTGGAGTGCTCTGTCGAGGGGGTGTCACACACTCTTCTACTCCATGCTGCCGAGGTTGGGTCTGAGACGCTGGCGCCCCTCCACAACCAAACCCCCCCCCCCCCCCTCCCGCCCGGCCGTCTCCCTCTCTGTCGTCTCTGGACCCTTGTAAAGCCATCAACGTCCACCTACGGGCCTGTCGGCAGAGCCATATGGCTCCGAAACGCGTGCAACCTGCTACATGATACCCAAAGTTGTGGCAGTGCAGGCACTGCCTAGCTGCCCCGTCACAATGACCTGCTGCCTAAAGGAGTGCCCGCCCGTCTCGATCTCTAGACACTTTGGGATATTCTTGATCTCTTTCATTGCCACTTGTACCTTTGGGACTCGTGCCGCTGTCATTGCATCTGCGAAGGACACGGAAAGGATAGTGCCGAAGAGCCGATCAAAGTCTTCCACCAATTGGCGATACTCTATCGCCAGGCCGGGGAAAAGAAGGGTGACCGGGTGTTGGAGAAACCTGTTGTGGAGTGCAAACGCCTCCATAGTAAAGCCGCTGTATCAAGGGACCATGTATATGACCTCCTTTGTGGACACGTATGGTGAATTGGCGAGTAACTCGCGAGCTGCGTACGCCGAACTGAGCCGGACCATGAACATCCCTTGGCCCATTAGGACCGCCTTCACGATCTGCGTTGTGCCGATGCACAGCGTGGAGTGAAGCTAGTCTCAAAGCTGGGCCCTGGATGGGGAATATCCTACTACCTGACCATAAATCGCTGTTTCCTTTAGCTCCAGCTCCTTAGCTCGGACAGCTAAGAGCTGCTCCTCAGAGAGGACGACGCGTAAGGTGTTTGATTGGGGGGCACTCGCTGAGTGCGCCGGCGTCGTCTGACCAAAGGTTTCCATTGCGCGTCCCTTCTGCGAGGACTACCAATCATGTCGCGGTGCTACATGAGGGGGGGAAGTTGTTGCAGATCGAGGGAGCAACTTAGAGGGTGGGGGATCAATGGCGACGGGGGAGACCGCTTTTGTTTTGACACATTGCGGATGGATTCAGGGTTGCGGACCGAGGTAGCGTGCTGAGGGGGAGGGGGAACAGCGGGCTATCAGGGTGGGGGGGATAGTCTCTTCCAAGGCGGCCAGGCGTGGGGGGGGGCTCTGTCTCGCCTGGGCGAATAGGCCCGGGGGGGAGGGGGAGGGGGAGGGGGGAGTGGCCAAGCGGAGGGAAAGAATCCAGGCGGGTGGGAAAAACGGGAGGAAGCAGTCAGATGGGCGGACAGACCGGGGGGGGGGGGGGGTTTGACAGAGATAGTCCACACTCGGGTGGGGGCACCCTGCAGTAGGCGACGGGCGGGTTGGCGGCAGCCAGGAACAGGTGGGGCAGGCACTGCAAGGTAGGAGCAGGCGATGGGCGGGCTGGCGACGGCTAGGCGTAGGTGGGCGGGCGAAGGGGAGCAGGTGATGGCGACGGGCAGGAGTAGGCGGGCGGGTAGGATCAGGCGGGGCAGACAGGAGGGGACAGGCCGCGGGCTAGCGGACGGGAGGGAGTAGGCGATCGTTGGCTGATGGGAGGGGGCAGGCGGGTTGGCTTAAGGGATCAGGCGAGCGGGGGGGGCGGGATAGCAAATACGGCGCGACGGGCAGAGCTTTTCAGATCATTGGCGAGTGAAGTTGCTGCCCTATCTATGCAGAATACATAACAGGATAGAGAATTCTTCATGGGGTAAATCCCAAATCTTATAACCAAAACTCATAAAAACTCAGAACTAACCACATAGAGATATAGAAACACTAACTTCAATACTACAAATGAGAGAATAAGAAGTAGAACACAGAGAATATGCTGCAAATAAGATAAAGACACAGTAGGTGATGGCACCAACTGTCAGATCCTCCTTATATAATCATATGAATCCATCATACATCAAGTATAGACATCACAGATGATCAGATCCACGAAAATGACACACAAAAATCCCTCTTCATGTCACGTTTTTTAACTGCCTCAAAACTACACTTCATGAGGCACTAAACTTCATAAGACAAATAAAGACTGCCTCACACATAAGACTAACATAACTAAGGTCCAACCATGCTAAGGGTATAATACATGATCCATAAAGTGTGAGACCATGACCATGGCTAACACCTAGCATAGCCCGGTGGATGGCTAGCACAACCATGACACGAACCCTTGCATAAATCATAAAGTCAAAATGCCTTATCCAAAACCTGACATATCTAATGAGAAAAATTATGCCTTATCCATAGCCTTGCACCATGAAGTAAGCCACAAAGAAAAACCATAAGTAGAGCCTCTCTAGTAAGATACTTATAGCCTTCTGAATGGTTGCATAATCCCCCCAAGAGATAATCAAAACAAAACATAAAGGCATCATATAGAGGCATACATATCAAGTATGAAATAAGTATGATGGACAAACAAAAGAAATAGATCTGACAGTGGTACATCAAAGTAACTCATGAGCTAGGAGGCTCATGATCATCATGGCAGTCTGTAATTGACTGCTCTTGGTCATGCTGCTCATGTGATCCAAGAGGTAAAACATCCATACCATGAATCTTATTTGCTGTAAGCTCTCTGATTTGCACCTGGTTATGAATATCATGCAATGCATCATTAATATCAGCCTTGATAACATCAACATTAGAAGACCGATTTTCAGCATGATGAATCTGCTTAACACTCTGCAAAGCAGTAACCATTGTCACAAGTCTATGATACTCAACGTACATCTCATCAATTTTCTCCTTAAGATCATTCTTTTCATGAATAAATGCTTCCATATTTTTAGACACAAATGACCGCTGTAAAACTGCATATGGCTGAGATATAACCTGTGATATCCTATTAGCAATACCCACCCACTGGTCATGCATCAAAGTAGTCAATGTAGCTCTCATTGAAGCCAAATTTTGCTACATAAAAACAGACCCATCTAGATCAACCTCCATGTCATTCAAGAGTTGCTTTTCAACCTTTAGAAGAGGTTGCAAAGGAGCATCCAAAAGTACTCTATCAACCTTAATCTTAGCATTTTCCTTAGCCAACAAATCAAGTTCACCATTGAATTTATCCTACATGTTAGATGTCCATTCTTTGAAAGCAACTGAAGACAATTTACATTTAGCCAACATATCAACATAGTCATCAATCTGCCGCCGTAAAGCACCCACCTCATTAACATGCAATTCCCTCATCTTTTCCATTTCAATATGCATTTGTTCCCTTTTAGTCTTTATGTAAGCCAATTTCTCTTGCAAAGATTGCACTACATCCAACTTCAGTGCACCACTAGCATGCATTTCAGTCATAAATTGATGTAAACTTGTCATAAAAGAACAAGCTTCCTCAAGATTTTGAGGGATATAAACATTTGAAACCACTTTCGTGTCATTAGACAAACTAATACCCTGCTGCAACAAATCACTATGTTTAGGCATAGGCATATTCTCCATCTTGATCTTGGAGAATCTTACATTTTTCTTTACCCCTGTAATTACTACATCTTCATGAACATTTGCATTTTTTACATCATCATTCAAACGCTGCACACAACAGCCTCTGGAAACTCCAAAGCATTGCCTTTGGTTGTGTGAGGTGTTGCAGCTTGTGTGGAGAGGAGCATGCTGCATCCTCTGCCGTATAGCACCCAGCCTTGGATGTATCTCATGGGGAGCTTTTTGCTAGCAGGCAGTTAGCTAGGGCTGTCACCTTCTGTATGAGGCTGGGATGCAGGACACGATATTCATTATTGAGGCAGGATCGTGCGCAGCGGTCGGTTTGGAGGCTCTACCCATTCGCTAGGTACTGGAGCCCACAGCAAACCACTTTGAGGTATGGGAGATAATAGGGAGTCTTACTGGATGGCATATTTGGAAGGTGCGGTATCAAGAGGTTTTTGGCGGAGAGAGACTTTCAGTACAGACAACTGTAGCAGAGCTTTGGACCTCCATCATCCACTCCCTCCGCGGCGTGGACTAGGTACAGGGTGAGTCTCGAGCTCGTCAGGAGCTCCGATGTCATTTCATGTGCACTTGGAGCGGCCAGGACCTATTTTTTGTGATGCAATCAGGCAGCCCCAGATGGCGATACATCCCCCCTCCATGGCTTCTTGCCCTCATCCCCCCTAGACCACCTTGAGAGGCTTGTACACTTGATATATCTGTGACTCTGCATTAGCTCCAGCTAGTCTATTGAGCATGAGCACTTCCTTGTATTCAGGGTTTTTTCTGAAGTAATATAATTAGCCACACTTTATTTGCAAAAAAAAAGAATTACAACAATTAGCAAATGCACATATTACCTTAATAAGCTTGGACATTGGACACCTTGTTGTCCCCAAAATTGGCACCTCTTTTGGTATTTCTTTAACTTGATTGCTAATGGAATGAGTACAAGCTGAGATTTACAATCTCCTTTGCTGTTCCAAAAGCCGCTTTGCTGTAGCAACAATCGGCAATCAATTCAAGCCAATTGCCCCTTGATTTTTTACCCAGGACTTGCACGAATAGAATCTCCAATTGGCTAAGTGCTCCCCCAAATTACAATGAATGGATTGGCGCTTGAATTCCCTGACAATTACACAAATTTGAGATGCTGAATTCAGTATACAATGCTTTCACCAATTGACACGGGTCCCAAGGTGACTGTCAAACACCAATTTTTGCACAAATTTAGGGTTTACAACAGAGATCTCTCTGTTGTCCACCAAATTTGGTTGAGATCTGCTCAAAATGGTTGAGAAATGTTGAGATCTCCTGAGAATGGATTGGAGAAGGTGAGAGAAAGCCACCCTCCTTCTGCATTTGGGCTAACCAACTTCCCACCGCCAGGCCTCCATGTACCACCAGCCATAAGAAATACGATACCCTCCTCGGCCTCTAGCTATCCCATAGGTGGTGCCAAAAGGTCCGTTAGAAAGCCTCCGTGATGCTGTGCTCCGCCCAGTACCTGCTACGCGATGACACCCAATCCATGTCCTCCTGCATGAGTACGTGTCTGCGAATCCTGGCTTTGTACTCCAGGAACCTTAGTGGCTTCTTGGCAACTGCAATGGCCGGCTATAGCCACTCTTCCGAATCCAACTCCAAAGGCGCCATTCCCTAAGCTCCTCCCAAAAGACATAGGGATCCAGTCGCCATGTCTTCCCCTGAAGGCCAACCACCCGAATCCTCCTTCATGAAAGTATAGCTATCTCCTCATCGTGCTGCTCTCTATCAAGGGCCAAACACCCCCCCTCGTGCACGGTGAAATGATTGTTGTAATTAAGTGCTTAATCAGGGAATTACTACCCTTTCCAAGAAGAAAGGCTAGTGTCATGGTTCCATTGTTGGGACACCACTCAATCCCTTGATTTAATGGGCCCAAAGCACTTGGTTGCAAGCCAAAGCTTTATGCTAGTGCTGATTTTTGTTTTCAGCTAAGAAATTACAGCGAAATGTCTTTATACAGTGAGATGCAATCAAGTAGTAATGATGCATCTCAATATGAATATTCACATAGGAATGAAGGAAATGCAATGCTTGATCTTGGACAAGGCTTAAACCATGGACAACAAGCTGAAAATGTTGTTATTGGGCAAGATGCAAGGCCTTTAGGGCATAAGGAGGTTGATCACCGGCAAAGTAAAGAGGAATTTGATGACCAGTTTAAGAATCAGATGAGGACAGTAGCAAATCTCTTCACTGAATTGGCAAAGGATCCTCAATTTACCTGATTTTTGAATGCTCTGAAGAAGGACAACAAGGGCAAAAAGAAGAAGACATCTTCTACACCTTCGAGACAGCAAGGTGCACAGAAGGTAATGCTAAAGCCTTCATTTGAAGCTTCCAAAGATGCTAATGAAGCAAAACAGTTGGTACCTATGGGACAAGAAGTGGAAATGCAAGGCCATCATGGAAGTGCCAATCCAATGGATTTTGGACAGTCGGGGGTATGCATGCTATGAAGGTGCAGCCAGGATACTTTGGTGGAAACACGATTTTTCATGCTATGGTTGGACAGGGACCGCATAGGGAATGTATGGCACAAATCCCTATGGTATGCAACAGCGAACACATGGTGTGCAAGGCCCAATGTATTCTGGTATGGTTGGAAATATGCAAAACCCTATGTATGGCAGCATTGGCTTGATGCTTGGGACACAAAATAGCATGTTTGGTAATGCATCTGCAGCCCTGAATGCTTATGGGGCTCTTGAGAAATGTGTTACAAAGAGAGAGAGAGAGATTTTTGGGCAGCCCAAATACCCCACTCCAGCACAGCCACATATGAAGCTCGTGTATCACTTTCTTCGATGCATAACTGGACCATTCGGAATGCTTTTCTTTTTGATTCTGCCTATAATGTTCAGCGGCATATTGCTAGGCTTAAGGGCCTCTTGTATTGGCAGCTAGATCTTCTCCAGCATTCTGACATGCTCTCTAGGGAGGACTTACGTCCCTGGCATATGGCAATTTCCTCCGCGTCTTTGCCATGACTTTGTAACTCGTAGTACTGGAACCTCTTCACATGATGGCTTAGTGTCATCATGTATCTTGTAATCAAGTAATCTTGTATTTTTTTCGTAATTAATACAATTACCTTTTACGGAAAAAAAAAGAGAGATTTTCTTCTGGAGCTGACATGCAGACTGGACAGGTACATAATGTTTCACCTCCTCCAGAAATAAACAACAGCATCAAGGTAAAGCTGTTACTGGTGAATTTATTGTTTCTTGGCAAAAACAGTTATGTTCTTGACAAATGTCTTTCCATTACAGATGGAGGTTGGCATTGAAGATTGTCTACACATTGAGTTTGAATACAACAAAAGCAAGTAGGTGGCACACTGCCATGGTTTTGGGAAATTCAGGATCTTGTAGTCTTCCAATTCAGATGTTAAAGATTATTAAGTGGATAACTTAAAGTTTTATGAGACTGAATCAATACTTTTTCATCCACACGAGATGCCTACTGGTCTTTAAAATCCTTCTGAGGATAACTCTAAGTTTTATGGATGCTGATTTAATACCTCTTTTAACCACATGAAGTGCCATCTGATCTTTAAGTTACGTGTAGGTATCATCTGAGGATAACTTCAAGTTTTATGAGGCTGAATCAATACTTTTTCACCCACATGAAATGCCTTCTGATCTTTAAAATCCTTCTGAGGATAACTCTAAGTTTTATGGATGCTGATTTAATACCTCTTTTAACCACATGAAGTGCCATCTGATCTTTAAGTTACGTGTAGGTATCATCTGAGGATAACTTCAAGTTTTATGGAGGCTGATTTAATAGCTCTTTCATCCACATGAAATGCCATCTGATCTTTAAGTTGCGTATAGGTATCATCTGAATGATGTGGTGATTGGCAAGATATATTTCTTGCTTGTCCGCATCAAAATCAAGCACATGGAACTTGAAATTAGACGTCGTGAATCGACTGGATCAGGCCCAAACTTGTATCTGGAGACAGAGACACTGGCAAAATTTGAGCTGATGGATGGTGCACCAGTACGTGGTGAGTTTAAAATTCATCTCCTGTATATCTACCTAAATAGAGGGGATAAAACAACCTGCTGTTCTTTTAATATGTTTGCTTGAGTTTACTGAAAGAAAAGAGCAGGGAAAGGGAAGCTGTCTTTCCTCTATTAACTAGTTACAAAGATGATACAGAATGATGCCCATGAGTATTTATATAAAAGGCTTTGCAGTGCTTGGCAGAATGAAGCAATGTGTGGTTGTTGTGAACTTTGAGCTGTTTAGCAAAATTTTCTCCAAGTTTCTCTTTCACATTTGGCTTCATAAGCTTATGATTTCATCTGTCTGAAATGAACAGGTGAGTCAATACCTATTCGGTTGTTCTTAACCCCATATGATCTAACACCGACATATCGAAATGTAAACAACAAGTTCAGTGTGAAATACTACTTGAATTTGGTTTTGGTGGATGAAGAAGACAGACGCTATTTCAAACAGCAGGAGATCACAATGTACAGAAAGGATTGAGATACTCTTCTTATCTATACATTTCATAATCTGGCGGTTTTCCAAATGGGAATTTTTGTGTAGAGCTATTCCTTCCTCTGAGTATGTAGCCATTGCCTGAATTAATAAGTAATGCACGCAAACGCACGCAAGGGCTCTCTCTCTCTCTGGCATATGCTGACAAATGGTCTCTGACACCTGATGAATGGTCTCATGAACAGATTGATGTGAATGGTTTGACACCTAGCTGTCTCACGAATCATGACTCTTTCAAATGGTGTGACATGGTTTGCTGACGTGAATGGTCTGATGTGGGACTGCTAAAAGACGCTGGTCTGATCGTGAGCTCTGGATGCCTGCATGTGACATGGGATACCTGCACTACACAAGACCTGTTACTGCTGGCGCTTGTAAACACAGTAAATGCAGAAATATAAATAACCTAGGATGCCAAGCTTCTGACTGCTGAAAACCTGGATCACACCTGTGAATGCAGTGGTATACACTCATAGAGTAGAACCTGCTGCTTCAGTGAATGCATTGTATAAACTTAGTGTAAATCTGATGTGACAAGGAATGCAGTAGTCGCACCTGAAACTCTGAATACAACGGTTATGCACTGGATACTGTGATGAGGGTAATGCAGTCATGTGGTTTGATGTAATCCTTTGCTTTGGGGATGTAGAAAAGAAAAAGGTTTTCCTCTCTATCGGATAGTTTTCAAATATAAGAAGAATTATTTGAATGAGGCAACTTACCCTAGCACAAATAGTGTATCGCAAAGAACACATGCCCAAAGTATTGGAGGCTCACAAAGAGGGAAAATGGATTGTATACAAGGATGGGTCATTATTACTAACAAATGGTCCACATGAGATACTAAGGGTGTACATATAGAAGTATAATAAAGTTCTATGCTTAAATGGTGATTAAAAGCATATACATAGAAATACACCATTGTAAAGATAGTAGATTATCATATGTGTAGAGATATATGTGGGAGGGTTCATTTCGTCCAATAGCTAGAAAATTGATAAGCACTAGGGGTTTTGGAAGTGTAACCATGTTATACTAAGAAGATCAAGGGCTAGTGCAAGTAATGAAGAGATCACGATACACAATACTTATGGATTAGAATATATATAGGGAGAGTATGAGATATATTCATGCTTACCACACACTTGACATTAGCAACATGAGATGAATTGCCTTTTGATATACTTTATGAGGTCATTATGAGATATGTGAGCATTGGAGGACATATTGTTAGTGGGAAATTCAAATGCACACATTTGCAAATGTAGGCCAAGTGACTTATATATGCATGATAATGCAATGCTTAAAGAGGTTGACATAGATGAAGTAGATCTATGCATGAGAGTCGAGAACAAAGAAGCGAGCACCTATGTGACACATTTGTTGCCCTATGAACTGCACACAGACTAATCATCTTTAATGGACTACCATTATGGCTAAGGTCACGCACTCCAATGTTGAAATCGCAAAGGGGTAAGTAGTATGAACTACTTACATAGGCTTACCAGCATTGATACCAAATATCTAAAACTTTAAAGTATCTAAGAGACAAATTGGTATAGCAACAGATCATGTGTTTTTGAGATTTGTGATCACTTGTGGACATATGAGGCATGAAACACCATATCTCTAAACATCCCAAACACTATTTTATAGAGATGCCTCACTCATCTATAGTGGCTCTTTACATGCTAAGAGGTATCAAAGCTTGAGCTAATATAACATCTTGGTTTGGTAACTATAGTGTAGAGACCATATGAAATCTAGAAAGGGTTTTTAAATTTAGAGGATATGGAGATTAGTGCACGAGAAGAAAGAGTTACAATAAGAGGTGCTAGAGGTAAAGCTAAAGTATCAGGACGTGCAAGAGCAATTGGAACATGTTAAAGTAATCAAGAGAGAGGTTGAAGAATTTGTGGCAAAGATTACGATGAATTAGAATGAGGAGGATTCGACGCTGCAATTATCCTTAAGGTATTGGATGAGATATAGAAGATGACTTCAAGATATGCAGACTTGCAAGATTCAGGAAGAGGGATTGTAAGAGCATGCTTATTTGAGAAAGCAGCCTTCCTCTTTCTTCACCTCTTAATTAAAACCTAGACTTGCTTTTGAAAACTGTGATCCGCTTTCTCACTAGCTTGATCCTCCTTGCATAAAAACTTCTGATGTCACATAAGATTTTTTCATGATCATACCACTAACTTATTCTCGTAAATCCCTAGCTTCTCAAACCCCTTACTTCCAACTCACAAGCAAGCCCTTACCAATCCCATAGGATACAAAACAAAGACCAAAGTCTTTTTTTTTTAAAATTACGGTTTCTTCCTAAGGTTGATTTCAACTCCCTACTTCACTCTAAATCAAAACTTTAAAAACAAAAATCCATCTAATCTCTCCTATTCCATCCATTCTACCCTATCTCACACTCATTTCAAGCTCCAATCCTAATTCCTTTCGGAGTACATGCTTCTATTTCATTTCAAAGTCTTGTTTCTTCTTTTATGCATGATAGAGAGAATGTATGCCATCATGGGCAATTTCATTGTGTCTCGGAAATAGAACCAAAATATCAAAGCTTTTACAAGATGGATTACTAGACTTGATGGAATACTTATTGTTTTAAGCACTTCATCCCATTCGGCAATGGATATCTCTCACATAGTGGATACATCTCTTGAACTCATTGATCCAACCATTCTTCTCTCTAACCACATGAAAGCAATACCAAAAAAATCAACAAGGGTGTAGTGAACTCATTGCCTTATCTTCTCCTTGATCCCATAGAAATGAAAGCTCATTGGTGGCTCCACAATCCTCCTCTACTCTATAGCTCATGTTTTGATTTGTAAGCACTCAATCCACGAGAGGAAACATGAAGAAGAAGAGAAGCAACCCAACCTTTTCTCCAATCCACCTTTCACCCAAGAAGAAGGGGAAGAAGAAAAGAGTGCATCCAAGGAAGAAGATTCGTCTCTCAAGTCCCTCACTCTCTTCCTCGCTTTTACACTCTCACTCTCCCTCACTTTCAAGATGAAATATAAGAAGGTATAGTAGAAGAAAGAAGGAGAAGCATGCTCTAAAGTTTTCATACCACAAAAATGAGATTATCCATTCACTTTTGCCTTTTATATATGGAATTCAATTAGGATTTAAATTATTTGGATGCCTGTCTCTCCTATTCAGGCTTGGTTTGGGCTTTATAGGTTTATGCATTTACATTTAGAGTGCACTGATTGTTGCGGAAGTGAATGAAAGCTAGTGATTGTATCCTTGCCAAGCTATGGGTTTTTCTTCATGGCAAAATTTATTATAACTTGCATGGGCATTGTGCCAAGATTTGAAAATAATATTAGAAATAATTAGTATATGTAACTAAAATGATTAATTTTCAAAACAATTGTGACAACTTACGCCTTCCATCCATTTGCTATTACATCTGTTTTGTGATTACATTGGTTTTATTGTTAGCAAGTACTCATAGATAAGAATGAAAATTGAATGCAACATACCCTAAGCCCATTTCCAGTATTACTTTTTAAAAAAAAGCTTACCTCTTAGCTATGGAGGGTCTCTTGAGGTGCCCTCTCTTAGATGGTATAGTAGCATCAAGGTGGACAACCTCTCAATGGTAGCAACTAGTGCATCTTTGAGAAGAGTATCATGTAGATATCATCATTGACCTTCTCACATTCAAGCCCTACCTAGGCACTAGTCTCCATAGCACTATGAAAAACCCATCTCTAGTGATGGACGACATAGTGCTATCTATAAAGTGCACCATAGATAAATTGTAATCAGTTAAGTATTACAGTACGAATATGTTCATATAATGGGATGGGATTTAGAAAAGTTTGTTTTTAGTTGTAGTTTTGTAGTTATTAATGGAGGTAGAAACAAATTACTAGGAAGACAAAAACTTTCAAGATTTTGAGCTTAACATGGAGCCATCAAGTTATGCAAATTGAATGGAAAACCAACCATATTACTATAGAAATCCAAAAGGTGTGAGTGTGCACAATGGAAGAGAATCATGAACACAAAGAGGGAAGAGAAGAGAGAGATATAGCAAGAAAAGAGAAGAATGGAGTGATAGATCTACACTAACTTTGAATGTTGATATAATGGTGGAATGATCATTCCCTCCTTGCATACAACCCAAGTCATCGGTGAGGACATAACATCAAGAGGATGACCATGGCAACACTAGTGGGGTGAAAGAAGACTGAAGACAGCGTGTGCTAAATCTACAAATAGAATGTGATATGCTACAAGTGGGAGTGCAAGAAAAATATAGCTAGCCTAGGCCAAAATTGATCGACATGTCTTTGTGGTAAAAATAGTGTTGTAGTTGGTTGCTTGACCAATAGTCAAACATCACAAAAAATGTTTGACTACTCTAGCTATACAAAAATAGGACTACCTCTTTTCATAGCCACTATGGTATTTAGCACATTGTTTAGAATAGAACTACCCTTCATGAAGCTGCATTGATGGATTTATACTTTGAATGATGGGGATCTATCGGCCATGGCTTTTGCAAAGACTTTGTAAATAACACTCGTGAATGCAATTCGCCTCCAATGGGAGATTTTCAAACATTATTTTTGTTTTGGAATTAGACTAATTATACTCTTGGTCCAAGAGGGGAAAGATGACCTAGGCTATAGTAATAATTGATGAGGTTGCCTACCTAAAGGCCAAAATACTAGAGATATAAAATGCATCCCATAGTCGTACCATTGGCTCCATTGATCTTTTCCTACCAAGATTATTGAGTGCCAAGAGTAGCTCCTCCTAGTCAAAAGGTTTAACTAGACTTAAATTATCTCTCTCAATGATAACTCTATCCACCTACTTCAAGAATGAGTCAAATGCCCCTAATCAAGATCTCCTTTTATCTTTATAGAGTTCCTCAAAATGTGACTTGCACTACCTTATGATTTCACTCTGACCAATATGCATTTCCCATCCTCTTATAAAGAGGAGATAGAATTTCTCTAGTTCTTTGATATGTCTTCTATGCCTAACGAGTTGGGCCAAATTTAATAGGGCCACCTCATCACCCATTAGTTGATTATTGGTCACTTTACTTGCTAACCCCTCAAAGATTTTGTTGTCCCAATTGAGGTTATTCCTTTACGCATTCCATAGTTATGCCATTTGAAGGGATGCATAATGTTGGATCATGGAATTGAAGTTTTCCCATGGATCTAAAATATTAGCAAAAATGTCTTGTTCCAATTTTGTGACCACTCCCTTTATTGTATATGTGAAATCCAACTGCTACTAGTGTTTTCCAAGATGACTAAATAAGTTGTACATGAGGGGGAAACCTAATTGTAAGAAATCTTTCATATTCAGTAGCTCTAGTTTACTGCATGTTGAGTGCCAAAATTCTAGTTCATCCCCGGACATCAAGAAAGAAGAAGAGGATGTATCTCCCAAATCTACTACATCATTAAAGTATCCCTCAAGAAATCCAATGCTCTATGGAGTATTGCCCAACTCATCCCATGAAGCTCTTATTCTTTTACTATTGTTGTGCTCATAAATATTAATAAGAGTGATTCTAGAATCTTCCCAATCCATGGAGATAGATAGGATCCTTCCTTCTATACCATTGAAGATGTAGATTAGATTATGATTGGATTCCATAGTGGTGAACCAACTAGGCTCACCATCTTTTTCTGCTCAAAATAAGCAAACATCCTCCCAATGCATTTGTTTAGAGCTACCCCATTTGTGTACCTTATGCTCTTGGACTAGAATTGCATCCAAGTCCCATTTTCAAAAAAGGATCCTCTTAATACTATCATTGAGGCCTTTTGCATTTATTATTGTATATTTAGCTTTGTCATGCACTCATATGTTGAGTACAGATGGCATCTTGGCTTTACTCCTTCTCAGGACCTTTTTTCTTATTTTCCATGGAAAGAAACTTCTCTATCCATATATTTGAGGCCATGCTTCTTGCTACCATGTCATTGTTAGTCTTTGTTGTGAAGTAATCTTGGCTACTAGGTCCCTCATCCTCCTGTATAATTGGATGTCTACACTTTAGCATCCATCCTTGGGAATGCCTTGTCAAGATGCTCAAGTGAGACTCAATTGAGATGCATGAAAGAGCTCGCTATGTTCCTATTCTAGAAAGAGATGGCAACTTTATTCCAAAATTTTCTTACCATGTAAAACTTATTATAAGGGTTACCCACCAAGGTGCTTTCATTGATTTTGCTGAGCAAACCTTTGCCCTTCTCACCACAAAACTAGTGTTTATCCATCTTCCTTATCTTCATGGACATCAACATGTTTTTCCTACTTCTCACATTCCTTAAGATAAGACTTGACCACCTCTACTTAGGAACTCCTTGTTTGACTTTTCTTAGCTTCAACATCCTCTTTATC
The DNA here is from genome assembly GCF_053477565.2 of Lygodium microphyllum. Taxonomy (NCBI): domain Eukaryota; kingdom Viridiplantae; phylum Streptophyta; class Polypodiopsida; order Schizaeales; family Lygodiaceae; genus Lygodium; species Lygodium microphyllum. The sequence goes on from NC_141158.1 coordinate 1,553,715, forward strand.
TTAGTGCCCCATTGTCCATAACTAAATCTGCACCCCTTTTTTGGTGGATATCTTGATTCAAGTCTATTATCCATCAGTTAATGTATGTATTCAGCTTTCTTTCCACTATTGGCATGACTGATTTTTAGCATGTCGCCATCCTTTGTAGTCTACATTTTGTTTGCTATCAATTTGTACAACCTACTACATCATTACAACTACTAAATTTTGCTATAACAAGAGTTGCCTACATTACCTTGATTGTTTTTAGTCTATTGCATATTCCTTCATGTTGTCCAATATTATCTAGTAGCATTGATCCATGCTTTTCATATCTACATTTGTTGCACCTGTGTACTTTTAGAGTTGGTTTGCTACATTCTCTCTACAACTATCCTAGGGACATGGGTCTAGATAAATACTTGTAAAAACAATTATATGACAAAGCACCGATTGATAAAGAACACTACTAGGGTTAGGGTAATTCAGAGAGAATAAACAAAGAAGTTAAATGAATGAATGACAAATAGATATAATACTCAATGTAGTGAGCATAATATACAAAGATGAATATTGACCCTCAAAATCTTGTGTCTCAAGAACTGAGTCACAAAATATAAGCTAAAGAGTGTCTTGCACTCTAAGAGATCATGAAACACAACAAGATGTTGACATAGTAAGCTAGCGATGGATGAAAAACACAACAAAATGCACGGTGTTTGCTGATGTGGCACTAACCGTTTTGCATTTCTTTTTCAACCTATTTTCATGGACCAAGTATGGGGGATGTTATTTTTTCACCAATATTTTTGACAGATCACATTCTATTTGTAGATTTAGCTACATTTATCCCCTACTCCCACTTGGGACAAATCACATTCTATTTGTAGATTTAGCACACTCTATCTTTAGACAACTTTTGCCATTGAAGTTTTTTGAGAGCGGATTTTAAAGGCTATTTTTGAAGCAAAAAAGAGACCGAGAGGCCGACAACGACCAAATTTTCATGCAAAATAAAATGGTTGTGGATCGATGAGCTGGAGTTTTCCTAGATGGAGTTTGATGCCAGGAAGCCAACTCAAGTCTCAGTTTGTCAATCAGAGTTTGTTTGATCCCCCATTTTATCCTCGCAAGGTTGCGAAGCCAGTCGTCTAGATGGATCTCAATTCCAAGCATGTTTGGCCCCTCAAAAGCAAAAAATCCACTTTCCTCGCATCATGAAAACTCCAAAGTGAACTAGTTTGTTTGCAAACCAAATATTAAAGCTTAAAACAAGCTTAAGAGGAAAAAGACACAACTTTTCAAATTGTGCGGGGAGGGGAGCACTGCTATTTTCGGTGCCCCCAAATCCCTCATTTTGTGTGATTTTTCAGCCTGCACTGATCAAGGAACTCTCCTGGCAGCATGCTCCACCATTTTTTTTCTCTTCATCACCACTGGAATCATCTGATTTGATGCATTGAACAAAGAGATCTTTTTTTAGTCTCTCTCTCTCTCTCTCTCCTCTCTTCTCTTGTGGACTGTTCTTTTTATGGATCAATGTAAAAGAAAGGGGGATGGGCTGAGATGGATGTTTTTGGTCAAACAATGAAGCACGAGTGGAGAGACATGTGAATCGGAGTTGGAACGATCATCAACGGCCGTTGAAGAGCATCAGGGGGCCTCCAACGTCGAAAAATGCATGTCATAATGGGTGGTTTTATGAGAAAAATATAGATTTTACCATTTTATGATGAATTCTTGTTTGAAATGGTTAGTAATGCTTGGTTGATTTCCAATTCTCTATTTGATCAGTCATGTTGAAAGAATCATAGAAAATCAGTCGTATAATAATTGTATGCAAAACACACAAAACCCGAGACTAGGCTGTTTTAGGAAAAATATGCAATTTTTGGGTTTTTGGTGTTTTTTATCCATTCACATGGAATGAAATAAAATAAGAAAATCATTTTATATGAGAGTAATCAATATACACCTAAAAATCAGTAATTATCTGTAATTATCCATAAATAAATAGAGAAAAATAAAGAAAAATGAGAAAATTTAGGTTTTTTGCATCATAAAAATAAGAAAAAATAAGATTAATATGTGTGATTTTATACTGGAGCTGAAGCATAAGGTTTAGCCTCAGTTCATTCCCATTTCTTTGTTAGAGTGTGTTTTTACCACTTTCAATAAAGGAAAATACATTTTAAAAATGCCCTATACCTATCAACGCAAGCATAATCTTAAACGTAGGGAATAGAGGGGTTGTTGAGTAGTTAAAGTGCATTAAATGCTGATGTTTGATGTCACATTTCATATAGAGTTTGCGGTTGTTTGAAATCAAAGGGAGTAGTAGCACGAGAAAACTTGGTGCTAGCCCTAAGCAATGAAGCACTCGCGTAGAAAAGAAAATCACGAAAAGAATTGTCTTCGCACTTTCACATTGCTGATTTTCAATGAATATTTTCTTGAACACAATGATCATATTCACTTTTTCATTGATGTACCTCATGGTATCAAATCTTGGATGCATAGGACATGTTTGTATGAGCGATGACCCGATGCTGTGAGAGTGTGAGGTATCTCGAGCCGTAGGGCTAGATATTTGATTCTTTGGAAGTTATTTGGTAAGGTTTATATATCATCTCTTGGATCATTTTATCAAAAGAGTGGACTTTGTTTTGAAAGTGTTTTATGTTCATGGTGCATCTTGGGGCCAATCCCCGAGATGTAGGAGAGTCTAAGTGGAGCTGCGGTGATTAACCGAGGGGTGCTCCTCCCTGTGTGTGTGTTATGTGGTGTATAACACCATCATGTTTAGGGACTCCTTTCAAGGAGTGGGGAATAAATCATTTGTTGGACTATGAAAAGAATACAAACGCAAAGTCTTAAACGTTCCTTGCTACTACGAGGCCGTGTGGGGTGGTTTTAGGTGAGTAGAGAGGCCCGACTAGTGCCTTAGAGCCAATGTCGGTCCCATTTCAGGTCTCGACACTGTCATAGTCATCAGCCTAATCTAATGTTCTCACTAATACCTTGGGTTGCATGCATCAACCTAATCTAATGTTCTCACTAATATCTTGGGTTACATGCATGGACTTATCAGTTTGTTGTTGTATGCAATGAGCATCTATTCTATGTGTAGCTATCCAATCTTGTTTGGTAGCACTGATCCATTCTTTTCATATCTACATTTGTTGCTATAGTACACTTTTGGAGATGCCTAGTATACAAAGATAAATATCAACCCTCAAACTCTCGTGTCTCAAGAACTGAGGTAGAAGGTATAAGTTAGAGAGCATGTCGCATTTTCATGGATCCCAAAATGTAGCATATAGTCTCTAGAGATATCTACCAACAGCATACGCAACTTTGAGAGGCTAGATTAGTGTCAAATAGGGTATATGGGAGAATAAATATCAAACATTGGTTGGATGCTAACGTGGTAGCACCGTGGTAGGCTAGTGATAACTAAAGACAACAAAATGTAGCTTGTCTGCTAATCTGGTAGTAATGTTGATACAATGAATTAGCAAACATAGGTCTAGAGATGACATTAGCAATTGGCAAGAGTAGTAGAATACTAAAGAAAGGGTGGAAAAATATGTATAGTAATACATGCATTTGTGTAGGTGATGATAACCAAAGCTATCATAACCTAAGGTGGTTTTTTTTTTTGCAAACTCGAGAATATCTCCACAAGGAGAAGGTGGGATAATGGATGAAATCTACATAAGAGGATGAAGAATTGAAAGAAAAGGGATGAACTAGTGTGTCTACTCATAGGTGAGTGGATCCTCCCTAATTATGGTTTGGCTTATGGGATATAGACACTCTCTAGGACTACAATTTTTCAAAATGAAAGTAGGTAATTACTACGTTTGGAGGATGTTTTATAGAGCTAATAAGTTTAGAATGCATTTTTAAACTCAACATAAGTTGCTCAGTACCTAGCAACTCTATCCTTGCTAGCTTTTCTTTCTCCATTGAGAGAGTTTACGAGGATAATTAGAAATCCAAAATATCATGAGGGCACCTAGTAAGGCTAATGATGGAAGGCTCTAGTCATTGAAAAAGAAATGCAAGCTGGAAATATAACTCAACTAGTGTGAACACACCTAAACTTGACTAGAAAAGAAATGCATGCTCTAGAAAGAGTTGCCATCTCTATCAAAACACATGATAAATTCAGTGTTAGAGCTCCTAATGTCCCCATTGCTGACTTAGACTAAGGCTCATAGGTAGAAGATGATTGTGCATGACACATATGATTGCTAACACCCCATCTTAGATTCTAGCTATGGCAAGCCAAAGAACATAGAATGGATCCAAGGGTAGAAGAAGAAGTGATAAAGCTAAAGAATTCCATCAATGAAGAAGCTCCTCTCACAATCTTGGAAATCCCCCTTTGAAACACAAGGAACTATGGAATTCATAGTTGCATTTCCAATATCATCCCCCTTTGAAAGGGATGGGAAATATGAGGGAACCACAAAAAAAAAAGAGATGGTAGGGGATGGGATAGAACTTGTGGGATAGAGGATGTACAAACATGAATGCGTATGGCTATGGAGAACTATCTTGGAGAATTCTATACAATGAAAGGGGAATGGTGCATGTAGAGCCATGTTTCCTACCAATCTATTGCTAAAATGGCTCCTGAAGAAGAATCCTCAACAAAGATGACTTGCTTGGTGAAGACAACCTAGGTAGTACTGAGTCTAGTAAGGTTATGAATAGAGAGAAGTGGAAAGCTAAAGTCCATTCAACACAGCTAAGACTTCTGAAATGGAGCTTGATGAATGGTCAGAATCCAAATAATAATAGCAAAGTGCTAGTACCACTAATAGCAAATGTCACCAATAGTGACACACAAATATCCTATAACAAATCTCTTCAAGGAGTCATATGACTTGAAGTACCATTGCCAATAAGCGAAGGCCTCTCTCTAGCAGATGAAGAAGACTCCTTCATCTCATGGATGTGAAGAAACATGGACTCATGTGTAACAATAGCTGGTGTAGAAGTAGAGGAGGGCTTAGATGTTTTAGCTCCATCCTTTGCTCTTGAATGAAGGCGAGGATACTCCTTCCAACACTTCTCCTTGAGATGAGTTTCCTTCCTACAGTGTGGGAATTTAGGCTTCTTTTAATCTATGTCAAGCCGGAGGAAGACTCCAAAGGTTTAACCTGCTTCTTGTTCTTGTTCTTGGTCTTCCCATCCTTCTTGGTTGGTTTTTGTAATCCACGAAGGACTGATCATTTTGATTCATTGAATTAGAAAAATGTTGTGAGAGTGCAGAAACACAAGCATGGAGAGAGAAGGATTCTCTTTGTATTCAGCTTCCATTCAGAGTTCAGTTTAGATTTTCTCCATTCATTGTCTTCTTTCATTGTAGTCTTTCTCTTTCCATCTCTCTCCATGTTTATGTTTCCTCTTTTCTTGCTTACTTTCACATGATATCATCATCAAAGTGAGGACTCATAGTTTCTACAAAGAGAATACCACATTCAACTTACTTTTTGGAGAAGATCCATCATGAAAAACATAGATTTTTTGCCTTGTTTGTTGGGGCTTTTCAAAGTGTATGAGTCATCCACAACTTCTCTTTATAGGGTGTAGCTAATTTTTGCTCCATTCAATTAGCTCAAACCTAAAACATAGGAGTTTTTTGTGTGTTTACAAGTATCTCAAAAGATTTATGGAGTACTAATTTGATACATTTGATGACTTAGATGCATAGACTATTTAGTCTTCCTTTGATAGGTGGTCCATCAATGAGACTATTACCCTTCCTTTGTATGAAATCCTTTGAGGTAGCCTTCCATAGCTACATCCATTTCCAATTGTCCTCCATCTATCCCATAGGTTCAATCCCATCGCCCACCATCTCCTCTAGTGGTTTCATTGTACCTCCCATCTATTTTAGAGGGAAATGATATCAATGATGGGGCTATGGATTCTTTATTCCATTTTCTTTCAGAGGGGGATTCCTAAGATCATGAGGAGCTTCTTCATTGATGAAATTGATCAACATTGGAGCTTCTTCAACCACCCTTGGATCCATTCCACCTTCTTTGGCCTTTAGCCACATCTAGGATTTGAGAGGGGATGCTAGCAATCATGTGTCTTGTGCATAGTCATCTCTTGCCTATGAGCCTCACTATGAATCAAACAAGGATATTAGGAGCTTTGAAACTTAGTCTATCGTGTGTTTTGATGGAGCATGTAGATCTTTCTAGAGCATACATTTCTTTTTAGTAGATTTAGGAGTGTTCACACTAGTTGATTATTTTCTAGCTTAGTTAATTTCTTTTTTAGTGGGTTTGGTTTTTGTTCACATTGATTGGGAAGGAGAGACTTGCATTTATGATGGCAATTAGAATCTTGTTGATTAATTTATTATATTTGATTAGTTGCCTAATATTTTCGATCCCTACAAGTAGCAGTTTGCTAGTTTTGGCATATTTCATCTATTTATAGCTATCCTCCACACTGCCCATCATTCACAGGTTCATCCTTTGCAGGTTTTAGCACACTTTGACATATGGGGACCCTTCTTTGTCTTCTAATACTTCATTTCATCATCAAGATGATCTAGTGCCTTGACTCATGCCCTCAGCTATATGGAGGGATTGATCAGTCCCCTTTGTATTCAACTTTCAGATTTCAATGCAAGTTTTCTCCTTCCATTCTAGTCTTTCTCTTTCTTTCTCTCTCCATGTTTTCTATGTACTCTCACAAATGGATCCACAGTCTCTCACTAGTGCAACAATGCGATCAATGAGGATTTTCCATGAGTCCAAGTCCTAGAACAAAGTGATTTGTCGAATGAGGAACCTTCAATTTACTCTCAAATAGTAGTTCAAACTTGTAAAGCTTGTATCTGTAAACCCTAATATTTGGCATGTGTTTTCCCTAATATTAAATGTTGAACTTAGTGCTTTCAATGGCTAGAGATTTAGACATACATGTCTAAATGCATTTTACCCAATGTTTGCCTCAAACCCTTAGTAACACAATGACACTGCTATTGATAAGAAGTCCATTGGAGGCATATTAGCTAACATGCATGAAAGTTTCTTCTATAATTAAAGCTGATATTGTCATATATACAGTGATGCTATGTTGAATCCCTATTTGCATTATATAGGATTATCTATTATGATAAACTACATCAAAAGTAAAGATAAATACAATCTTTTGTTCTACTTTATCATCACATAGTTTTTGTTAAATTTTTTGACAAAAAGTATGCAATGTTCAAGAGAACAAGTGACTAACAGATGATTTTTGATGCCAAGAAGTGCTTAAAAATAGCCAAAAATTACAAATATCAAGGGAAAAATAGACTTTGTCGAAGGCGGTGGTGGCAATCAGTACGATTTTAAGCGGCAAGTCCCTAAAGCAACGCTAGTGCTAAACTTCATGGAGAATCAAATGATGGTGGATGGTTGAGCTGGAGTTTTCCTAGATGCAAAACGACGCCAGGAATCCAACGCGTCTCAGATCTCAAGGTCGTTTGATCCCCCATTTAATCCCTACAAGGTTCGGGGTTCTAAAGCAGCTACTAGATCTGGAAGCCAAGAAGAGCATGATGGATCTTAGCTTTGTAGATTTCGATGCCACGGAGCCACTCGTCTAGATGGATCTCGAATCCGATGTCGTTTGCCCCTCCAAAAGCAAAAAAACCACTTGCCGGAAGTGTGAAAGCAAAGGGCATGAACTAGATAATTTGATTAAGAGCTTAAAAGCTCTTAACAAAGAGCTTAATGCTCACGAAATGAAACATCGAGGGGGGGGGGGGGGGGGCGGGGGGGGGGGGGCGTTGGTTTTTTTGCACCCCATTTTTCCCCCATTCTTCATCATTTTCTAATCGGTGGAAGCAGGAGGAATCCTCTTGGCCCTGAGATGCTTCTATCCTTTGCCCTCCATTGCCATAAACAGATCAAGGAATGATGCACTGAGCAAAGAGGTAAAAAACCAGTCTTTCTCTCTCCTTTCTCTCTCTCTAGCATAGAGCAATTCATGTGCAAGAAATCAAGAAGAAGAGGGGTTGAAGAATGCTTGTCCGGCTGTGGGTGATCGGATTGCTTCAAGATGAAGAGGAGGCTGAGGAAAGAGGTTCAGCACTGAAGAATGGTTGATGGTCGGTCCGTGGGCTACCCATAATAATTATTAGAAAACCCGCAACATGCAAGACATGCGGTATGCTCCAATTTCACAAAGAAATTTGATTGTTTTTGTTGTTTCATAGTCCAAATGTTGTTCATATGCAATGAATTTTTGTTCAAACCTTGTTTACATCATGTTTGAGGGTTGTAACTACAGAAATTTAGAACCCGTAATGATTTAGAGCCGTTATTAATTCTTTAAAATCTGTAAAATATCATTTTTAATGGAAATTAGTGGTTTTTTCGATTTTGAGTTGGGAAAAAGGAGTGAAAATAAAATAAACTCAGATAAAATGTTAACTTTCAATCAAAATAATAAGCCAATACAAATAAATCAGAAAATACCTATTTTTCATGAATAATAAATAGAAAAAATAGTGAAAAAATAAGAAAATTGAGATTTTCGCGCTAAAAAAATATGGAAAAATAAGATTTATGTGCATGAATGTTTGGCGAGGTTAAAGCATGAGGTCAAGCCTCAGTTTGGCCTTGTCCTTTGTGTTATAGTACGTGTTTATTGGATTTTTACATACAAAAATGATACAAAACAACCATTTACACCTATGCATCGTAGCAACACCTAAACGGTGAGGGGGGGAGGAAGTTTGTGCAACAACCTAATTGCTGAAAAGATACAAATTCTGATTTCTCTCTTTGTGCATAGCATTTAGGGATCGTTTCATAATTAAATATAGGCGACTAGTAGCACAAAAGTTCTGGTGCTAATCCCTAAAGCAGTGCAGCACGTGATGCTTAGTTAAAATTCATGAAAATGCTGTTTTTCGCACCTCACATGGCTAGTTTTTTAATCATAAAATGGTTGTGCACAATCGTCATACACCTTGCATCAAGCATGCCATGTGGTATCTCCTGGAATGCATTGCAATTGATTGATAAACTTTAACCAAGGCTGAGAGGACAGGAAACCCAAGCTGTAAGTTTAGACGGGTGCTTCCATTGGGGAAAGTTTTGTGAGGCAAATCAAAATCTCCTGGAACATTGAATTATGAAAGAGTGAAGTTTGTACGAATGTTATATGTGTTAGCGATGCATCTTGGGGCCAATCCTTGAGGTGTATGAGAGTCATAGTAGAGCTGCGGCATACAGCCGAGAGGTGCTTCCCTATGTGTGTATTACGAGGCATTATGCCTATAAGTTATGGGATCTCCGTCTAAGGAGAAGGGAAGGTGAACGTTGGACTACATATTGGATACAAATGCAAAATCGTCATAAGCATTTAGTGCAAAGTGAGTCTTAGACGCTTCTGGCCCGTGAGGCCATGTGGTGGGGTTGTCTGTCATATGCATGAGGTCCGGCTAGTACTATAGCTAGTGCCAGCTCATTTTAGGTACCATCAGCGGTGCGTCTGTCAGAGCTGCCTATAAGTGGTGGTTTTCGAATCTTGGTCTTATAAGGGACCTGTTAGCTTTATTATATAGTTGATAGCTGCCTTGAAGAGGTGGATGCTAAAATAGGCGGATTAAAGTTCCATCCATGAGCATGATGATGAAACCAAGGAATCCATGTAACCCTAAAGATACCTTGTCCATTCTAAATGGTTTAGTGGGATCTTTGGCTAGAAATGTGGCCGATTACTTTACCCTTTGCCCTGAAAGTGACACCATGCTGGAGTTTGGGTCACAATGGGGAAATACCCATGGAGTAGCCATGAGAGATAGTCCATGGGAGCTAGAGGAAAGATTAGGGAGTAAAAGTGATGTTAGGATGGCACAGTCGTTTGTGATCCTCAAAAGCGATAAGTTTTTGAAGGAAAAGACCGTGATGCCATTAGTCAAAGTAATATATGCCTATGAGCAAGAGATATCTCTGATGCTAGGCCGTGATGCAATTGGGTTCCAAAGCGCAATTTTGCAAATCCATAAAGCATTGGATGATATCTACATATGTGGAAAAGGTTCTATTAGGACCTACCTCCGATTCTAGGGAAACAATAGCAAATGAGGATAGAATTACTAAAACACCAACATGAAGTGATGGAGTAGACTCCTTAAGTGCATAGCATAGGACTCCCTAGACTACTCTGTGAGTTGGCATAAAGGGATAGCAAGGATGATATTAACCTTCCTACACTAGCAAATGTGGAAATGGAAGAGGTTGGAGACCCCAAGACACTAGAGTTAGGTCATGAATATGAGGATTTTAATGGCCCAGTACTGATCCCAAAGAAAAGGACTAAATTCCCTCCTCCTTATAGGGATCTCCCAGGGTTTCATGGGCTGGTTAAAGAGGATCCGATGGTGCATTTATGAGAATACGCCCTAACTTGCCTTGCAAGTGGGTTCAATGATATTCATTGGATGCTCGTATTCTCAAGTACCCTAAAGGGAGAGGCTAGAAAATGGTATTGGAGCCTCCCAAGGGGGTCTATTAAATCCTTTGAGGAGTTGAGTGATCAATTTTTAGATGAATATGAGAAGAATGTGCCTATGACCCAAGTTTTAGGGCAGCTGAAGCAGATTATGCAAGAGTCCTATCCTTTTGTTAAAGAATACGTTAGAGCCTTTGATGATATTTTGAGGCTTTGTCCAAGAAGAGCTATTGCATTGCCAAGTGATGTGCTATGTGAGCTCTTTTTGAGTGGCTTAGAGATTAACATGCAAATCCAAGTGGGACTGTGGAATCCTAAGTCGTTAAGGGAAGCAAAGATACATGCCATTGATTATGAGGGACATATTCAAAGATGTTGGGAAAACTTTTGGAGTTTTCCCTGCTCAATACAAGTGCGTCCTAGCTTCCAACCATTTCTATAAGGAGATAGCTCACTTGTTGATACCAAGGTAGCCTATGAGAGGAACCTTGGTAGCCAAAATCTCCAAGCAGAAAATGGCAATAGTAGGGATAATATACCCCCTGGGGATAAAAAGATTCCAAGCCCAGTAAGTCCCATCAAGGCTTGCAACACTTCCATGAGAGGTAGTTGTGACTGTGGAATTGATAGAACCATTAGGTCTACAAGCTTAGATGAGCGTTCAATGAGTGGTTCTAGTTGTGCTCCTAGTAAGGCTCTTGAGAGACCTTTCCAATTTATAGATGAATCATGCTTTTGAGTAGATGCTATTCCTTTAATTAAAAGCATGGTTCCCATGGCTAAGCAGTTGTTGCAGAGTGGACAAAGGCAAGTAAAGACATCTCGTGTAGAGAAGATGCGGCATGCCATATCTCATCCCCTTGGTCGTCATTCAAACAAATCAATTGTCCCTGACATCATTAGGTTGATATATCTCATTCCCTTGGTCGTCATTCAAACGGATCGCTTGTCCCAACTTTCTAGTAACTCCTCCTACAAGGAGAATCATGGATTTATGATCATTCAACTCTTCTCTAGTTGGACCATTACATATGTCAATGATACGATCCAAACTAGACAGAGCTTTAGGCCTAGACCCATCACATAGATGCATCTCAGGGTGGTGGTCCCTATTGTCAGATGTTGCATTATGGCCTTTAGTCGCATCCTCTTGGGAATCCATCAAAGCATGTCCACATGCAATTCTTGGCCCTTCATTTGGCACACCAACAGTATTTTTAGGGGTTTTGGGCCTCCAAACCCATCTCATATTCCTTATCATATTCTTGGATTGCCTCATATGCCCAGTACCCAAGAAGAGATTTCCATTATTATTGAGATATCAGTAGAAAGGCTTGGGCTAGTGAATCTACAAAGAGCGTAGATCAAGCTTTTAGCTAACTCGCATGAGTAGCATGAGGCCAGTCCTCCTATTTTATGCTATCCTGATTAGTTTGATAGGATGTGTTGTATATGCCAAGGAGATCATATATTGCATGGATTAGAATGAACTATCCATTTTAGGCCAAGAGGGCCAGTTAGTTTGCAGTGAAATGCTTGATTTCTTTAGGCCAAGAGGGCTAGTTGTTTTCAGGTTTTAATAATCTATCTCTTTAGGCCAAGAGGGCCAATTAGTTTGCAATGAAATGTGCTATTTCTTTAGGCCAAGAGGGACCTATCTCTATTTGGTGCAGGTACATTTAATGTTTTGTTATTTTAGTGATTGCACCATACAGGTTAACGACGTCGCTAGAGGGAGCCTTTGCTGCGAAGAAGCTTCTTGTGGCCATTCCAGGTGGTTTCGTCCCCTTTTGGAGTTTTTCCCTTAAGCAATTAATGATATATGTGTGGGTGAGGGTTTTCTTTCTTGTTGGGGACCGGCAATCAAGGCATGAAGTCCTAGGTTTAGGTTAGGTATGTCTGGGGGAGGTCTGAGTCATCATTGCCTCCTACAAGGCACTGTCAAGCATTGAAAGACTTGTTTTAGATGGGAGTTCTAGTGACCCTGTTCAATTGACCTGCTAGGCGGCCGTTCTAGGAGTTCCTCTTAGTTGTGAGGCAGTTAGAGAGGCCTACTAAAATAATGATGGAAAGAGACAAAACCCTCAAGATATGAAAGACAATATATGAATATACGAAGGTGTATAAAAAGGGGTTTTAACCCCTTTAACAAAAGAAAAGAAAGAAAAATCCTTGAGATGTTGTTTATCGCCTTGCGAAGACCTGGTAGGTTCGTGGGGATGAGTAAGACCCACGGCCAATGCCTTGTCTTCCTTGGGGTGACATCTTACCATAAAATAAAGAAAATAAAAGAAGGTTGGAGTAACAATAAAAGTGAGCGTTAGGAAAGGATTAAGTGTTATCTCGCGAGGGCTTGGTAGGTTTTTGGGTACCGAGACAGGACCTGAGACCGATGCCCTGTTCTCCTTGGGTCACTACGCTTAGCTCCCTCTTTTTTACATGCCCGAGTATGGACAATCAGGTGCTAAAAGAAACTATTTCTTGATCAGGCTATAGGAGTCCTCGTCTAGTAGGAGCTCCTAGTTGAGTTGTCCTTAGTTAGGTAGGTAGTTCATGTAAAATATTACAAGGCGCAGCGAACAGAATCTGAGAAAGAGATAGAGAGTACACAACAGATAAGAGGAGAATCAGTAAAATTCTTTAACTCCAAACAACTGATACAAAGATGGCTCTGTCCACCCGTGCGCTTCCACTGTGTGAAGCTTAGATGGCGATCTAGACAGAAGATAGGTGAAGAGCTTAAGGCTAGCTGGAACAACAACTCTGACTGGGTGAAAGATGAGTGTGAGATGGCTGCGAAGGGGTTTAGCTTTTATAGCCCGCGAAGGTCGTTAGGTCGGCCTGCTGACCGACCTACCATATGAGCCTCCACTAGTCGGCCAGGGAATATTCTAGGGAATATTCCCTTTACCACGCAACTCAATGCAATGTGCCTCGAGTTGCTACCAGCTTAACCACTCCGTCTAACCCAAAGATTAGACCCACAACAGTCACCTTTTTGCCATCCGGTCACATAGACCTCATCTGATATATAAGTCAGGACTCAACCAATGTCCGGGCTCACATTTGGCTTCTCCTCATAATGGGGGCCTTACAACTTTGAGCACCATGGACCATTGGTAGCACCTAATGAGGGTGGGGCATTGATCATATCTAACACCCCCCCTCAATGTCCACCCATAGGTGAACTATCTCCTCGGCCCAATGCCGAGTCTCTGAAGATGAACTTGAAGCAGATCCTTCGTAAGTGCTTTGGTGAAGATATCTGCTCCATTCTCCTCTGTTGGACAGTAGACCAATTCCACTATCCCATCCTCCATCAAATCACGCACATAGTGATACTGGATCTCTATATGTTTGGTGCGTGCATGAAACACTGGATTTTTGGCAATGGCGATGCAACTCTGATTGTCACATCTCAGCACAGTTGGTTCTTCATCCTGCACTCCCATATGCCATAGAATCCTTCTCAACCATATGGCCTCACATGCAGCAAAACAAGCTGCCTTGTACTCTGCTTCGGTAGAAGACAATGCCACTGTTGGTTGCTTCTTACTAATCCAAGAGAAAATTCCTGAACCCAAAGAGAAACAATAACCAGAAACTGACTTCCTGGAATCAATGTCTCCTGCCCAATCTGAGTCACAGTTCCCCACAAGAGAAGTTCCGAAACTGTATGTGATACCATAGTCAAGAGTTTTCTTCAAGTATCTGAGCACCCGCATCCCAGCCTTCCAATGACTCTCATGAGGTTTGTTTGAGAACCTGCTCAAAACACCAACAGCAAAACTGATATCTGGTCTGGTGTTACACAAGTAGATTAGACTGCCGACCAACCTCCTATACCTCCCAATGTCTGCTAGTGCTGATGTATCCTCAACGGATAACTTTACATTCACCTCCATAGGTGTAGCTATCTCCTTGCACTCGGTCATGCCAAATGCCTTCAAGATCTCCCATGCATACTTCTTCTGAGAGATGAAGATCTTTCCTGGCTCTTGCCAGACTTCAATCCCCAAACAATAGTGCAGCAAGCCCAAGTCTGTCATTTCAAACTCAAAACTCAAAGCCTTTCGAGTTTGGTTGATCATATCTTCATAGTCACCTGTAATAAGAAGGTCGTCCACATATAGGACAATCACTACAGACTTTTTACCATCCCTGTAAACATACAAGTTAGCATCTGAGGCACATCTTTTGAAGTTTAGGTTTAAAAAGAACCTATCTATCCGCTGGTACCATGCTCTGGGGGCTTGTTTCAGCCCATACAATGCCTTCTTCAGTTTACACACTTTGTTCTCAGAATGGGGGGCCTCAAACCCTGGTGGCTGAGCCACGTACACCTCCTCCTTGAGGTCACCATTTAAGAACGCTGACTTAACATCCATTTGGTACACTGGCCACTTCTTGTGGGCAGCCACTGCAAGTACCGTGCGAATAGTGGTCATTCTGGCAGTTGGGGCAAATGACTCTTGAAAATCAAACCCTTCAACTTGTGAAAATCCTTGGGCAACCAGTCTAGCTTTGTACTTTTCTAAGGTACCATCAGCCTTGTACTTTACCTTCCAGATCCACTTGGTGCCAATAATCTTCCGCTTTGCTGGCCGATCCACTAGCTCCCAAGTGTCATTCTTCATTATGCTGTCATACTCCGCCTGCATAGCAGCCTTCCATGATGGATCTGCAAGTGCTTCTTCTAAGTCAGTTGGCTCCTTTACTTCTCTCATAATCTCAACCATCAAGGCCATGTTGACTATGTGAGCAGAAGCCCTCCTTTGCTCCTCTATTCTCTGAGACCTCCTTGGTCCGTCTGCCTTCTCCTCAACAGATGCAGGCCTAGGATTATTGTGGTCATAGAGCTGCTTCACCCAGCGCGGCAATGGCTTTTCCGGTGGGGTGATGTCAGGTTGGTGAACTTTTTCCTCATCATCTGAAGATGATGCTTCCTCCTCCTTAAGGATAGGGATAGCTCTCGGGACAGGTTCATAGTGGACTACTTCTTCGCTTGATGATAAAGTGGAAGACCTTGCCTTCTCCTCCTCCACTGTATGCGGCTCCTCCTTGAACACCACATCACGGCTCGCGATGATCTTCTTTGCCTCTTGGTCATATAACTTGTAAGCCTTCTGCTCATCACTATAACCCAAGAAGATACATTTTCTGCTTTTTGGTTGTAACTTGTTTCTCTTCTCATCTGGAACATGTGCATAACATTCACATCCAAAAATTCTGAAATGTGAAACAGATGGTTTCTTACCAGTGTAAGCCTCATGAGGTGTTTTTCCCTTGAGAGCCTTTGTGTAGCTCCGATTTAGAATGTAGACTGCAGTATTAACAGCTTCAGCCCAAAAATGGTTAGGCAATCCCTTGCCCTTTAGCATGCATCTTGCCATCTCCACAATGGTACGATTCCTGCGTTCCACAACACCATTCTGCTGAGGTGTGTGAGGCGTCGTCAATTGACGCTTGATCCCTTTGCTCTTGCAAAAGCCTTCAAACTCCTTTGAGTTGAACTCATCACCACCATCTGTTCTAAATTTCTTCACACTTTTCCCTGTTTCATTCTCAACAAGTATTAGCCATTCTTTAAACTTACCAAAAGCTTGAGCCTTATCACGAAGGAAGTACACCCACATCTTCCTACTGTAGTCATCGACAATCAACATAAAATAAGAAGATCCCCCCAAGGCCTGTGTAGGCATCTTACCACACAAGTCAGCATGCACCAACTCTAGAGGAGCATGTGCTCTATTCTTGCTTTCTTGTGGAAATGCCTTTCTCTGTTGCTTGCCCATCATACAAGCTTCACATGGTTCCTTCAATTCAGTTATTGTAGGTAGGTGAGCAACCATACCTTGCTTTTGCATCTCCTTCAATACTGCAAATCCGATGTGTCCAAACCTTTCATGCCAAAGCTTACTTGTGCCCACTCCAGCGGTGGCTGTAAGAGCACTTAGCTCATACAGGTTGTTCCTTCTTTCTCCTTTGCCAACAATTGTGCCAGCACTATCAATAATTTCTGCACCTGTCTTCTTGAACCTCACTTCATGACCAAGATCAGTTATGGCAGCAACTGATAAGAGATTTCTCCTGATTTCGGGAACATACAACACATTTGAAAGCTTTTTGACTTCACCATTTGCAGCAACAAAAGAAATAGTACCTGTGCCCGCAGCAGGGCATTTAGCATCATTTCCAACCGTCACAGTGATGGATTCTTGTAGAGGCTGCATAGAACTGTATAGACCTTTCTTGTTGGTCATGTGACGGGAGGCCCCACTATCCAACACCCAAGAGTCAGTGGTAGATTCTTCTTGCGCCGAGGAGCACACTTCCTCAATGGTCGCCATGAATAATTCCAACTCTGCTTCAGCCGTATTGGCTGTCTCTTTCCCTTTAGTTTTAAGGGTACCATTCTTTTCATCTGCCTTCTTGACACGACAATCTGCAATTGCATGTCCTTTCTTCTTACAGTAGAAGCACTCTCCTTGAAACTTCTTCTTGCCGCCCTTTTTCTTTTTGTCACCATCATTTTTGGTGGAGGAAACACCTTTGCCTTTTGCATTGGCAGAGAATGCAGCATCTCCATTGTTGCTTCCTTCTCGGGCTTTCAGCCTCAACTCCTCCTCCATTAATAATGCACAAAACTCCTCAAAAGTCAAAGCTTGAGGTCTCACCTGAGTATTAAGGGCAGTTACTAGTCCATCAAACTTTTGTGGACAAATCCGAAGACACCTCCGAGCTAGCTCTTCGCTAGTCTTTTGTATCCCAGCGCCAGCCATCTGGTCGCGCAGATTCTTAATCCGAGTGATGAATGCTTCAACCGTCTCTCCTTCAGCAAACTTCTCCGCTGCTAGTTGATTCTCCAAGTTTTGAATCCTTGTTTGGTTTCGTGTTTCATACTGACTCCTTAGTACATTCCAAGCCTCTGACGCTTTGGTTGTATGCTGAATCAGAGTCAAAACACTGTCAGAACAGCTTGTAACTAAGGCACACAATGCATCTGCATTCCTTCGTTTCCAAGCTCGTAGAAGATCTGCATTCGGAGGAATCATCACACTAGGATTTGATGGGTCGGGGGTAGGCTGTGGTTCTGCGTCAGTCCCCAGCACAGTCTCCAGAAGCTCATAAGAATCAAGGATAGTTGTAATTTTGAACTTCCACAAGGTGTAGTTTGTACCATCTAACTTGCCTTCGCTGAAGGTTGGTGGACGAATCCTCAGTGTTTGAATAGCCGGTACAGCAGCACCACCTCCTGCACCGCTTCCTGATGCGCCAGAACTGCTTCCCGGAGTCGACATCGTTTCTCTTTGCTGTTGAAGCCTTTGCCTCTTGCACGCTCTCCGATCTCTAGAGCCCCCTGGGTTCTGATACCATGTAAAATATTACAAGGCGCAGCGAACAGAATCTGAGAAAGAGATAGAGAGTACACAACAGATAAGAGGAGAATCAGTAAAATTCTTTAACTCCAAACAACTGATACAAAGATGGCTCTGTCCACCCGTGCGCTTCCACTGTGTGAAGCTTAGATGGCGATCTAGACAGAAGATAGGTGAAGAGCTTAAGGCTAGCTGGAACAACAACTCTGACTGGGTGAAAGATGAGTGTGAGATGGCTGCGAAGGGGTTTAGCTTTTATAGCCCGCGAAGGTCGTTAGGTCGGCCTGCTGACCGACCTACCATATGAGCCTCCACTAGTCGGCCAGGGAATATTCTAGGGAATATTCCCTTTACCATCGGGCCGGGGGCGCTGCCCCCGGACCCCCGCCAGGGGGGCCGCTGGCCCCCCTGGGACCCCCCAGCCAGGGGCCGCTTCCGCGGCCCCCGGACCCCACAATAGGGGCCCCTTTTAACTCCCTTACCACGCAACTCAATGCAATGTGCCTCGAGTTGCTACCAGCTTAACCACTCCGTCTAACCCAAAGATTAGACCCACAACAGTCACCTTTTTGCCATCCGGTCACATAGACCTCATCTGATATATAAGTCAGGACTCAACCAATGTCCGGGCTCACATTTGGCTTCTCCTCATAATGGGGGCCTTACAACTTTGAGCACCATGGACCATTGGTAGCACCTAATGAGGGTGGGGCATTGATCATATCTAACAGTTCAGACCACCACTTAGGATGACCTCTTTGATCGTTCTTTTTAGCTTGGCTATGTTGGAGCACTTGGTTAGCAACTGGCTTCAGACTTTCTGTCAGATTATGCTGGGCCTACTCCTCGTGGATTTCATGTCTTGGTTTTGTCAGCAGGTAGGGTATGAGCTATGATGTGTTGTGTTGTGTATTTTTTATATCAGCTTGATGCTCCTTTTTGTTGTTTATGTGTAGATCTATTCATGGGATTTGAGGACTAAATCGCCCTATCTCATGGTCGCCAATGATAGATGATTTTTGATGCCGAGAAGTGCTTAAAAATAGCCAAAAATTACGAATATCAGGGGAAAAATAGACTTCGTCGAAGGCAGCGGTGGCAATCAGTACGATTTTAAGCAGTAAGTCCCTAAAGCAATGCTAGTGCTAATCTTCATAGAGAATCAAATGATGGCAGATGGTTGAGCTGGAGTTTTCCTAGATACAAAACGACGTCAGGAATCCAACGCAAGTCTCAGATCTCAAGGTCGTTTGATCCCCCATTTAATCCCCATAAGGTTCAGGGTTGTGAAGCGGCTACTGGAACTGGAAGCCGAGAAGAGCGTGATGGAGCCCAACCTTGTAGATTTTGATGCCACGGAGCCACCCGTCTAGACGGATCTCGAATCCGATGTCGTTTGCCTCTCCAAAAGCGAAAAAACCACTTGCCGAAAGTGTGAAAGCAAAGGGCATGAACTAGATAATTTGATTAAGAGCTTAAAAGCTCTTAACAAAGAGCTTAATGCTCACGAAATGAAACATTGGGGGGGGGGGGAGGGGGGCGTCAGTTTTTTTGCACCCCATTTTCCCCCATTCTTCATCATTTTCTGATTGGTGGAAGCAGGAGGAATCCTCTTGGCCCTGAGATGCTTCTATCCTTCGCCCTCCATCGCCATAAATGGATCAAGGAATGATGCACTGAGCAAAGAGATAAAAACCTAGTCTTTCTCTCTCCTCCCTCTCTCTCCTGTATAGAGGCAATTCATGTGCAAGAAATCAAGAAGAAGAGGGGCTGAAGAATGCTTGTTTGGATTGCTTCAAGATGAAGAGGAGGTTGAGGAAAGAGGTTCAGCACTGAAGAATGGTTGTTGGTCGTACCCATAATAATTATTAAAAAACTTGCAACATGCAAGACACGTGGTATGCTCCGATTTTACAAAGAAATTTGATTGTTTTTGTTGTTTCATGGTCCAAATGTTGTTCATATGCAATGAATTTTTGTTTGAACCTTTTTTACATCATGTTTGAGGGCTGTAACTATAGAAATATAGAACCCATAATGATTTAGAGCCATTATTAATTCTTTGAAACCTGTAAAATATCATTTTTAATGGAAATTAGTGGTTTTTTTGATTTTGAGTTGGAAAAAAGGAGTGAAAATGGAATAAACTCAGAGAAAATGTTAAGTTCCAGTCAAAATAATAAGCCAATACAAATAAATCAGAAAATACCTATTTTTCATGAATAATAAATATGAAAAAATAGTAAAAAATAAAGAAAATTAGGATTTTTACGCTTAAAAATATGGAAAAATAAGATTTATATGCGTGAATGTTTGGTGCGGTTAAAGCATGGGGTCAAGCCTTAGCTAGTAGTAGAGAATTTTTTTGAAGGAGAGACAGCTGAAGCATTCATCACTCGGATTAAGAACCTATGCAACCAGTTGGCTGGTGCTGGGATACAAAAGACTAGCGAGTAGCTAGCTCGGAGGTGTCTTCGGATTTGTCCATAAAAGTTTGATGGACTAGTAACTATCCTTAATACTCAGGTGAGACCTCAAGCTTTGAGTTTTAAGGAGTTTTGTGCATTATTGCTGGAGGAGTTGAGGTTGAAAACCTAAGAAGGAAGCAACAATGGAGATGCTGCATTCTCTGCCAATGCAAAAGGCAAAGGTGGTTCCTCCACCAAAAATGATGGTGACAAAAAGAAGAAGTTTCAAGGAGAGTGCTTTTACTGCAAGAAGAAAGGACATGCAATTGCAGATTGTCATGTCAAGAAGGTATATGAAAAGAATGGTACCCTTAAAAGTAAAGGGAAAGAGATAGCCAATACGACTAAAGCAGAGTTGGAGTTATTCATGGCGACCATTGAGGAGGTGTGCTCCTCGGTGCAAGAACAATCTACCACTCACTCATGGGTGTTGGTTAGTGGGGCCTCCCATTTCATGGCCAACAAGAAAGGTCTATACAGTTTTATGCAGTCTCTACAAGAATCCATCACTCTTACGGTTGGAAATGATGCAAAATGCCCTGCTATGGGCATAGGTACTATTTCATTTGTTGCTGCAGATGGTGATGTCAAAAAGCTTTCAAATGTGCTGTATGTTCTCGAAATTAGGAGAAATCTGTTATCAATTGCTGCCATAATTGATATTGGTCATGAAGTGAGGTTAAAGAAGACAAGTGCAGAAATTCTTGATAGTGATGGCAAAGTTGTTGGCAAAGGAGAAAGAAGGAACAACCTATATGAGCTATGTGCTCTTAAAACCATTGTTGGATTGGGCACAAGTAAGCTTTGGCATGAAAGGTTTGGATACATTGGATTTGCAGTGTTGAAGGAGATGCACAAGCAAGGTATGGTTGCTCACCTACCTGCAATGACTCAATTGAAGGAACCATGTGAAGCTTGTATGATGGGCAAGAAACATAGAAATGCATTTCCACAAGAAAGAAAGAATAGAGCACATGCTTCTCTAGAGTTGATGCATGCTGACTTGTGCAGAAATGCCTACACGGGCCTTGGGGGGATCTTCTTATTTTATGTTGATTGTTGACGACTACAATATGAATATGTGGGTGTACTCCCTTTGTGATAAGGCTCAAGCTTTTGGTAAGTTTAAAGAATGGCTAACACTTGTTGAGAATGAAATAGGGAAAAGTGTGAAGAAATTTAGAACAGATAGTGGTGGTGAGTTCAAGTCAAAGGAGTTGTGAAACACACCTCAGCAGAATGGTGTTGTGAAACACAGGAATCGCACCATTGTGGAGATGGCAAGATGGATGCTAAAGGGCAAGGGATTGCCTAACCATTTTTGGGCTGAAGCTATTAATACTGTAGTCTACATTTTAAATCAGAGCTACATAAAGGCTCTCAAGGGAAAAACACCTCATGAGGCTTACACTGTAAGAAACCATCTATCTCACACTTTAGAATTTTTGGATGTGAATGTTATGCACATATTCTAGATGAGAAGAGAAACAAGTTACAACCAAAAAGCAAAAAATGTATCTTCTTGGGTTATAGTGATGAGTAGAAGGCTTACAAATTATATGACCAAGAGGCAAAGAAGATCATCGCGAGCCATGGTGTGGTGTTCAAGGAGCAGCTACATACAGTGGAGGAGGAGAAGGCAAGTTCTTCCACTTTATCATCAAGTGACGAAGTAGTCCACTATGAACCTGTCCCGAGAGCTGTCCCTATCCTTAAGGAGGAGGAAGCATCATCTTCAGATGATGAGGAAGAAGTTCACCAACCTGACATCACCCAATGGAAAAGCCATTGCCACGTTGGGTGAAGAAGCTCTATGACCACAATAATCCTATGCCCACATCTGTTGAGGAGAAGGTAGAGGGACCAAGGAGGTCTCAGAGAATAGAGGAGCAAAGGAGGGCTTCTGCTCTCATAGTCAATATGGCCTTGATGGTTGAGATTATGAGAGAAGTAAAGGAGCCAACTGACTTAGAAGAAGCACTTGTAGATCTAGCATGGAAGTTAGCTATGCAAGCTGAGTATGACAGCATAATGAAGAATGAAACTTGGGAGCTAGTGGATTGGCCAACAAAGTGAAAGGTTATTGGCACTAAGTGGATCTGGAAGGTAAAGTACAAGGCTGATGGTTCTTTAGAAAAGTACAAAGCTAGACTGGTTGCATAGGGTTTTTCACAGGTTGAAGGGTTTGATTTTCAAGAGTCATTTTCCACAACTACCAGAATGACCATCATTCGCATAGTACTTGCAGTGGCCGCCCACAAGTAGTGGCCAGTTTACCAAATGGATGTTAAGTCAATGTTCTTAAATGGTGACCTCAAGGAGGAGGTACGTGGCTCAGCCACTAGGGTTTGAGGCCCCCCATTCTGAGAACAAAGTGTGTAAGCTGAAGAAGGCATTGTATGGGCTGCAATAAGCCCCCAGAGCATGGTACCAACGAATAGATAAGTTCTTTTTAAGCTTAAACTTAAAAAGATGTGCCTCAGATGCTAACTTGTATGTTTACAGAGATGGTGAAAAGTCTATAGTGATTGTCCTATATGTGGACAAACTTCTTATTACAGGTGACTATGAAGATATGATCAACCAAACTTGAAAGGCTTTGAGTTCTGAGTTTGAAATGACAGACTTGGGCTTACTGCACTATTGTTTGGGAATTGAAGTCTGGCAAGAGCCAAGAAAGATCTTCATCTCTCAGAAGTAGTATGCATGGGAGATCTTGAAGGCATTTGGCATGATTGAGTGCAAGGAGATAGCTACACCTATGGAGGTGAATGCAAAGTTATCCATTGAGGATGCATTAGGACTGGCAGACATTGGGAGGTACAGGAGGATGGTCGGTAGTCTGATCTACTTGTGTAATACAAGACCATATATCAGTTTTGCTTTGGTGTTTTGCGCAAGTTCTCAAACAAATCTCATGAGAGTCATTGGAAGGCTGGGATGCAGATGCTCAGATACTTGAAGGAAACTCTTGACTATGGTATCACATACAGTTATGGAACTTCTCGTGGGGAATTGTGACTCAGATTGGGCAGGAGATAGTGATTTTAGGAAGTCAGTTTCTGGTTATTTTTTCTATTTGGGTTCAGAAAATTTCTCTTGGATTAGTAAGAAGCAGCCAACAGTGGCATTGTCTTCTACCGAAGCAGAGTACAAGGCAGCTTGTTTTGCTGCATGTGAAGCAGTATGGTTGAGAAGTGCAGGATGAAGAACCAACTGTGCTAGGATGTGACAATCAGAGTTGCATTTCCATTGCCAAAAAATCCAGTGTTTTATGCATGTACCAAACATATAGAGATCCAGTATCACTATGTGCGTGATTTGATGGAGGATGGGATAGTGGAACTGGTTTACTATCCAACATAGGAGAATGGAATGGATATCTTCACTAAAGCACTTATGAAGGATCTGCTTCAAGTTCATCTTTAGAGACTCGGCATTGGGCCGAGTGTTGAGATTCAACAATCACACTCACTAAACAGCCTCTTTGTATGGAGCTTTAGGGCCAAGGACATGCAGGCTAACCTATCCCATATTCACAATGGTGCCTATTGTAGTTTCCTACTTTCCTATAAAGCATTGTACTTGCTTCCTTTTCTTAATGCAATGATAGTACTCTTTTCTTTTCAGTGAAGTGTCAATGTCATTGTCCACATACACAAGATTGTGTTTATGAGTCCAAATCTCAATCTTGGAACCTAATTCACTTGTGTAACAAACAGTGTTTTTATCTTCTTCATCATGAGTCCACACTTCTCCTTTCATCCACCATAACTCACTGCCATGCTCTAGATCCCGCATGGTATCAGAGCACAGTCGGGCATGGCTCAGCTCGGCTTAGCTCTCCTCTGCTCTCGCTCATGATAATCTCTGGTCAGCTTAGTTCCATCCCATGACTTCATCTCCCAACTCTACCCTCACTGAAGCTTCCATGATAGCCATAGCCAGCAGCACCCTATCAAATTGAGCTGCTTATATCTCACTCCACAGGTCAAATATCTTGGAGCTTCCTTTTGGAAAAGTATTCCCCAACTCACAAAGCTTTCCTGTATCACATCAATCCATGACATTTGGCTATCTGAAGCTCAGCATTGTGAAAATTCTCAATCTCTGCTCTGTGTCTGCCATAGCCAGACAGGACCTACCTCACTTGGAGCTTCCATAACTTCTCAACCAGGCCACTTTAGCTCCCGATTCCTTCTAGGGGATTGTTCTCCTACTCAAGGCGCTTCACCTTGGCACATCAATCGACCAATTGCTGCGCCTTGACCCTGGCATTACGGAAATTCATCATCGCTGTCCTGAATCGCACCGTGTCTGATCGAGCTGTCTGTGTGCACCGTACTGCCTACAATCTAATCGATTATCATGGGGCTTTGATAGCCCATGAAGTAAGCTTCCTAGACATGTAAAAATTTTTGAAAATGATCAAGTATAGCTCCTGCAATCTGAGAAAAACCAGGCCCCTGTCTCAGAAACCCTAATTCCACCATAGCCAAAATCTCCCAAAACTCATTTTTCTTTCATTTTCTCTCTCCTGACACTCAACCCAAGCCTCTATCACTCTAATCCATTGACCCAGCATCAAATCAAGGAGGGGAAGGACTTGAGAAGATTGAAGAATGACCAAACGATCCCGAACAAGAAGAATCAAGCTCAACATCAACACTGACATAGTGTGTTTTCACACTGTCACTAACTGTGTCTCTTGACACACTGCATTCTGCTCTTCTACTGATAAAATCTCAGAATTCTGGTGTTGATTTGCTATTGATCTTGCAACCTCAACATGGGAAAAGACTCTCCAAATGCTCGATTCAAAGGAGTCGGGTTTCACACCTGGCAAACCCGCATCAAGCTCATCTTGATGAAAAAGGGTCTTTGGGCCATCATAAATGGCAAAGAGAAGAAACCTCGGGACGTGGACCTTGCAACTACTTGGCAAAAGAATGATGACAGAGCCTAGGCCATTATCAAACTGGAGCTAGACGACAGTTATATCCACCATGTGGATAACTGTGAGACCTCACAGGATACATGGAAAAGACTTGACACCTTGTTCGGTGCACAATCTAAATCATCAAAGTATGGTCTCCTGATTGAGTTCTTCAGGCTTGAAATGAAGTCCAGCACATCACTTGCCACACATCTCAATTACATGGAAGGACTCCTAACCCAACTTGCAGGAATCAACATTAAAATGGATGAAGATGTTTGCATCGGTGTTCTACTTGAGAGTTTGCCTCCTGAATATAATAATGTATCAACAACTTTAATCAACATGCCAAATCCTGAACTTGTTGATATCCAGGCATCACTGTTAGAAGAGGAAAAGAAGCTAAAAACTAAGGAAGAACCAAGTACCTCTAGAGATGAGCATGCATTATATGTTGGCAACAGGTACAAAGGCAAGAAGGATCAGCTCTTCTGTGACTTCTGCAAAAGAACCGGACACACCGAGAAGTTCTGCCATGCAAGAAAGAGATCCCAAAAGGCCTATCTAGTCGCAGTCAAAGAAGAGGAAGAAAATGGAACAAAGGAAGATGAAGATGAAGATGAAGACCACCAAGATTGGAAGGACAAGACTCATCAGTCCTTCTACTCTCATAACTCTGATAGACTGTTTTAAAGGCCTTGTACTTCATTGCCCTAATGCTTCCTGCCATAAGCTTTGTAAACTCCTCATGTAACTTGGCATTACAGTCTCTCTACACTTTGTGAGGCCCCTGTTACAGCCTCTGGATGTCCATCATGTTTTGGTGCCCACACTTAGCCGTTTCTGCGATAGCCTCTGGTGTCTACCATGTTTGTGGTGTGCACACACTTTGCAGGTGGTTCTCATTACAGCCTCTACACACTTTGTGCCTTTCTAGTTGTGATTGAGGAGGGGTGCTAAGATTCAGCAATCACACTCACTAAATAGCCTCTTTGTATGGAGCTTCAGGGCCAAGGACATGCAGGCTAACCTATCCCATATGCACAATGGTGCCTACTGTAGTTTCCTACTCTCCTATAAAGCATTGTACTTGCTTCCTTTTCTTAATGCAATGATAGTACTCTTTTCTTTTCAGAGAAGTGTCAATGTCATTGTCCACATACACAAGATTGTGTTTATGAGTCCAAGTCTCAATCTTGGAAACTAATTCACTTGTGTAACAAACAATGTCTTTATCTTCTTCATCATGAGTCCACACTTCTCCTTTCATCCACCATAACTCACTGCCATGCTCTAGATCCCGCATTTCTCACACCGAGGAGATAGTTCACCTATGGGTGGACATTGAGGGGGGGTGTTAGATATGCTCAATGCCCCACCCTCATAAGGTGCCACCAATGATCCATGGTGCTCAAAGTTGTAAGGCCCCCATTATAAGGAGAAGCCAAATGTGAGCCTGAACATTGGTTGAGTCCTAACTTGTATATCAGATGAGGTCTATGTGATTGGATGGCAAAAAGGTGACCATTGTGGGTCTAATCTTTGGGTTGAACCGAGTAGTTAAGTTGGTAGCAACTTGAGGCACCTTGCATCGAGTTGCAGGCCCGACGATAAAGGAAATATTCCTTGGAATATCCCCTGGTCGACGCAAGTGGAGGCTCATATGGTAGATCGGTCATGCCGACCTAACCACCTTCATGGGCTATAAAAGCTAAACCTGTTCACAGCCATCGATCATCTATCTTTCACCCAGTTAGAGTTTTTTCAGCTATCCTTAAGCTCTTCACCTATCTTCTATCTAGATCACCATCTAAGCTTCACTGTGGAAGCCCACGATTGGAGAGAGCCATTTCTGTATCAGTTGTTTGGAGCTAAAGAAATTTTCTAATTCTCCTATTATCTGTTATGTACTCTCTATCTCTATCTCTTTCTTAGATTCTCTTCGCTGCAATGTGTAATTTTTACAAGGCTTGCCTAGCAGAATATCAAAATCCACTTCCTTTATGACTATGAAGTTCATGGAGAATTGGATTCCCGCTAGCTTTAGAGGCCAATCCTTTAGGACTTCAAAAGGTCAAACCTTCATCCCATTTGCTAGAGTGACGTTGAACCGTGCGATTTTCACCAGCGGGTTTTCCCAAGCTTGCAAGACTTCATGGCTAAGTACACTAACCCTTGTCTCTGTGTCTACTATATCCTTTCTCATAGTATCCCCTAGGGCAATGATAGGTAAGACTACATGCATCTTAATACCTTCCCAAAAGGCATTCACTTGTGCCGACTTAAAAATTAGATTCAATGTTAGGCTTGGTATGTGTGTCATGGCATCTTGATCCAGAAAGTCTTGCAATTCATATTCATTACTTTGTTCTACCCATTGCTTCAATTCTTGCCCTAGTGTGGAGTTTTTCCTGAGCGATTTTCCCAGTGATATTGTCACCAGAGTTGATATTAGTGTGGCTAGAAATTTGCCATCCATCATTTCCCTCTCAACTACATGGGCTCCTTGCCAATGCTCTTGAGCTGTTTGCCTATTTGTGGCATTCTCATTCTTCCTATATAGCTCTTCATGTGGTGGTGTTGCCTCTTTTTCTCTCAAGTATGTGGCAGAGACTGGTGGGCTCACCATTGAGAGTTCGTTAATCTCATCCTCAATGATAGGCTCAGCATCTTGCAAGTGATCTTGGGCTTCTTTTATCCATTACTTGACTTTATCCATAGCCTTTAGCTACTAGTTGAGGTCAGGGTACTCTCCAACCCTAGCGTTTCCCTTCTCTCTCATCCTAGGAGTAGATGTTTCTGCTTCAACATTGGTTACCTATTTCCCTTTTGTTAATGTGGTCTCACTCTCGATCTTGACAGTTATTTTTTCCTCAGTCCACTTCTTCCTCCTTTGTTGGCTCTTCTTCCCTATAGAGGATGCATCCAAGTTGCTAGGTCCAGGTAATGAGATACTGACATGATTCGTTTGAGCTCATGTCATGACACTTACAAGGATAGGTGTGGCATCATTGTCAGGTGACTCAGCACAAAAGAGTCCCAACAGCATAGATGGTATGATTTCCAACCTAGTGGAGGATTTTCACATAGAGCAATTAGCAAATAGGTGCGTGACTCTATATTTGAGACACCTCAAGTTGACCTTCTCTCTATTTTCTTGCTCCTTTTTAGGCCAGGGAGATGAGATATGCCCTGTATGGCCACACATCCCACATGCTATGGGCTCTTGGTTCTGAGCTTCTCCTAGGTCTCTGCCTCTCCCTTTTCCTAAGGCCATGACTGGCATAGGTCTATAGTCCATCAATATGGGATTACCCTCTTCATCATAAGAGACATAAGGATTCACATATGAGTCTTCCTCTAGTGGTTCCTCCACAAAGTGTGTTGGAGCTTTTCTTGATGGGTGGGTCATGATAGGTCTTCGCAATCTAGGGATTCCCATTGGGTTGATATCTATCCTCGGAGTGGCTAGCTTTGAATCGTTAAGTGCAGGTAGAGCCAAAGGGGCTCCCCTTCCAATGTATGGCTGCTTGATTCCAGGATAGTATGGTTGAGTGTACGATTGTCGGTAAGGCAATCCTCTTGGAAACCAACAATACATGATGTCATGTCTGAATCTTTTGCAATTAGCATAAGGCCTTGATCTAGGATCTGGACATTCAAATGGCAGGTGGTTCCCTTTAGAGTGCACATATTCAGCATACACGTGTGGTTCCATTGCTCATGCTTGATGATGGCAAAAAGAAGAGCCTACATGATGTACTACATGTACCTTCTATTAACAAGAATTTACTATCGATCGAACAGATGGCAGAGAAAAGAATCTGCACGTCAAATTCCTTGCATTGATCATTTAGTCCTCTTCTTCATGGTCTTTGCTTGCTAGAGCATGGCAAGATCTATGGAGGACATAAGATGAAGACAAGACTCATGTTGAAATAGAAAAAAAGAGACCAACTGTTACACAAGTGAATTAGGTTCCAAGATGGAAGCTTGGACTCATAAAAACAATCTTGTGTAATGGATTGTCAATGACAAAGACTGAAAGTACAAAGCATCATGATATTGTATTCATTCCATATGAAAGTGATAGTCAAGTACAATGCTTTATAGTAGCTGGGTAGCTACCATTCTGCACCACTGTGCTTATGGGATTCATGACCTCTTCCTAGACTACTTCTGATTTCCTTGCCTACTGCTCCATACAAAGAGGCATACAAATGGATGTGATTGCCAGATTCTCAACACCCCTCCTCAATCACAACTAGAAAAAGGCACAAAGTGTATAGAGGCTTTAGTAAGCACGACCTACAAAGTGTGGACACACCACAAACATGGTAAACATCCAGAGGCTGTTGCAGAAAAGGCTAAGTGTGGGTACCAAAAACATGGTGGACATTGAGAGGTTGTAAAAGGGGACTCACAAAGTGTATAGAGGCTATAATACATGGCTACATGAGGAGTTTACAAGCTTATGATAGGAGCATCAATGGCAAGTACATACAATAAAAAGGTCTAGTAAAAATTTGGATTAAGGACCGGTAGGCCATTAACAAAGACAAAGAGAGACCAATTGTTACACAAGTGAATTAGATGGAAGCTCGGACTCATAAAGACAATCTTGTGTAATGGACTAACAATGAAAAAGAAACTAAGTGAAATTAGGAAGTATCATGATATTATATTCATTCCATATGAAAGTGATAGTCAAGTACAATGCTTTATAGTAGCTTGGTAGGTACAATTCTGCACCACTCTGCTTATGGGATTCATGACCTCTTCCTAGATTTCTTGTGATTTCCTTGCCTACTGCTCCATACAAAGAGGCATACAAATGGATGTGATTGCAAGATTCTCAACACCCCTCCTCAATCACAACCAAAAAGGCACAAAGTGTATAGAGGCTTTAGTAAACACGACCTACAAAATGTGGACGCACCAGAAACATGGTAAACATCCAAGGGCTATCGCAGAAAAGGCTAACTGTAGATACCAGAAACATGGTGGACATTGAGAGGCTGTAAATGGGGACTCATGAAGTGTAGAGAGGCTATAATGCCATGCTACATGAGGAGTTTACAAGCTTGTTATAGAGCATCAATTCCAAGTACATACAATAAAAAAGTCTAGTAGAAATTTGGGTCAAGGACTAGCAGGCCCTCGTGGTTTTCTTCATTTTTGGATTTTATTTTAGCATAGATATTTTGGTCTTCATTCTCTACCGATTTCCTTGCATTGATCATTTGGTCCTCTTCTTCATGGTCTTTGCTTGCTAGAGCATAGCAAGACCTATGGAGGATGGAAGATGATGACAAGACTTATGTTGAAATAGACAAAGAGAGACCAACTATTACACAAGTGAATTAGGTTCCAAGATGGAAGCTTGGACTCATAAAGACAATCTTGTGTAATGGACTGACAATGACAAAGACACTAAGTGAAAGCATAAAGCATCATGATATTGTATTCATTCCATATGAAAGTGATAGTCAAGTACAATGCTTTATAGTAGTTGGGTAGCTACCATTCTGCACCGCTGTGCTTATCGGATTCATGACCTCTTCCTAGACTACTTCTGATTTCCTTGCCTACTGCTCCATACAAAGAGGCATACAAATGGATGTGATTGCCAGATTCTCAACACCCCTCTTCAATCACAACTAGAAAAAGGCACAAAGTGTGTAGAGGCTTTAGTAAGCACGACCTGCAAAGTGTGGACACACCACAAACATTGTAAACATCCAGAGGCTATCGTAGAAAAAGGCTAAGTGTGGGTACCAGAAACATGGTGGACATTGAGAGGCTGTAAAAGGGGACTCACAAAGTGTACAGAGGCTGTAATACATGGCTACATGAGGAGTTTACAAGCTTATGATAAGAGCATCAATGGCAAGCATATACAATAAAAAGGTCTAGTAAAAATTTGGGTCAAGGACCGATAGGCCATTGTGGTTTTCTTCAGTTTTGGATTTTCTTTTAGCATAGATATTTTGCTCTCCATTCTCTACCGCTTTGCTTGCATTTATCATTTGGTCCTCTTCTTCATGCTCTTTTCTTACTAAAGTATGGTAAGAGCTATGGAGGATGGAAGATGAAGACAAGACTCATGTTGACATAGACCAAGAGAGACCAATTATTACACAAGTGAATTAGGCTCCGAGATGGAAGCTCGGACTTATAAAAACAATCTTGTGTAATGGACTGACAATGACAAAGAAACTAAGTGAAAGTAGGAATCATCATGATATTGTATTCATTCCATATGAAAGTGATAGTCAAGTATAATGCTCTATAGTAGCTTGGTAGGTACAATTCTCACTACAAGGATTTAAGCCTATAGCGATAGCAGGTAGCGACGCGGGTACCGGCGTCACTATTTGCATCACAAAATATGCAAATAGTGATGCAAATAGCGACACTCCACAGGGAAAAAAAAACAGGCCGAAACTGAGTGCGGGTATATTTTGCTTTTTTGTGTTTTGTGTTTTGAGAGCGAGAGCGAGAGAGAGAGCGACCGTCGTGAGAGAGGGAGAGGAAGAAGGCTTGCCGCCGCCACCGCCGCCGCCATTGTTCACGAAGGAGAGGAGGATCCTTCATCACGAAGAGGAGCCACCCCATAGTCGCCATATCTTATCGGTGAGTCTCCCTCTCTCATTCTTTTGCTTGTTTAGGGTTTAAATCACTTTCTCTTTTGCTTGTTTAGGAGAGGAAATGAGAGAGAAAAAGAGGGATAGGGAGGGAGAGAAAGAGAAAGAGAGAGAGAGAGAAAGAGAAAGAGAAAGAGAAAGAGAAAGAGAAAGAGAAAGAGAAAGAGAGGGAGAGGGAAGGGGAGGAAATGAGAGAGGGAGAGAAAGAGAAAGAGAGGGAGAGGGAGAGGGAGGGGGAGAGGGAGAGGGAGAGGGAGAGAGAGTGCATTCTCTCTCTCCCTCTCCCTTTTGCTTTTGGAGAGTGTTAGGATATATTGTGAGAGGGAGAGGAAATGAGAGAGAAAGAGAGGGAGAGGGAGAGAGAGGGGGAGGAAATGAGAGAGGGAGAGAAAGAGAAAGAGGTGTATACTCAAATGGATAGCTTTATGGAGATGTATGTCTACTCAAATGGATAGCTTTTGTTTACTCAAGATGTAGTCCACCTGTGTGTGTATATATTGGAACGATAACATATCCATGATTATGGTAATGGTATGCACTTTTCTTTTTTTATGGGTACCATTACATCGACTCCTTAAGAGGGCTAAAAATTGGTCATACACTTTATAAAGTCTAATTAGGAGATTTAAGATGCATGATAATGGACTTATCGATAATGGTATGCAATGTGCTTTACCATGGGCCACGTGTTGAGATATCGAGCTCCACTCGTGATATGCCAGGGTGACCGTTGTGCATTTATGTCACCGACTTGTCAGTTGTAGATGCGGTTGGTACACCGCCCATGAATAATAGCTAGATGACAGCTATCCTTATCTACTCTAGTTCGTGGCTTGGTTAGTATGCCACCTTAGTTAGTTGAGTTTGGTTTGAGACCCATATATAGGGTTCTTCTATTTCTTTGTAAGAGAGTTCTTTTGGCTTACACAACTAAGAAGAGAAAAACTGTTTTCAGCCTCCACCTGTGTGTGTATTCCCCATTGTGCAAGCAAGAAAGCTACAAGTGAGACTCCTTCCTTCTCTCCCACAATCTTGACATGGTATCAGAGCCTTGTTTGTGGTAAGGAGCTCAAGAAAGCAAGCCAAGCTCGCGGTATTCTGGTTGAGACGCCCTTCGCGGTGAAGTAAGAGGGCAGTATATTTGAGGCCATTTCGGGGCCTGTTTTGGAGGCGGAAGTTTTCTGCACGCACTCAGGAAAAGGCTCAGTTTTATGCTGTGCAGCCACTGTTCTACATGTCGGTGAAAAGTTACTGTAGAAATTGCATCATATGCTTGTGTGCAGAGACATTGGGAGTTACAAAATCATCCTTGTTGCCTGTTGATGCAAAATCGTCACTAGGGAGTGACTGTGTGGTCAAATACCACTTTCGTCAGTTTTGCAGATTAGCCCTTGTGAGGCTGAAGCTGTGTTCTTTGCAGTGACAGAACTTTTTGCAGTGTTCTGTAATGGCGTCTGATTCTCTCTCACAGATTGTCACTGAAAAGCTTGACAAGAACAACTTCCAAGCATGGAAGTTTAGAATGACGAATTTCCTTATGGGAAAAGGATATTGGGAATTTGTTGTAGGAAATGAAGAAGAACTAGTTCTTCTTGATGTTCCCAATCAACAGCAAATGCATGCATTTAAAGCATGGCATGAGAGAGCCAGGAAAGTTATGTACTGGCTGTCTATCAGTATTTCAGACTCTATGATTGTGCATATTCAGGATGCAAGTACGCCAAAGGAGGCATGGGATACTCTGTCAAAAATATATAGCACAAATACGCAAGCCAAGAAAATGCAGCTCAAGCAAGAGTTGCATAATGTGCAAAGAGAAAATATGAGCATCAATGACTACCACATGAAGGTGAAGAAGATTGCAGATGCACTTGCTTCCATTGGGTCGCCAGTGGAAGATGATGATTTAGTTTCTGTGACCTTGAATGGTCTAGGAAAGGATTATGCACAGTTTCGGACATCCATTTCAGTTCGTGAAAGATTTCCTGATTTTTAGGAGTTGATTGCTCTTCTAATTTTTGAGGAGCAGAGAAATGGTGGTGCATCTTCTTCAGGAGGAACTTCGAAAGAAGCTGTCTTCTACTCAAATGCTGGAAGAGGTAGAGGAGGTCGATTTGGAGGCCGTGGTAGAAATCAGAATATGCAGCAAACTCAAGAAAACCAGTCCTATGGAGGAGGACGTGGTAACTCTAGAGGCAGGGGGAGCCAAAGAGGTCGTGGTGGATGGCAAAGAGGGCAAAATGCAAACAGCAATGTTGAATGCTACTACTGTGGTAAAATGGGTCATATGGCTAAAGATTGCTATAAAAAGCAGAATGACATCATGAATGGAAAACTGCAACAAGGAAATTATGCATCTTCTAGTAGACAGGGTGATGACAGAAATGAGCATTTGTTTATGGTGCAGCACATGAACAATTCTGTGACAAGTGCAGAAGAAAGCAATGATGTATGGTATGTTGACTCAGGTGCATCAAACCACATGACAGGTCATGCAGAATGGATGGAGGATGCAAGGAAAATGGAAAAACCAAGATTTGTGGAGACTGGTGATGATATTGCACATCCTATTGTGCAGATTGGAAAAATTCCTTTGTCTATGTAGGATGGGAAAAAGAAATACCTATCCGATGTATTTCATGTCCCGAATATCACCAAGAATCTGGTTTCTGTTGGTCAAATGGTTGAGCAGGGCTTGCAGGTCAGATTTAATCCTCATGGATGCTTTGTTGAGGATATGAAAAATAAAGGTCGCTTGATAGCAAAAGGAAAGAAGAAGGACAGAATGTTTACGTTGGATGCAGACATGTCTGAATTGAGTGTAGCAATGTTTGCACATGGGACCAGTGTAGTTGCAAATATTGATATTTGGCATAAACGCATTGGTCATGTTAATCTACAGCGACTTAAATCAATGCAGGCCCAAAACATTGTTGCAGGATTGCCTAAATTCAAGGTTGCAGAAATGCATAAGGTATGTGAAGCCTGTCAGTTTGGAAAACAGGCAAGGAAACCATTTCCTAGACATGTTCAAGAGAGTAAGAAGCCATTGGAATTAATCCACTCTGATGTGTGGATGACTAAAGCTGCATCTCTTGGAGGGTGTCATTATTTTGTCACTTTTATTGATGACTACAACAGAAAACTTTGGGTGTATTTTATGAAAAAGAAAAGTGAAGTTTTTGGGCATTTCAAAACTCTTAAAGCTATGGTTGAAAAAGAAACAGGCCTGCAAATAAAATGCCTAAGGTCAGATGGAGGGGGAGAGTACCTCTCAAATGAGTTTGCAAGGTTCCTGCAGGAGCATGGCATAAAGCAGCAATATTCATGCAGTCATACCCTACAACAAAATGGAATTGCAGAAAGGAAAAACAGGCATATTGGAGAGGTATCTCATGCCATGCTCAATGAAAAAGACCTGCCAGATTTTTATTGGGCTGAAACAGTTGCTACAGCAGTCTACATAATGAACAGGACTCCTACTACAGCAATACATGGGATGACTCCAGAGGAGAGGTATACTGGTAGGAAACCAGATATTTCTCATTTGAAAATTTTTGGTTGCATTGCCTATGTACATGAGCCTGATGAGTTGAGATCCAAGTTGGATCCAAAAGCTGAGAAGTGCATCTTTATTGGTTACTCTCTGCAGCAAAAAGGGTATAGATGCTATAGCCCTTCTACTCGTAAGTTTACAGTGAGCAGAGATGTTGTTTTTGATGAGATGAGTAGCTGGTATAAACCAGTAAATGTGATTGATGATGTAGATGCACAAAATGGTAATGATGCACAGAATTCACAGTAGCAGTCACAAAATATTAGTGGACTTGGAGCGTCCTCTAGCAGTGGTTCACATTCTTCGCCATGGACAGGCAGATTGAGATCAGGAGAATCTTCTCAAAGCAATGCAGATAGTGGTATGCATGTATCACTAAAAGGAAAAGAGAAGGTTGATCAGCCCATGTTTGATGTGAATGCAGGTCACTCTTATGTGGATGGTGAATCCAGTGGCTCAGAACAGAGCATTGATGATGAGTTGGGTATTCCTTCTATTGTTACACCTGGAGTAAGGAAGACCAGGGATGTTTTGAGAGCACCTGGGAGTGAGCCTACTTTGCCCAGGTCTACCAGAGCTAGGTATCCTGTGGATAGGCTAAAATATGATGGATTTACAGCCATTCACTATGCATATATGGTCAAAGTGATATAGGAACCAGAACCCACTTCTTTTGAGCAAGCCATGGGAATAGAAAAATGGGAGAAAGCCATGGATGAAGAAATGGATGCCTTGGAAGCAAATGCTACATGGGAATTGGTACCTTTGCCTAAAGGTAAGAATGCAATTGGCTGTAAGTGGGTTTATAAGGTGAAGCACAATGCAGATGGTTTTGTGAACAGATATAAGGCAAGATTGGTAGTCAAGAGGTATGCACAAACATAGGGCATTGATTATGAAGAAACCTTCAGTCCGGTTGCAAGGATGGCAACTATAAGAGCAGTCATTGCTATGGCTGCATCAAAGGAATGGTCTTTACATCAAATGGATGTAAAGAATGCCTTCTTGCATGGTGATTTGCAAGAAGAGGTCTATATGGAGCAGCCACCAGGTTATGTGCATGCTGTTCATCCTGAGTTTATTTGCAGGTTGAAGAAAGCCTTGTATGGCTTGAAGAAAGCACCTAGAGCATGGTCTGACAAGATAGGACAGTATCTTGTCACTATTGGCTTTCAGATTTCCAAGGCAGATTTCTCACTTTATGTGAGAAAAACAGAGAAAGGTATTATGCTGCTTGTCATTTATGTTGATGATTTGATTATGACAGGTGACAGTGATGAAGATATCCTTCATGTGAAAATGCTATTGAAGCAAAAGTTTGAGATGAAGGATTTGGGAGAGCTGCGTTATTTCTTGGGCATTGAGGTGATTAGATCACCAAGTGGGATACAGCTCTTGCAGAGGCAGTATGGATTGGACATGCTGTCCAAATATGGGATGACAGGCTGTAAGCCTATTTCAGTTCCTTTGGAGCAAAATGTGAAGCGGAGCGCAGATGCAGGTGAGCTTCTGGAAGACCCTACTATGTACAGACGCATAGTAGGAAGTTTGATTTATATGACTATTACCATGCCAGATTTGAGCTATGCTGTTGGATTGGTAAGTTAGTTTATGCAGGCTCCAAGGAAACCGCATTTGGATGCGGCTAGACGCATACTCAAGTATGTGAAGTCCACATTGCAGTATGGACTATTTTATGAGACTGGGGTTCAGATACAGTTACATGGATACACTGATGCTGATTGGGCTGGTAGTATTTCTGATAGATGATCTACCAGTGGATATGTGTTCTCTTTTGGGAGTGCTACAGTCACTTGGAGCAGCAAGAAACAGCCTACAGTTGCCTTGTCGAGCACAGAGGCCGAGTACAGGGGTGCAGCAATGGCTGCATGTGAGGTAGCTTGGTTGCATAAGCTACTTTATGATATGCATCAGTCTACAGATGGACCAGTTGTCATTTATTGTGACAACATGAGCAGTATACACTTGGCAAATAACCCAGTCTATCATGCTAGAACAAAGCACATTGAGGTGCATTATCACTATGTGCGGGAGAGGGTTTTACTAGGTCTTATTGATCTAGTTTATGTCAGCACAAAGGATCAGGTAGCTAACATATTCACGAAGGCATTGGGCGTAGAGAAGCTGCGCAAGTTTAGAGACCTGCTTGGTGTGCAGAAATTGGGATTGAGCTCGAGGGGGAGTGTTGAGATATCGAGCTCCACTCGTGATATGCCAGGGTGACCGTTGTGCATTTATGTCACCGACTTGTCAGTTGTAGATGCGGTTGGTACACCGCCCATGAATAATAGCTAGATGACAGCTATCCTTATCTACTCTAGTTCGTGGCTTGGTTAGTATGCCACCTTAGTTAGTTGAGTTTGGTTTGAGACCCATATATAGGGTTCTTCTATTTCTTTGTAAGAGAGTACTTTTGGCTTACACAACTAAGAAGAGGAAAACTGTTTTCAGCCTCCATCTGTGTGTGTATTCCCCATTGTGCAAGCAAGAAAGCTACAAGTGAGACTCCTTCCTTCTCTCCCACAATCTTGACACCACGTATATTGGTGACTCTTTAAGATGGCTTAAAATTGGTCATATCCTTCATAATGTCCAAGTAGGGGATCTAATTGTGATATGCATAATTCCTTGTTTTTGTATTAACTTTATATAATCATGCCAACTAGTCAACGGAAGGACTAAAAGAAAATGATCCCTTAGCTAATGGTCATTATGGTACTTCATCAAAATGAACCCAAAAGTGTTGCCATAGAAGAAGAATCCCTTAAATTGAGCATATGATATTTTCTTCAAAGGTTATGACTATGAGTATAATTGATTGGAACAAATTTTATAACTATGGTACACAAACACACACCCCCACACAGGCACAAACATTTTTACTATTTGATATTGTCTTTGGCATGGTAACCTTGTATTACATTGTTGCATTTGATGTCTTCCAATCATTACAATAAAAGTTGATAAATTTCATAGATGACATTAATTTTTATACATGGACCTAGGACAAAAAAACCACATTACTAAGATGCTTTTTGTTGAGATTGGTTTATAATTAGACTAAGAGATCCTCAATGATACTCATAAATTTTCTATACCATCAATGTTGATGTTGTGCTAGAAAGAATATATGAATATATGGGTAAGTGTACATAAGCATATAGAATTTACTTGATATCTTGATATCCCATAACTAGGGTGTACGCTGACACATGTCGCTACTTCATGATATTACTTCACACGCGCATGCACACTCACACACACACACACATGTATGATTAATGCATATTATGATATATATGTAACATTTGAGGGATGAGTATGAATGTTTCCTATTGTATTTCTCTTTAATTGATGATTATTTTCTTTAATTTATTTTATGGCCTCAATAGACCATAATAGAAACACAGAAACACTAGTTTTGCCTAAAATATTCCTACTACTGCATATAACTTCTTGAATTGATTTACATACATATTGATCATTAATTCTTTAGGACTAATATGCAGACATAAGATATACATCATAATCATTTACAAAGCACTGCTCACCTAAAAATTATGAATCAAAATACTCTCAGCACGATCGTTCTTGAACAAATAACTTATTATAGATAGGACTAATTTCTAGGAAACAAGAACAGAGTAGTAGAATCAAGCATCATCGACCCTATACAGACACTGCCCTAAAGATCTTTCATTCGTCATGACTGAAAAGATACTTATATTTATTTCATGCACCTACATCCTTACAAGTACTAAGATAGATGATGCAATTTGAGCCCGAACACATGGCACAACCCAATGTATCACTGGGATAGTCATGACTCAAAACCCACTAGTATGCAATTAAGTAGTATATAGCATGAAAACTAAGTAGCATGAAGACTAACACATAGAACATAGTTATACCTTGGTAAAGGCCTTGCATCCCTTAATAAACCACACTGAGCAAGCAACATTGAGTAGAGCCCCTCTAAGATACTCAAAGCCCTCTAGTGCAGTTGTATAAGTAATCCTAGGTGTCAACAAAATGAGACTAAGAAAGAACTATGATGAAACAAAGTGGAAAGTGATATTCATCAATGGCACCTAGGATTACTTATACAACTAGGATTTGTTGACAAAGTTGTATTTTGTTGACTAGGATTACTTATTCTCATAGCCCTCTAGTGCAGTTGTATAAGTAATCCTAGTAGAGCCCCTCTAAGATACTCAAAGTACATAATCTAGAGACCGTAGCTAGGTATATAAGGTATAATGGCCATACAAGAAGACACCTCAATAATTGACTGATCACCACTAAGTTCCAAAGAAGAATCATGTTCCATCCCCTTCAACTCTATATTCACCTCGTGAAGAACTTCATTAATCATAGCATCCTTGTCACCAATCTTTTTGTTGCAATGATGAAGTAACATATTCATCACTTTTCCTTTTAGCATCTAAGGCATTATCCAATCTTTTAGTTAAGTCCAAACATTTAGTCTCCAACTCATGAACCTTATGAACCAATGCCTTTTTTTTCTACAATAATGAATAATTATCTACCGGGACAAACAAATCCTTGAGCATGGTATATGGCCGAGATATAACATCAATAAATCTCTCAACTACTATGTCCCATTCATTTTTTACATCAATCAGTAAAGCATTTCTTATATCTTGAAGTTTAGATTTCAACATCATGGATGCATCAATATCAACCTCAATGTTTTTCAAAATTTTCTTCTCAACCTCTTGCAGAGGCTAAAACCTCTCAAGCAAGAGCTTATGGTCAACTTGCAACTTGACATACATCTCCATAAAGCTATCCATTTGAGCCTCATTTTCTCAAATTGTATTACAAGTCATTAAATTGTTTGTTGTAATGTAGACAAGATGGAAAATGAAGAAGGTCCTGTTGTTCAAGATCACGAGGTGTATCTTAATTAGCGTGTCCCATGTCCTTGCTCTCAATGCATGTTGACAATTAGACAAAAATGCCGATTGTCTATAGAACACGTACAACGATTTGGCGAGTTTCAATCTGAGATCATTGATCAGGCAATTGCGGATTTTCAGCAAACGGTAATTTGAATCATGCATTGTAATCGCAAGCTAATTGAATACCATATACAATAAGATTGGGTCTTGCTGGTAAATTTTCTATCCAGGGAGGTGATGTCTCATCCCAAGGGGGAGTGCACCCTTTGTGGCCAATTAGAAGAGTTCGTGGGCGTGCGATGGATGGAGTGCAAGAGCCAATGCACCACTCGCAAGGCCAATCTATACCGTCAATGCCAGAGGAGACATGCAACCTTCCAGACCTACCTACAATCTTGGAGCCTGAGATGGAGGCAATGATCGATGCATTGATTCCCATGGATGTGGAGACTTCTGATCCACTTAGAGAGGAAGCATCCATACCATTATATGATGGGTGCCGAGTATCTTGGCTGAAGACACTGCTTGCACTCTTAAGTGTGCAAGTAAAATATGGGTGGAGCGATACGAGGGTGACCGAGTTGTTCAGGTACCTTGTACATATGCTTCATTGATTTTTTTTTTCGAAACTATTATTACAAACATTTGTGCTTTTTCAAGGTGTTTTATGATTTTTTTCAGGTTATTGAAATATCATATATTACACCTGGAAATACCATGCCTAAGTCTCATGATGATGCACGACATGTTTTACAGAAGCTTGGCATGGACTACAATAACATCCATGCATGTATCAACAATTGCTGTCTGTTTCGAGGAGAATACGAGACTATGGAGACATGTCCAAAGTGTGGTGCTCACAGGTATCGATAGGACTTGCAAGGGAAAACCATCCCTCAAAAAGTTCTCAAACACTTTCCGCTCATCCCCCGCATAAACCACATGTTTCGTACGTCCGGCATGGCGAGCTTGACAACGTGGCATGCGCAGAATAGGTCCACGGATGGAGTTCAACGAATATCAGCAGATTTGTGCTCATGGAGCCACATTGACACTACCTTCCCAGGCTTTGCGCAAGAGCCAAGGAATCTTCGACTCGATCTTGCAATGGATGGCGTGAACCCATTTGGTCTGCTCTCAACTTCTTACAGTGTGTGGCCTATAGTCCTTGTCAGCTACAACATCCCTCCATGGCTTTCTACGAAGAAAGGACATCTCATCCTTATCTTGCTTGTCCCAGGCCGCTAGAAAGTAAAAAATATGGACGTGTATCTTCATCCATTAGTCGATGAGCTTAAGATTTTGTGGGAGGAGGGGGTCACTGTGCAAGATATGAGCAGACGCAATGGTCGGCGGCGGTCAACCAATATTCGAGCCATTCTGATGTGGACGATGCATGACTTTCCGAGATTGGGAGAGTGCTCAGGTGAGCAGGCCTCCATTCTCGCTGGTAATATCTATATTTTATCTCATTCAATCAAATATTTACTAGGTCATGGTGTTGGAACAGGTCTGGTTACCTCAGATTATCATGCATGTCCATTGTGCGGGCCACAGTTAGGCTCTCAAAGGTCACGAACCATGAAGAAGATGGTATATCAAGGATACACTGCTTTCTTGCCGGAGGATCATGAACTCAAGGAAGTTTTCCTTGGACGATCTCCAACATATATGAAAGCCGCAAGCTGGTATGAGACGAAAATGGTCCACACGGAATCAAATCCAAATGGAATGCGGCAGTTCTCAGTTTTCTACGAGTTGCCATATTGGACCCACTTACAGGTCAACCACTTGTTGGATCCCATGCATATTTTCAAGAATGTGGACAGCTTGTTATGGGACCACATCACAGGAAAGAGAGACACTATAGGGGCACGAATAGATTTGAATGAGGTTGATGCCAGGAGGCATATTCCATGGTGGATTCGGTGAGGTTTTACGGTGGATTCCGTAAACTTAGATGACCGGGGCTCATACACAAAGTGGATTCTTTGTGCGAGAAGTTGATGGGGACGCCTGTCCTTTTCGGGCATTTCATTAATTTAGTGTGTATATGGGTGATTCCATAGTGGGTGATTCCGCAAAATGCATATTAAATTAATAAACCTTTATGAGTTTAGAGTGCACACTCGTAATAAATTAAGGTTAGGATTTATTTCTAACCAGTTGATTTATTTATGTAGCTGAAGACTGCTAGGTATTCACTTTTGTCGGTTTCATTGTATTATTTTACTAACAATTATGAATGCTTCAGTTGATGTGTAGAGATAGCAGCAGTGGCGGAGGAAAGCATTGGAGTCTACGAGTATTCGACCTATGGATTATATTTTGATAGGCGCCACGCCTATATTTTGTCATATCTATTGAGACATCGATTATTGATTATTATTTTGTATGTGCCTATGCGCACGGATATGTTATTTCTATTTGGGACATTGTATTGGGCGTGCTAGATTCCATGGGCACCGTCCATTAGCTTTATTTCCTATTTTTGTAGAAAGCAAACTCAAAAGCTAAAAGCTTGTCATATTTTTGTAAATTGGGCTATTATTGAGCATGAAGATGGAAATATACATAAAATACATGCTTTGTGAAGCGCTCACACAAGGCATGGGGGGAAATTGAACCCAATTGGTCTCTTGCTTCTTGTCATTCATGCTTTTACATTGTTTTTTGTGCAAAAAGATAGAGTTCATTGTTCTTAGGGACCTTCCGGATTCACTACGTGAGCATACAGCGACCGATCTGCGCACCAGTGGTATCAGAGCGGAGCTGAGATCAAGAGCTTCCAATCGCTACCCATCTCGTGCGAAGGCGGAGCTCCTGGAACGATCGGGCTCTATAGTCAATCTCGTCGCGAACCGTCGATACAGCAGACTTCTGGCGATCAAGAACCCCTGTTTCTACTCTCAGATCGCGAAGGACCAGGCTGCATAGGCGAAGGACCACGCATTCATCTCCATCATTAAGTCA
The DNA here is from genome assembly GCF_053477565.2 of Lygodium microphyllum. NCBI lineage: Eukaryota > Viridiplantae > Streptophyta > Polypodiopsida > Schizaeales > Lygodiaceae > Lygodium > Lygodium microphyllum. The sequence continues at coordinate 1,597,087 of NC_141158.1, forward strand.
TCAAAACAGAGAGATAAGCTTTCTTAATATCATAGTTAATTACTTCAAAAAAGCTTAAGACTAAGCTTAGAAGCTTTAAAGAAGCTTTAAGCTTCAATTTTTTGCCGTGGTACAAGAGGAGGTGTCCGCGTTTTTCGCCGTGAAGAAAAACGGCCCCCCCCAACGATTTACGCCGTGCTGCCCCTATTAAGCTTAAGCTTAAGCTATTAAGCTTAAGACACTAAGCTTTCTGCAAGTCAGACAAGACAATCAAGTTAACAAACTCCGGGTCCTGCACTTCCGAAGTCAAGTCCTGCAAGTCGACTGTAATCAAGTTCTGCAAGTTCACTAAGTTCTGCAAGTCTCCAACTCTGCAAGTCAGACTAGTCAACTGAAGTCAGAACTGACTAGTGCTCAAAACTCCTAGAAGGGTTGTTCCTGCGCAGAAACTCTGAACTGCAAAGTTGTTCGTGGCAAGGTATTCTACCCATCCACAGGTCCGCTGAAGTATTTTCAGCAAACGAAGAAGGAAATATTGCAGATTTTCTGAAAATTGAGAAAGAAATACCCAAAAATACATAGCCTTGTAACCCCGAATTTGAGCTACGCTCATCCCGCTAACCTGATTTTGAGTGAGAAAGGTCTTTTGAGTTTTACAGGATGACGCACCACATATGGATGATCTTATGACTGAAGACGACCTACCTGAGCCTACCATGGAATAAAAGCTGGATCTAATCATGATGCAATTGGAAGAAGAACGAAGGGCTAGGCAAGCTTTGCAAGCGCAATTGGCAAAATTACAAAGAGCATCTATTAACAAAGAAAAACCTCAAGCTGAAGATTTGATTCGACGTACCATCGACGCCACACTTGAAGCCCAAACCATTCGCAAGGAATCAAAGATAAGTAAACAAAGTTTCAAATTTCACACTTTCAATGGCATACGAGAAGGAAAGACTGTTTTATCATTCATTAGCCAGTTTGATGACTATTTCCATGAGGAAACCTATCCAGAAAAAGATAAAATCAAGTGTGTTACTAATCATTTGGTAGACAGAGCATCACTTTGGTGGACTGTAGTACGCAAGAGCATAGAATGTCCTGCTACTTGGGAAGATTTCAAGAAGAAGTTCATGCAGAATTTCCTTCCACTGCAATATCATGAGAAGGCTATCAAGCAATGGGATCTACTTCAACAACGGGATCGTGAGCCTATTCCACAGTATACAGAGCGTTTTTGGAATGCACTCCTACAGCTACGCATGCTTGAAGACGTACCAGAGACGACACATAAATGGAAGTATATGTCTGGACTTCTTGGACATTACTACGCTGAAGTGAACATGTTCAAGCCTGCTACCCTTGAAGACGCCATCTCACTAGCTCACGACACTGAAGATAAGTTACGCGGTAGAGACAGACAACCACAGCAATTCCAAGCCAATGGTAATTATGGATTTAAACAATTCAATTCCAATTTTAGAAGATTTAATCCAGGTCGTTTCTCTTCACCATCTTTCCGCAAGAATTGGGCTAAACCACCTGCATTACCATCCAATGTCAATCCAAATCCTAAGCCTATTCCACAAGCAAATCCAAATGTACCCAGACTTCCAGCCATTTCAAATAATGTAACCAAAGCCAAGCCAATAGTATGCTATAAATGTCACCAGCCTGGACATCTCGCAGCAAATTGTCATTCAAAGAAGCCACCAGCACATATCAACTATCTTGGAGCCATGGACGAAGACAAACATGAGGATATGCCTGATTTCATTGAAGATGAGGACGACACTACTACTACTTCCGAAACTTTACCAGGTATGCCTACTCCACATTCATTATTGACTGTGAAATGTTTGGTGCATGGAAAGAAAAAGACTATCTTGCATGATGACGGTAGTACTCATGACTTTATTTCAGCAAAATTGGTAAAGGAATTGAAATTACAGACTGTACCTACGCATTATCGCATAAAAGCTGCATTTTTAGGTACTGGGTATAATGGTGCACAAGAAGTACAAGATTTAGAGATTCAAATAGGTTCATACACTGAAAGAAAAAATTTCTTAGTTGTTTCATTACAGTCGAGTGACATTATTTTGGGAATGCCTTGGTGACACCAACATAAACCAAATATAGATTATTCCACACACACAATGAATATTAATTTTCAAGGAAAATCTATTACATTATATGGTATGCATGCATCTAATGTTTTTCCACTGCTTTCGCATACTCAAGCAAAACGTGCATTACGCAAGAGTACTAAATCATATCTCATTTGGGTGAATGAATTGCAAGCAAAGGAAAATCATATGCACCCTAGGCATAAGGAATTTCTTGCATATTTTAAGGACTGTTTTGCAAAAGACCTACCACTAGGTTTACCTCCTTCACATCCAGAAGACCATAAGATTGATTTGATACCTGGCACACAACCACCTTGCAAAGCACCATATAGGCACAATCAGATAGAACAAAAAGAAATCCAGAGTCAAATTGAAGAATTACTAAATAGAGGTTTAATTCGACCTAGCAGTTCTCCATTCGGTGCACCTGTACTCTTAGTCAAGAAAAAGAATAATACCTATTGTATGTGTATTGACTACCGAGCTTTAAATAAGATCACTGTAAAGAATAGGTATCCTATACCTTGAGTTGATGACCTTATGGACAAACTGCAAGGATCTTCTATATTTAGTAAAATTGACCTTAAGTCTAGATATCATTAGGTGAGGCTAGATAAATCTGACATATATAAGACTGCATTCAGAACACAGTTTGGCCATTATGAATTCTTAGTCATGCCATTCGGATTGACTAATGCACCTGCCACCTTTAGTAGAATGATGAACCGTATCTTTTTGAAATATCAGTACTGTGTGATTGTTTTCTTTGATGATATTTTGGTGTTTAGTCAAAATGAAAAAGAGCATTATGAGCATTTGTCATTAGTTTTTCAATTACTGAAAGAAAATCAATTGTTTGCAAATCCTGAAAAGAGTGAATTCTTTAAGACAGAAATTGAGTATCTAGGTCATATTGTATCATCTGAAGGAATTAAAGTTGATCCTAAGAAAATTGATGCAATATTGAATTGGCCTGTTCCTAAAAACATGCATGAGTTACGCTCATTCCTTGGTCTTGCTAGTTTCTATAGGAAGTTTGTACGTAATTTCTCATTACTTGCTTTACCATTAACCAAACTTCTCAAGAAAGGAATTGTTTATCAATGGACCGAAAATCAACAGAAATCCTTTGACTTACTGAAACATGCATTAACCAATGCTCCTGTTCTACAGTTGCCTAACTTTAATAGACCATTCTTTCTAGTTGTGACCGATGCTAGCGGATCAGGAATAGGAGCCGTACTAATGCAAGACAATCATCCAATAGCATATTCTAGTTGTAAGCTGAAACCCTCTGAGCTGAAATATTCCACATATGACAAAGAACTATTAGCAGTTGTACAAGCATTAAGACAGTGGAAACACTACTTAATGGGTTCAGAATTCATGATAAAGACCGACCAGCAAAGCATTAGACATTTACTTAGCCAACCCCAAATTTCTGACCGTCATATCAAATGGGCTTCCTTTATTCAAAGTTTTCATCCTATCATTCAATACCAACCTGGAAAAGAAAATGTAGTTGTTGATGCATTGAGTAGAAGACTTGCAATTCATAGTATTTATGTCATATCTTTTGATTCTTTGATTGCTATGAAAGATACATATCATCAGGATATTACTTTTCATTCTGATTGGCATAAATTAGTTCAAAATAATTTCATTCATGTTGATTCATTGTCATATAATGATGGATTTATGTTTTATGAAAAGAGACTGTGTGTTACTATTCCATTCCGATCTTTTGTTTTGAATGAAATTCATTGTCCCCCATATCAAGGCCATAGAGGTATCATATCTACATTACGTATGTTAACTGAAGATTTTTATTGGCCGCATATGGATGCAGATGTATCTAATTTCGTTTCTGAATGTTTGATTTGTCAAAGAGTAAAAAGACATCATGGTAAACAGTATGGATTACTAATGCCTTTGTCTATTCCATCTAAACCTTGGGAACACATTTCTATGGATTTCATTACTAGTTTACCAAATACTAAATCTAACCATGATATGATTTGGACAGTTGTAGATAGATTTAGTAAGCAAGCATATTTCATTCCATGTAAGAAAACTTTAACAGCATCACAAGCAGCACAGTTATTTTTGAAAACTGTTTTTACCAACCATGGATTGCCAAAAGTGATTATTTCAGATCGTGATTCTAGATTTTGTAACAATTTTTGGATTACACTGTTTGCTAATCTAGGCGCAAAGATTGAATTCTCATCTGCATTTCATACAGAAACAAATGGACAAACAGAAGCCACAAACAACACCATTCTAGATCTTTTACATGCATATACTATCTCTAAACCTCAGACATGGGACACTCATTTGCATTTATTACAGTTTGCATATAACAATACACCGCACACATCTACAAAGAAAGCACCGTTTGAAGTCATTTATGGATATAGATTATCGACACCTGTTGCATCTTTGTCTAATAGAATTCAGAGTGCTGATGATATTGCTAGTATGCATAACAGTATTTTTGATGAGGTTAAGGATATGATTGCTAAAGCCCAGCAATCATATACCAAACAAGCCAACAAGAAAAGACAAGCCATGAATTTCAAAGTTGATGATTATGTTTGGCTGAGAATAGAAAAACGTAGATTGCAAAGTGTAGATAGACATCCAGTTGTCAAACTAGCTCCTAGATTTTATGGGCCATTTAGAATCATTCATAAAATTAATGATAATGCATTCAAGTTAGAATTACCATCTCATTGGAAAATTCATAATACATTTCACATTAGTTTATTGAGACCATTTAGAGGCCAATTACCTATCCACCCTGTTTATGAAAACCCACCTTTATTAGAGGAAGAGACTGAAATACTTGAACCAGAAGCTATCATAGACACTGATTATATGACCACTAGAACTGGCCGAAGGTATTCTAGATATCTAGTAAAATTTAAGAACCATCCTGTAGAGGAAGCACAATGGATGCACACTAGAGACTTAAATGCTTTCCCCACTCTGTTAGCTCCACATTGAGCTAATAGCAATTGAGGTCAATTGCTATCCCACCCCGGGGGTATGATGCCAGGAGGCATATTCCACGGTGGATTCCGTGAGGTTTTACGGTGGATTCCGTAAACTTAGATGACCGGGGCTCATACACAAAGTGGATTCTTTGTGCGAGAAGTTGATGGGGATGCCTATCCTTTTCGGGCGTTTCATTAATTTAGTGTGTACATGGGTGATTCCATTGCGGGTGATTCTGCAAAATGCATATTAAATTAATAAACGTTTATGAGTTTAGAGTGCGCACTCGTAATAAATTAAGGTTAGGATGTATTTCTAACCAGTTGATTTATTTATGTAGCTAAAGACTGCTAGGTATTCACTTTTGTCGGTTTAATTGTATTATTTTACTAACGATTGTGAATGCTTCAGTTGATGTGTAGAGATAGCAGCAGTGGCGGAGGAAAGCATTGGAGTCTAGTGAGTATTCGACCTATGGATTATATTTTGATAGGCGCCACACCTATATTTTGTCATGTCTATTGAGACATCAATTATTTATTATTATTTTGTATGCGCCTATGCGCACAGATATGTTATTTCTATTTGGGACATTGTATTGGGCGTGCTAGATTCCATGGGCACCGTCCATTAGCTTTATTTCCTATTTTTGTAGAAAGCAAACTCAAAAGCTAAAAGCTTGTCATATTTTTGTAAATTGGGCTATTATTGAGCATGAAGATGGAAATGTACATAAAATACATGCTTTGTGAAGCGCTCACACAAGGCATTGGGGGAAATTGAACCCAATTGGTCTCTTGCTTCTTGTCGTTCATGCTTTTACATTGTTTTTTGTGCAAAAAGGTAGAGTTCATTGTTCTTGGGGACCTTCCGGGATTCACTACGTGAGCATACAGCGACCGATCTGCGCACCAGAGGTAGGTAAGATGGAGGCGCTTCGGTCGTAGTCGAGTGATGATGGTCGCGTGCAGCTTCCTCGCACTCCTTGGTTTTCTCCACTAAAGAAGAGCGCATTGTGAAGCAAGTAATCAAGTCTTTCCACACTCCAACGGGTATGATGCGTTCTCTCAGGTTCACATTTTCTAAAGACGACCAATTATCAGGGCTAAAATCCCATGATTGGCGTAAGATATGTCAGGTTTGTACTACGAATGGATTGTAATTAGAGTGGGCATTTTGCTATTTGGAATGTGGCCATTATTCATAATGCTTTCTAATTTGTGGCAGTTTGTAGTACTGATCGCGATCACAGGATGTCTTACTCCAGAAATTCACGGGGCCATTTACAAGTTGTCGACCTTGGTGCAATGGATCTCACAGAAGGAGATTAAGAGTCCTCTATTGAATCCGCGAGGCGGGGAGCAGTGGAGACGGTCTGTCTCTTTGAGAAATACATGCCCACTAGCACAAATACATGCCCACCAGCATACTCACGATACAAATCCACCTTCTTGTGCATCTTGTGGATGAAGTGGAGATTGTTGGACCTATCCATACGCGATGGATGTTCTTCTTGGAGTGCTTCATGAAAACCCTGAAAGGCTTTGTGCGACAATGAGCTCAGTCAGAAGGTAGCATGACCGAAGGTTGGTTGGTGTCTGAGGCACTAGTGCATATTTCACCAATGGCTACCAACGGTGGAACTAGACAATGAAATGCTATGGTCGCACTGAAGGACGACGATAGACTGACTGGAGATGTGGTGGTTGGAAACGGGGTAGAAAAAAGAATGGATGCCTCAATGGAAGAGAAGGTGAATCACTTTTGTATGTTGCACCATGCCTCTATGGAGACGTGGCCCGCCAAGTACCAAATCGCTAGGCAAGATCGAGAGGAAGCGCGAGCTGAATTCTGACGTAGTACGCGTCATCGATCAATTTGATATCGCGAAGGCATGGAGGAGATGCCGCGGTTTATGTCAACGCGATGCTTGCATGGAGCCTTGATCGCAGCATCTCGCGAAGGGACAGAGGTCTCAATGGAGGAGTGGAAATTCTCGAGGGGATGTAGTCCAAAGGTGATGAGGGGTTTAGAATTTGTCGTATCTAAATTTTATAAGTGACATCTAATTTGAGTGTTTCAATGTACAGTACAAAATATGTAGTGCAGCGTGGTCACGCGGACGGTATTTTTGCGTGGAGCGTATTGACAAAATGCGCTCCACAATGGACTGTGGTGTCATGGCAAGGTTCGAGCAAGAGAGTCGGCGATGAGCAACAGATCCAAACACGGTTGTGGATGAGATGGAGTATTTTGGGAACTTGCAAAGTATTATTACAGTGGATTACCGTAGCTTCTCCATGATACTATTTGATGTGTAGTGGTTCAAAGTGGTACTTGGAGGAGCTGGAGCAACAGTTCGACGAGATCCATCTGGATTTCTCAAAATAGATTCCGAAAAAAATGGATGGATTTGCGCAACACCTTTGTGTTTCTGGCCCATTGTGAATAGGTGCATGGAGTCATTTGCTTGCTAATTGTATTACGACATGGTTTATGTCACAATGTTTGAACTCTCTTGTACATGTTTATGAATAGGTAATCTTCTATCCAAACCCCCGACAAACTTGATGGTGGTATGTTATACCTTCAACTCCCTGAAGTGCAAGAATATATGATCAAAGCAATGTTCCGAGCATAGATGAAGATAATATGCAAATAGAGGGGTCGACATTGCAAGGGGTGGAGGCCGTCGAAAGCTTGGAGCTAGCATCGGCTAACAATGATGGAAATATAGGAGTCCAAGAATTCTTTGAGAACAAGGCGGACTCATTCTTTTGTGGTGATATGTCTATCGACCTTCCAGTGTATGCGGAGTTGTGTCAGGAGATTAACATGGGACCATAGGATACTTCATACTTGGAGCATCCACTTACTCAATTCGTTGACCAATCGCTTATAAGGGTACATAAGATATGTATTTTAAGTGAGATTTTTTTTAATGATTTATATTACTGTGCTTTGTATGATTTAAATTGATTATTCTAACATCATTTTTTGTCTGTGCAAGTGACATTTTCAGGATGAGTGATGAGGAGTTACAGTACATCTTTGCACGCATGTCTCCAGACCAAATCGCCAAATACAGAGAGATGGCAGACTAGGAGCTGTCTCGTTCTTCGTCAGGGTGCTCTGCTAGATCTGCTTCAGCGCAATCGGATGCTTCAACTTCGAGCAGACGATCTCGACGCTCATGACTTGGGCTAGAGGGAGGGAGTGCATCGGGATTAGGGGGATGCTGCAGAGATACAGAGGCAGTGAGCCCGCGGTCGACATGGGATACAGGTGCGACTCCTCGCTCTCGTGGCTCAGGTGGATGCTGTGAAGACACGGATGTGGTGTCTCCATCTCATCATTCAGCTAGAGCTGTGTCACCTCTAGGATTTGTCACACCTGTGGGGACATCTACTCTAGTTACTCTGCTTTTGCGTAGCCATCAGCAGGTGGCACCCCTTTGTGTGCCACTCCGAGAGAGATGACCCCTGTCGGTACACTGGATACAGAGGGGTCTCCTGGATATGCCCAGGAGCATGGACACAGATGGAAGAGGACCCATCTTAGGCAGACTCCTAGGGGTTATGGATATCTGGTCGATAGTAGGTCAGGAGCCATCATCATGAATGATGAGGGGAGGAGGGTGATGGCTCGCATGAGAGAGTTGTGCCAACAAGTTTTTCAACACAACGTCTTGGATCATTGGAAGAACATACCAGAGGGGAGCAAGGACTACATAGTAGCATCCTTGCACGAGGAGTTTCCGGTGCCAGCCGCAGTAGATAGATTCTTTACGGGCTGGATGATGGATTGCATGCATGCATACATGTCACATAGACAATCCGACGCAAACAAGGCAATCAAGAGTGGGGCTGCAAAGCCCGAGTGGTTAGATGCAGATGACTGGCGTCGACTAAGGGAGGAGGCTATAGATTCTCCAGGACATTGGAGTCAGCAGCGCGAGGCGGTAAGGGCATGACTTGAGGTCGGAGTGGTCCATCATCTTGGGAGTAGCGGCCACAGGACATATTTGGAGGACTTTGTAAGTTTTTCTTTTGTTTTGCTTGTTTATTTTTTTTGAAATATTCTTTGTATTGACAATCATGTTTCTAACAGTTAGCATTTTGTTTTCTTTGTAGCACTCCATTACAAATCGCAATCCGTCTGGCCTTGAGACTCGATATGCAGAGAAGCACGGTCTCAATGCATTGATCGACCAATTATATAAATGCAACGACCCTGTAAGTCACTCATCTTTCTTGTCTGTAGTTACCATGAGATATTTGAATGCATTATTGTATGATGGATTGATATGTTGTTTCTTTTTTTGCAAAGTCCGTTCGATGCTCCTTTGTGGTGGGACGAGCTTTCGGGGGACGAGGATGCGTAGCTCGCCCTTGGATCCTTGGAGCTCACACACCTTTATTTTTGAGTCACCTGATCTATATAGACATGTTCTATGTATTAGTGATATCCTGTCATGATTGTACCAATCGCTTTTTATGCGATCATGTATTTATTTCATGTATCAGTTTTATGATTTCAGTATACATTCTTTTTGTTTGCAAGCGCATTGTACATAGTAGTGTAGAAACTATTTTGTATGGCTCTCATAAAGCACACAGTGCTATATGTGGCAGGGCAGCTTGCTGCCCTGCCACAAAATTTTTTTACCCTGTTACAGTCGCTATTAGAGTCGCAAATTTTATTGCTCGCATCACTATTGGCGTCGCTATGCGCGTCGCAAACCGTCGCTATCAGCGTCGCATTTTATGCGCGTCGCAAACCGTCACTATCAGTGTCGGTATTGGCATCGCTATTAGTGTCGCAACTGATAGCAACGCCAATACCGACGCGCATAAAATGCGACGCTGATAGCGATGCCAATAGCAACACTGATAGCGACGGTTTGTGACGCGCATAGTGATGCCAATAGCAACGCTGATAGCGATGCCAATACTAACGTTTCTATGGTATCATTAATAACAACGCTTTTTGCGACGACGGGGGAAAATTTTGTTGTTTGTATTTTCGTCGCTTTAAACGTCGGTATAAGGCCTATATCTTGTAGTGTCTGCACCACTGTGCTTATGGGATTCAGGACCTCTTCCTAGATTGCTTGTGATTTCCTTGCCTATTGCTCCATACAAAGATTGCCAAATTCTCAACATTCCTTCTCAATCACAACCAAAAAAGGCACAATGTGTGTAGAGGCTTTAGTAAGCACGACCTACAAAGTGTGGACACACCACAAACATGGTAAACATCCAAGGGCTATCGCAAAAAAGGCTAAATGCAGGTACCAAAAACATGGTGGACATTGAGAAGCTATAAATGGGGACTCACGAAGTGTGCAGAGGCTATAGTGCCATGCTACATGTGGAGTTTACAAGCTTGTGATAGAGCATCAATGGCAAGTACATACAATAAAAACGTCTAGTAAAAATTTGGGTCCAGGACCAGTAGGCCCTTGTGGTTTTTTACATTTTTGGATTATATTTTAGCATATATATTTTGGACTCCATTCTCTACCGCTTTCCTTGCATTGATCATTTGGTCCTCTTCTTCATGGTCTTTGCCTACTAGAGTATGGCAGGACCTATGGAGGATGGAAGATGAAGACAAGACTCATGTTGAAATAGAAAAAGAGAGACAAATTGTTACACAATTGAATTAGGTTCCAAGATGGAAGCTTGAACTCATAAAGAAACTCTTGTGTAATGGACTAACAATGAGAAAGACACTAAGTGAAAGTATAAGGCATCATGATATTGTATTAATTCCATATGAAAGTGATAGTCAAGTACTATGCTTTATAGTAGCTAGGTAGCTACCATTTTGCACCATTGTGCTTATGGGATTCAGGATCTCTTCCTAGACTTGTTCTGATTTCCTTGCCTACTACTCCATACAAAGAGGCATAAAAATGGATGTGATTTTCAGATTCTCAACACCCCTCATCAATCACAACCAGAAAAGCACAAGGTGTGTAGAGGATTTAATAAGCACGACCTGCAAAATGTGGGCACACCACAAACATGGTAAAGATCTAGAAGTTGTCGGAAAAGAGGCTAAGTGTGGGTGCCAGAAACATGGTGCACATCGAGAGGCTATAAGAGGGGACTCACAAAGTGTATAGAGGCTATAATGCCAAGCTATATGAGGAGTTTACAAGCTTATGATAGGAGCATCAATGGCAAGTACATACAATAGAAAAGTCGATTGAAATTTTAGTCAAGGACCGGGAGGCCCTTATGGTTTTCTTCATTTTCTGATTTTCTTTTAGCATAGATAGTTTTGTCTTCATTCTCTACCTCTTTCCTTGCATTGATCATTTAGTCCGCTTCTTCATGATCTTTGCTTGCTAGAGCATGGCAAGAGCTATGGAGGATGGAAGATGAAGACAAGACTCATGTTGACATAGACAAAGAGAGACCAATTGTTACACAAGTGAATTAGGTTCCAAGATGAAAGATTGGACTCATAAAGACAATATTGTGTAATGGATTGACAATGACAAAGACACTAAGTGAAAGTACAAAGGATCATGATATTGTATTCATTCCATATGAAACTAATAGTTGTAATGTCCCACTTTTGCAGGAAACCCCCCCTATTTCAATTAAAATTAATGGAAAATTCCCCCTCCCCATCGTCACCGAGGAAAGGTGGTGAGGAGGGAGAGAAGGGAAAGGCGGTAGATGACTCAAGGGAGGAACTTGATGATGGCAAACATGGAGAGAAGATAGACGATGTGAAATCAAGGGGTGAAAGTAGGCGATGATGACAAAGAGAATGGAGGAAGTCAACTGGATGGCACGGAAGAAGACGATGTCGAAAATGATGAAGATGGCAAGCCCTCGAGCATGATGACTAGTCATGGGTAATTGGGAGGCCCCAAAAACACCCCCTCCCCCAATGCAATACCACGTTTTCCCCCCACTATCCATTTTCGCTCATTAAAAAAAAGAAAAAACCTCCCCCACCATTATATAAACCCCCCCCCCATTCGCAATTAAAAAAAGGGGCCTAGGAGGCTTTAGGAAAAAGAGGAGAGAAGGAGAGAGAGAGAGGAGAGGAAGGGAGAGGAAGAGTGAGGGAAAGGAAGGGAGAGGTGAGAACAGAGAAAGGAAGAAGAGAAGAAGAAGAAGAGAGAGAGATAGTGAGAGGAAGAGAGAGGGGGAGAGAGAAGAAGAGAAGGAGAAGAAGAGGAAGAGGGAGCCCTTCACCTCTTTAGAGGTGACCACACACTTCATCTCTTCCCCGCAATTTATTCCCTTTCCTTGTGAGTTAAACCCCCCTCGCAATCAAGGGAAGTCACCCTGGCACATCATCTCTCTGGCAAGGGGCAGAGAAAGGGAGATATTCATAAGCCAAAGTATGGCCCCCAAATGGAGGGAGACACGCACCATTGGTAATCTCACACCCAATGATGGAGACACCGGTCAGGGTATTATTGCTAATATGATTCCAATGTCGTATATGTTAGATATGATCAATGCCCCACCCTCATTAGGTACTACCAATGATCCATGGTGCTCAAAGTTGTAAGGCCCCCATTATGAGGAGAAGCCAAGTGTGAGCCCGGACATTGGTGGAGTCCTGACTTGTATATCAGATGAGGTCTATGTGACCGGATGGCAAAAAGGTAACCATTGTGGGTCTAATCTTTGGGTTAGACAGAGTGGTTAAGCTGGTAGCAACTCGAGGCACATTGCATTGAGTTGCGTAGTAAGGGAGACACGACCTTCGCGGGCTATAAAAGCTAAACCCCTTCGCAGCCATCTTACACTCATCTTTCACCCAGTCAGAGTTGTTGTTCCAGCTAGCCTTAAGCTCTTCACCTATCTTCTGTCTAGATCGCCATCTAAGCTTCATTTAGTGGAAGCGCACGGGTGGACAGAGCCATCTTTGTATCAGTTGTTTGGAGTTAAAGAATTTTACTGATTCTCCTCTTATCTGTTGTGTACTCTCTATCTCTTTCTCAGATTCTGTTCGCTGCGCCGTGTAATATTTTACAGTATATAGATAACTCATATCCAAATATCCAGGTACTAATTACCATCTCCACTATTCATTGAGGCATAGTCATGTGCAAAAATTCATTTCAACAAGTAGATTGAATTTATTTTTAGATAGTTAAGGAACTCATAGGGGATCATAGGCTAATTCTTTCCGCAACCTTAGATGACCTCGCATAGATTTATGCATGTGGCACATTGAGGTTTGCACAAACCCATGTACTCAAATACCTTGCATCCCAACGCTATGCGACAAAGTTATACGTGGCATAAAGAACATATAAGGTTACTTAAGGGTTATGCACATAGATGGTGCATGCAGCACAAGAAAGATTATATGAAACATGCATTGATGGTACACAAATTGACCTTGCATTGAAGTCTTGCTAATGTCACAAACTATTAATTCTTTGGGATCTTGAAGTTCTGTGTAGCTAGTGCAAACAAAAATCATTAGGATTTAAAATTAGGATGCCTCCGATAGCACCTATGTTATCAATCCTATTCAAGAATTGAGCTAGCAACATCTCCAGGCAAGAACTCCAGGGATTAGAAAACCCTAAGTCGACGGAAAGATTGATACTTTTATACTTGTTGGGAAGAAGGCTGGGTTATCGATCAATGAAAGTGAATAATAGAACTTATATCATGTTTATGTTGGGGGTAAAGGCGCCTCCGCCTAGCTGCCTGTGTATTACTACAATAACAGTCACCGCCACTACACATTGCAGGTGGCCTGCGCCTGTCACCGTCACTTTATTCTTCATTTTTTTAGTGACTGTTTGAATAAAGGAAGGCCCGGTCACACATTGTGACTGTTGGAGTTCCCATTTCTTGTCTCTCTCTTTCTTGCTCTTGCTCTCCCGCCATAGCTCTCGATTGCAAGCTTCGATCCTTCTTACTTTTCAACTGGTATCAGAGCACGGCTTCCTGACCCTTGAGCATGGCTCATGGCATTCTCAGCTTCCCATTGACTCCCCACTCGCATTGGGTCTCCTCCCCGGCAGCCATAGCTCATTCTCTTGAGCTCCTGTCACTCCCCGGCTTCCCAAGCTTCTTCCCGGCCTATTGAGGCACCATTAGGGCATTGACATTGAGGTATTGCTTCATTATTTTAGAGTCTTACTTCAGTCCATAGGTCTAGGTAAACACGGTTTTCACAGGTTGTGGGCAGCCATAGCTCACACCTCTTGGAGCTTCCTTCACTTGGATATTGCTTCCAGCCTATCAAGGCTTACTGAGGCTTGGTGTAGGCCTTCTTTGGCCCCCATTTGTGCCCCCTTTGAGCCCCATTGTTGACACATGGGAGAGCAGACCCCCCAACCAGCTCACTTTTTTTTTGCGCATGTTTCAAAATCTGGCCCAAAAATCACTCTTTTTGTCATACCTCGAGCATTCGGAACCCGATTCAGGCAAGGTAAGAGTCTAAGTTGGGGTTTTGCATGCTCCACATGCGATGGTGATGTCAGATTTGCCAAATTCTGATGATAGAATATTCTGCAACAGATTTCAGATCTGAAATAGCATGTATTTGTATGCCTATGGCTTATGTGATGCTTCTACTGATGTCTATTGATACCAGATCACTTGTGGATATTATGCCTCTTATGTGAGACGCATTTGGAGCTGATTTAGCTCAGCCATTGACTATTTTAAACAATCCTAGATCTTTCCAAAATAGAGCAGCCACTTGTTACTTCAATTTTATGCTTACAGGTCTTGGCATTTGATGCCCGGTTGGTGCCTATACATATGGGAATGTATGCCTATGGTTTGCCTATGGATTTGAGCTTGGATTGAGCATTGATTTGTTCAGTTTACAGAGGTTATATGCTACAGGAAACTTCAGGGATAAAGCTATTTATGCTACAGTTGGGTTATGCCTATTAGTCATGGGGTGTTGGGTTTGACTGTCACTTCTTTGCAGCTGGCATTTCATCTATTATATGGTTTATGCCTAGGCTACCCAGTATGGGTTATGATGTCTTGGTGAATGCTTTATGCTTTGGCTGTGGATGGCAGTTGTTTGAGCTCGTCTCGACATTCATTTGAGTATTCCCTTGAGCAGTTGGACATTGACTTGGATTTTTCCGTTACGACTTGGCTTTTTCCATTATGACCTTGGATGCTATTGAGGCATTGTCTTGGTTACCTGTCTTTGGTACTCTGACTTGGTTTGATTGAGCTGTTGAGCTTGTTTATCTACCTTTTGTGCCAGTGGGAGCATCTCGTATGCTTGACCGACATTGAGTAGGAGGTTTATGCTATTTTGAGCACTTTGCAGATACTTGAGACTTGTTGGGGGTAAAGGCGTCTCCGCCTAGCCGCCCGTGTATTACTACACTGATAGTCACCACCACTGCACACTGCAGGTGGCGGGCGCCAGTCACAATCACTTTATTCTTTATTCTTTTAGTGACAGTTTGAATAAAGGAAGGACCGAACACACATTGTGACTATTGGAGTTCCCATTTCTAGTCTCTCCCTTTCTTGCTCTTGCTCTTTCGCCATAGCTCTCGAGTCCAACCTTCAATCCATTGCTCCCTTTCAACTGGTATGAGGGATTTGCTTTCTGACTCTTGAGATTGGTTCCTGGCATTCTCAGCATCCCATTGACTCCCTACTTGCATTGGGTCTCCTTCCCGACAGCCATATCCGACTCCTTCGAGCTCCTATCACTCCCCGGCTTCTGAGCACCTTCCCAGGATTGTTAGGCACCTTTAGGGCATTACATTAGAGGTATTTGATCATTTTCATCAAGGTTTACTTTAGTTCTAAGGTCTCATAGGCTGTAAACAAGATTGGGGCAGCCACCATTGAAGCTCCCTTGCTTCATATCTCACTTGCCTTTGAACAAAACTTGCTGGAGATTGTTTAAGGCCTTCCTTGGCTTTAACCAGATCCCTCCGAAGCTTGGCCACCATTTTTTGCAGTCCCAGGACCAGCATTTATAGTTGGCAGAATCATGCAGTCCTCCCATATGTGTCTTCAGCATTGACAGTCACAACAACAGCTCTCCCCCTCCATTGGCACTAGGAAAGGCTCCATTTCGAGCATATGAACATGCTTTGATGCTTGATTTTGATGGTTGATGTGCTGCCATAGCATTTGGACTAATTTAACACTGTTTTGGGACTGTCATAATAGTCCATAGGCAGTTTATGACAGTGTTACACTGACATTTGATGCTACAGCTTGTTTGGCATTGTCATTTGATGTCTAGTTGGTCCCATTTGATGCCCGGATGTTAGGGGAATGTATGCCTATTGTTTGGCAACCATTTGGAGCTGATTTTTGTGCTGAAATTCTCAGTTTTGAATAGTAAATCATTGCTATACATAGTTGGGCTTAAGTCATTTTACTCATGTATACTTATGCCTATGCTTTTCGGGCTATGTTTCGGACATATATGGTGATGTATTGACACTTGGGGCTCGACATAGAGCTTGGTTTTGATTCGGGATCATTGGTTGAGCTTGAGATCTCTTTGCAAAGCATTTGAATGCTCCGTCTTGGATGTACTTATGGCATGTATGTTGCTTATGTCTGACCGGTCTTGACATGCTTAGCCTGTGCCATTACTACATGATCGTTACATTGTTTGGAGCATATTGCTATTGGAGCTCGGTCTTGGCTTGACCTTGGATTCTCAAAGCTTACTTGAGCTATTTATTGGCTTGCCAAAGTTGTATCTTGGGATGTACTTGATGTCTTACATGCTTATGGATGCTACATAGAGATGCTCTACCGCCTACATGTTCGGGATGTACTATTGATGTATTGTCTTGGACTTATGTCATTGGCACTGTGTCTTGCCTTGGCTTGAGCTCTTGAGATCAAACATATGGCTTTTGTGCCAGTGGGAGTATTCTTGAATGCTTATCAGACATTGAGCAGGTGGTACTTTTATGCATTGAGCCGTTACATGCTATTGAGCTGTTACAGACACTTGAGACTTTGGGACTTCTTACCTTTTGGGATGATACATCATATGTCTTGGTTCACTGTATGCTTATGAGCTAAGTCTTAGTTTTGGATCCGTATCTTTGTGAATTGACACCTACTTGTGTCAAGTTTTGGTAGTGGCAGGAATACTTGGGTCATATGCTTATCAACCGTCATATGCTGGGAAGGTGCTCAGAAGGTCAATATGCTTATCGACCATCATATGCTTATGCTATGCCCGCATGATCCCGGATTTGGTCTTGGTAGTATCTGATTTTCTTGGGATCCGATTTTGGCATTGTTAGCTCTCTTTTACTGAAATCTGAGATTTATTACAGCAAGCATATATATATGGACTGACATGGATTTTTCATGTTGAAACACTCTAAAATGATGTACTTTCACTAGTACTTGGTGGGCAGCAGCTTTGGTTCCACTTTCTTTGCCATTTTTTCTCAAATTTGTGATTTTTTGGTCATTTTCTGCAGTAAACAGCAAGCAGTTTTGAACTGTCTACAGTCTTTTAGCCTGCATTATGGCGAGTTCATCCACTGATCATGCTATTTTCAACATCATTAAGATTGATGGTACGAATTACTCTTATTGGAAGAGCCAGATTTGGCAGGTGTTGGTGCAAAAATCGCAGTTCAAACCTTTGAGGTTAAGCGAGCATCCGCCTGCAACTATGCCAGATGAGGAATGGCTTGAGCTTGATGAGTTATGCAAGTCCACTATTGTATTGTCTCTCACAGAACACGTTCACTATAATGTCTTTGAGGAAGAACAGAGTGCATGACAGTTGTGGGAAAAGATCAAAAATCTCTATGACAAGAAAAGTCCAGCGAGTCAAATGTATGGCTGAAGTACCTTATGGATCTGCGCATGAAGGAGAATGTGGCTATGTCTGCTCACTTGAGCCAGTTCCATGCTATACTCAAGAACTTGAATTTGCAAGACATCACTTTTGCAGAGGATGTCACTCCTCTTTTCTTGCTTGGTACTCTTAATGAGTCATGGGATGTATTGCGCACTGCATTATGTGCCTCTATTGCTACCTTGAAATTATCTGATATTGAGAGTACTCTTCTGCAGGAAGAGGTTAACCGTAAGAATTTGGATGCCTCTTGTGTGTCTCATGCTATGATAGTTAGAGGCAGGAATGATGGATATGGAAAGCATGGCAGTGGTAATGGTAGTGGTCATGGATGGGATTCTCAAAAATCTCAATCCAAGTCTCATGGGAAGTCACGTAGCAAATCCCATGGCAGCAATGCAGATGTTACTTGTCACCATTATGGGAAAAAGGGCCATATTAGGCCACAATGCCATGAATTGCGCAATGAAAGGTGCAAAGATAAGGGGAAAGACAAAGTGCAGGATAAGTCTTCTGATCGCAGCATAGTACTTGCAAAGTCCAGTGTTAACATTGAAGAGATCAATGTTATGCAGCCTGAGAATGTTGATGATGATGATTATATCCTAGCAGCTTCTTCTAGTGCTTTGCAGATGGCAGAGATACACTCTATGTATGCACAGTGTTGGCTCTTGGACTCAGGTGTGTCCTTTCATGTGACACCTTTCTGAGAGTGGTTTCATTCATACCGTACTGTTTCGGGTTTTGTGCACTTGAGTGATGACAGCTCTCTTGATATTGTGGGCATTGGTGATGTTAGGCTGCACTTTCTCTCTGGCAGCAATTTTGTTATGCAAGATGTACGTCATGTACCTGCTTTGATCGCGCAGTCTCATGTCAGCTGGACAGCTTGATGACATAGGATATCATGTATGTTTTGGAGACTCTACATGGAAGATCACTCGTGGCAGACTTGTGATTGTGAGAGGTGCCAAGGCTGGTAGTCTCTACCTCTTGATTGCATCAGCTTCTTTCCTTGATCATGTTTTGTCTGTGGGTTGTATCCCACATATATCTCTTTGGCATGCCCATTTGGGCCATATGTCTTTGAAGGGAATGAAAATGCTTTCTGGTTTGCAGTACTTCTCACCCCTTCATTATGCATGTTTTGATTCATGTGAGCATTGTCTTTATGGCAAGAAGACTAGGTCTACGCATAAGAAGTCTGGTAGGCCACGCATGAGTAAGCCCTTAGCATTGGTACATTCGGATGTCTGTGGGCCCATGCCTTGTCAGTCTATGGGTGGTGCAAAGTATCTTGTTACGTTCATATATGATTTTTCATGAAAAGTTTGGGCTTATTCCATTAAGCTGAAATCCGATGTCTTCGTTGAGTTTCAGAGATGGCTTGCATTGGTTGAGAACCAGTCTGGGTAGAGGCTAAAATGCCTAATGACAGATAATGGGGGTGAGTATGTCTCACGTGCTTTTGAACAATTATGTGATGAGAGGGGTATTAAGCGTCAGTTGACCGCCCCCTACACCCCCCTCCTAGAATGGTTTAGCTGAGCGGATGAATAGAACAATCCAGGAGCATGTGCACATTATGCTTAGCCATGCAGGCCTACCACAGAGCTGTTGGGCTGAGGCAGTTAGTACACCTGTGCATGTCATAAACAGATCACCCTCTAGTGGTTTGGATTTCCAGGCTGTAGAGGAGGTATGGACTGGAAAACCTCCCTCTTATGCGCATCTCCGTGTCTTTGGATGTGAGGCATTTTTCCATGTGCCCAGGGACAAGAGAAGTAAGATGGATCCCAAGAGTCTCAAATGCATTTTCCTTAGCTATGGGGATGTAGGCGAGATGGGTTATTGTCTCTGGGATCCGCAGGTGTGGAAAGTCATATGCAGTCATGATGTAGTCTTCCATGAAGACAAAATGCATAGGCAGCCTGAGTTGTTGAGATCCACAGGGTCATATTTCAGGAGGAGCCAAGAGCTCCCGCATAGCTAGTTGGACAGCCTACAGCTGTAGCAGATGCTCATGGTCAGGGTGTTGGACAAGCAGTTGGGCAGGTAGCAGAGCCTGCCGTGAGATGGTCTACTAGAGACAGACATCCACCTGATAGATTTCAACCCTCGATGCATTATGTCTTGGTTACAGATGTAGGAGAGTCTTTCACCTATGATGAGGCTATGCGCAACGGTGATAGTCACTCCTCATAGAGGGCTATGCAGTCTGAGATAGACTCCCTGCATAAGAATGACACTTGGGATTTGGTTTCCTTGCCTACGGGCAAGAAGGATTTGCCATGCAAGTGGGTGTACAAGCTAAAAAATACCTTTGGACACCCCAAGCTGGCATACAATGCTAGATTGGTAGCAAAGGGTTTTAAGCAGGAGCATAATGTGGACTTTGACGAGGTCTTTTCTCCTGTGGTTAGAATGACCACTCTGCGCTTAGTCTTGGCTTTGGTTGCTCAGCTTGACTTGGATTTATACCAGATGGATATCAAGATGGCTTTCTTACATGGGGACTTGCATGATGAGATTTATATGGAGCAGCCTAAGGGCTTTGCAGAACCTGGCAGGCAGCACCTAGTGTGCAAATTGAAGAAAAGTCTTTATGGCTTGAAACAGGCACCTAGGGAGTGGTATCATAAGTTTGATGCCTTTATGCAATCACAGGGCTACAACCGGAGTGCTATGAATTCGTGTCTTTATATGAAGAAAGCCCGTGATGGTTCTTTATTGATTTTGGTACTCTATGTGGATGATATGCTGATAGCAAGGAAAGCTCATGATGAGCTAGATCCTCTTAAGGCTCAGCTCATGAAGAGCTTTGAGATGAAAGATCTGGGACAGGCCGCTCACATACTTGGTATGCGCATTAGATGCGACGGGCATCAAGGACTCCTCTACTTGTCACAGAGGGAGTACATTCATAAAGTCCTTGAGTGCTTCCGCATGCAAGACGTAAACCCTATTGGCTATCCATTGCCTTCTTATGTGAAGGTATCACAGGCTAATTGTCCATAGACAGATGAGCAGAGGGCCGAGATGGTCAAGATTCCCTATGCATCTGCAGTGGGCAGTCTTATGTATGCCATGATAGCCACTCGTGCAGATATTGCCTTTGCAGTTGGTGTTGTAGCACGATATATGGATACACCTGGCAAGAAGCATTGGGATGCCATGAAGGGTATCATGAGGTACCTGAAGGGCACTGGAGATATGTGCATATGCTATGGCAGCCATGATACAGGAGTCATGGGGTACATTGACTCTGATTATGTAGGACATGCAGATAGCAGGAAGTCCACTTCCGGCTATGTACTCACCTATGCTAGAGATGATGTTTCTTGGATGTCCAGGGTGCAGAAATGCATGGCCCTTTCTACTACAGAGGCCGAGTATGTTGTAGCCACTGAGGCTTGCAAGGAGGCCATTTGGTTGGGTCGTTTGGTTGTGGACCTTGGTATTGATGCTATCCCTACACTCCATTCGGATTCTATGAGTGCTATTCAATTAGCCAAGAATCCGGTCTTCCATGCAAAGATAAAACACATTGAGGTGAGGTATCACTTCATACGTGGGGTCGTTGAGGACAAGTCTGTTGATCTTGTCAAGATCTCAACTGACCAGAATCCTATAGATCTGCTCACGAAAAGCCTCTCTACAGAGCGCTTTGCCTTTGAGGTTGATGGGCATGGGATGAGATGACGTCTTTTCTCATCGTGTTGTACATATGTACATGTTGTACTGTCTTTTTCTTTTTCTTTTCACTCCTCACTAGGGCGGATTCGCCTTTAAGTGGGAGGTTGTTGGGGGTAAAGGCACCTCTGCCTAACCGCTTGTGTATTACTACACTGACAGTCACTGCCACTGCACACTGCAGGTCTCGGACGCCCATCACCATCACTTTATTCTTTATTCTTTTAGTGACAATTTGAATAAAGGAAGGCCCGGTCACACATTGTGACTATTGGAGTTCCCATTTCTAGTCTCTCCCTTTCTTACTCTTGCTCTCCCGCCATAGCTCTCGAGTCCAACCTTCGATCCGTCGCTCCCTTTCAAGACTTTGGGATCTCGTACACTTAAATATCGCATGGTTCATGCACTGATATCTTGGAGTTGCTTTTGACCTGAGCTTGAGCTTTGCACTCTTGTGAGCATACACCTACTAGTGTCAGGTCTTGCCAATGTTATGTATACTTTTCCCTATTGTCCAAGGGGTATGCCTACTCATTGATAGATGCTTTGGTGACATAATTGGGTGTTTGCTCAGGGTCTTGATGACTATTTGGTGCTGATTTATGCTCATTTATGGCTGGTCATGTCTTGGCTGTCATTTCTTGACTTGGTGTAGTGATTTGGTCAGCAATTGACTCTCATAGTACCTTGCTGTCATTTATTACAGCAAGCATATAACTCCGGACTGACATGGATTTTTCATGTTGAAATATTTTAAAATGATGTACTTTCACTAGTACTTGGTGGGCAATAGCTTTGGTTACACTTTTCTTGCTATTTTCTCTCGATTTTGTTGTTTTTTGGCTATCTGTAGTAAACAACAAGCAGTTTTGAACTGCCTACAGTCTTCCAGCCTGCATTATGGCGAGTTCATCCACTGATCATGCTATTTTCAACATCACTAAGCTTGATGGTACAAATTACTATTATTGGAAGAGCCAGATTTGGCAGGAGTTGGTGCAGAAATCGCAGATCAAACCATTGAGTTTGAGCGAGCATCCACCTGCAACTATGCCAGATGAGGAATGGTTTGAGCTTGATGAGTTATGCAAGTCCACTATTGTATTATCTCTCACAGAATAGGCTCATTACAATGTATTTGAGGAAGAACAGAGTGCATGGCAGTTGTGGGATAAAATCAAGAATCTCTATGACAAGAAAAGTCGAGCGAGTCAAATGTATTGGCTAAAGCAGCTTATGGATCTGCACATGAAGGAGAATGTGACCATGTCTGCTCACTTGAGTCAGTTCCATGCTATACTCAAGAACTTGACTTTGCATGACATCACTTTTGCAGAGGATGTCACTCCTCTTTTCTTGCTTGGTACTCTTAATGTGCCATGGGATGTATTTCGCACTGCATTATGTACATCTACTGCTACCTTGAAATTATCTGATGTTGAGAGTGCTCTTTTGCAGGAAGAGGTTAACTGTAAGAATTTGGATGCCTCTCATGTGTTGCATGCTATGACAAATAGAGGCAGGAATGATGGATATGGAAAGCATGGCAGTGGCACTGGCCGTGGACGGGATTCTCAGAAATCTGGGTCCAAGTCTCATGGGAAGTCACATAGCAAATTTTGTGGAAGGAATGCAAATGTTACTTGTCACCATTGTGGGAAAAAGGGCCATATTAGGCCACAATACCATGAACTGTGCAATGAAAGGCACAAAGATAAGGGAAAAGACAAAGTGCAGGATAAGTATTCTGATTACAACATAGTGCCTGCAAAGTCCGGTATTAAAATTGAAGAGATCAATGTTATGTAGCTTGAGGATGTTGATGATGATGACTATATCCTTGTAGCTTCTTCTAATGCTTTGCAGATGACAGAGATACACTCTATGTATGCACAGTGTTGGCTCTTGGACTCAGGTGCATCCTTTCATGTGACACCTTGCCGAGAGTAGTTTCATTCATACCGTACTGTTTTGGGTTCTGTGTGCTTGGGTGATGACAGCTCTCTTGACATTGTGGGCATCGGTGATGTTAGGCTGTAGTTTCCTTCTAGCAGTAGTTTTGTTATGCAGGCTATACGTCATGTACCTGCTTTGGCACGTAGTCTCCTGTCAGCTGGACAGCTTGATGACACAGGTTATCATGTATGTTTTGGAGACTCTGCATGGAAGATCACTCGTGGCAGACTTGTGATTGCGAGAGGTGCCGAGGCTGGTAGCCTCTATCCCTTGATTGTATCTGGTTCTTCCCTTGATCATGTTTTGTCTGTGGGTTCTATCCCACATGTATCTCTTTGGCATGCCCGTTTGGGCCATATGCTTTGAAGGGAATGAAAATGCTTTTTGGTTTGCAGTACTTACCGCCCCTTGATTATGCATGTTTTGATTCATGTGAGCATTGTCTTTATGGCGGGCAGGCTAGGTCTATGCATAAGAAGTCAGGTAAGCCACGCATGAGTGAGCCCTTGGCATTGCTACATTCAAATGTCTGTGGGCCCATGCCTTGTCAGTCTATGGGTGTGTGGTGCAAAATATTTTGTTACTTTCATAGATGATGTTTCACGAAAAGTTTGGGCTTGTTCCATTAAGCTGAAATCGGATGTCTTGGCTGAGTTTCAGAGATGGCTTGCATTGGTTGATAACTAGTCTGGGTATAGGCTCAAATGCCTAAGGATAGAGAATGGGGGTGAGTATGTCTCACGTGCTTTTGAGTAGTTATGTGATGAGAGGGGTATTAAGCGTCAGTTGACCGCCCCCTACGTCCCCCCCAGAATGGTTTGGCTGAGCAGATGAATAGAACCTTCCAGGAGCATGTACGTAGTATGCTTAGCCATACAAGCCTACCACAGAGCTTTTGGGCTGAGGCAGCTAGTACAGCTGTCCATGTCATAAAGAAATCACCTTCTACTGGTTTGGATTTCCAAGTTGAAGTAAGGTGGATCCTAAGAGTATCAAATGCATTTTTCTTGGTTATGGGGATGCAGGCAAGATGGGTTACCATCTCTGGGATCCCCAGGTGTGGAAAGTCATCCGCAGTCATGATGTAGTCTTCCATGAAGACAATATGCATCGGCAGCCTGAGAGAGTTGTTGAGATCCGCAGGGTCATATTTCAGGAGGAGCTGAGAGCTCTCGCACAGCCAATTGGACAGCCTAAAGCTACAGCAAATGCTCATGGTCAAGGTGTTGGATAGGTAGCTGGGCAGGCAGCCAAGCCTACCATGAGATGGTCTACTAGAGACAGACGTCCACCTAATAGATTTAAGCCCTCAATGCATTATGTCTTGGTTACAGATGTAGGAGAGCCTTTCACTTATGATGAGGCTGTGCGCAAGGGTGAGAGTCACTCCTAGGAGAGGGCTATGTAGTCTAAAATAGACTCCTTGCATAAGAATGAAACTTGGGATTTGGTTTCCTTGCCTACGAGCAAGAAGGCTTTGCCATGCAAGTGGGTGTACAAGCTGAAAAGTACCCCTGGACACCCTAAGCTGGCATACAAGGCTAGATTGGTAGCAAAGGGTTTTAAGCAGGAGCATGGTGTGGGCTTTGATGAGGTATTTTCTCCTGTGGTTAAGATGACCACCCTGCGCTTATTCTTGGCTTTGGTTGCTCAGTTTGACTTAGATTTATACTAGATGGATGTCAAGACGTCTTTGTTACATGGGGACTTGCATGATGAGATTTATATGGAGCAGCCTAAGGGCTTTGCAGAACCTGGCAGGGAGCACCTAGTGTGCAAATTGAAGAAAAATATTTATGGCTTGAAGCATGAACCTAGGGAGTGGTATCATAAGTTGAGCGGCGGCCAATGACCAAGCCACTTTTAACGGAGTTGTCAAGCCAACTTCTAAGAGTTGTTGCACTAGATAGGTGATTTTTACTACTAACTGCAATAACTTTGCCTAATCTTTCAAATATTTATAATAACCCTTCACTATAAGTAGTCCAACTAGAACTCTCTTAAAAAAGTTACTTAATTATTCTATTTTCCCAGGAAATTTTATATTTGACTTTAGAAATATTGTTTCACAACATAAATTCAATATAGTCTATAAGTATATCTCCGTTTCAGTTCCTTCTTAAATGTTTCCTTCTCCACCTTTTATAAAATTATTTCCTTGTATTGTTTTAATTAGCAAACCTTCAAAACAAATCAACTAACGTGTGATAAACTTATAAACTTTAATTTCCCTTTTAAACTGTTTCCCTTCTTTGTTTTGCACAATTCGTCCTTTGCTATTAATGTTTAGGCATTTAATTGGTTTTTATTTTCCAATAGTAACGTCTTTTCTTTCTTCTTCTCTAACTAAACATCAATCATGACAAAAACAAGTTCTTTTCACACTTTTATACATCCACATGCACAGCTCATTTTAAAACCCCAATGTATCCCCTCAGTTATCAATTATCCTAATGGCCCTCCAATCTTAACTCTTTTGATCACTCAAATAATATTTATAGAAAAATAAAATATAGAATTTCCACTTAGATAATGAAGCTTTCCCTCATGCCATCAGATAATTGTTTTGTATTAATTTTTTTATAGTTTAAATTTAGGACTATAGTTTTTCCTTGACATAAGTGATTATTATAAAAGACTATTATATTTCTTATTTTTACCCCTCCCTATGTTATTAAACAGCACACCACATATCTTTCTCAAAATGAAAACATCATGTTTTTCAATGTAAACATATTTTAAAGACAATATAATTAAATTGTTTCATTTTCCTTAAATTTACAAAAACTCCATTGACACATCAAAAATTTTCTTTTCAGTTCTCCATGAATAGCATAATTTTTTTATTTATAGAAAATCCATTTTTATATATATAGAAATTGTTACTTTTCTCTTAAAAATATTTTTTTTTGAATTTTAAATATACTGAATATTCTTTAAATATTATTAAAAAAATTGAGTAAATTTTCAAAATTAATGTCTTTATGGAAAAAATATCATAACTTATAATTTTTCAATAAGAAATTTTATAAAAATTTATTTGTAACATTTTAAAGCTTTTTTCAAGCATTTTTTACTATTTTCTATTTTTAGATCATAGAAACATGTCCACATAAATACAAATAACCATTGAGCGTAGGAAAAAAGGTTTCAAAACATTTTCTAAAAATAATAAACTGAATATTTACTCATGCTATAACCTCTATTTTTGTTAAACGGTTTAGGCGCATACTTGTAAAATCTGCGGGTTGTTGTCGTGTCTTTGGAAGCTGTGTCCTCTTTCCATCTGGCCACTATCTAGTCATTGTGCACCGCAAGCTCATCATTTCTCGTCTCCTAAGAGATCTTATCACTTCAGATTAGATAGGTATATTGAAGCTCCAATTTAGCATCAAGAGAAGGACATGGCGATGATCTTCAACGACAAAGTATTGATTTCAATTCTCCGCTTTTGCTCTCCAATTACATTCTTTTGCAATCAAAGAGCATTTATCAATGTAGTTTCTAAGGAGGGTAGGATGATGAATAGGCACATTGTCAATGGTGCTACTAGATCCTTTCACATGTGAGCTACTCTTGACTTGAGTAGTTACAATATTTTTTTGTTGTTTCACCTTGGAATATTGATCAATTTGTTCATCTAGTTTAGTTCTCAATTCTTACACACATTCCAGTAGGGCAACATACGTGTTCGGATGCGAACGCCTGGCACCACATCATCAATGTCGAAGGCGTTGATCTTGGCAGAAGCTACAGCAGACAGGAGGGGGTGGACGAAAGGCCGGGGGTTATACCTCATCATCTCGTCGCCCTCACCCTCACCATCATCATCAATAGCTGCTTCTGTTTCCGCATGTCCTCTCTAGTGTGAATTATTCTTGTTGTTATGATTCTTGCAATGCTGTGACAGCTTCTTGTTTGACAGCTTCAAGGCCTCTCTCTCTACGTCGTGTGCCTCACTCCATATATTCAGTTGCTCCAGAGGCTAATACTGTTGCGGCCCCATGGATGCCGTCACGCTTCAAGTCGGCCCTCCTCTTGGCTGAGTCAAGCTTGCGAGTAGCAGAAAGAGTCCCAGAGAATGAATTCCCAAGCTTCTTTAATTCTGGTTATGAAGGGCCTAGTGGGAGCAGAGAGGAGATGGGAAAGGTGGTCGTTGGGGCTGCCCATCTTGTGGGTGAGAAGGTGGTGCAGGAAGGCGCCATTGCACAGCACCTTAAAAGGCTCCCTGAACCCACCGCATGTTTTGTAGAACCGAATAGTACGCTTGTGTATTTTCTGCCTCTTCACCCTCATCTCCCTCCCCCTCTCTCTCTTTCGCTCGTGCTGCCTCTCCTCTAAACTCCTCTGCTCAGCGATTGATGGCACACATGGCGATCTCTCTCTCTCTACATTGTGTCGCACCCCTCCCTTATCACGACAGTTTTTTTTCTCTAACTGCTCTCTCACACATAACATTCTTTTTCTCCCCTCCTCTCACTACGGTTTTTAAAGGAATAATGACACTCCCCTAATAATTTCTTCCTCAACTCTCTACGAGTTGGAAACTTCCTTCCTTCTCATGTTCTTTTCGCACAATCTCTACATTCTCATGGCCAAGTCCTCCTTTCCCCTTTGGAGAACTTCCTTCAAAGACTCTTGGATGGCTCTATAGTGCCTACTTTTTGGAAATTTCCTTTCTTACTCCCTTGTTGACTCATTTTCTTGAGTGACTTCTCAATATTGGGCTTTTGTTCCACCCTTGGTCATTTGTCCTTCATTTATCCCAGTTTTTTGCTACTAGTGCTACTTGGAATGGTTTTGACAATCCCAAGGCTGTAGTAATGAGCTTATGAGAGCACTACCATAGGTGATCACACAACTTGGCCTTAGTAGTGATAAGCTTTTCATAAGGATTTTTGGGAAGATCCATATGTGCCTTGGCAACTGATGAAGACCCTCAATGCAAGAGATATTCTACTATACTAATGATAGGGATACGAACCAAAAGTCCCCTAATACTCTTGGCCTTGACAATTTGACCATCTCGTTGAAAAAATCTTATGTTGGTTGCAGAAAAGTTCAAGCTTTCCAATTACCTGATATTCAACACCTCCCCAAAGGGATCTCCATAATAATCACCAATGATCTAATGATCACCCCTTGATCGTCACGGCAGTATTATTGTAAACAATAATCACAATCATGATGTTTTGTATTCTTCATAAGTAATTTAATCCTTGGGAGGTAGGAGGTAGCATAACCGGTGAAATCCCTCATCCCTTAAATTAATACTAAGATATCCTATCAACCTGTCAAGACCTTGCCAAGTCTAAAATTCCCCCGAAAACTCCTAATTTATAACAAGATCTTATCTCCTCTAAGTGATAATAATCCCTACAGGAAAATTTTAAACAGTCATAGCTGAGATTCACTAAGTAAACCTATCAGATTTTTTCTAAAACTCCACCTTCCTCTCGTACAAGAACTTCCTTGTACCAACATCTCCTGGCTAGACTGCAAGGACACGGCCTCTAAAGACAACAACTACGAACACCGCATCTGCATGAGATTAACGTAAAAAGATGGTAGTAGTGTATCAAATGTATACAATGTTGTTGAAAACTTTTGCAATATGTGACATGTTTTTAGGTGTTGTCATAAGTTTTATGCCTTTATGCAGTCACAGGGCTACAACAAGAGTGCTATGGATCCGTGTCTTTACACGAAGAAAGCCCGTGATGGTTCTTTATTGATTTTGGTATTATGTGGATGATATGCTGATAGTAGGGAAAGCTCATGATGAGCTAGATGCTCTTAAAGCTCAACTCAAGAAGAGCTTTGAGATGAAAGATCTAGGACAGGCTCCTCACATACTTGGTATGCGTATTAGATGCGACATGCATTAGGGACTCCTCTACTTGTCACAGAGAAGGAGTACATTCATAAAGTCCTTGAGCGCTTCCACATGCAGGACGTAAAGCCTATTGGCTATCCATTGCCTTCTTATGTGAAGGTATCATAGGCTGATTGTCCGCAGGTAGATGAGCAGATGGCCGAGATGGCCAAGATTCCCTATGCATCCACAGTGGGCAATCTTATGTATGCCATGATAGCCACTCATCTAGATATTGCCTTTGCAGTTGGTGTTGTGGCATGCTATTTGGATCACCCGGCAAGAAGCATTGGGATGCCATGAAGGATATCATGAGGTACCTGAAGGGCACTGCAGATATATGCATATGCTATGGCAGCCACGATACAGGAGTCATGGGGTACATTGACTCTAATTATGCAGGACATGTAGATAGCAGGAAGTCCACTTCCGGCTATGTACTCACCTATGTTAGAGATGTTGTTTCTTGGATGTCCAGGGTGCAGAAATGCACGGTCCTTTCTACTACACAGGCCGAATATGTTGCAGCCTCTGAGGCTTGCAAGGAGGCCATTTGGTTGGGTCGTTTGGTTGTGGACCTTGGTATTGATGCTATCCCTACATTGCATTCGGATTCTATGAGTGCTATTCAGTTAGCCAAGAATCCGATCTTCCATGCAAAGACAAAACACATTGAGGTGAGGTATCACTTCATATGTGGGGTCGTTGAGGACAAGTCTGTTGATCTTGTCAAGATCTCAACTGACCAGAATCCTGCAAATCTACTCAAGAAAAGCCTCTCTATAGAGCACTTTGCCTTCGTCGGGAGGTTGATGGGCGTGGGATGAGATGACGTCTTTTCTCATCCTGTTGTACATGTGTACATGTTGTACTATCTTTTTCTTTTTCTTTTCACTCCTCACAAGGGCAGATTTGCCTTTAAGTGGGAGGTTGTTGGGGGTAAAGGCGCTTTGCCTAGCTGCCCGTGTATTACTACACTGATAGTCACCACCACTACACACTGCAAGTGGCGAGCGCCCATCACCATCACATTATTCTTTATTCTTTTAGTGACAGTTTGAATAAAGGAAGGCCCGATCACACATTGTGATTGTTGGAGTTCCCATTTCTTGTCTGTCTCTTTCTTGCTCTTGCTCTCCTGCCATAGCTCTCGAGTGCAAGCTTCAATCGTTCTCACCTTTCAGTTTAGTGTTTAAAACCTTAACAGACACCTTAGCCCAGTGAAGGGTGTGTTAAGTAAATCTTACGTAGAACCCCTCCTAATTCCCAAGGGGGAGAGCAAATATGCAATGGAAAGGTTATCGCGACTATTCCTGCAATGTTTGGAAAAGGATACTATTGTTTTGTTGATTGATCAAATAACATCCTAAATGCCTTTGCATTAAACTAATTGTGGGATGTGAATTGGATAATTATTCCAAGTGCTTGTGTTGATGGTAAATGCATAGCAGGGGTCTGTGATGACAAATTACCATGCAAAATAAAGGAATGTTTCCTTGAAAGATGATTTTAAGATGATTGCTTTGATTGTGCTTGATTCTTAATTGTTTTAATTAAGGAAGGATAAATGCATGGGTGGATCATCTCCAAGATAGGGCACTTCTCGATTCACAATCCGAAGGTCGAGTGGTGAAAAGGCCATCCACGAAAAGTAAGTCTCACTTCTAGGTCGCTTGGGGTTAGTGGAGCTCTGGACACCCCTTGCCGAGTCCGAAATGTCAGTGTTGTAGACTATGGTGAGCCCAACATCTAGGGCATTGTAAGATCCTATTCTAGAAATTTGATAGAAATTATGGTGCCATGTGATTTGGATCGAGTACTTTTGTTGGACAAAAAGGAATACATAATTTCTCATGTATGGGCAAGAGACATAGATTAACTTGAGATAAGTTAAGAAACTCGTTCAAACTTATTTGTCAAATGATTTCTTGCTTTGTTTTTGTGTCTCTGTCATAAATTATGCAAACGAACCCCGTTCCCTAAAAGGCCTAATTAAAGAAGTTGATTTTGACACATAAATATGATAGGATCTAATTAGAAAACTAAAGCTATCAAGGGAAGCGGGTGGACAGAGCCCTGACAGGTGCATCCTATGGGAGGATGGTCCGAGAGAACTGGGAGGCTTCTCACAAGGTTTTACCATCATTTGACCTTTAGGTATGGTTAAGTTAGAACTCGATTCATGCTGTTTTAGGGGATTGGAATGGAACTGTGCCCTAAAAGCAGAGAGATTGAGCGGCATATCCCTCCCATTTTCCATTCTCTTTGAACCAAGTGCAGCATGGAACTGCTTTGGTTTGGGTATCTCTACATAAAGTAGAATGTCCAAGACCCGATGCTAGAATGATGTCAAGAGAACTTGACCACTAGGGACTCGGGAGACCCTATGCGAAAAACATCATAACATTCTATGGGAGTGCCAGGTGGTGACACTTAGATTCGTCTCTCAATGGACCGCTAAAAAAGTGCGTGGACGGCCGAAAGGTGGCACATTATAGTTGATATCAGAGCCAAAATTTGTAATGATATGGGATTGATTTATGTATGGTTCATAGACATATCTTAAACAAAATAACCTACATGGTATGGCTTGATTTTCAGGCACCTTTTGCACCTACGAATACTGACATGCAAGAGAAGAAATTCCTTCTCAGGCCGATTAAGGCACCCGAGTTTGGTGGAGAAGGGATAGATGTCGCAGCAGAGGCGGAGATATGGATTGAGTCGATGGATGATTATTTCTCTGCTTCAGGAACTGTCACTACCAATTAAGCAATGATAAACAAAATGAAGTTAGTTGGCCAAGCTCGGATATGGTGGAGGCAATGGTGCAAGGATCAAGGTATTTCAGAAGCCGTTGTCACTTGGGCTTAGGTGAAAGATGTTGCATACGGATAATACCTTCCGCCAACCTACCAAACTTTAAGGATGAATGAATTCTTCAAGCTAAAGCAGCTATGGATTAACCTTGGAATCTTACTACTCAAAGTTTGTAACCCTAGTAAAATATGCACCACCTATGGATATTACGCAGCAAGTATCCAAGTTTTGCCATGGCCTAAACACTCCTCTAAACCACCGTCTTGAAGCAATGCATCCAACAAACTTGCAAGATGCATTACTTTAAGTGAATCCAATCATCCAATAACTTCAATTGGGCAATCGTAGCAAAGATGATTCCTGAGATGAGGACAAGAGATGACACACGTGTAGAGAGTTAGGGCACATCCATAGGAGATGCCCCAACCGCCGATGTTTCCACTGCAATGAGCGAGGGCACGTCTAATTAGACTACTTAAGTCCACAAGATATGGATCCTCCAAGGAAATGAAGCTACACAAGTGCAATCTTCAGATATATAGAGGAATCGGATGAAGATGAAGACCTAGAGCCCACTACACCTCTTCAAGATGATTAGAAATCCTAGAATTTTTGCCGACATGAAATACAACTTGTATTAGAATAAACTTTACTCTTGTAACTACAGTTAACCTAAGTAATATGAGTTGCATCTATTTTGAGCCTAGAACTTACAAATGATTAAATATACTCAGCAAGGAATGACAGTTATGACTTGCAACGAATTTCTCTTAAGTTGTTTTTTCTCAACTAATATGGATTGGGTCTTACCAGAATGTCGTAGCTTGGAAGTATTCTTTAGTATTACAAAAAAAGCCGATTGTCCATGGAGCTCAGTCCCGAACTAAGGAAATGACAATCTAGAAATAGAGTTTTCAAGACCACTTCGATCCGCTAAAAGAATCCTAAGGCAATTTGGTCTAATGAAGAAAATCCTGCCAAGGACGACCAGGAGTCTTGCGACCGCAGATGATAAAGCTCTGTGCTATTTTTATTGCAAGGAGTTAGGTCATTTCAAAAGGGAATGTCCAAAGCACCCTAAACACCGATGCTCCGAGTTCCACAACATTGGATATAACTACAAGGAATGAGAGTGTACGACCTCTAGTAATCCAGAATATACTAGATACTTAGGAAAAACCTAGAAGATATCCATGAGATGTAACTATAACAAACTTTTCTCTCATAATCCACATTTAGATAGATCTAATATAATAAGAAGTTGTTTTAAAAGATCACATGCCTATGAGTGATTGGAGTAGCGCAGCAGAAGCATGGTGGATCCTAACCCACAAGCCCTAAACCCCACTAATGCTTGTCTTCCCTAGTTCTTCTGAGATGAGGACATCTCGAGTTCTCTAAGGGAGAGAGGATGTAATATCCCACTTTCACAGGAAAACCCCCCTATTTTAATTAAAATTAATGGGAAATTTTCCCCCTGTCATCGCCAACGACAGGTGGCGAGGGGTGGGGACACGATGGAAGGTGGCGAGGAGGGAGAGAAGGGAAATGTGGCAGATGATGCAAGGGAGAAACTTGACCACGAAAAACATGGAGAAAAGATAGATGGTGGAAGTCAAGGGGGTGGAAGTAGGTGATTATGACAGAGAGAACAGAGAAAGTCCACGTGGATGGCACGGAAGAGGAGGACATAAAAAACGATGAAGATGGCGAGCCCTCAAGCATGACGACCAGTCATGGGTAATTGGGAGGCCCCAAAAACATCCCCCCCCCCCCCCCCCCCCCCCCCCCATGCAACACCATGTTTTCCCCCCACTATTCATTTCCCCTCATTTAAAAAAAAAACCTCCCCCCCATTATATAACCCTCCCATTCACAATAAAAAAAGAGGGGCCTAGGATGCTGCAGGAAAAAGAGGAGAGAGAGAGGAGAGGAAGGGAGAGGAAGAGTGAGGAAAAGAAAGAGAGAGGTGAGAAGAGAAAAAGGAAGAAGAGAAGAAGAGGAAGAAGAAGAGAGAGATATAGGTAGAGGAAGAGAGAGGGAGAGAGAGAAGAAGAGAAGGAGAAGAAGAGGAAGATCGAGCCCTTCCCCTCTTTAGAGGGTGACCACACACTTCGTCTCTTCCCCGCAATTTATTCCCTTTCCTCGCGAGTTAAACCCCCGTTGCAATCAAGGGAAGTCACCCCCACCACATCATCTCTCAGGCAAGGGATAGAGAAATAGAGAGATTCATAAGACAAAGTATGGCCCCCAAATGGAGGGAGACACGCAGCAATGGTAATCTCACACCCAACAATGGAGCCACCGGCCATGGTATTATTGCTAATACGATTACAACCTCGGGTATGGATAATTCATATCCGAATATCGAGGTAATAATTGCCATCTCCACTATTCATTGAGGCATAGGCATGCACATAAATTCATTTCAACAAGTAGCTTGAAATTATTTTTCGATAGTTAAGGAACTCATAGGGAATCATAGGCTAATTCTTTTCGCAACCTTAGATGACCTCGCATAGATTTATGCATGTGGCACATTGAGGTTCGCACAAACACATGTAATCAAATACCTTGCATCCCAATGCCACCCAACAAAGTTATATGTGGCATAAAGAACATATAAGGTTACTTAAGGGTTATGCACATGGATGGTGCATGCACGGGAAAGATTATATGAAACATTCATCGATGGTACACAAATTGACCTTGCATTGAAGTCTTGCTAATGTCACAAACTATTAATTCTCTGGGATCTTGAAGTTGTGTGTAGCTAGTGCAAACAACAATCATTAGGATTAAAACTAGGATGCCTTGAGACCTGTCCGATAACGACTATGTTATCAATCCTATTTGGGAATTGGGCTAGTAACATCTCTAGGCAAGAACTCTAGGGATTAGGAAACCCTAAGTCGAAGAAAAGACCGATGCTTTTATACTTGTTGGGAATAAGATTGGGTTATTGATCAATGAAACTGAATAATGGAACTTATGTCATGTTCAGTGTTCGAAACCTTTGATTGCTTTGACTATGCTTGATTCTTAATTAGATTAATTAAGAAAGGATAATTGCACAAGTGGATCATCTCCAAGATCGCACCACAAATTACCCCGAGAGGGCACTTTTCGATTCACGAGCCGAAGGTCGAGTGGTGAAAAGGCCATCCACGAAAAGTGTGTCTCACTCCTAGGTCGCTTGGGGTTAGTGGAGCTCTGGACACCCCTTGTCGAGTCCAAAACATCAGAGTTGTAGACTACAGTGAGCCCAACATCTAGGGTGTTGGATGATCCTATTCTAGAAAATGGATAGAAATTGTAGTGCCATGCGATTTGGATCGGGTACTTTTGTTGGACAGAAATGAATACATAATTTCTCATGTATGGGCAGGAGACATAGATTAACTTGAGATAAGTTAAGGAACTCGTTCAAACTTATTTGTCAAAGGATTGCTTGCTTTGTATTCATGTCTATGCCATAAATTATGCAAACAAACTCCATTCCCTATGCAGGTGGGTGGAACCTCGACAGGTCCGTCCTATGGCAAGGTGGTCTGAGAGAACTGGGAGGCTTCTCACAAGGTTTTACCATCATTTGGCCTTTAGATATTGTTAAGTTAGAACCCGATTCATGCTGTTTTAGGGGACCGAAATGGGACAATGCCCTACGGTTAGAGAGGCTGGGCGGCGTATCCCTCTCATTTCCCATTCTCTTTGAACCAAGTGCAGTATGGAACTGCTTTGGTTTGCGTATCTATGTGTAAAGTAGAATGTCCAAGACCCAAGGCTAGAATGCTGTCAAGAGACATTGACCACTAGGGACTCAAGTTTCAAGTCGATCCTAGTGGGTTCGATCGTGAATGTTCCTTTGCGAGGTGAACTCGGGAGACCCTAGGTGACAAACCATGTAACATTCCATGGGAGTGCCGGGCGGTGACGCTTAGTTTCATCTCTCCATGGACCGCTAAAAACGTGCTTGGATGGCCGAAAGGTGGCATGTTAAAATAGTCAAGTAAAATGCTTTATAGTAGCTGGGTAGGTACCATTCTGCACCACTCTGCTTATGGGATTCAAGATCTCTTCCTAGAGTGCTTCTGATTTCGTTGCCTACTACTCCATACAAAGAGGCATACAAATGGATGTGATTTCTAGAATCTCAACACCCCTCCTAAATCACAACCAAAAAGGCACAAAGTGTGTAAAGGCTTTAGTAAGCATGACCTACAAAGTGTGGGCACACCACAAACATGGTAAACATCCAGAGGCTATTGCAGAAAGGCTAAGCATGGGTACCAGAAACATAGTGGATATCGAGAGGTTGTAACAAGGGACTTACAAAGCTTAGAGAGGCTATAATGACAAGCGACATGAGGGGTTTACAAGCTTATGATAGGAGCATCAATGGCAAGTACTGATGAAGGAAATTTGGTATGGCAGCCTCTATACTATGCCAAACTCCCTTTTGCCACAAAGTGAATGAGGTAAGGGCACCACCTAGTCATGGAAGAGTGGACTAGGATGCTATGCAAGCGGGAGAGGAGCTTGTGAGGGGGAAGAGAGGAAAACTGAGAGAGAGAGAGAGAGAGAGAGAGAGAGAGAGAGAGAGAGAGAGAGAGAGAGAGAGAGAGAGAGAGAGAGAGAGAGAACTACAAAAAATAGATTAATCAATAAAACTTAAGAGGGCACAAGAGATAGAGAACCCTCGAGACATAACCAATATACACAATATGGACACCAATAGCATGGGCTTATTACCATGTAGAGCATGCATAAGCTATAGTAAGGGAATGAACTGCATAAGCTCATGAGAGAAAATGGGAAAGGCTCAATAGGTCTGATGAAGGCCTCTTGGATCTCTCTTGCTTTTTACAAAGGAGAAGGCCTCTTTATATAGGTATTGACGGTGTTTAGGGAGGAGGTTAAGATAGAATAGGAATTAACACCACCAAAGTTGCATTAAGGCGGTTCCACCAATGTGGAAGCTCCATCTAGATGTTTTGTTGACCAATTTTGTACTTAATCAAGTTCCATCATAGGTGAGTTGTCTCCATTCTCCCCCCATAGCTTGAGTCCAAGAGCTCACCTATAAAAAATGTGGAGAATCTCCATAAAATAAGATCATATCTAGCAATAATGGAGAGAGAGTAGTGAGAATTCATACATTACTACTACAATTAAGGATGATTTGAGGGTGATTTAGGAGGGAAATGCTAATGGTTTATTAGCTTGAGAGAGAGGAGAAGAGAGGGGAAAGGGTTGGGAGTCTAATGAATGATATTTTATGGAAGTTTTAAGTGTGGGGAAGAAAGTGTGGGTGTGTATAAAATTGGGAGGTGGTATCCACCGCAGTTGGAAAAAGTTGGCATCCACCATTTTGGCCATATCTCCGACTCCCAGCTTCAAAAAATTATAAAAACATACCAGCCAAAACTTCAGCTCACAGCTAGAACTTTCATGTTGAAAAGTTTTTTTGGATCTGAATGGAAGTGTTTTTAAAAAATATTACAAAATCATGTGCCTGATTTTTCTTCCACTAATGTTTCCAAGAAGGGTCCCATTTGTTTGAATTATCATAAGGCTCCAAAGCCATGACATTATGAGCCTCACATGCCCTTTGGATGGATCCAAATCCATTTCATGTCTTTTCTTTTCACATTACACATTTTCCCTTTACCTTCCTCCATTGATCTTTACTCTTCACCCCCCCTCCATTGATCTTTACTCTTCATCCCCCCTTGGTAAACCGGTCCATAAAATATTTCCATCCAGTGATTTCTTGGATTTCCCAAGAGGTTGTTCCCACCCTCTTCTTTATTTCAAACCTCCAAATATACAAAAAATCAACAAAGTGTTAGACAAATATTTTTTTGTGATTTTCTCAGATCATATAGCCCCCCAACTTGGCTAGAGGTATTTATGCCTCTAGACACTCTTTGGTATCTTGAGCTGACCCCACCCTGATGTGATAGGGTTTTAAGTGCCATCCATTTACCCTGGTCTTGTGCACTTTCCCTCAATGTCTTGAAGTTTGTAGGAGCCATTGTTGAATTTTTTTGTGACCCAAAACGGTCCCTCCCATCGGTAGAGAAACTTGCCATCCTTTCTTTTATCAAAGCGATTGTCATATCGAAGCACTAAAGATCCCTCCTTGATGTTTTTATATGTTAGCTTCTTGTTGAACTTTTCTCTATGCTTCTCAGCTTCCTGGAAGTAGTGCTTGTGTTAGATATGATCAATGCCCCACCCTCATTAGGTGCTACCAATGATCCATGGTGCTCAAAGTTGTAAGGCCCCCATTATGAGGAGAAGCCAAATGTGAGCTCGGACATTGGTTGAGTCCTGACTTGTATATCAGATGAGGTCTATGTGACCGGATGGCAAAAAAAAGGTGACTGTTGTGGGTCTAATCTTTGGGTTAGACGGAGTGGTTAAGCTGGTAGCAACTCGAGGCACTTCCCTGGAATATTCCCTGGCCGACTAGTGGAGGCTCATATGGTAGGTCGGTCAGCAGGCCGACCTAACGACCTTCGCGGGCTATAAAAGCTAAACCCCTTCGCAGCCATCTCTCACTCATCTTTCACCCAGTCAGAGTTGTTGTTCCAGCTAGCATTAAGCTCTTCACCTATCTTCTGTCTAGATCGCCATCTAAGCTTCACACAGTGGAAGCGCACGGGTGGACAGAGCCATCTTTGTATCAGTTGTTTGGAGTTAAAGAATTTACTGATTCTCCTCTTATCTGTTGTGTACTCTCTATCTCTTTCTCAGATTCTGTTTGCTGCGCCGTGTAATATTTTACATGGTATCAGAGCCCAGGGGGCTCTAGAGATCGAAGAGTGTGCAAGAGCCAAAGGCTTCAACAGCAAAGAGAAACGATGTCGACTCCAGGAAGCGGTTCTGGCGTATCAAGAAGCGGTGCAGGAGGTGGTGCTGTTGTACCGGCTATTCAAACACTGAGGATTCGTCCACCAACCTTCAGCGAAGGCAAGTTAGATGGTACAAACTACACCTTGTGGAAGTTCAAAATTACAACTATCCTTGATTCTTATGAACTTCTGGAGACTGTGCTGGGGACTGACGCAGAACCACAGCCTACCCCCGACCCATCAAATCCTAGTGTGATGATTCCTCCGAATGCAGATCTTCTACGAGCTTGGAAACGAAGGAATGCAGATGCATTGTGTGCCTTAGTTACAAGCTGTTCTGACAGTGTTTTGACTCTGATTCAGCATACAACCAAAGCGTCAGAGGCTTGGAATGTATTGAGGAGTCAGTATGAAACACGAAACCAAAAAAGGATTCAAAACTTGGAGAATCAACTAGCAGCGGAGAAGTTTGCTGAAGGAGAGACAGTTGAAGCATTCATCACTCGGATTAAGAATCTGCGCGACCAGATGGCTGGCGCTGGGATACAAAAGACTAGCGAAGAGCTAGCTCGAAGGTGCCTTTGGATTTGTCCACAAAAGTTTGATGGACTAGTAATTGCCCTTAATACTCAGGTAAGACCTCAAGCTTTGACTTTTGAGGAGTTTTGTGCATTATTAATGGAGGAGGAGTTGAGGCTGAAAGCCCGAGAAGGAAGCAACAATGGAGATGCTGCATTCTCTGCCAATGCAAAAGGCAAAGGTGTCTCCTCCACCAAAAATGATGGCGACAAAAAGAAGAAGGGCGGCAAGAAGAAGTTTCAAGGAGAGTGTTTCTACTGCAAGAAGAAAGGACATGCAATTGCAGATTGTCGTGTCAAGAAGGCAGATGAAAAGAATGGTACCCTTAAAAGTAAAGGGAAAGAGACAGCCAATATGGTTGAAGCAGAGTTGGAATTATTCATGGCGACCATTGAGGAATTGTGCTCCTCGGCGCAAGAAGAATCTACCACTGACTCTTGGGTGTTGGATAGTGGGGCCTCCCGTCACATGACCAACAAGAAAGGTCTATACAGTTCTATGCAGCCTCTACAAGAATCCATCACTGTGACGGTTGGAAATGATGCTAAATGCCCTGCTGCGGGCACAGGTACTATTTCTTTTGTTGCTGCAAATGGTGAAGTCAAAAAGCTTTCAAATGTGTTGTATGTTCCCGAAATCAAGAGAAATCTCTTATCAGTTGCTGCCATAACTGATCTTGGTCATGAAGTGAGGTTCAAGAAGACAGGTGCAGAAATTATTGATAGTGCTGGCACAATTGTTAGCAAAGGAGAAAGAAGGAACAACCTGTATGAGCTAAGTGCTCTTACAGCCACCGCTGGAGTGGGCACAAGTAAGCTTTGGCATGAAAGGTTTGGACACATCGGATTTTCAGTATTGAAGGAGATGCAAAAGCAAGGTATGGTTGCTCACCTACCTACAATAACTGAATTGAAGGAACCATGTGAAGCTTGTATGATGGGCAAGCAACAGAGAAAGGCATTTCCACAAGAAAGCAAGAATAGAGCACAGGGTCCTCTAGAGTTGGTGCATGCTGACTTGTGTGGTAAGATGCCTACACAGGCCTTGGGGGGATCTTCTTATTTTATGTTGATTGTCGACGACTACAGTAGGAAGATGTGGGTGTACTTCCTTCGTGATAAGGCTCAAGCATTTGGTAAGTTTAAAGAATGGCTAATACTTGTTGAGAATGAAACAGGGAAAAGTGTGAAGAAATTTAGAACAGATGGTGGTGGTGAGTTCAACTCAAAGGAGTTTGAAGGCTTTTGCAAGAGCAAAGGGATCAAGCGTCAATTGACGACGCCTCACACACCTCAGCAGAACGGTGTTGTGGAACGCAGGAATCGCACCATTGTGGAGATGGCAAGATGCATGCTAAAGGGCAAGGGATTGCCTAACCATTTTTGGGCTGAAGCTGTTAATACTGCAGTCTACATTCTAAATCGGAGCTATACAAAGGCTCTCAAGGGAAAAACACCTCATGAGGCTTACACTGGTAAGAAACCATCTGTCTCACATTTCAGAATTTTTGGATGTGAATGTTATGCACATGTTCCAGATGAGAAGAGAAACAAGTTACAACCAAAAAGCAGAAAATGTATCTTCTTGGGTTATAGTGATGAGCAGAAGGCTTACAAATTATATGACCAAGAGGCAAAGAAGATCATCGCGAGCCGTGATGTGGTGTTCAAGGAGGAGCCGCATACAGTGGAGGAGGAGAAGGCAAGTTCTTCCACTTTATCATCAAGCGAAGAAGTAGTCCACTATGAACCTGTCCCGAGAGCTATCCCTATCCTTAAGGAGGAGGAAGCATCATCTTCAGATGATGAGGAAAAAGTTCACCAACCTGACATCACCCCACCGGAAAAGCCATTGCCGCGCTGGGTGAAGCAGCTCTATGACCACAATAATCCTATGCCTGCATCTGTTGAGGAGAAGGCAGACGGACCAAGGAGGTCTCAGAGAATAGAGGAGCAAAGGAGGGCTTCTGCTCACATAGTCAATATGGTCTTAATGGTTGAGATTATGAGAGAAGTAAAGGAGCCAACTGACTTAGAAGAAGCACTTGCAGATCCATCATGGAAGGCTGCTATGCAGGCGGAGTATGACAGCATAATGAAGAATGACACTTGGGAGCTAGTGGATCGACCAGCAAAGCGGAAGGTTATTGGCACCAAGTGGATCTGGAAGGTAAAGTACAAGGCTGATGGTACCTTAGAAAAGTACAAAGCTAGACTGGTTGCCCAAGGATTTTCACAAGTTGAAGGGTTTGATTTTCAAGAGTCATTTGCCCCAACTGCCAGAATGACCACTATTCGCATGGTACTTGCAGTGGCTGCCCATAAGAAGTGGCCAGTGTACCAAATGGATGTTAAGTCAGCGTTCTTAAATGGTGACCTCAAGGAGGAGGTGTACGTGGCTCAGCCACCAGGGTTTGAGGCCCCCCATTCTGAGAACAAAGTGTGTAAACTGAAGAAGGCATTGTATGGGCTGAAGCAAGCCCCCAAAGCATGGTACCAGCGAATAGATAGGTTCTTTTTAAACCTAAACTTCAAAAGATGTGCCTCAGATGCTAACTTGTATGTTTACAGGGATGGTAAAAAGTCTGTAGTGATTGTCCTATATGTGGACGACCTTCTTATTACAGGTGACTATGAAGATATGATCAACCAAACTCGAAAGGCTTTGAGCTCTGAGTTTGAAATGACAGACTTAGGCTTGCTGCACTATTGTTTAGGGATTGAAGTCTGGCAAGAGCCAGGAAAGATCTTCATCTCTCAGAAGAAGTATGCATGGGAGATCTTGAAGGCATTTGGCATGACCGAGTGCAAGGAGATAGCTACACCTATGGAGGTGAATGCAAAGTTATCCATCGAGGATACATCAGCATTAGCAGACATTGGGAAGTATAGGAGGTTGGTCGGCAGTCTGATCTACTTGTGTAACACCAGACCAGATATCAGTTTTACTGTTGGTGTTTTGAGCAGGTTCTCAAACAAACCTCATGAGAGTCATTGGAAGGCTGGGATGCGGGTGCTCAACTACTTGAAGAAAACTCTTGACTATGGTATCACATACAGTTTCGGAACTTCTCTTGTGGGGAACTGTGACTCAGATTGGGCAGGAGACATTGATTCCAGGAAGTCAGTTTCTGGTTATTGTTTCTCTTTGGGTTCAGGAATTTTCTCTTGGATTAGTAAGAAGCAACCAACAGTGGCATTGTCTTCTACCGAAGCAGAGTACAAGGCAGCTTGTTTTGCTGCATGTGAGGCCGTATGGTTGAGAAGGATTCTATGGCATATGGGAGTGCAGGATGAAGAACCAACTGTGCTGAGATGTGACAATCAGAGTTGCATCGCCATTGCCAAAAATCCAGTGTTTCATGCACGCACCAAACATATAGAGATCCAGTATCACTATGTGCGTGATTTGATGGAGGATGGGATAGTGGAACTGGTCTACTGTCCAACAGAGGAGAATGGAGCAGATATCTTCACCAAAGCACTTACGAAGGATCTCCTTCAAGTTCATCTTCAGAGACTCGGCATTGGGCCGAGGAGATAGTTCACCTATGGGTGGACATTGAGGGGGGGTGTTAGATATGATCAATGCCCCACCCTCATTAGGTGCTACCAATGATCCATGGTGCTCAAAGTTGTAAGGCCCCCATTATGAGGAGAAGCCAAATGTGAGCCCCGACATTGGTTGAGTCCTGACTTGTATATCAGATGAGGTCTATGTGACCGGATGGCAAAAAAAAGGTGACTGTTGTGGGTCTAATCTTTGGGTTAGAGGGAGTGGTTAAGCTGGTAGCAACTCGAGGCACATTGCAT
This sequence comes from Lygodium microphyllum, assembly GCF_053477565.2. Classification (NCBI taxonomy): domain Eukaryota; kingdom Viridiplantae; phylum Streptophyta; class Polypodiopsida; order Schizaeales; family Lygodiaceae; genus Lygodium; species Lygodium microphyllum. The sequence goes on from NC_141158.1 coordinate 1,640,630, forward strand.
TGAGTTGCGTGGTAAGGGAGTTAAAAGGGGCCCCTATTGTGGGGTCCGGGGGCCGCGGAAGCGGCCCCTGGCTGGGGGGGTCCCAGGGGGGCCAGCGGCCCCCCTGGCGGGGGTCCGGGGGCGGCGCCCCCGGCCCGATGGTAAAGGGAATATTCCCTGGAATATTCCCTGGCCGACTAGTGGAGGCTCATATGGTAGGTCGGTCAGCAGGCCGACCTAACTACCTTCGCGGGCTATAAAAGCTAAACCCCTTCGCAACCATCTCTCACTCATCTTTCACCCAGTCAGAGTTGTTATTCCAGCTAGCCTTAAGCTCTTCACCTATCTTCTGTCTAGATCGCCATCTAAGCTTCACACAGTGGAAGCGCACGGGTGGACAGAGCCATCTTTGTATCAGTTGTTTGGAGTTAAAGAATTTATTGATTCTCCTCTTATCTGTTGTGTACTCTCTATCTCTTTCTCAGATTCTGTTCACTGCGCCGTGTAATATTTTACAGCTTGATGGCTTTTTCACAATCCAATTGTAGCCTCTCTAGGTCCAGTAATCTTTGATGTAACTCCTCCTTTTGAGAGCCTATTGTGCCACCTAATACCTGAAGGCTAGCTAATTTCACCTCAATAGGCAAAAGAGCCTCTTTTCCATAAAATAGATGAAACTGTGTGAACCCTAACATGGTTTTGAAGGAGGTTCTGTAAGCCCATAGAGCTCCACTAAGGTGCTTGTCCCAATCATGGGGCTTTGAATGTACCTGTTTGCTGATGATTTTACAAATCATTCCATTTACCTTTTCCACCAATCCATTGCATTGAGGGTAGTAAGGGGTAGAGTGTCATCATTGAATATTTAGCTTTTGTATGAGTTCACCCACCACATTATCTCCAAACCCTTGTCCTCTATCTAATAGTATTTCAAGAGGGGTACCAAATCTACAACAAATGTGGTCAAATATGAATTTACTCACTTCCTTAGCAGTGATTCTTCTAGTTGGCATAGCCTCGGCCCATCTAGTCATGTAATCTACCCCCATGATAATATACTCTTTTCCTGATGGAGTGCGTGGTAGAGGCCCTATGGCATCAATTCTCCACTTCTCAAAGGGTCCGTAGACCTTGATTGGGATTTGAGGTTCTGCTATGAGCCATCGTGGTCCTGATTTCTGACATTCTTCACATGTTTGACACCAATATTTGACATCTCGGTGTAGACTAGGCTAAGTAAAGCCAGCTTGTAGAACCTTTCTACTTGTGTTGTCGTGTGCAAAGTGGCCTCCACACACATCATCATGGCAAGATTTTAAGATTTCTTCAATATCCCATTTTGAAGGCACTTTCCTAAGTACACCATCCTTAGCAAGACAATACAAACTATCATTTACCATAGGATATCTTGTAACCTTCCAAGCTAGCCACTGTCTTTCTCCCTTAGTCAGGTGTTTGGGAGCTTCTCCGTGCTCTAAGAGGTGTAGAATATCTTCTAAGTCTTCCTTGCCTTGCTGAAGTGGAGGTTTGATAGCCATTGCTCCCACCATTGACTCATTCAGCTTTGATGATGCTACATGGTCGGCATCCTTGTTCTGGTCTCTTGGCACATGATGTACTTGTGCTTCCCTAAATATTCTCATAAGAGATTTGGCCTCTCTCATTTTACTAGAGAGGTTTGTATTTTTGCGTGCCCATGTACCTTGCATCTGCCTTACCAATAGCATGGAGTCTCCAAAAGCATTCAACCTCTCAATTGAATTACTAAGAAACCAAAAAAGACCATGAATTAAAGCTTGATATTCTGCTTCATTGTTAGATGGACACCTTCCAAGATGATTCCTTCACCATAGATTTTCTCTCCTAAAGGAGAGAAAACAACAATGCCTGCGAGACTGCCTTATCCTTAGTTCTCTTGTATGCACCATTAAAGTAGAGGCTATAAGCATCTACAAGAGTCTTTATGGATGGGGGTGGTGGAAGGTCCTTTCTTTTCACCCTAAGATTTTTCTCATAGCACCTGTTTGTCAAAATATCAGCCAGGCATGCTCGAGTTGTTTTTTCAACCTGCACTGTATAATCAAACTCTTGAAGTCGGACCACCCACTTTGCTATTTTGTTAGAGATTTCCATATGTTGCAGTGCATAGGGAAACATATCCTCCACAGTGATGATCACAAACCTCTTTGGAAGCAAATATGGCCGAAATTTGGTTACTGCAAACATGAGGGCCAATAGTAGTTGTTCCATGGAGGTGTAAGCCTTCTTTGATGCTTTCATGAGGCGGCTGGCAGAATACACAGGCCTCATGAAGAATGTTTTTGGATCTTTTTGTAGGAGAGTAGCACCAATGGCCTCTTCTCCCACACTAGGGTTTACAAAGAATGTTTCTTCCCAACAAGGCTGGAGGATTATAGGAAGTGACTCCAACATTTTCTTTATCTCCTTAAAATGTCCTTCACTTTGTTCACTCCATACAAGTGTTTCTTGGTGTGTCAGTTGCTACAGGGGATATATGGCCTGAGAGAGTAAGTGTATAAATCTACCCAAATATCTTAGCTTTTGTAAGAAGGAGACTAATTGTTTGATGGAGGTTGGGGAAGGTAGAGCTAGCAATGTTTCTACCTTTTTTTGATCTACCTCAATTCCTTCAATTGACACTAAATGCCCTAGTGATATAACCTTGCTTTCCCCAATGTGACATTTATCATTATTTAGTTATCCACCCAACCTAGCTAAGTGAGTAAATCCTTCATCAACCTTGTGTAGATGTATGTTCCTTGAGCTGTAAATACAAAATTCATCTATGAAAACCCTTATGGACTTACCAAAGTAGGGTTGGAAGACCATGTTCATGAATCGTTGAAAGGTTGGTGGGGCATTTGTGAGACCAAAGGGCATGACCCGAAAGGCAAAACAGCCCCATGGTGTGATGAAAGTGGTCTTCTTTTGATCCTCCTTTGCAATGCAAATCTGGAAGTAGCCAGAGTAGCCATCACACACACTGTATACCGCTCATGTCCCACTACTTCATTCAAGATTTCATCCTGAAATGGGAGAGGGAAGTGGTCCCTCTTTGTTGCAGTATTTAGTGGCTTGTAATCTATGCATACTAGCCACTTACCATTTTTCTTTGGTCTCACTATTACTGGGGAGACCCATTCTGAATCTCCCATTGGGTATATGAATCCTACATTCAAGAGTCTCTTCACCTCCGTCAATAGTGCATCCTATTGCACAACTCCCAGTCTTCTCAATCTTTGTACTACAAGTTTGCTTCCTTCTTTGAGTTGGATGTGATGCTTCACTGCAGTGACACCTATAATGTAAGTATAATCAGAAATAAACAATGATGCATGCTTCTTGAGAACATTCACATAACCCTCCCTTTCTTCATCATTTATATCCTTGGATATCATCTTCTCTAGGCTAGCATCCCACACATCTTCTCCTTGGATTCTTGGGTTGTCTTCTGATGAGGTATGTTCCTTTAAGGTGGCACCCATAACTTCGAGAGTGCTATCACTCTCTCCACTTGAACTCTCTTCCTCTTCTACCGATAAGAAACATCCACTTGAGCTCCACTCATCGGCATACGTTTCTAGTTCAAGATTCTCTTGATGCCCACTCTTCAAGTTGTAAACCACCTTTTGATCGTGGACACCCACCTTACGTGGCCTTAACTCTAGATCCCCTGTTGCCCAATATTGCCTAGCTCCGATGCCCATAAGCCAAGGTCTCCCTAGGATGAGGGGATATCCTTCTCCCTTTACTAGCATCACATAAACATCCACGGCTGCAGTGATTCCAAAAATAGAAACTCTCAAAGCTTTCACTACACCCACACATGTGACCGCATCATTGTTGGCCATCTTTGCCCTAAAGGTTGAGGATTCCATTATTTCTAAGCCTAATTGATGCATAAGCTTTTTTGTCATGACACAAACCTCTGCTCCACTATCAATGTATTTTTTTCGAATCCGTTGACCTTTGATTTAAGCCTCCACTAAAGGCACTATATCTTTGAGGCCATATGCTTTGATTGCACTAACCATTTTACCTTGCCTTGCCCTTGTGCTTACCATTTTTTACCATTGTCATCGTAACTTTGTAGAGGCATGAAGTAGTTGTGGCCAAGTAATTTTTGGCCCTTGAGAGCTCTCATCTACTATCAGATCATAAGGTTTTATCGGAGAACCCAAAGGGAAGTCGGAGATATCAATTTTAGACCTAGTTCGAGTCTTTCTCTTCTTCCCTTCATCTCTAGGTGCCCGTGATGTACTTGCCTCATTGATTGCTTCCTTGCTTGCCTTAGTTTGGACATGTACCCGCTTGATAGGCATGGTCTCTACTACATCTACATTTGTCTTACCTCTCGCTATTTCTTCTTGGAGCCTTCTATCCCTACCACCTCCTCTATGTTTATGGCATTAACATTTGTTCAAATAGCAAGGCTTTCAGCTTGAACATAAGGTGGTTGTAAAATTTTAGGTTGTGACTACTCTTGCTCTTGAGTCCTAGCACGAGGAGAGCTTACTTGTTGTCGAGGACCTCTGGCAAGGTGATCATATCTTCTAGGGTGAGGACAATGGTACATGCCATGTCCATTTTCTCCACAGTTGTAACACAACATCTCCCTTGCATGTCGCTGCATTTGTGGTCAATTCCCACCATTCCCCTTGATAGGTCTTCTTGCACCTTGCACAAGATTCACTCTCAAAGCCTCTAGTTGATTAGTAAGATTGTTTATTTGTTGGATCATGTATTCTTGACCTCTAAAAAGGCCTGGTGCATTAGATACATTTGGGAAAACTTGAAAGGCCTCCATAGTTGTAATGTTGTTTCCCAAAACTGCTTGGCTAGCCTGGGCTTGGTAGAGAATCTTTCGATTCTTTTTCCTAGTGATTCTCAAAGAATCTTCAAAAGTGTTTGGAAATTTCACATTTACCTTCTCCCTAAGCAAGGGGTACAAACCTGAAATAAATCAATTCTTTTGAAGGCAGTTTGGAGCTCTCTCACCAGGATTCAATGAGTCTGACCACTGCCCCCGAAGCTTCAAAAAACCTTCCTCATAAGTTGCATAACCATAAGGATCACTTTGATGGAGGTCCAAAAGCCATTGCCATAACTCTTCAGCTGAGTTAGTTTGTTGAAATCTCTACAAGAAAGCTGCCTTCAATCCCTCCCATTTAGCTCTTTGGGTCAGATTTAGAGTTTGGAACCACATTCTAGATTCTTCCTTGAGAACCAAAGGAAAAGCCCTCAACTTTAATGCTTCATTATCCCTCCCAGAGACAAGGAAGGCCATCTCAAGGTTGTCCAAAAAATCCACTGCATTTTTTCCACTACGCCCAAAGAAGCTTGGAAATGCCATGTTGCCTTAGTAGAGTACAAAGATGAACACGTCTAGACTAAAGTTGTATTTTACGAGGGGAAGGATGAATGGGTTCACAGATGCATTGATTTCAGCAAGACGTCTAGGCTCCAATATGCTTCTAATAATGCCTTAGAATCTAAGCTTTGTGCTGGCTACAATATGCACAGTTTGCATAGCAAGAGGTTGGATTGGTCCATACAATTGGTGGTGATTCATGAGAAACTATTATAATAAAATAAAGACATGTACATTGAAGGATACATTGTAGTCTAGCATTGGGAAGATTATAGGTTCTGATGATGCAAGAATCTCCCTTAATCTTTCAACCCCAAAGTACATAACAAGATGCTGCTGGAAGAAAATCTTCCTACTGATGCATACATTAACTCGGATGTTTTGTACAGAGTGGAAGGTGTAGAAATTCGAGCCATTATCATTATTCATAAGTGGAGACTACTTAAGGGAGTAGAGGGAATGCACTTTCTTGAATTATAAAGGATTTTCCTCAGAGTGTTTCTTTCTGGAATCCACTAACTTTGCTATACAAAGAATTTTCTCACCAGTGATTGTTCTTGCCTTAGTGTGTCCATCCTCGGTGACATATATTTCATAAGGTGTGATGGCCACCTTTTCAACCACACCCAACCTTCGAGCTAGCAACAGTTGAAGGTAGTCTCCACACTTTGCACCTCTACAAAACTCCATAAGTGTTCATGCATAGTTGTCCTCCTTTGATGTGGATTACGCCAGAGAGAGAGAGGGATTTGATGATTTGGAGATGAGGATCTCCCGGAAAGGCCTTCACTTTGTTTGCAAAACACTCACCACAATTATGAGAACCTAGCAATTGATGGCAACATGATTTTTTCTGTTGTGAGAAAATGGAATTTCTAAGGTGAACACCTTTTACCCGCATATGTGCCATCATCCGTTAGGCATACTTCCTTTCTTGGGCTTCCTTGGGAGACCATTGTGGGAGTTATGGACTTCGACCAGCTTCAAAAAGAGCTGGTGAAGGCATTGGAGAAGAGCCACTTGGAGCACTTGTTGTAGAGGATGCACCAGTATGTGTTGTATCGTCCCGCATAAGGAGGTAGAGAATTTTGGATGAGAATGTCCTCATTGGGGGCACCAATTTATGACGAAGGAAATTTCGTATGGCAGTCTCTATACTATGCCAAACTCCCTTTTGCTACAAAGTGAATGAGGTAAGGGCACCACTTAGTCATGGAAAAGCAGACTAGGATGTTATGCAAGAGGGAGAGAAGCTTGTGAGGAAGAAGAGAGAAAAACTAACAGAGGGATAGAGATAGAGATAGAGACAGAGACAGAGACAGAGACAGAGACCAAAAGAGAGAACTACAAAAAATAGATGAATCAATAAAACTTAAGAGGGCACAAGATATGGATAACCCTCAAGACATAACCAATATACACAATATGGACACCAATAGCATGGGCTTATTACATTGTAGAGCATGCATAAGCTATAGTAAGGGAATGAACTGCATAAGCTCATGAGAGAGAATGGGGAAGGCTCAATAGGGTTGAAGAAGGCCTCTTGGCTCTCTCTTGCTTTTTACAAAGGAGAAGGCCTCTTTATATAGGCCTTGAGGGTGTTTAGGGAGGAGGTTAAGATAGAATAGGAATTAACACCACCAAAGCTGCATTAAGGCGGTTCCACCTATGTGGAAGCTCCATCTAGATGTTTTGTTGACCAATTTTGTACTTAATCAAGTTCCATCATAGGTGAGTTGTCTCCATTATCCCCCCCATAGCTTGAGTCCAAGAGCTCTCCTATAAAAAATATGGAGAATCTCCATAAAATAAGATCATATCTAGCAATAATGGAGAGAGAGTAGTGAGAATTCATACATTACTACTACAATTAAGGATGATTTGAGAGTGATTTAGGAGGGGAATTCTAATGGGTTATTAGCTTGAGAGAGAGGAGAAGAGAGGGGAAAGGGTTGGGAGTCTAATGAATGATGTTTTATGGAAGTCTTAAGTGTGGGGAAGAAAGTGTGGGTGTATATAAAATTGGGAGGTGGTCTCCACCGCAGTTGGAAAAAGTTGGCGTCCACCATTTTGGCCATATCTCCCGACTCATAACTCCAAAAAATTATAAGGAAATACCAGTCAAAACTGCAGCTCACGGCTACAACTTTCATGTTGAAAAGTTTTTTTGATCAAAGTGGAAGTATTTTTAAAAAATCTTACAAAATCATGTGCCTGATTTTTCTTCCACTAATGTTTCCAAGAAGGGTCCCATTTGTTTGAATTATCATAAGGCTCCAAAGCCATGATATTATGAGCCTCAGATGCCCTTTGGATGGCTCCAAATCCATTTCATGTCTTTTCTTTTCACATTACACATTGTCACTTCACCTTTCTCCATTGATCTTTACTCTTCACCCCTTGGTAAACCGGTCCATGAAATATTTCCATCCAGTGATTTCTTGGATTTCCCAAGAGGTTGTTCCCACCGTCTTCTTTATTTCAAACCTCAAAATGTACAAAAAATCAACAAAGTGTTAGACAAATATTTTTTTGTGATTTTCTCGGATCAGTACATACAATAAAAAGGTCCAGTAAAGATTTTGGTCAAGGATAGGAACGCACGTGGTTTTCTTCATTTTTAGATTTTCTTCTAGGATAGATATTTTGGTCTTCATTCTCTACCACTTTTCTTGCATTGATCATTTGGTCCTCTTCTTCATGGACTTTGCTTGCTAGAGCATGGCACGAGCTATGGATGATGGAAGATGAAAGCAAGACTCATGTTGACATAGACAAAGAGAGACCAGCCATTACACAAGCGAATTAGGTTCCAAGATGGAAGCTTGGACTCATAAAGAAAATCTTGTGTAATGGACTGACAATGACAAAGACACTAAGTGAAAGTATAAAGTATCATGATATTGCATTCATTCCATATGAAAGTGATTGTCAAGTACAATGCTTTATAGTAGCTGGGTAGCTATCATTCTGCAGCACTATGCTTATTGGATTTGGAACCTCTTTCTAGACTGCTTGTGATTTCCTTGCCTACTGCTCCATACAAAGAGGTATAAAAATGGATGTGATTGCCAGATTCTCAACACCCCTCCTCAATCACAACCAAATAGGCACAAAGTGTGTAGAGGCTTCAATAGGCACAACCTCCAAAATGTAGGCACACCAGAAACATGGTAAACATCCAGAGGCTGTCGCAGAAAGGCTAAGCATGGGTACCAGAAACATGGTGGACATCAAGAGGCCGTAAAAGGGGACTCACAAAGTGTACAGAGGCTATAATACGTGGCTAAATGAGGAGTTTACAAACTTATGATAGGAGCATCAATGTCAAGTACATACAATAAAAATGTCTAGGAAAAATTTGGGTCAAGGACCTGGAGGCCCTTGTGCTTTTCTTCATTTTTGGATTTTCTTTTAGCATAGATTGTTGAGATATCGAGCTCCACTCGTGATATGCCAGGGTGACCGTTGTGCATTTATGTCACCGACTTGTTAGTTGCAGATGCGATTGGTACACCGCCCATGAATAATAGCTAGATGACAGCTATCCTTATCTACTCTAGTTCGTGGCTCAGTTAGTATGCCACCTTAGTTAGTTGAGTTTGGTTTGAGACCAATATATAGGGTTCTTCTATTTCTTTGTATGAGAGTTCTTTTTGGCTTACACAACTAAGAAGAGGAAAACTGTTTTCAGCCTCCACCTTTGTGTGTATTCCCCCATTGTGCAAGCAAGAAAGCTACAAGTGAGACTCCTTCCTTCTCTCCCACAATCCTGACATGGTATGAGAGCCTTGTTCATGGTAAGGAGCTCAAGAAAGCAAGCCAAGTTCGCGGTGTTCTGGTAAGAGGACCAGTGTTGCTTTCATTTTTCTATTTGGGAGCAAGTCTCTGTAGGTAGCACAGCTGGAAAGTGCAAGAGTGCATTGTCTCAAATTGAGACGCCCTTTGCGGTGTAGCAACAGGGCAGTATATGCTGGAGAATGGGCTTTAGCCCTCGGTTGCTCTGTTTTTTTTTATTTGAGGCCATTTCGGGGCCTGTTTTGGAGGCGGAAGTTTTCTGTGCGCACTCAGAAGAAGGCCCAGTTTTATGCTGTGCGACAACTGTTCTACAGGTCGGTGAAAAGTTACTGTAGAAATTGCATCGTATGCCTGTGCGCAGAGACATTGGGAGTTACAGAATCATCCTTGTTACTTGTTGATGAAAAATCGTCACTAGGAAGTGACTGTGTAGTCAAATACCACTTTCGTCAGTTTTGCAGATTTGCCCTTCTGAGGCTGAAGCTGTGTTCTTTGCAGTGACAGAATTTTTTGCAGTGTTCTGTAATGGCGTCTGATTCTCTTTCACAGATTGTCACTGAAAAGCTTGACAAGAACAACTTCCAAGCATGGCAGTTTAGAATGACGAATTTCCTTATGGGAAAAGGATATTGGGAATTTGTTGCAGGAAATGAAGAAGAACCAGTTCTTCCTGATGTTCCCAATCAACAGCAAATGCAGGCATTTAAAGCATGGCATGAGAGAGCCATGAAAGTTATGTACTGGCTGTCTATCAGTATTTCAGACTCTATGATTGTGCATATTCAAGATGCAAGTATGCCAAAGGAGGCATGGGATACTTTGTCAAAAATGTATAGCACAAACACGCAAGCCAGGAAAATGCAGCTCAAGTAAGAGTTGCACAATGTGCAAAGAGAAAATATGAGCATCAATGACTACCACATGAAGGTGAAGAAGATTGCAGATGCACTTGCTTCCATTGGGTCACCAGTGGAAGACGATGATTTAGTTTCTGTGACCTTGAATGGTCTAGGAAAGGATTATGCACAGTTCCGAACATCCATTTCCATCCGTGAAAGATTTTCTGATTTTGAGGAGTTAATTGCTCTTCTAATTTCTGAGGAGCAGAGAAATGGTGGTGCATCTTCTTCAGGAGGAACTTCAAAAGAAGCTGTCTTCTACTCAAATGCTAGAAGAGGTAGAGGCAGAGGTAGAGGAGGCCGATCTGGAGGCCGTGGTAGAAATCAGAATATGCAGCAAACTCAAGAAAACCAGTCCTATGGAGGAGGACGTGGTAACTCTAGAGGCAGGGGGAGCCAAAGAGGTCGTGGTGGATGGCAAATAGGTCAAAATGCAAAGAGCAATGTTGAATGCTACTACTGTGGTAAAATGGGTCATATGGATAAAGACTGCTATAAAAAGCAGAATGACATCATGAATGGAAAATTGCAACAAGGGAATTATGCATCTTCAAGTAGACAGGGTGATGACAGAAATGAGCATTTGTTTATGGTGCAGCACATGAACAATTCTGTGACAAGTGCAGAAAAAAGCAACGATGTATGGTATGTTGACTCAGGTGCATCCAACCACATGACAGGTCATGCAGAATGGATGGAGGATGCAAGAAAAATGGAAAAACCAGGATTTGTGGAGACTGGTGATGATACTGCACATCCTATTGTGCAGATTGAAAAATTTCCTTTGTCTATGCAGGATGGGAAAAATAAATACTTGTCTGATGTATTTCATGTCCCGAATATCACCAAGAATCTGGTTTCTATTGGTCAAATGGTTGAGCAGGGCTTGCAGATCAGATTTAATCCTCATGGATTCTTTGTTGAGGATATGAAAAATAAAGGTCACTTGATAGCAAAAGGAAAGAAGAAGGGCAGAATGTTTACGTTGGATGCAGACATGCCTGAATTGAGTGCAATAATATTTGCACATGGGACCGGTGTAGTTGCAGATATTGATATCTGGCATAAATGCATTGGTCATGTTAATGTACAGCGACTTAAATCAATGCAAGCCCAAAATATTGTTGCAAGATTGCCTAAATTCAAGGTTGCAGAAATGCATAAGGTATGTGAAGCCTGTCAGTTTGGAAAACAGGCAAGGAAACCATTTCCTAGACATGTTCAAGAGAGTAAGAAGCCATTGGAATTAATCCATTCTGATGTGTGGACTACTAAAGCTGCGTCTCTTGGAGGCTGTCATTATTTTGTCACTTTTATTGATGACTATAGCAGAAAAGTTTGGGTGTATTTTATGAAAAAGAAAAGTGAAGTGTTTGGGCATTTCAAAACTCTTAAAGCTATGGTTGAAAAAGAAACAGGTTTGCGATTAAAATGCCTAAGATCGGATGGAGGGGGAGAGTACCTCTCAAATGAGTTTGTAAGGTTTCTGCAGGAGCATGGCATAAAGCAGCAATATTCATGCAGTCATACCCCACAACAAAATGGAATTGCAGAAAGGAAAAACAGGCATATTGGAGAGGTATCTCGTGCCATGCTCAACGAAAAAGACTTGCCAGATTTTTACTGGGCTGAAGCAATTGCTACAGTAGTCTACATAATGAACAGGACTCCCACTGCAGCAATACATGGGATGACTCCAGAGGAGAGGTATACTGGTAGGAAACCAGATATTTCTCAATTGAAGATTTTTGGTTGCATTGCCTATGTTCATGTGCCAAATGAGTTGAGATCCAAGTTGGATCCAAAAGCTGAGAAGTGCATCTTTATTAGTTACTCTTTGTAGAGCAGAAAGGGTATAGATGCTATAACCCTTCTACTCGTAAGTTTACAGTGAGCAGGGATGTTTTTTTTTATGAGATGAGTAGCTGGTATAAACCAGTAAATGTGATTGATGATGTAGATGCACAAAATGGTAATGCTGCACAGAATTCACAGCAGCAGTCACAAAATATTAGTGGACCTGGAGCGTCCTCTAGCAGTGGTTCACATTCTTTGCCATGGACAGGCAGATTGAGATCAGGAGAATCTTCTCAAAGCAATGCAGATAGTGGTATGCAGGTATCACGAAAAGGAAAAGAGAAGGTAGATCAGCCCATGTTTGATGTGAATGCAGGTCACTCTTATGTGGATGGTGAATCCAGTGGCTCAGAACAGAGCATTGATGATGAGTTGGGTATTCCTTCTATTGTTACACCTGGAGTAAGGAATACCATTGATATTTTGAGAGCACCTGGGAGTGAACCTATTTTACGCAGGTCTACCAGAGCTAGGTATCCTGTGGATAGGCTGAAATATGATGGATTTACAGCCATTCACTATGCATATATGGTCAAAGTGATACAGGAACCAAAACCCACTTCTTTTGAGCAAGCCATGGGAAAAGAAAAATGGGAGAAAGCCATGGATAAAGAAATGGATGCCTTGGAAGAAAATGCTACATGGGAATTGGTACCTTTGCCTAAAGGTAAGAATGCAATTGGCTGTAAGTGGGCTTATAAGGTGAAGCACAATGTAGATGGTTCTGTGAACAGATACAAGTCAAGATTAGTAGTCAAGGGGTATGCACAAACATATGGCATTGATTATGAAGAATTATTCAGTCCGATTGCAAGGATGGCAACCGTAAGAGCAGTCATCGCTATGGCTGCATCAAAGGGATGGTCTTTACATCAAATGGATGTAAAGAATGCCTTCTTACATGGTGATTTGCAAGAAGAGGTCTATATGGAACAACCACCAGGTTATGTGCATGCTGTTCATTCGGAGTTTGTTTGCAGGTTGAAGAAAGCCTTGTATGGCTTGAAGCAAGCACCTAGAGCATGGTCTGTCAAGATATGACAGTATCTTGTCACTATTGGATTTCAGATTTCCAAGGCAGATTTCTCACTTTATGTGAGAAAAACAGAGAAAGGTATTATACTACTTGTCATTTATGTTGATGATTTGATTATGACAGGTGACAGTGATGAAGATATCCTTCATGTGAAAATGCTATTGAAGCAGAAGTTTGAGATGAAGGATTTGGGAGAGCTGCATTATTTCTTGGGCATTGAGGTGATTAGATCACCAAGTGGGATACAACTCTTGCAGAGGCAATATGGATTTGACATGCTGCCCAAATATGGGATGACAGGCTATAAGCCTATTTCAGTTCCTTTGGAGTAGAATGTGAAGCTGAGCGCAGATGCAGGTGAGCTTCTGGAAGACCCTACTATGTACAAACGCATAGTAGGAAGTTTGATTTATATAACTATTACCAGGCCAAATTTGAGCTATGTTGTTGGATTGGTAAGTCAATTTATGCAGGCTCCAAGGAAACCGCATTTGGATGCGGCTAGGCGCATACTCAGGTATGTGAAGTCCACATTGCAGTATGGACTATTTTATGAGACTGGGATTCAGATACAGTTGCATGGATACAGTGATGCTGATTGGGCTGGTAGTATTTCTTATAGACGATCTACCAATGGATATGTGTTCTCTTTTGGGAGTGCTGCAGTCACTTGGAGCAGCAAGAAACAGCCTACAGTTGCCTTGTCGAGCACAAAGGCTGAGTACAGGGGTGCAGCAATGGCTATATGTGAGGTAGCTTGGTTGCATAAGCTACTTTATGATATGCATCAGCCTACAGATGGGCCAGTTGTGATTTATTGTGACAACATGAGTAGTATACACTTGGCAAATAACCCAGTCTATCATGCTAGAACAAAGCACATTGAGGTGCATTATCACTATGTGCGAGAGAGGGTTTTACGAGGTCTTTTTGATCTAGTTTATGTCAGCACAGAGGATCAGGTAGCTAACATATTTACGAAGGCATTGGTGCGCAGAGAAGGTGCGCAAGTTCAGAGACCTCCTTGGTGTGCAAGAATTGGGATTGAGCTCGAGGGGAAGTGTTGAGATATCGAGCTCCACTCGAGATATGCCAGGGTGACCGTTGTGCATTTATGTCATCGACTTGTTAGTTGCAGATGCGATTGGTACACCGCCCATGAATAATAGCTAGATGACAGCTATCCTTATCTACTCTAGTTCGTGGCTCAGTTAGTATGCCACCTTAGTTAGTTGAGTTTGGTTTGAGACCCATATATAGGGTTCTTCTATTTCTTTGTATGAGAGTTCTTTTTGGCTTACACAACTAAGAAGAGGAAAACTATTTTCAGCCTCCACCTTTGTGTGTATTCCCCCATTGTGCAAGCAAGAAAGCTACAAGTGAGACTCCTTCCTTCTCTCCCACAATCGTGACATAGATATTTTGGTCCTCATTGTCTACCGCTTTCCTTGCATTGATCATTTCTTTCTCTTCTTCATGGTCTTTGCTTGCTAGAGCATGGTAGGAGCTATGGATGATGGAAGATGAAGACAAGACTCATGTTAACATAGTCAAAGAGACCATTTGTTACACAAGTGAATTAGGTTCCAAGATGGAAGCTTGGACTCATAAACACAATCTTGTATAATGGAGTGACAATGACAAAGACACTAAGTGAAAGTACAAAGCATCATGATATTATATTCATTCCATATGAAAGTGATAGTCAAGTACAATGCTTTATAGTAGCTGGGTAGGTACAATTTTCCACCACTGTGCTTATGGGATTCATGACCTCTTCCTAGATTTCTTGTGATTTCCTTGCCTATTGCTCCATACAAAGAGGCATGCAAATGGATGTGATTTCCAGATTCTCAACACCCCTACTCAATCACAACCAAAAAGGCACAAAGTGTATAGAGGCTTTAGTAAACATGACCTGCAAAATGTGGACTCACCATAAACATGGTAAACATCCAAGGGCTATTGTAGAAAAGGCTAACTGCAGGTACCAAAAACATGATGGACATCAGGAGGCTATTACACGGGACTCCCAAAAAGTAGAGACGTTGTAATGCCATGCTACATGAGGAGTTTACAAGCTTATGATAGGAGCATCAATGGCAAGTACATACAATACAAAAGTCTAGTAAAAATTTCGGTGAAGGACTAGTCTCATGAGATTCTTTGCCCATGGTCTAAACATAAAACTTTTAACCTTTATATATATCACTTAGTCACTTGAAATCTAGACATGCTACATAGAGACTTTCCTAGTGCAATAAAACTTAAAAACCTAAGTCCACCAGTATATGACATGGTGTAATAAAGATGGGGGCTCTTTGCCTTAAAATGCAATAAATTTATCATGGGTCCTTGAAAAGATGATTGATTTTGGATACTTACTCTTAACCTTCCTTGCATTGCTTACATGAAGTTGTTACAAGTTTTGTAAGTCATGCTACATATGAGATGGTATATGTGATCATGGACAATCATATGGCTTGAATGAGGCCTTGGCTACATATGACAGTGATGAAGTTACTCTAGAAACATGACTCACAAGTGCATTAGGAAGAAGAATCACTTAATTTTATGAAATTTACTATGTTTGTGAGCATAGGACATTGTCTATGTCTTACACTTTACTTGTGTGACCAATAAAATAGTCAAGAAAGAAGGAAAGAGGAGCATGAAATTTTTTTTGTCGCATTTTTTGGGCTGAGGAGGTGCCATGGATGGAGAAGGGGGAGAGGTGTCCAAAGCTATGATAGAAAGGGGAAGTTCAAGCCATGCATCCACAAGTAACTGTAGATGACTCCACTTGACATGTAAGTGTTGCTCTTCTCATGCACTAATGAAAATGAAAAGCCACTCTTGGCTATGTAAAACAAGGTAGAATTGTGTATTTAAAGGGCACTAGCCCATACTCAAAAAAGAGTTCTATTATGAGTGTGGAGGAAGGACTAGGCCTGACCTGTGTATGCTAAGTTTGATCTCCCATGTCAAGAGAGACATTAAACTCACTCCCTTGAGTCCTTTAAGAGTTGAATAGGGACTATTATTGGTCTTCCAATTCTGGAATGTGAAGGGATGAAGTTCATATACTTGCTTTATTGATTAATCTTGACACATAGGACCCATTCTTGCTCTTGGAAGCCTACTGCAATCTACCATTGTAGAAGCTTTAGGAGAGGAGTTTCAAGAAGCCTTCTTGACTTGATTATGTGAAGAGAATGGGCTGAATATTTCAACCCAGACAAAGAATTGTGGGCAGCAGCACTTATTTTCCTCCTCTTGAAGATTCATGATCATTTATTGGACTTACTTGACATTGATATTCTTGTTGCAAGTTGGCATAAGCATTTTGGAAGGGGTAGCAAGAGAACATCTTGATTGCCCTATGTACATGCCTGGGGCTGATATAGGTAGCCAATAATAGGGCTGACAAGGCAATAGGAATTCCTTCTTCTCTCCTACTTCTATATGCTTATTTCAAGCTACCTATTGCTTGTTACATGCTCTTGAATATAGGGGATGTTTTTGTACTTCATCAAAGTGTCTTCTTAGGAGATAGATGCCATGTATGTGGGCTGAAATAGATAGCCCTCACAGTGATTTGTGGACAACAATTCCTTTACTTCTCTATTGCTTCATATGGTATGATTTACACTTGTATTTGGTTGATCTATACACTCTATGTTAAGGAAAGTTTATGCTAACATCAAGGGTGAATTCCAAAAGTTTTATGGGATGATTTGGGGCCAATATCTTCAGCCACATTCAAAGAATTAGCTACAGCAATGATCTTTTAATTCATTTCTTTCTCTACAGTTGACATCTTATCAAAATATGCAAGTATTATGTGCCCTATGGTAGGGAAATTTTTGTAGATAATTCATAGATACTATAAATTGAATTAAGAAAAACTCTTTCTCTTATTTCTTGGCTATGGTAACTTAACTTTATCAATATCTTTATTTGAAAATCTCTTGAAGCAAAGTTCTTTGTTCTACAAGCCTTGTAATTGACTCATAAGCTTTGTCTCTTACAGTTTACATTGAATGTAAACTTGCAAAGTTGATCTATGTTGAATGATGGGATGTAGAGTTGTTTTTTATATATGTACTTAACTTTATAATCCATGATTACTCATACAATCAAGAAATCAAGCTTCGTTTGAATTAGAGCTTATGAGGTAATATGCTTATGATCTTTGCTAAGAACATGCAGTTGGAAGCCCTGTTAAACATCTTCAAGGATTTTTCTTGAAACCTTCAACTCTTCTCTTATATGTATCATCTCTAGAGTCTAAACTCTTGAACCCCAAAAAATTCTTCTATCTCAAACCCCTATGATTGACCGCGAAGTACCTCTTGAACTTTTAAACATTCATTGTAATCTACTTGTCGCTTGAAGGCATATCTCCAATTATCTTGTCTAATTTTCTTGCCAAACCCTTGTGTGACCTTCAACCCTATGCAATGCAACATTGGTGAACCCGACGTGAAGGTCGGTGTAAGAAAACTCCAAGATGGGGGATTCTTTAGGAGATACTCTATAGTAGTTGGTGTGCATACTACAACAGACTCATCAAAAACAAATCCAAATGTTACAACAACAAAGGCAAGACGAAGAGAAGATTGATTCCACAGCTATCAAGGCCCTAGAAGAAGTTGGGCGTGAATTCAAACAATTTAATGGTCAAAATTTCTCTATATTTATTCATTTGTATATTGAAAAAATGCTATTATTTGGTATATCATAACATGCATGGAGCCGTTATTTTGCTAGGCAAGCCAAGCATGGTCTCAAAGAATCCATGGTCCCTACGCAAAGATTTCTTTTTAGAAGACTTTGGCCTAATGATGAAGAAAAGTTTCATTGATTGGGTTGAGAAACCCAACAAAGGTATAGCTGCAACAGATTTATATCATGAATTTGAAAGTAAATTTGGACAACTTGATGCTCAAGACCAACA
This sequence comes from Lygodium microphyllum, assembly GCF_053477565.2. Classification (NCBI taxonomy): domain Eukaryota; kingdom Viridiplantae; phylum Streptophyta; class Polypodiopsida; order Schizaeales; family Lygodiaceae; genus Lygodium; species Lygodium microphyllum. The sequence continues at coordinate 1,658,554 of NC_141158.1, forward strand.
AATAATGGAAGGTCAGAAGAGTGAATTATTTCTTAAGGCTGTAGATCCCAATCTGCAAGAGAAGCTTGTAGATCGCCTAGAGGATGCTACCTCCAAATCAGGAATCAAGACTACATGGATAGATGTTACTGATGCAATTAACATGATTGCTCGAAGAGAGCGGATGCGACTAAGACTGGGCTCTGCTTCAACTCCAACAAATCAATGGAGCCTCTTCTACCATCAAAACCCCCTATTCCTTTAATTAATCAACCAACTCTTTCTTCTTTTGTTCCTTCTAAAAAATGATGTCATGAATGAACTCATTAAAAGCATGTGTGGCCTTCATCTGAATCTTACAGAAATTTGTTCCAAGGTGGAGAAGCTGGATATCAAAGTTGAGAAATGAGGACAATCATCAACTCAAAGACCCATGAGAGAAGACTTTAAGAGGTGCTGTATTTGGTGTGACAACTAATAACATGACAAGAGAGAGTGTTCTACCTTCCGTGAGGCTAAAGCACAGAAGCTCGTCTTTTGGAAATACGGAAAAATTCATGTAATTGAAACTGGACTTCAACTACTAGAGCCAAATTTTGGCAATGGTGGAATGAAGAAAAGATTAGAAGAATTAGCTATAAATAAAGCTTACGCAGCAATTAATGCAGCTACCTATGGGCTACAAATTGAGCCAACTAAATCAAATTTGAAAGCATGTAAAGCTAATGTGCAATCTGAAGAATGGATGCAGACATTAGATCAAATGGAATGTGGCAAAGTAGGTAAAGATGATTTGACTAACGCAAGTGAGTGCATTCAGGGAATAATTGGTTGGAAAGAACCAATAGATTCTTTTTCCACCTTTGCACATTTGGCTGACATTAAACACAAAGAAGTCTTGATTGAAGAAAAGAGAAGATGAACATGGGCCTTCCTCTTCTGGCCCTCCAAAATGGGTAACTAGAAGAATTCCTGAACAACCAAAGCCTGTTAAAAATATAATCTCGGATCAAGAGATGGAAGGTATGCCATAAACAAAGAAGACCGAAGGAAAGAAGAAAGGCAAGCAGCTAGGCTACAAATTGTAATCTGACATAGAAACTGTAACCACTCTCAAAAAGTCCTAAAGAACAAATTATGGGAAGTAAAATTGAGTTTACCTTAGGCAAAATTATTGGGATTGCCAAACGTGAATTTCATGATGTAATTTATAATGTACTCAAAAGAAAAAGACAATATGTTGGTGATGAAGCTGAAGAAATAGTGCATGCTTTTTTGCAAGCTCTTTTCGAGTCATTGCGCAGGGAGGAAGAGAAGCTGACTACACAAGGAATTCAGCTTGAAGCAGTTAAAGAATTAATTGTAGCAATTGAAGTTAAAGATAAAGAAAGCATGAATGCAAAAATAAAAGAAGTAAAGGCTGAAAATGTAATGGTTGGTTGGTCCAAACCAATGGGCAGTCTACCCCACAAAAAGGAGGTCGTCTACAGCACATGCATGATGAGGAAGAAGCCCAATTCATTCCAAGCAGTCACTACTCCCGTACACATTGGGCAAGAGTAACAATGGAGACAATCGTCAAAATTGGAGAAAAAGAAATACCATGTATTGCACTCTTAGACCATGGTTCTAAGATAAACATCATGGCAAGGAGTCTCTATGAAAGCAGCGGATGGCCCATAGATGTTGATCCAGGCTGGCAAATGAGAGCTGCAAACAACTCTTCTGGAGAGTTATATGCTGCATGTCCTAATGTGCAGGTAACTATTGGAGACATAAAAGACAATTTTCACTTCTTTGCTCAAGACTCCTATAGTTACTCTATCATTCTTGGACAACCCTACATTTTTTAAGCCTGCTTGAAAACAAAAGCTCTTGACGATGGTTCCTCCCATGCTCGAATTCAAAGCAAGGATAATGAACGAGCTGTCCAATTTCTTATTGTGTGTGTTAATCATCATCGAAACAAAGATCAGCTGTGGGATTATCTAATGGCAGAGCAATTTATTCTATGGGCAATCTATATTCATGATATGACAAATTTCAACTTTCATTAGAAAGCTGAGACATTACCACAATGAAGACACCTCTTGGATTGGTCTGCATGTGCACTCTACCACAAGGTGCAACAAACTCCGTAGCCCATATGATGAATACAATGCACAAAGTCTTAAGGGACTTTATTCCACAACTTACTCATTCATTTCTTGATGATGTACCTATCAAGGGATGTGAAGTTTATAAAAAGAATGAGGAGCTTGACAAAGATGGCTACATGACATTTGTAGTTAACCATATTCATGATTGTGGCATGATTTTAACAAAGCTGTTGGAAGAGGTTTATCTTACCCTTTCTCGAGCTAAATCAATTTTTGGAGTTGAAGAAGTCCTAGTGTTCAGACAGACGCAAACCTTCGCCAATCAAGATAGATGCCATCAGTAGAATGCAAGAAAAATGCACAAATATTTCAGAGGTGAGAATATTTCTTGGCGCATGTGTATTCTATCTCATATGGATACCACATTTTGCTCATGTAGCTGAAAATCTCTATCAATTATTAAGAAAAGGCCAAATATTATCTTGGGGTAAAGAGCATACTCTCACTATACGCAAAATAAAGAAGTTGTTAATTTCAGTCCCCACTCTAAAAAGGGCTGATTATTTAAATGGTCAACCCATCATCCTTACTATGGATACAAGTCCCATTGGGATAGGATCGGCTGTTGGCCAACAAAAACCTTGAAGGTAATAGGTATACAATTTGTTTTGGAGCAAAGGTTCTCAATGAACGTCAAAAAAGGTACGCACAAGTAAAAAGGGAATTGTGGGGAGTTGTAACAGCATTAAAGTGTGATCGTGAATACTTTATAGGTGCTTTCGTAGTGGTAGAAACTAATTGTCTTCCGCTCTTGGGCATGATTTCCAACTACTCTACACCCAACATTACTATGCTAAGATGGATTGCATATATTAAATCTCTCAACCCCAAATTAAAGCATATTGCAGGAAAGGAGAATCTAGTCTGACATGCTATCAGGAGCAAGATATGATAATGAAGAAGAGCTGATGGAAGAAGATGAAGTTAAAGAATCTATATTTGTTGAATTTCATTCCAGGACAGCTAAAAATACATTTTCAGTTGCTGCAAATACATAACCAAAGCTGAAAACTATAAGTGAAGCTAATCTTTTTAATGGTACAACATTAAGTACAACAAGAACAGAAAAGAGTACTACTGTAAATTGGAAAATAGCAATAAAGATCAAAGATTTATCTATGGATGAAGGGTGGTCAACTAGAAGCCAACATGCTCATTGCATTGCTCAAGTTCTAGTTCATTTCCTTGAAGAGATTATGAAGAATATTGGCTGAAGATCGGCCAATATTTGCACAATGAAGAAGAATGAGACTTGGACTGATGAATACTTCAAGCATATTAAGAGGAAAGCTTATGGCTTCTTTCTTAAAAATGGGCATCTATGGAAGCACGCAAAGAAGAAAAAAGGAGCTCATGTCCGAGTTTTAGGTAACAAAATATTACAACAACAAGTAATGAAGGAATTTCATGGAAGTTTGTGGGCTGGCCATAGAGACATATGGGGAACATTTATTAAAGTCAAAAGAAAATACTAGTGGCAAAACATGTACCAAGACATAGAGCATTTTTTTGAAACTTGTTATGTGTGTCAGATGTACTCTATGGTTAAGCATCAAGATGAGTTACAACCGACTTATCCTTTGTCTATACATTATAGATGGTTATTGATCTTGTAACCATGCCTACAGGGATATGGAATATGCAATATTTAGTGCTTGCAAGAGAAGACCTAACGAATCAAGTTGAAGGTAAAAATTTAACAACCAAGACCACTGAAGTTGTTTGTCACTTTTTTCTTGAAGAAGTATTTTGCAGATATGGTTGTGTCGGTAAAGTAACTACAGATAGAGGAGAGTTGGATATTGATGAGGCATGCAACTTCTTTGCTCAATTGGGTATTAATCTGGCTTTGATATCATCCTAAAACCTTGAAGGCAATGGGAAAATTGAGAGAGGACATCAGCCTATTCTCAAAGCTCTAGCAAAGTCTTGTAGAGGAAAGATCGAAGAATGGCCTAAAATGCTTCCTTTTGCATTATGGGCTAACCAGATCGAAGATTTGATAGGCAACATCAACTTCGGCCAAGAGCTATTCAAGAAAATGACTGGGTGCTTGTCTATGACAGTAGCTTAGATAGTCAATACAGTGCTTCTAGGAAGATAGCAAAGCGTTGGTTTGGCCCATATATGGTAAAGGTCATTCATGACAATGTCACATATTCATTAGTTGAATTGGATGGAACAAGAATGAAGATACCCATAGCTGGAAAAAGAATCAAGTTCTTCAAACAAAGAGAAAGTTCAACATATGAGTTATAAGACTTAGATATAATCCAAGAGCATGAAGACACGGAGAAAGAAGATGACTTCAAAGACGGAGAAGAGGACATGATAGAAGATGAAAGCAACATAAAGTGGAACATGCCGAGGATGTGCGAGTTAGGAGGGGGTGAATGTCATGAGATTCTTTGCCCATGGTCTAAACATAAAACTTTTAACCTTTATATATATCACTTAGTCACTTGAAATCTAGACATGCTACATAGAGGCTTGCCTAGTGCAATAAATCTTAAAAACCTAAGTCCACTAGCATATGGCATGGTGTAATAAAGATGGGGGCTCTCTATCTTAAAATGCAATAAATTTATCATGGGTCCTTGACAAGTTGATTGATTTTGGATACTTACTCTTAACCTTCCTTGCATTGCTTACATGAAGTTGCTATAAGTTTTGTAATTCATGCTACATATGAGATGCTATATGTGATCATGGACAATCATATGGCTTGAATGAGGCCCGGCTACATATGACAGTGACAAAGTTACTCTAAAAACATGACTCACACGTGCATTAGGAAGAAGAATCACTTAAGTTCATGAAATTTACTATGTTTGTGAGCATAGGACATTGTGTATTTCTTACACTTTACTTATGTGACTAATAAAATAGTCAAGAAAGAAGGCAAAAGGAGCAAGCTGTTTTTTCTCGTCGCATTTTTTGGGCTTTCTAGGTGCCATGGATGGAGAAGGGAGAGAGGTGTCCAAAGCCACCACAAAAAGGGGAAGTTCAAGCCATGCATCCACAAGTAATTGCAGCTGACTCCACTTGACATGTAAGTGCTACTCTTCTCATACACTAACGGAAATGGAAAGCCACTCTTGGTTGTGTAAAATAGGGTAGAACTTTGTATTTGAAGGGCAGCAGCCCATACTCAAAAAAGAGTTCTATTATGAGTCTGGAGGAGGGACTAGGCCTGACCTGTGTATGTTGAGTTTGATCTCCCATGTCAAGAGAGACATTAAACTCACTCCCTTAAGTTCTTTAAGAGTTGAATAAGGACTGTTATTGATCTTCCAATTCTACAATCTGAAGGGCTGAAGTTCATCTACTTGCTTTATTGATTAATCTTGACACATAGGACTCATTCTTGCTCTTGGAAGCCTACTGCAATCTACCATTGTAGAAGCTTTAGGAGAGGAGTGTCAAGAAGCCTTCTTGACTTGATTATGTGAAGAAAGTGGGCCGAATATTTCAACCCAAACAAAGAATTGTGGGCAACATCACTTATTTTTCTCCTCTTGAAGATTCATGATCATTTATTGGACTTACTTGACATTCATGTGCTTGTTGCAAGTTGACATTGCATAAGAATTGTGGAAGGGGTAGCAAGAGAGCATCTTGATTTCTCTATGTACATGCTTGGGGCTAATATAGGTAGCCAATAATAGGGCTGAAAAGACAATAGGAATTCCTTCTTCTATATGTTTATTTCAAGCTATCTATTGCTTGTTACATGCTCTTGAATATAGGGGTTGTTTTTGTACTTCATCAAAGTGTCTTGTTGGGAGATAGATGCCATGTACGTGGGCTGAAATAGGAAGCCCTCAAAGTGACTTGTGGACAACAATTCCTTTATTTCTCTATTGCTTCATATGGTATGATTTACACTTGTATTTGGTTGATCCATACACTCTATGTTAGAGAAAGTTTATGCTAACATCAAAGGTGAATTCCAAAAGTTTTATGGGCTGATTCGGGGCTGATATCTTCAGCCATATTCAAAGAATTAGCCACAACAGTTATCTTTTAATTCATTTCTTGCTCTACAATTGACATTTTGTCAATATATGCAAGTATTATGCACCCTATGGTAGGGTAATGTTTGAAGATCATTCATAGATACTATAAATTGAATTAAGAGGAACTCTTTCTCTTATCTTGGATATGGTAACTTAACTTTATCAAGATCTTTATTTGAAGCTCTCTTGAAGCAAAGTTATTTGTCCTACAAGCCTTGTAATTGACTCATAAGCTTTGTCCCTTATAGTTTACATTGAATGTAAACATGCAAAGTTGATCCATGCTTGAATAATGGGATGCAGAGTTGCTTTTGATACATGTACTTAACTTCATAATCCGTGATTACTCATACAATCAAGAAATCAAGCTTGGTTTAAATTAGAGCTTATGAGGTAATATGCTTATGTTCTTTGCTAAGAACATGCAGTTGGAAGCCCTGTTAAACATCTTCAAGGATTTTGCTTGAAACCTTCAACTCTTCTCTTATATGCATCATCTCTGGAGTCTAAACTCTTGAATCCCAAAAATTTCTTCTATCTCAAACCCCTGTGATTGACCGCAAAGTACCTCTTGAAATTTTAAACGTTCATTGTAATCTACTTGTCTCTTGAAGCCACATCTCCAATTATCTTGTCTAATTTTCTTGCCAAACCCTTGTGGTGACCTTCAACCCTACGCACTGTGACACTGGTAGACCCTTGTGGTTTTCTTCATTTTTGGATTTTCTTTTAGCATAGATATTTTGGTCTTCATTCTTGACCGCTTTCCTTGCATTGATCATTTGGTCCTCTTTTTCATGGTCTTTGGTTGCTACAGCATGGTAGGAGCTATGGAGGATGGAAGATGAAGACAAAGACTCATGTTCACATAGACAAAGAGAGACCAACTCTTACAGAAGATGGAAGCTTAGAATCATAAAGAAAATCTTGTGTAATGGACTGACAATGACAAAGATACTAAGTGAAAGTACGAAGCATTATGATATTGTTTTAATTCCACATAAAAGTGAAAGTCAAGTACAATGCTTTATAGTAGCTCGATAGGTACCATTCTACACCACTATGCTTATGGGATTCACGACCTCTTCCTAGACTGCTTCTAATTTCCTTGTCTACTGCTCCATACAAAGAGGCATACAAATGGATGTGATTCCCAGGATCTCAACACCCCTCCTCAATCACAACTAGAAAGGCACAAAGTGTGTAGAGGCTATAGTAAGCACGACCTGCAAAGTGTGGGCACACCACAAATATGGTAAACATCTAGAGGCTACTGTAGAAAAGGCTAAGTGTGGGTACCAAAAACATGGTGGACATCGAGAGGCTGTAAAAGGGGATTCACAAAGTGTACAAATGGTCTAATGCCAAGCTACATGAGGACTTTACAAGCTTATGATAGGAGCATCAATGGTAAACGTCTTGTAAGAATTTGGATTAAGGACCATCAGGCCCTTCTGGTTTTCTTCATTTTTGGATTTTCTTTTAGCATAGATATTTTAGTCTTCATTCTCTACCGCTTTCCTTTCATTGATTATTTGGTCCTCTTCTTCATGGTCTTTGCTTGCTAGAGCATGGCAGGAGCTGTGGAGGATGGAAGATGAAGGCAAGACTTATGTGGACATAGACAAAGAGAGACCAACTCTTACACAAGTGAATTAGGATCCAAGATGGAAGCTTGGACTCATAAAGACAATCTTGTTTAATGGACAGACAATGACAAAGACACTAAGTGAAAGTACAAAGCATCATGATATTGTATTCATTCCATATGAAAGTGATATTCAAGTACAATGCTTTATAGTGGCTGGGTAGGTACCATTCTGCAACATTGCGCTAATGGGATTTAGGATCTGAGAGCGGAGTTTTGAGCCTGGAATGTGCCGAAAATTTGCCAAAAAAATCTGAAATTTAGGGGAAAAATATTCGACATCGAAGGCGGCGGCTGTAGCTAGGACAATTTTAAGCACCAAGTGAAAGACAACTTTTAAAAGGCGCTCGGGCGACACTTGTGGATTTTTGATAATTTTTTCGACTACCGTGCGGGATGCCCGGAGCTGCCAGTCAGTGCCTGATTTGAACGCGCAGGATTTTTTAGAGGTCAAATCGGAGTCCAGACGCGAAAGAGGCCAAAAATTGGCCAAATTTGAAAAGGTGGACAAAATTTAGGCCAAAAGGGGGTGCCCTTTGGGAGGAGGCATCCCCCTACCCTCATTTTTTTCATGTGGTAGCAGCATGCCATCATCAGAAATGGCGCCGAAAAAAATCGCCTTCCCCCCCCCCCCCCCCCAAATCGATTTTGGGGCTGCAAGTAAGCCATGAAACAGACAATACCGGGAAACTTCTCCTTCTTCCTTGATCATATCACCGGTCCTCGCATAAGATATGGTTGGCTGAATGAAGAGATCAAAATCTAGTCTTTCTCTCTCCTGCCTCTCTCTCCTCTCTATGGACTATTCATGCGTACTATCTTGAAGGAGGAATCAGGAAGGAGATTGAAGAAAACGGTGATGGAGATTGATGGAGATGCTGAATATTGATGTGCAACATTGGATTGAGAGCAATGGAGGCTCCGTCCGCCGGTCATGTAGTCATTTAATGCGTCTCGGGTTTCGTAAAAACACGGTATGACCTTTTTTATGAAGAAAATGAAGGCTTTTTGGTATTTTATGATGGTAATGATGTTCTTATTGGATGAAAATTTGTTTGACTACTGGTTGCATCATGATTAATTGCTGTTAATCAGAGAATTTTGATTTTGCAATGATTTACATGCACTATTTAATTCCCATAGAACCCGAAATGCGGTTTTTAAGCGGTAAAATAGTAGTTTTGTCGTTTTGGGTGGGTGAAATGTGTTCCTATGGGGAAAAAATGGAAAATAAATTGAATGTTAGTATGTTGAAGTGATTGGAACAAGAAAGATTGGAAAATAGCATATTTTATTGCCAAATAAATCAAGAAAATGGGAAAAATAAGGAAAAAAATAGAAATACGCTTCACAAAAATAAGGAAAAATATAATGATTGTGGATGTGTGGTAGTGGCAAAGCATGAGGTTTAGCCTCAGTTTGCTCTATCTCCTTGTCAAAGTTTGTGATTTATCGCTTTTCATACATCAGAACATGACAAAGTGAACCTCTACACCTATGCAACGAATTGAACCTCTACACCTATGCAACGAAAGCAATACCTAAACGTAGGGGGTGAGGTGTTTGAATGGTGCGATTTGCATGCTGATTATTGCTTATTTTCTGATGCACATCATGACATAGAGTTTGTTGTATTTTAATTAAGAGGATAGTAGCACAAGTGTTGTCTCTGTGCTATCCTTACATCGCCGCAACGAGTTAGTGAATGAACATTGGAAAGCCTGGTTATGCACAACACATTTCTGATTGAAAATTATGTTTGAGCACTTTAGGATCATCCATTTTTGCATGTGCATGTCAACCATGGTATCAGAATACAAAGAACTGGACACATAGCACATGTTTTCGATTATGATGACCCACGCTTGAGTGTGGAAAGGCAACCTAAGCCGTAGGATAGACGTTCGTTTCTTGGGAGATTATTTGGTAAGGACACATGGTATCTCCTGGAATACTTTCAAAATGAAAGAGTGGAGTTTAGTCATTTGTTCTATATGTTGAGCAACACATCAAGGGGCTAATCCCTACGATGTAGGAGAGCTGCAGTGGGGCCGCGGTGATTCCACCAAGAGGTTGCCTCCCATGTATGTGATTATCGTGGAATTTATTGCTAGTGTGTATGGGTTCTCCCTCTGTGGAGTTTATAGAAAGGGAAACGTTGGACTACAAAACTATGAATGCATAAATTAGGCTTTAGGACAGTTCGTCTTTAGCAGCAGATAGACGCTCCTAGCCCATGAGGCCGTGAGGGTGTGTTTGTATGTTATGAGCATGAGGTCCGACTACAGTGGGGCCGCAGTGATTCCACCGAGAGGTTTCCTCCCATGTATGTGATTATCGTGGCATTTATTGCTAGTGTATATGGGTTCTCCCTCTGAGTTTATAGAAAGGAAAACATTGGACTACAAAACTATGAATGCGTAGATTAGGCTTTAGGACAGTTCGTCTTTAGCAGCAGATAGACGCTCCTGGCCCACGAGGCCGTGAGGGTGTGTTTGTCTGTTATGAGCATGAGGTCCGACTAGTGCCATAGCCAGTGCTGGCCCATTTGAGGTCCCATCAATGGTGTGTCTGCCGGGAGCTGCCAACAATTGGTGGTTCTCGAATCTAGGGTTTTTAGGGACCAAAAAGTTGGTTTATGTCCTGTGACAAGGACCGTCAAGCTGAAATACAAAAAGAAAAACGTGCTGAGAGGGCTAGACGGCGGTTAGAGATTGTAAGACACTATTGTCCTCAAAGGAGTAGCCCGATACGCATAAGAGGCAGTGGTCTTAGTAACCCAATTTCTGCACATAGTCCTTTAGGTGCAGAAGGAAGTGCAAGTTCTTCCTCTCTTCCACCAAGTCAACCCACTTCAAGTGGGGGTGTGATCCCATCAGTCCAAACTCCTATTGTCAATCCGATTGTCGTCATGGCACAACCCATTGCAATTCCTGCAAGGATGCTGAATCTGCCAGATTTAGGAGTTCCTTTGACCATTTTTAATGGGTTAGCCGAAGAAGATGTGGAGTTTTACATTTGTGAATTCCAGAGATTAATGTTTTATTACCACATCCAAGATGGGGGACATCTTATGATGTTCTTTAATATGACGTTAAAAGGAAGGGCTGCAGTATGATATCATAGCATAGAGACTGAAACCATCACTACAATCAACCAATTTTATGTAGCTTTCCGAGAAGAATATGCCCCTGAAGGAGGTGGCCAATATTGGTTGCATGTTTTGAATGTAACATGCCAAGAATCCCATGAGAATGTGAAAGCCTATGCCAAGAAGCTTAAGGAAGTGTTTCGTAAGTTACAAACTTACATTCATATTCCGCCGGCTGCCCAATTGCAATACTTATTGCATGGATTGGATTTCAATATTCAGGTACAATTGAGCAGTGTGTCTTTGGTTGATATAGACACCGCCATCACGCGGGTAGAAGGAGTAGAGTCACGATTACAGACGGCCTACTCCTCTCGAATAAATCTTAATGCGGGTCTAGTACTTGGAGGCAATTTACCATTGATGAATGGAAGTCAAAGGATGCCTATGAATAATCCTAATGGGAGAGGAAGCATGGTTCAAAATGTACCTTTGCTGCCAGCTTCTCCCAGTGTGACTATGCCTATGGCTAGCTCCTCCCAGTGTGACTATGCCTATGGCCAGTCAGTTGGCTCCACCAAATGCTGGAGGCCAAGCTTCGAACCCTAATGTTGTTCATGTGAGTCAACAACCAATGCCCAATCAAATTGTTAGGCCAATGGAATGACGGATAGACAATCAAGGCTATGAGTCGAGTGCATCTAATGTCCTTGGCGAAGTTAAGGATATGATGAAGCACTACACCGACATGATTTTTGAACAATATCAGCAAATAGCTGTTGACGTCAATTTCCTAAAGAAGTTGCAGAATCTGATAGGGAGTCGACGCCCTAAAGAGGGTGGTCCCTTAAGATTCAGTTGTAAGTGGTGTGGCGGACAACATTTCCCTAGAAACTGTCCAAATGTTAAATGTGATATTTGTGGGAAGTCGGGCCACTTAGCCGCTACCTGTTGGAGTAAGATTAGTTCCCTCCAACAAGGGAGTAAACAGCCAGGTCCAGTTAATCATAGAGCACAAGGTAATAACCTCCAGCAAAATGATGGACCAAGACAAATACTGCAAAGGGGAAAGACCACTATAGAGGAGTTGCAACAAGGCAATGGAGTCAGCCTTATCGAGGCTGTACGCGTCAATGGCACTGAAACCTCTAATCTACGAGCCGTGACAAGAGGCCAAAAGGCTAAAGAGGGTGATAAAGATAATGCAAAACCGGTCGAGGAAAACCCTAAGCAAGGGGATAAGGGGATGCAAGTCCTGAATCCTGGCGTGGAAGGTGGACCTCTAAGGCTTTTTGACAAAAAAAGTCGATCTTAAGAAGGATGAGGAAGTGCCAAGAAAGAAGGCAAGAGCTAAAAAAGAAGTACCAAAGCCGGTCCCGAGACCAAAAGAAAGAATGTTTTGGCGAGAAAATGGAGCTTTGGCTACCTATCATGATTTTGATTTAGCAATTTCTCTTTGCAAAGTCAAACCAGATGTAAACCTCTTACAGTTGATTAAATTATCTCCAGGAGTACGCAAGGAATTCAAGAAGATCATGCGTATTGGGTATATTGTAGAACATTTGGGCATAGCACGAGTAGGGGAAGATTGGTTTGATAATGCTGAAAAGAATTCCCTAGGGTTCCAGCATACGTAGATGGAATATTAGTGGAGCATGCTATCATAGACACTGGGTCCTCCGTCAATATCATGAGTTCAGAGTTGATGGAGAGGTTGGGTCTAGGCATCCAAAAAGACGGCTCCATCCTTCTTAGAATGGCTGATGATAGTCTAAGGTAACCAGAAGGTTGCGTTACTAAAGTCCATGTTACAATGGCAAGTGTAGAATGCTTCTTGGACTTTAGGGTGATAAGATTTGCACGACCTCCGAGCTATCGAGTCTTGCTAGGCAGGCCTTGGATCTTACGAATAGACTGTCAAGTCGATATACCCGCCGATCGAGTGGTTCTAGGTAGAGGTGCTAATCAAGTAATAGTCGATGCTTACCCTGAGTCGCCTTAGAGTGAGAGAGCTCCTTTATCCTCTACTGAATTAGAAACAGTAGATGATCCATCTGGTAGTGAGATATCATCCAGTGATGAACCTAAAGAGGGGTTCACTACAGAGGATATTTATCATATAACTCTAAATGAGCCAATAGAGCCGCAAGATAGGATAAGAGACGCAGATGTGATTGAGTTGGACCTTGGCATGCCGAATGATTCGTGGCCAATTAAATTAGGTTCCATGCTCAGTTCAGCAAAAAGGGAGGACTATGTGTCCTTGATTCAAGAATTCCGCGACATCTTTGCTTGGAGTTATGATGAGTTGAGAGGCATTCCTCCCAGCATGGCTGTTCATACTATTCCTGTAAAAGAAGGCAATCGTCCTGTGCGTTAGAAGGTAAGGCGTATGCCTTTTGAATTGAGGGACCGGGCTGTTTGAGGAGTTACAGAAGTTACGAAAAGCTAGTTTAATCTTCCCTATACATCACACAAAATGGTGTTCACCAGTTGTTATCAGGAAGAAGAAAAACAACCAAATCCAACTATGTGTAGATTTTAGAGAGCTGAATAAGTAGATAGTTAAGGATTACTACCCGTTGCCATTTGTTGACCAAATTTTGGATCAATTAGTGGGTAGGGAAATATATTCTTTTATGGATTGCTTTGCAGGATACAACCAGATGGCAATTGCAGAAGGGGACAAGTTAAAAACAACTTTCATTATTGTCTTTGATACTTTTGCATACCATGTGATGGCCTTTGGATTATGCAATGCACCTGGATCATGGAAACAAACAGCAAACAAGACCTTTGGCGACATCTCCCTAGATGAGTTGAAAGTATTTATCGATGACCTGGGGGTAGCCATTGTAAGGGAAAGGATGCTGATTATCTTAAGAAAGTGTTTTGAGCACTGCAGATAATTTTGTATCGCTCTTAACCCATGGAAGTGTGTCTTTGGAGTGCCTTATGGGCTATTGCTAGGCCATGTGGTCAGTTCAGTAGGAATTGCAAACTGACCCTAAAAAGATCAAGGTTATAGTCGCTATGAGTCCACCATACACTCCGAAAGAGGTACATAGCTTTCTGTCATCGGTAGGGTACTATCGGAGGTTTATAAATGCCTTGGCAGAAAGGAAGTTGCCATTAACGAACTTATTATCCTTTAGATGTCTATTTGTATGGAGCGACCCTTGTAAGGTAGCTTTCGAGGATGTGAAACAGGAGCTAGTAAAAGCACCAGTTTTAAAAGCACCTAAAAGAGGCGAGGTATTTTACATATTTTCAGCAGACACCATGCATAGTATCAGCCTACTCTTTAGCCCAAATCTGGGAGGAAAAGTGGTATCATCCGATAGCTTTTGCTAGTTGAAAATTGGGCATATCAGAAATTAACTACACCTACATGGAGAAGTTGTGCCTTGCGATGGTCTTTGCAACTAAAAAATCGAGGCACTACATCCTCTATGAGAAGGTAGTTTTCTATACGAAGGCGGAAGGGCTTAGATTGCTTATGAATAAGCTACAACCGCCTGATCGTTTGGCAAAGTGGTTAATCACTTTGCAGAAGTTTGATTATGAGATTAAGAGTAAGCCACCGAGGTTGCCGGGTATTGTGGAATGCCTTGTGGATTTCGGGGAGTGGAAAGAGACTTTGGTTGAAGGAAGTGATATCGAAGAAATGTTTAAAATTGATACAGCTTCTATCCCATCTTGGTATGCTGCTATCACACATTATCTATCAATGGGAGAGACTGGAGCTGGTTTATCAAAATCTGAAAAGAGGAAAATCAGACAACAGGCTTTGAAGTTTTCCTTGATCGTAGGAACACTATATCGGCAGGGTGTTGATGATATCTATCGCCGATGTGTGATGCGTGACGAGGTTCCTTTCATCTTGGAAGAGTGCCATGACTCTACGTGTGGAGGGCACTTCGCTGGATGATTGACTGCACAAACAGCTTTAAGAGCTAGGTATTGGTGGCCGTCCATCTTCCAAGATTCCTTTGAGTACGTTAAGAGATGTGATACCTATCAAAGACATGACAACAGAGAGAATAGGAAACGCCCACTTACGCCTATCATGGCTATCCTTCCATTTGAGAAGTGGGGCATTGACTTTGTGGGTCCTATCACCCCATCGTCTACTACTCAGAAGAGGTACATTATAGTAGCAACTGATTATTTCATAAATAGTCAGAAGCACGGGAGACGAGGCAGGACAATGCAAAAGAGACTGCAAGTTTCCTTTTAGAGCAGATTATCTGCCGTTTCGGTCCACCGAAGGAACTAGTGTCAGACCGTGGAACCCACTTTTTGAATAAAGTGATCAAAAGGCTGAATGAAGCTTGGCAAATCAAGCATAACAAAATGACCCCCTATAATCCGCAAGCCAACGGGCAAGTCGAAAGTACTAATAAGCAGCTTGTGGATATCTTGTCTAAAATAGTCTCGGAGAAGAAACGAGACTGGGACGGAAAGTTCTATGTGGCAGTATGGGCATACAATACAACGTTCAAGCGAGCTACGGGCCATACTCCATTTAAATTAGTTTATGGGGAAGAGTGTGTGTTACCCCTCGAAATGGAGTTTCCAACCATACGGTTTGCAATAAACCACTCGTGGGGAGACGAGGATGCACTCTTTGAACATTTCACAACGATAGCCCACCTGGATGAGCTGAAATTGAAGCAATTGCATGACCTTAAAGCAAAGAAGTATACCTTTAAAAAAGGGCAATTAGTTCTGTACTACGATGTGTGTAGGGAGCTATTTCCAGGGAAGCTAGAACCTAGATAGGATGGCCCCTACAAGATTGTCAGGATAGGAAAAAATAGGTCTACGGCTCTACTAGCTGATTTGCAGGGAGTAGAATTTAAATATAAGGTTAATCTTAATAAGATTAAACCTTATTATTTCTAAGTATGCTAACATGGAGAAATGCATTGCAGGTCCATGCTGGGGCTGATTTGAGACTTGCAAAAGAGCTTAAAGCTAGCTGATGGGGCGGTTAATCCCTTATTTGGAGCACCCATATCTGGAGTAGAGATACCATCAGAGGAAACTTATTTGGTGGAGCAAAGGATACAAAGTGATTGAGCAAGAAGATGAAACTTTTGTGTGGGAGATCAAAGTCTTCTGCCATCACTGCTTAGGAATGTTGACAAGTATCCCTGTTGAGTTTAATAAAGAAGGTGGGATGGAGCCATCAATTAATCCTCTAAACATGTTAAATTTTGACTATCATAATTACGAATAGAGAAGTTCGTGATGGCAGGCTGTGTAAACCCATTGTGGACGTACACATTATATTTTGACGGAGCGTCCAGGGGCCCTAGTAAAAAAGGGAGTATTGGAGTAGTAATCCAAGATCCCGGACGTAGATTTATGATGAAGTTAGCTGCTTATCTCAGGATAGGATTCACTAACAACATGGCGGAGTATAAAGCCTTGATTATGGAACTGCATATTGCCAAGCAAGGTGGTATTTGGTGGTTGTTATTAAAAGGGGATTCCCATTTGATCTTGAATCAACTAGATGGGACATACACAGTGCAGAATCCCATCCTTTGTATGTATCATCGAACTGCCATGACCCTACTTGAGGAGTTTGAGAGAGTGTCTCTTCAGCTGATTCCACGTTACTGGAATCAGTTTGCGGATTCACTGGCAAACCTTGATTATGAAGAATACCTTTTCTTCAACTGTGGTCCCAGTTTGGATATTGCTATCAATAATGAGAAAAGACCCAGTCGCTTATGGGAAATGTTATCAGAGCATGCAATATATGGCAGGCGATGGTTGATATGGGTGATGCAAAGAGTAGCCAAGACCCATCTACCATTGTTATCCTGGACCCATAGGCTGATTAGACAACATGTTATACATACGCCTCTTGCTATATATGCAAGAGGGATGGGTCATAAACTTATGCATTTAGTTTAGGGCTGCGAGCCCTATTTTTCCTCCTTGGAAAGGAGCATTTAATTGTATATCTGTACTATTTCGAGGAGGGATGTGTAGCTGCTATTCTGTTTGATCTCGTTAGGCCAAGAGGGCCAGTCGTCTGTTTAGTACGGGTGCAGTTAATGGTTTCTTGTTTTCATCCTGTGCTAGACAGGTTCGAAGAAGAGCTTGGAAGGAGCCTATGTCATGCGGAGACTTCTTGTGGCCCTATCCAGGTGATATCTCTCCTTTACGAGTACCGTGTTTTTATGCTATATATGTCTGTGTACTTGTAGGGGATTTTCTTTTCTTGTTGGGGACCGGCGTCCAAGGCATGAAGTCCTAAGTTTAGGTTAGGTCTGTCTAAGGGAGGGTTGAGTAGTCGTTGCCTCCTATAAAGACATTGCCAGGCATAGAAAGACCTATTTTAGAAGGTAGTTCTAGTGACCCTGTTCTACTAGCTTGCTAGGCAGCTGTCTAGGAGTTCTTGCTTAGTTGTGAGGCAATTAGAGAAGCCTGTCGAAGGAAAAGGATGATGATAGAGAGGAAGAAACCCCGAATATCTCAACGAAAATAAATATATACAAAGGTGTGTAAAAAGGGGTTCTAATCCCTATAAAAATAGAAAAGGAAAGAAATGAAAATTTATAAGTAGTTGCTCATTGCCTTGCCAAGGCCTGGTAGGTTCCTGGGGACGGGCCGATTCTTTGTCTTCCTAGGGGTGGCATCTCGCTGGAAAAGAAGAAAGTAAGGAAGGTTGGAGCAAAAATAAAAGTGAGCATCAGAAAAGGATTAAGTGCCGCCTCGCAAGGGCTTGGTAGGTTCTTGGATACCGAGACAGGACCCGATGCCGATGCCCTGTTCTCCTTGGGTCACTACGCTCAGCTCCCTCCTTTTTACATGCCCGAGTATGGGGGAATAAAAACCTAAAAGAAGAAATGTGCTAAAAGGAAATACTTCTTAATCAGGCTATAGGAGTCCTCGTCTAGTAGGAGCTTTTTGGGTGTGTTGTCCTTAGTTAGGTCGGTAGTTCAGACCACCACTTAGGGTGACCTCTTTAATAGTTCTTTTTAGTTTGGCCGTGTTGGAGTAGTCGGTTAGTGACTAGCTTCGGACCTTCTATCAAATTACGCTAGGCCTACTCCTTGTGGATTTCGTGCCTTGGTTTTTTCAAGGGGTAGGGTGAGCATTGTGCTGTGGTTTAATATGTATCTATTTTGTATCAGCTTGATGCTTCCTTTGGTTGTTTTGTGCAGATCTATTGCGGGATTCGACGGGCTGAGTCGCCCTATCCCATGGTCGCCAATGAGAGAGGAGTTTTGATCCCGGAATGTGCCTAAAATTTGCCAAAAAATTCAAAATTTAGGAAAAAAATATTCGACATCGAAGGCGGCGGCTGTAGCTAGGACGATTTTAAACACCAAGTGAAAGACAGCTTTTAAAATGCGCTCGAGCGACACTTGCGGATTTTTGATAATTTTTTTGACTGCCGTACGGGATGTAGGGAGCTGCTAGTGAGTACAGGATGCCAAGACAAACGCGCAGGATTTTTTAGAGGTCAACCGGACGCGAAAGAGGCCAAAAATTGGCCAAATTTGAAAAGGTGGACAAAACTTAGGCCAAAAGGGGTGCCCTTTGGGAGGAGGCACCCCCCTCATTTTTTTCACATGGCGGAAGCACACCATCATCAGAAATGGCGCCCAAAAAATTGCCTTGCCCCCCTCCCCCACAAATCGATTTTGGGGCTGCAAGTAAGCCATGAAACAGAGAATACATGGCAACTTCTCCTTCTTCCCTGATCATATCACCGGTCCTCACGTGAGATATGGTTGGCTGAATGAAGGGATCAAAATCTAGTCTTTCTCTCTCCTTCCTCTCTCCTCTCTATGGGCTATTCATGCGCACTATCTTGAAGGAGAAATCGGGAAGGAGGTTGAAGAAAACGATGATGGAGATTGATGGAGATGCTGAAGATTGATGTGCAACATTGGATTGAGAGAAATGGAGGCTCCGTCCGTTGGTCATGCAGTCATTTAATGCATCTCGGGTTTTGTAAAAACACGTTATGACCATTTTTATAAAGAAAATGAAGGGTTTTTGGTATTTTATGATGGTAATGATGTTCTGATTGGATGAAAATTTGTTTGAGTGCTGGTTGCATCATGATTAATTTCTTTTTATCAGAAAATTTTGATTTTCAATGATTTACATGTGCTATTTAATTCCCGTAGAACCCGAAATGCAGTTTTTAAGCAGTAAAATGGTAGTTTTGTCGTTTCGGGTGGGTAAAATATGTTCCTATGGGGAAAAAATGGAAAATAAATTGAATGTTAGTATGTTGAAGTGATTGGAACAAGAAAGATAAGAAAATAGCATATTTTATTGCCAAATCAATCAAAAAATTAAAAAAATAAGGGAAAAAATAGAAATACGCTTCACAAAAATAAGGAAAAATATAATGATTGTTTGTGGATGTGTGGTAGTGGCAAAGCATGAGGTTTAGCCTCAGTTTGCCCTATCTCCTTGTCAAAGTTTGTGATTTATCGCTTTTCATACATCAAAACATGACAAAATGAACCTCTACACCTATGCAATGAAAGCAATACCTAAACATAGGGGGTGAGGTGTTTGAATGGTGCGATTTGCGTGCTCATTATTGTTGATTTTATGATGCACATCATGACATAGAGTTTGTTGTATTTTAATTAAGAGGATAGTAGCAGGAGTGTTGTCTCTGTGCTATCCTTACATCACCGCAACAAGTTAGTGAGTGAGCATTGGAAAGCCTGGTTGTGCACAGCACGTTTCTGATTGAAAATTATGTTTGAGCACTTTAGGATCATCCATTTTTGCATGTGCATGTCAACCATGGTATCAGAATACAAAGAACTCGACGCATAGCACCTGTTTTCGATTATGATGACCCATTATTGAGTGTGGAAAGGCAACCTAAGCCATAGGATAGACGTTCGTTTCTTGGGAGATTATTTGGTAAGGACACATGGTATCTCCTGGAATACTTTCAAAATGAAAGAGTGGATTTTGTTCGTTTGTTCTATATGTTGAGCAACGCATCAAGGGGCTAATCCGTGTGATGTAGGAGAGCTGCAGTGGGGCCGCGGTGATTCCACCGAGTGGTTGCCTCCCACATATGTGATTATCGTGGCATTTATTGCCAGTGTGTATGGGTTCTTCCTCTGTGGAGTTTATAGAAAGGGAAACGTTAGACTACAAAACTATGAATGCATAGATTAGCCTTTAGGATAGTTCGTCCTTTAGCAACAGATAAATGCTCGTGGCCTGCGAGGCCGTGAGGGTGTGTTTGTCTCTTATGAGCATGAGGTCCGGCTATTGCCATAGCTAGTGCTGGCCCATTTGAGGTCCCATCAAGATCTCTTCCTAGACTACTTGTTATTTCCTTGCTTATTACTCCATACAAAGAGGCATACAAATGGATGTGATTCCCAAATTCTCAACACCCCTCCTCAATCACAACCAAAAAGGCACAAAGTGTGTAGAGGTTATAGTAAGCATGACCTACAAAGTGTGGGCACACCACAAACATGGTAAACATCCAGAGGCTGTCACAGACAAGGCTAAGTGTGGGTACCAAAAACATGCTGGACATCGAGAGGCTATAAAAGGGGATTCACAAAGTGTACAAATGGTCTAATGCCAAGCTACATGAGGACTTTACAAGCTTATGATAGGAGCATCAATGGTAAGTACATACAATAAAAAAGTCTTGTAAGAATTTGGATTAAGGACCAACAAGCCCTTGTGGTTTTCTTCATTTTTGGATTTTCTTTTAGCATAGATATTTTGGTCTTCATTCTCTATTGCTTTCCTTTCATTGATTATTTGGTCCTCTTCTTCATGGTCTTTGCTTGCTAAAGCATGGCCGGATCTATGGAGGATGGAATATGAAGGCAAGACTCATGTTGACATAGACAAAGAGAGACCAACTCTTACACAAGTGAATTAGGATCCAAGATGGAAGTTTGGAGTCATAAAGACAAACTTGTGTAATGGACACACAATGAAAAAGACACTAAGTGAAAGTACAAAGCATCATGATATTGTATTCATTCCATATGAAAGTGATAGTCAAGTACAATGCTTTATAGTGGCTGGGTAAGTACCATTATGCAACATTGTGCTTATGGGATTTAGGATCTCTTCCTAGACTACTTGTGATTTCCTTCCTTATTTCTCCATACAAAGAGGCATACAAATGGATGTGATTCCCAAATTCTCAACACCCCTCCTTAATCACAACCAAAAAGGCACAAATTGTGTAGAGGTTATAGTAAGCATGACCTACAAAGTGTGAGCACACCACAAACATGGTAAACATCCAAAGGATGTCACAGAAAAGGCTAAGTGTGGGTACCAAAAACATGGTGGACATCGAGAAGCTGTAAAAGGGGATTCACAAAGTGTACAAATGGTCTAATGCCAAGCTACATGAGGACTTTACAAGCTTATGATAGGAGCATCAATGGTAAGTACATACAATAAAAAAGTCTTGTAAGAATTGGGATTAAGGACCAGCAGGCCCTTATGGTTTTCTTCATTTTTGGATTTTCTTTTAGCATAGATATTTTGGTCTTCATTCTCTACCGCTTTCCTTTCATTGATTATTTGGTCCTCTTCTTCATGGTCTTTGCTTGCTAGAGCATGGCAGGAGCTATGGAGGATGGAAGATGAAGGCAAGACTCATGTTGACATAGAGAAAGAGAGACCAACTCTTACACAAGTGAATTAGGATCCAAGATGGAAGCTTGGACACATAAAGACAATCTTGTGTAATGGACAGACAATGAAAAAGACACTAAGTGAAAGTACAAAGCATCATGGTATTGTATTCATTCCATATGAAAGTGATAGTCAAGTACAATGCTTTATAGTTGGCTGGGTAGGAACCATTCTGCAACATTGTGCTTATGGGATTTAGGATCTCTTCCTAGACTGCTTGTGATTTCCTTGCTTATTGCTCCATACAAAGAGGTATAAAAATGGATGTGATTCCCAGAATGGAAGATGAAGACAAGACTCATGTTGACATAGAGAAAGAGAGACCAACTTTTACACAACTGAATTAGGTTCCAAGATGAAAGCTTGGACTCATAAAGACAATCGTGTGTAATGGACAGACAATGACAATGACATTAAGTGAAAGTACAAAGTGTCATGATATTCTATTCGTTCCATATGAAAGTGATAGGAAAGTATAATGCTTTATAGTAGTCGGGTAGAAACCATTATGCACTATTATTCTTATGGCATTGAGGATTTCTTCCTAGACTGCTTGTGATCTCCTTGCCTAGTGCTCCATACAAAGAGGCATACAAAGGGATGTGATTGCCAGATTCTCAACATCCCTCCTCAATCACAACTAGAAAGGCAAAAAGTGTGTAGAGGCTTTAGTAAGCATGACCTGCAAAGTCTGGGCACACCACAAACATGGTAAACATCCAGAGGCTCTCGCACAAACGGCTAAGCATATGTACCAGAAACATGGTGGACATCGAAAAGCTATAAAAGTGGACTCACAAAGTGTAGAGAGGCTATAATGCTAGGGTACATGAGGAGTTTACAAGTTTATGATAGGAGCATCAATGGCAAGAACATACAATAAGAAAGTCTAGGAACAATTTGGGGTCAAGGACCAACAGGCCCTTGTGGTTTTCTTCATTTTTGTATTTTCTTTTAGCATAGATATTTTCATCTTCATTCTCTACCACTTTCATTGCATTGATTATTTGGTCCTCTTCTTCATGGTCTTTGCTTGCTAGAGCATGGAAGGAGCTCTGGAGAATGAAAGATGAAGACGAGACTCATGTTGACATAGACAAAGAGAGACCAACTGTTACACAAGTGAATGAGGTTCGAAGATGGAAGCTTGGACTCATAAAGACAATCTTGTGTAATGCTCAAACAATGATAAAGACATTAAGTGAAAGTACAAAGCATCATGATATTGTATTCATTGGTGGACATCGAGAGGCTGTAACATGGGACTCACAAAGTGTATAGAGGCTATAATGCGAGGCTACATGAGGAGTATACAAGCTTATGATAGGAGCATCAATGGAAATTACATATAATAAGAAAGTCTAGTAATAATTTGGGTCAAGGACCGGCAGGCCCTTGTGGTTTTCTTCATTTTTCGATTTTCTTTTAGCATAGATATTTTGGTCTTCTTTCTCTACCCATTTCCTTGCATTGATCATTTGGTCCTCTTCTTCATGGTCTTTTCTTGCTAGAGCATAGAAGGACCTATGGAGGATGGAAGATGAAGACAACACTCATGTTGGGATAGACAAATAGAGACCAACTATTACACAAGTGAATTAGGTTCCAAGATGGAAGCTTAGACTCATAAAGAAAATATTGTGTAATGGACTAACAATGATAAGGACACTAAGTGAAAGTACCAAGCATCATGATATTATATCCAGTCCATATGAAAGTGATAGTCAAGTACAATGCTTTATAGTAGCTCAGTAGGTACAATTCTGCACCACTATCCTTATAAGATTCACGACATCTTCCTAGATTTCTTGTGATTTCCTTTCCTATTGCTCCATACAAAGAGGCATACAGAAGGATGTGATTCCCAGGTTCTCAACACCCCTCCTCAATCACAACTAGAAAGGCATAAAGTGTGTAGATGCTTTAAGAAGCATGACCTACAAAGTGTGGGCAAACCACAAACATGGTAAACATCCAAAGCTGTCGAAGAAATGGCTAAATGTAGGTACCACAGAAACATGGTGGACATTGAGAGGCTGTAATAGGGGACTCACAAAAAAAGAGAGACTGTAATGCCAGGCTACATGACAAATTTACAAGCTTATGATAGGAGCATCAATGGCAAGTACATACAATAAAAAAGGCTTGGGTTAATGACTGGTAGGCCCTTGTGGTTTTCTTCATTTTTGGATTTTATTTTACCATAGATATTTTGGTCTTCATTCTCTACCACTTTCCTTGCATTGATCATTTGGTCCGCTTCTTCATGGTCTTTGCTTGCTAGAGCATGGCAAGACTCATGTTGGCATAGACAAAGAGAGACCAACTGTTACACAAGTAGATTAGCTTCCAAGATGGAAGCTTGGACTCATAAAGACAATCTTGTGTAATGGATTGACAATGATAAGGACACTAAGTGACAGTATAAAGCATCATGATATTGTGATCATTCCATATGAAAGTGATAGTCAAGTATAATGCTTTATAGTAGCTGGGTGGGTACCATTCTGCACCACTATGCTTATGGGATTCAAGACCTTTTCCTAGACTTCTTGTGATTTCCTTGCCTACTCCTCCATACAAAGAGGCATACAAATGGATGTGATTGCCAGATTATCAATACCCCTCCTCAATCACAACCAGAAAGGCACAAAGTGTGTAGAGGCTTTAGTAAGCTGTAATGGACAAACAATGAAAAAGACATTAAGTGAAAGTAAAAAGCATCATCATACTGTATTTATTCCATATGAAAGTGATAGTCAAGTATAATGCTTTATAGTAGATGGGTACGAACCATTCTACACCACTCTGCTTATGGGATTCAAGACCTCTTCCTAGACTACTTGTGCTTTCCTTGCCTACTCTTCCATACAAAGAGGTATAAAAATGGACGTGATTACCAGATTCTCAACACCCCTCCTCAATCGCAATCGGAAAGGCTCAAAGTGTGTAGAGTCTTTAGTAAGCATGACCTACAAAGTGTGGGTACACCACAAACATGGTAAACATCTACAGGCTATTGAAGAAAGGCCTAAGTGTGGGTACCAAAAACATGGTGGACGTCGAGAGGCTGTAATAGGGGACTCAAAAAGTGTAGAGAGGCTGTAATGCCAGGCTACATGAGGAGTTTACAAGCTTATGATAGGAGCATCAATTGCAAGTACATACAATAAAAAATTCTAGTAAGAATTTGGGTCAAGGACCAGTAGGCCCTTGTGGATTTCTTCATTTTTGGATTTTCTTTTAGCATAGATATTTTGGTCTTCATTCTCTACCATATTCCTTGCATTGATCATTTGTTCCTCTTTTTCATGGTCTTTGCTTCCTAAAGTATGGAAGGAGCTATGGAGGATGAAAGATGAAGACAAGACTCATGTTGACGTCAACAAAGAGAGACCAACTATTACACAAGTGAATTAGGTTCCAAGATGGAAGCTTGGACTCATAAAGACAATATTGTATAATGTACTGACAATGAAAAAGACACTAATTAAAAGTACAAAGCATCATGATATTGTATTCATTCCATATGAAAGTGATAGTCAAGTACAATGCTTTATAGTAGCTGGGTAGGTGCCATTCTGCACCATTGTGCTTATGGGATTTAGGACCTCTTTCTAGATTGCTTGTGATTTCCTTTACTTCTGCTCCATACAAAGAGGCATACAAATGGATGTGATTGCCAAATTTCCAACATCCCTCTTCAATCACAACCAGAAAGGCACAAAGTGTGTAGATGCTTTAAGAAGCACGACCTACAAAGTGTCGGCAAACCATAAACATGGTAAACATCCAAAGCTGTCGAAGAAATGGCTAAGTGCAAGTATGAGAAACATGGTGGACATCGAGAGGCTCTAACGGGGGACTCACAAAGTGTAGAGAGGCTGTAATACTAGTCTACATGAGCACTTAAGAAGCTTATGATAGGACCATGGCAAGTACATGCAATAAGAAAGTCTAGTAAAAATTTCAAGGTCTGGCACGCCCTTATGGCATGTTGACATAGACAAAGAGAGACCAATTGTTACAGAAGTGAATTAGGTTCCAAGATGGAAGCTTGGACTCATAAACACAATCTTGTATAATGGAGTGACAATGACAAAGACACTAAGTGAAAGTACAAAGAATTATGATATTGTATTCATTCCATATGAAAGTGATAGTCAAGTACAATGCTTTACAGTAGCTGGGCAGGTACCATTCTGCACAACTGTGGTTATGGGATTCAAGATCTCTTCCTAGACTTCATTGTGATTTCCTTGCCTATTGCTCCATAAAAAGAACCATACAAATGGAAGTGATTGTCATATTCTCAACATCCCTCCTCAATAACAACTAGAAAGGCACAGAGTATGTAGAGGCTTTAATAAGCACAACCTGCAAAGTGTGGGCACACAACAAACATGGTAAACATCTAGAGGCTGTTGCAGAAAAGGCCAAGCGAGGGTACCAAAAACATCGTGGATATCAAGAGGCTATAATTGGGAACTCACAAAGTGTAGAGAGGCTTTAATTCGAGGCTACATGAGGAGTTTACAAGCTTATGATAGGAGCATCAATGGCAAGTACATATAGTAAAAAATTCTAATAAAAATTTGGGTCAAGGATCGAAAGGCACTTATGCTTTTCTTCATTTCACGATTTTCTTTTAACATAGATATTTTGGTCTTTATTATCTACCTCTTGCCTTACATTGGTCATTTGGTCCTCTTCTTCATGGTCTTTGCTTTTGCTAGAGCATCGGAGGAGCTATGGACGATGGAAGATGAAGACAAGACTCATGTTGACATCAATAAAGAGAGACCAACTGTTACACAAGTGAATTAGGTTCCAAGATGGAATCTTGGACTCATAAAGACAATCTTGTATAATGGAATGACAATGACAAAGACATTAAGTGAAAGTACAAAGCATCATGATATTATATTCATTCCATATGAAAGTGATAGTCAAGTACAATGCTATATAGTAGTTGGGTAGATACCATTCTGCACCACTATGCTTAAAGGATTCAAAACCTCTTCCTAGATTGCTCGTGTGCCTATTGCTCCATACAAAGAGGCATACCGATGGATGTGATTGCCAGATTCCCAACACCCCTCCTAAATCACAACGAGAAAGGCACAAAGTGTGTAGAGGCTTTAGTAAGCACGACCTGCAAAAGTGCGAGCACACCACAAACATGGTAAACATCCAAAGGCTCTCACAGAAAAGGCTAAGTAAAAACATGGTGGACATCGAGAGGCTATAAGCGGGGACTCACAAAGTGTAGAGAGGCTTTAATGCTAGGCTACATGAGGATTTAACAAGCTTATGATAGAAGAATCAATGGCTTGTACATACAATAAGAAAGTCTAGTAAAAATTTTGGTCAAGGATCCGCACGCCTATGATGGCATGTTGAAATAGACAAAGAGAGACCAACTGTTACACAAGTGAATTGGGTTCAAAGATGGAAGCTTGGACTCATAAACCCAATCTTGTATAATGGACTGACAATGGTAGAAACACTAAGTGAAAGTACAAAGCATCATGATATTGTACTCATTCCTTATGAAAGTGATAGTGAAGTACAATGCTTTATAGTAGTTGAGTAGGTACCATTCTGTACCACTGTGCTTATGGGATTTAGGACCTATTCCTAGATTGCTTGTGATTTCCTTGCCTACTCCTCCATACAAAGGGGCATACAAATGGATGTGATTGCCACATTCTCAACACCCCTCCTCAATCACAACCAAAAAGGCACAAAGTGTGTAAAGGCTTTAGTAAGCACAACGTACAAAGTGTGGGCACACCACAAACATGGTAAACATCCAAAGGCTATCACGGAAAAGGCTAATTGAGGGTACCAAAAACATGATGGACATCAAAAGGCTGTAACAGGGGACTCACAAAGTGTAGAGAGGCTATAATGCCAGGCTACATGAGGAGTTTATAAGCTTATAATAGGATTGTCAATGGCAAGTATATAAAATAAAAAAGTCTAGTAAAAATTTCGGTCAAGGACCGACAGGGCATTATGGTTTTTTTCATTTTTGGATTTTCTTTTAGCATAGATATTTTGGTCTTTATTCTCTACCACATGCCTTGCATTGATCATTTGGTCCTCTTCTTCATGGTCTTTGCTTGCTAGGGCATGGCAGGAGCTATGGAGGATGGAAGATGAAGACAAGACTCATGTTGACATAGACAAAGAGAGATTAACTATTACACAAGTGAGTTAGGTTCCAAGATGGAAGCTTGAACTCATAAAGACAATCTTGTGTAATGGATTGACAATGACAAAGACACTAAGTGAAAGTACAAAACATCATGATATTGTATTCATTCCATATGAAAGTGATAGTCCAATACAATGCTTTATAGTAGCTAGGAAGGTACCATTCTACACCACTGTGCTTATGGGATTCAAGACCTGTTCCTAGATTGCTTGTGATTTCCTTGCCTACTCCTCCATACAAAGAGGCATACAAATGGATGTGATTGCCTAATTCCCAATAACCCTCCTCAATCACAATCAGAAAGGAAAAAAGTGTGTAGAGGCTTTAGTAAGCAAGTGGGTACCAAAACATGGTGGGAGAGGCTCTAACAGGAGACTCACAAAGTGTATAGAGGTTGTATTACCAGGCTACATGAGGAGTTTACAATCTTATAATAGGAGCATCAATGGAAAGTACATACAATTAAAAAGTCTAGTAAAAATTTGGGTCAAGGACCAGCAGGCCCTTGTGGTTTTCTTTATTTTTGGATTTTCTTTTAGCATAGATATTTTGGTCTTCATTCTCTACCGCTTTCCTTGCATTGATCATTTGGTCCTCTTCTTAATGGTCTTTTCTTGCTAGAGCATGGCAGGAGCTATGGAGGATGGAAGATGAGGACAAGATACATGTTGACATAGACAAAGAGAGACCAACTGTTACACAAGTGAATTGGGTTCCAAGATGGAAGCTTGGACTCATAAAGACAATCTTGTATAATGGACTAACAATGACAAAGACACTAAGTGAAAGTACAAAGCATCATGATATTGTATTCATTCCATATGAAAGTGATAGTCAAGTACAATGCTTTATAGTAGCTGGGTAGGTGCCATTCTGCACCATTGTGCTCATGGGATTCAGGACCTCTTCCTAGACTGCTTGTGATTTCCTTACTTACTAATCCATAAAAAGGGGCATACAAATGGATGTGATTGCTAGATTCTCAACACCCCTCCTCAATCACAACCAGAAAGGCACAAAGTGTGTAGAGAGTTTAATAAGTATGACCTGTAAAGTGTGGCACACCACAAACATGGTAAACATCCAAAGGCTGCCGTAGAAAAGGCTAAGCCCAATCTGATTTCAGCCCTATTTTAGAAGAGGCGTCTTCTAAACGATCAATTAGCTTCTCTTGCAAGACAAGATCTACATTATGAGAAAGGATCTGCAAGATAGGATTTGCATTATGAGACAGGATCTGCATTATGAGAAGGTGAAGGGAGATTCAAGGAGAGGAGTAGATGGAAGAGAAGGGGTTGAAGAAAATAGGAGATGTAGAAAAATACTCATAGATATGAAGCCTATTAGTTTATTTTTGCATTATAAGAAGATAAATCTCTTGTAGACAAAAATACACATAAAATAATACATTCCTCTGTGTAGCTCACAAACTACCAATCTGATGCTTCCATTGGCTCCAAAAGGGGGGTAAAATACCAAGACACCTTGCCAGATCACTCCTTCATCTTCCACTTCAGAGTGATGTTCACTGCCTAAAAACAACGATCACACGTTGCACAATTTCGTCAATCCTTCTTTTTACATAAAATCCTCACAAAATGGCTAAAAGCTACCTGCTTTCTTTTACATGTCATACTATTCTAGAACTTATCTATAGTTCTTGGATTTTTACAAGAGATAATATTTAAAATATCCTAAATTAGCTAAACTTGTCCAAAAATGTAATATGTTTGGACCATCCACATTATGGACACTGACACTAATGGCATTGGCTCTCTAGATTAATAAGAAAGTCGCACTCTAGAGTTTTTTACATTGTGTGCGCGTAGCAGCATGACAACACCGCGTAATTTCGGAAGCCCCTCTTTTTGTATGAGATCTTCCAAAACTAGCTGAAAAGTAATTTAATTTTTGCATGTCACCCTATTCTAGAAGTTTTTTATATCTTTCTATGATATTTATAAGAAATAATATCCAAAATATCAAAAATAGGCTAAATTTTTTCAAAAATATAGTATTTTTGAACCATCCATACTACGACACTGACACTAATGACTAATATGGCATTGACTCTCTAGATTAATAAGAAAGTCGGATGATGATGCACTTTAGAGTTTTTCACACCATGTCCACATAGCAATACAACATCACAATCATGCTTGATATGGAGGTGATATGTCTCTATCCTGTATCTCTTTGATGATGATTCAGACACCGACGTCTCCCTTTGTGATGTTGATTCCACCCCAACCATCTCCATTCGTAGTGTTAATTCTACCCTAGCTATCCTTGTTGATTCCACCCCATCCATCTCTGTTTGTGATGTTGATTCAACTTCGTCCATCCTTTTTTGTGAAGTTGCTTTCAAAAAAGTGAGGGTGAATACATGAAAATCTTCCAAATGTAATATGACGGGCACAATTTAGGGCTTGACATAGTCTTTTGGCTCATCTTTTGATAAAAAGAGACTATCATTAATTCCAATCGATTTAATTACAAGCTGTCAAGTTTTAAGCACTGGGCACTTACACTGACCACTAAACTCTTAATCAAGGTTAATTGACAACTTAAAGGCTATGGGATGATTTGTGAATGCTCATTATTCTTTCTCTTTTGATGACTCAAACATGTCGAATCTACATGTCAATCTTTTCACTCAAAAGCCTTTCATGAGATGAATGAATGACATATTTTAAGTATTTTTTATAAGATTGGTGAATCACATATCTAAGTGTTGCTTATCTTACTACAAAAAAATGAAATAAATATAATTCTTCTTAATACTTTGAGATGACTTCAACCTTGAGAATGTATTTATATGACATTGAATATAAGAAGAAAATAGTATGGGTTTGTATCTATGAGTCTCATATTTGTGCTTCGATTTTAAGTGTTAAGAATGCATTATAATGGATGAATCTTTAATTGAAGATACATTGTGCTTGTCTAATGATCATCTAATGATGTAGATTATCATGATATGAAAAAGAGACTTGATAATTGGAAGGTGTGCTTGAAACTCATGGTTGTCACGGTGGTTGATCTCATATTTGTGCTTTGGTTTTAAGTGTTAAGAATGCCTTATAATGAATTAGTTTCTAATTGAAGATATAATGTGCTTGCCTAATGATCGTCTGACGGTGTAGATGATCATGATATAAAGAAGAGATTTGATAATTGGAAGGTGTAGATATAATGTGCTTGCCTAATGATCGTCTGATGGTGTAGATGATCATGATATAAAGAAGAGATTTGATAATTGGAAGGTGTATTTGAAACTCATGGTTGTCATGGTTGAGAAATTAAAATTGACCAACTTGATTCACATGCAAGCTAAGGTCAATGTTTTGACCTCTCTTTAAATAAGATTAAAGCTTTGAGGTGAGAGAAAACTTAAAGAATATACAAACTTTTACCAATGTCACCCACTAATCACTTGGATTATTAAAGTCTTCTCAATCACTTAACTAACTTGAGATTCACATGTGCATCTCACATATATGCAACTTAATATACTAAGAATAATGTTTCCTTACCAACCTAAAATAGTCAAGCTCTTTAGTGAGAACCAATATATGAAGTCCCAAAAGTGAGCCAAAACAATGGCCAAATACGTGTTTCTTTCCACATTTCATTTTTAACTTTAAGAAACAATACAGTTTTCCAAAGGCAGACATGTAATGTCACTAGTAAAAGCAACCTTAAGTAACAAGGACTAATGGGATAGTCTTACTCTTAAGGAAAAGAAAAAAAAAATTGCTCATTGCTTTCTTTTGACATAGCTCTCCTCATTAAACATCTAATAGTTGTGATTATTTGGGATCCAAAACCCAAGGCAGTCCCATCAAATTAGTGACAAAAAGAGCACATGTTCTTATCATAAGCTTTAGCAATATCCAAGTAAACCATTGTCGCTTCTTTTCTTGAGGCTTGCTCATATAAACTCCCAACTGCACATTAAGGACATATAAAATGTATGAATGAATATAAATCACATAGAGAAACCGAGATACAATCACTCAATTATGTTGACATAAGATGCTTGTACTCCATAAATTATGTCTATGAATGTCTCAACCTTTGTAAAATGTCTAAAAGTTTTGAAAAAACTAATGTTTGGCAAATTTTTTGTTGATACTTGCTTATAGATTTTGTCTATAGGTTCTTGAATATCATCTATAGCATGTATGCCGCCTTATAGAGTTCATATCATCAAGAAAGTATACAATAAGAGAGACATCTAGAGTCATTCATTTTGAAAGAAAATATTCATATAGGTAACACTTCCTACTAGCAATCATAAGATAATATTATCCATGATTCAAGTGAATGGTAAATCATACCACTTGTGATTCAAGAGAACGAAAAATCATACATGAAAATGTGTTAGGATGGGTCAGTTAGTTTTTCACTCATCAACTACATTTTGAAGGCCCAAAGCTACTAATCAACGAGTTTTGGCCCTTTTTGGCTATATATAGCAAGTGGCCACTTTGGGTCTCAGATCAGTGTTATCTTCTTGTTGCAAGCACATACTCTAACATGGCCATTTTTCTCCATTGATTGCGAGGACTACTGGTTACACACTCCATCTTTGTCATCATCTCCAATGATGATGTCACCATTTTCAAGTCTAATCCAATGCCCTTTGATGCTTTGGGCTTGCTGGGGGTTAAAGATTGCCTATGTCTAACCACTTACATTTACTTGTATTTACTACCCGCACACCTATACACTATTTTCATTAGGGGAGATTTGGACTCAAGTTTGGGCCTTGTAAGAAATTCCATCTCATATTTTGAACAAATAGTTGATTCAAATGTCAATTTTTAAAAAATATAAAATAAAAAAAGTTTTGTAACCATGGATTTAGAATAGTTGGACCAAACTTCTTTTGCGATCTTGTATGGTCACTCAATATATTACTAGGGTTGATGCCAACAAGCATTATCTTTGCTCTTAAGGGTCTTCCTCTCCTGTGGTGACCTACATCAAACAAGCTTATAATGTTTTTATAGATGAGTTCAAAAAGCATAAGTACTAAGTTTTGTTTATTAAGTAACATTGGTAGCTTTAGTTATTGGTTTTATTTTTTGTGTTAATGGCATCTTGCTGTGGGTTTCTTTTTATGCCGAAGGCTCTTCTATATACCTTTAAGGTGACTAAAAGGACATATTATTTATAAATGAGAGAGAGAGAGAGAGAGAGAGAGAGAGAGAGAGAGAGAGAGAGAGAGAGAGAGAGAGAGAGAGAGAGAGAGAGAGAGAGAGAGAGAGAGAGAGAGAGAGAGGTCCTTTTAGATGCCTTAAATGCATATAGGGGAGCCTTTGCCACCAAAAGAATGTCATAGCACAATGAAATATAATTAACATTTCATCTCTCTTGCACAAGCAAACAAAATAGGATTATCATGTGGCTTTGTATCATCCTTACCATCTTTTTTTTTCTTCACAAGTATAATCATGTTTGTTATTATTATTTTTACACATATTTATCAAAAAATATTAATGTTTCATCTCTCATGCACGTACACAAAGCAAGATTATCATCTAGCTCATCATCTACTTTATCTTCTCATTTTTCTGTGATGACAAGATTAATTATATTTGTTATATATATATATATATATATATATATATATATATATATATATATATATATATATATATATATATATATATCATGTATTGAGAACAAAGCTATTATGTCTATTTATATAACAAAGTGTGTAAAAAATATTACTTAAATTTTATTTGATGTAATCATGTAGGCATGTCATGTAAGTAAATAACAAGTTATCGCAAAAGAAGTCAACTTGAAAATTTGGTGTGATAAAAAGATAAAAAGAAGTTAAGTATTCAACTTGTAGTACTAATTAATACATTGTAATATTTATACGAAGGTAAGATTTACATTAACAAAAATATATATAATACGAAGCAATATTACTATAACTAATGAATGTAATAGTGGAGAGTGTTAAAAATATGAGGATCATTTAATGATTATTTAATATTATTAAAGTTTAATTAATTGCATTTACTTGGCATGTTTCATTTACTCTTCAAAAATCACATGGATGCTTTTTCCTGCAGAGTTTCATTCAAAACTTTGCATGCAATGTTAGATTGCACAGAGCTGAAACAAACAAAAAATCAAGAAGAGCGAAAACAAGACTTCACGTAGGGAGAAGAAGATTGTATTAATAGTCTCAATATCAAAATAGAGGAAGCTCAAGGAGTTGATCATGCTCTAGGTGAAATATAACAGAGTTTTTCTTTATAGAATGTCATTCTATCAACACCAAGAGGAGAACACCACCTTTGTCCTTCGAGAAAAAATTATAATTGGTGGTTGACCTACTAGTAGAGTTATTGAAAAGGAACATAGATGAGAGGAAGGCTCCACCAAAAGATCACTCTTCACGCTCAAAAGATTTATGCTAATATTTTTTTCTTGCATTTTAAAGTCGTACGTGTATTTTTCACTAGTAAGCTATCAAGATTGATGGAAACACACTATTTTTAATTTAAATATTCTTAGTATTCAATATCATTCAAGTCTAAGAAGACTTCTGAAGCAAGAATTTAACATGTCATTCTCAATTTTTAAGAGATCTTTCAAGTCCAATGGATGAAAATGATCAATCATCAAAGTTGGTCAAGTATTTGCTATATTAGAAAAAGTCAATTCTTTACTTTAATCCACACTTGCTTGTGCATTTGGGCATCATTAATTAATTGAGTCACTACGATAACTATATTGACAAAATAAAGTGATATTTCAATTGAGGTTGTCAATATTGTTTAATAAGCGTGACATAACCAAAGTCACCACCTTGAGTTCTTACAAGAGAGAGAAATTTGCTTTGTTGTTTGCGAGAATGCATCTTATGCTCTTGCACAAGCATGTGATTTACGTCTATATAGCTAATCCATTTCCACAAGAGATCTCTTTTAGTATTCACATTAGCAACTTTATTATTGAGAATAGAAAGCTTAAGATTATCTTGGGTTATTATTGGTCTACTTGAGATTCTTTAAATCCATTGTCTTTCTCTTCTAAGTTAGTGTGATCTTTAAATCAACCATTAGAGAGATGTGAAGACCCTCATGGTTTGAGTTGACTTGAGCGGCAAACTAATTCGATCCTTGCCAATTAAATCTATGCTTATTCGAGTGGCTTTGTTTTTAGCATAATTGTGCTAAGATACTGTTGGTTCAAGTGCTCGAGGAGAATCTTTTTAATTTGAGCAAAAATATTTGTGCAACCTTTACTATTTTTGGGAATAGCCGCTTTGCTCTAACAATTTGTTATTGGGGGTGTTTTGTTTATGTACTATCAACAAGGACTTCAACTTTGCTTGTTGATATGTGTTTTTTCTTTCACTACAAGATATAGGCCTTATACCAACATTTAAAGCGACGAAAATGCAAACAACAAAATTTGCCCCCGTCGTCGCAAAAAGCGTCGTTATTGGCGATGCCATAGAACAGTCGATATTGGCATCGGTATTGGCATCACTATTAGTGTCACATTTGCGACGCTGATAGTGAAGCCAATACCGACGCGGATAACGACGGTTTGCGACGTGCATAACGACGCTAATAGCGATGCAAGCAGTAAAATTTGCGATACTAATAGCGACGGTAACAGGGATTAAAAAAAATTTGTGGCAGGGCAGAATGGTTTTCTGCACTACTGTGTACAATGCGCTTACAAACAAAAACAATGTATGCTAATAAAACTGATACATGAAATAAATATATGATCGCATAAAAAGTGATTGGTACAATCATGACAGGATATCACTAATACATAGAAAATGTCTGCATAGATCAGGTGACTAAAAAATAAAGGTGTGTGAGCTCCACGGATCCAAGGGCGAGCTACGCATCCTCGTCCCCCGAAAGCTCATCCTGCCACAAAGAAGCATCGAACGGACTCTGCAGAAAAAGTAACAACTCATCAGGTCACCATACAATAATGCATTCAAATATCTCATGGTAACTACGAACAAGAAAGATGAGTCACTTACAAGGCTACGAACAAGAAAGATGAGTCACTTACAAGGCCGTCGCGTCTATACAATCGGTCGACCAATGCCCTAAGATCGTGCCTCTCTGCATATCGAGTCTCAAGGCCAGTCGGATTGCGATTTGTAATGGAGTGCTGCAAAGAAAACAAAATGCTAACTATTAGAAACATGATTGTCAGTACAAAGAATATTTCAAAAAAATAAACAAGCAAAATAAAAGAAAAACTTATAAAGTCCTCCAAATATGTCATGTGGCCGCCACTCCCAAGATGATGGACCACTCCGGCCTCGAGTCGTGCCCTCGCCGCCTCGCGCTGCTGACTCCAACGTCCTGGAGAATCTGTAGCCTCCTCCCTCAGTCGGTGCCCGTCGTCTGCATCTAACCACTCGAGCTTTGCAGCCCCACTCTTGATTGCCTTGCGTGCGTCGGATTGTCTATGTGACATGTATACATGCATGCAATCCATCATCCAGTCCGTAGAGAATCTATCTACTACGGCTGGCACCAGAAACTCCTCGTGCAAGGATGCTACTATGTAGTCCTTGCTCCCCTCCGGTATGTTCTTCCAATGATCTGAGACATTGTGCCGAAAAACTTGTTGGCACAAATCTCTCATGCGAGCCATCAACCTCCTCCCCTCATCATTCATGACGATGGCTCCTGACCTACTATCGACTAGATATCCATAACCCCCAGGAGTTTGCCTAAGATGAGTCCTCTCCCATCTGCGTCCACACTCCTGGGCATATCCAGGAGACCCCTGTGCATGCGGTGTACTGATGGGGCTAATATCTCTCGGAGTGGCACGCACAGGGGTGCCACCTGCTGCTGATGGCTGCGCAAAAGCCAGAGTAACTGGAGTAGACATCCCCACAGGTGTGACAAATCCCGGAGGTGACGCAACTCCAGCTGAACAACGAGACGGAGACACCGCGTCCGTGTCTCCACAACATCCACCTGAGCCACGAGAGTGAGGAGTCGCACCTGTATCCCGTGTTGACCGCGGGCTCACTGCCTCTATATCTCTGCAGCATCCCCCTGATCTTGATGCACTCCCTCCCTTTGGCCCAAGTTATGAGCGTCGAGATCGTCTGCTCGAAGCCAAAGCATCCGATCGCACCGAAGCAGATCTAGCAGAGTGCCTTGACGAAGACTGAGATAGCTCCTGGTCTGCCATCTCTCTGAATCTGGAGATCTGGTCTGGAGACATGCATGCAAAGATATCCTGTAACTCCTCATCGCTCATCCCTCGACTCATCCTAAAAATGTCACCTGCACAGACAAAAAATTTAGATGTTAGAATAATCAATTTAAATCATATAAATCACAATAATATAAATCATTTAAAAAAATCTCACTTAAAATGCATATCTTATGTACCCTTATAAGCAATTGGTCAACGAATTGAGTAAGTGGATGCTCCAAGTATGAAGTATCATATGGTCCCATGTTAATCTCCTGACACAACTCCGCATACACTGGAAGATCGATAGACATGTCACCACAAAAGAATGAGTCCGCCTCACTCTCAAAGAATTCTTGGACTCCTGTATTTCCATCATTGTTAGCCGATGCTGGCTCCAAGCTTTCAACGGCCTCCACCCCTTGCAATATTGACCCCTCTATTTGCATATTATCTTCATCTATGCTAGGAACATCGCTTTGATCATATACTCTCGCACTTCGGGGAGTTAAAGGTATAACATACCACCATCGAGGTTGTATACTTGATTAAATGAGATAAAATATAGATATTACCAGCGAGAACTGATGCATGCTCACCTAAGCACTCTCCCAATCCTGGAAATTCATGCATCGTCCACATGAGAATGGCTCGAATATTGGCTGACCACCGACCATCGGGCCTACTCATATCTTGCACAGTGACCCCCTCCTCCCACAAAATCTTAAGCTCATCGACTAATGGACGAAGATACACGTCCATATTTTTTACTTTGTAGCGGTCTGGGATGAGCAAGCTGAGGATGAGATGTCCTTTCTTCGTAGAAATCCATGGAGGGATATTGTAGTTGATAAGGACTATAGGCCACACACTGTAAGAAGTTGAGCGCAGGCCGAATGGGTTCACACTATCCATTGCGAGACCGAGCCGAAGATTCCTTGGCTCTCGAGCAAAGCCTGGGAAGGTAGAGTCAATGTGGCTCCATGCGCGTGAATCCGCTGATATTCGTTGAACTCCATCTGTGGACCTATTCTGTGCATGCCACGTTGTCAAGCTCACCATGCCGGACGTACGAAACATGTGGTTTATACGGGGGATAAACGAAAAGTGTCTGAGAACTTTTTGAGGGATGGTTTGCCCTTGCAAGTCCTGTCGATACCTGTGAGCACCACACTTTGAACATGTCTCCATAGTCTCGTATTCTCCTCGAAACAGACAGCAATCGTTGACACATGCATGGATGTTATTGTAGTCCATGCCAAGCTTCCGTAAAACATGTCGTGCATCATCACGAGACTCAGGCATGGCATTTGAAGGTGATAATATATGATATTTCAATAACCTGAAAAAAATCATAAAACACCTTGAAAAAGCACAAATGTTTGTAATAATAGTGCCGAAAAAAAAATTCAATGAAGCGTATGTACAAGGTACCTGAACAACTCGGTCACACTCGTATCGCTCCACCCGTATTTTTCTTGCAAACTTAAGAGTGCAAGTAGTGTCTTCAGCCGAGATACTCGGCACCCATTATATAATGGTATGGATGCTTCCTCTCCAAGCGGATCAGAAGTCTCGACATCCATGGGAATCAATGCATCGATCATTGCCTCCATCTCAGGCTCCAAGATTGTAGGTAGGTCTGTCTCCTCTGGCATTGACGGTATAGATTGGCCTTGCAAGTGGTGGATTAGCTCTTGCACTTCATCCATCGCACGCCCATGTACTCTTCTAATTGGCCGCAAAGGGTGCACTCCCCCTTGGAACGAGACATCACCTCCCTGGATAGAAAATTTGCCAATAAGACCCAATCTTATGGTATTCAATTAGCTTGCGAGTACAATGCATGATTGATATTAACTTCAAATTACTGTTTGCTAAAAATTCGCAATCGCCTGATCAATGATCTCAGATTGAAACTCGCCAAATCGTCGTACGTCTTCTATAGACAATCGGCATTTTCATCTAATTGCCAACTTGCATTGAGAGCAAGGACATGGGACACGCTGATTAAGATACGCCTCGCGATCTTGAACAACAGGACCTTCTTCATTTTCCATCTTGTCTACGTTACAACAAACAATTTAATGACTTGTAATACAATTTGGGAAAACCCTTCACTCATTGTTTATTGGAGGTCACTTATGCTTCTCGAGATGTCTATTTGACGTGAGATCACTTGGGATGCTATGTCAATGTCTTGGCATGCTATTGGACTAATTTGAGCACTCATTTACTCAATTTTATAGAGATTTTCACTTTTGTAATAAGTAGGATTGAATGATATTTTGTCAGAGAAACTTCATGCTTATTGCTTGTTGATGCTTATTGATTACTTTGCATGCTACACTAATGTCTATGGTTGATGCCATATACTTGGCCATGCTTCTAGAATGCACTTGGATTGAGATTGAAGTTTAGTCTCATTGAGTTTGAGTATCACTTCTCACATCAAGCATTAATTTAAGACACTCCATGCCTCTTATCATTGGATGATACATGAGCCATTTGTTAGATATATTATAGTGAGACAATAGGACTAATTGTGACATATACATGCTCTCTTGATACTCATTGGATGCAGTACCCCTATCGTAGGATGGTTTGATATTTTGTCTTGGATCTAGTACTTATATCTGTCATAGTGTTGTCAGTGGTATTTATATGCTTCTAGATTATGTATTGAGCCTTAGTGCCCTCTCTCATTTCCTTTTCTCTCTCCTCTCTCTCTCTCATTTTTTCTCTCTCCTCTCCCTCTCTCATTTCGTTTTCTCTCTTCCTCTCCCTCTCTCATTTCATTTTCTTCCTTAAATGTTTTATTTGGAAAATATCTCCCTCTCTTCCTGCTAGCTTTCACTCAAGAGGTCCTTCCATTTAAATGCTCCTAACACTCTCCAATGAGTTGCATTTAGATGAGTTACATTGTGAGTTCAATTTGAATGCAACCCATAGGGTGTTTTATCTAGAGAACTAATTTCATGTCGTAAGCAAAAAAATTTCACTAATTTCTTTCCTAATACAATTGATAAACATTAGACATAACTAATCCTCCATAGCAATCATTGGACATAACAGTAGACATAACTAATTTCTTTCCTAATGCAATTGATAAACGTTGGACATAACTAATCCTCCATAGCAATCATCAATCAATGCAATTTGAATCTCTACTACAAATTATTAGAGAGTTTTTTTATAAAAAATTGAGTTGTTGATTTCTATCTACTCTAATATACTCAACCAATCAAATCATCATCTCAAATCAATTTAGCCTCACAATCCAAGCATGGCTCCCTCAATTGGTTATGCCACTCCATTTTGCAATCCATCCATTCCTCAAGTACTCCAACAAAGAGAGGAAGCATAGAAAAGAAAGAGGGATATCCCAACCTCATCTCAACTCCACCTCTCATCCTCCAAATTGTAGAAGAAGAAGGGGAAGAAGAGAAGAATGCAAGATAGGAGAGAAGCTTCACTCTTCTAGTTTCTCACTTAATTCCTCTCTCACTCACCCTCACCCTCACCCTCGCCCTCGCCCTCAATGTGAAGCATAAGAAGATAGGATACAAGGAGAGAGAATAGAGCTCTCAAGTTTGCACACACAAGAATGATCTATGCATGCATCCTATGTTAATTTGAATACTTCAAAAAAGTGAATAGAGAGTTTTGCCCACAACCTCTTCCATTTCCTCCCTCTCCCTCCCTCTCCCTCTCCCTCTCCCTCCCTCCCCCTCCCTCTCCCTCTCCCTCTCTTTCTCTCTCATTTCCCCTTCCTCTCTCAATATATATACACAAATTATAAAAGCAAAAGGGAGAGGGAAAGAGAGAATGCACTCTCCCTCCCTCTCCCTCTCCCTTTCCCTCTCCCTCTCTTTCTTTTTCTCTCTCTCTCTCATTTCCTCCCCCTCTTTCTCTTTCTCTTTCTCTTTCTCTCCCTCTCCCTCTCTCTTTCTCTTTCTCTCCCTCCCTCTCCCTCTCTTTCTCTCTCATTTCCTCTCCTAAACAAGCAAAAGAGAAAGAGAATTAAACCCTAAACAAGCAAAAGAAGGAGAGAATAGACTCACCGATGAGATATGGCGAGGGTTTGGCAGCTCCTCTTCGCGATGAAGGCTCCTCCTCTCCTTCGCGAATGACGGCGGCGACGGGGCAACAAGCCTTCTTCCTCTCCCTCTCTCATGACGGTCGCTCTCTCTCTCTCTCGCTCTCACTCTCAAAACAGTAGACGAAAAAATGCGAAATAAACCTATGCTCGGTTTTGGCCTATTTTTTTTCCCTGTGGGGCGTCGCAAATAGCGACGCCGCTACCTGCATCGCTATGCGCTGTCGCTATAGGTTTAAATCCTTGTAGTGTTTGTTATTTCGAATCATATGACACTCTCCATGATTCATAGCTTGTGTTGGTTACTATTCTAATAGTATTTTGATCACTCTTAAAAATAACCACAACCACCCTATGAAGTATTTTTTACATATGACTATATCACTCTTAGAATCATGAATCAACATGTATTCTTTGTAATAGTGTCCGGATTAGCCACAATGGAAACATATAAAAATGAACTTTGCTCCAAAAAAGATTGAGGTGGTAAAGATTACCCATATAAGGATCGTTGATGTATACGAACATTTTTTTGATAGTGCTTGTGTCCTAAAGCAAAAAAAAGTCACTACGAAAGAAGCTTGCCAATGGATGTGTATAGGAAGGCATACCTAGTCCTTTATAATATATGTTTCAATCTAGATAAGATAGTCTTTCTAAGCCTCTCTTTCCATCTTCACTAGTTGCCAAGCTATAACATATATGAGATCCAAGCCCCAAAAGTGCATACCTTGGGCTCGGAGTTTTTGAGTTTTCTTCTTGTGTTGAATACAAACCTCAAAAGAAAGGCTTTATTGCCATAGTAAATGTGATCGCGACAACGTTATCTCTCTTGAAAATGGAATTAAACTAAGCTTGTAATTTCTATTAGCCTTGGTGGCTTACTAGTGAAAAATGTCAAAATTGTGGGAGAGAAGGAAGGAGTCTCACTTGTAGCTTTCTTGCTTGCACAATGGGGGAATACACACAAGGGTGGAGGCTGAAAACAGTTTTCCTCTTCTTAGTTGTGTAAGCCAAAAGAACTCTTGTACATAGAAATAGAAGAACCCTATATATAACCAAACTCAACTAACTAAGGTGGCATACTAACTGAGCCACGAACTAGAGTAGATAAGGATAGCTGTCATCTAGCTATTATTCATGGGCGGTGTACCAACCGCATCTGCAACTGACAAGTTGGTGACATAAATACACAACGGTCACCCTGGCGTATCATGAGTGGAGCTCGATATCTCAACACTCCCCCTCGAGCTCAATCCCAATTCCTGCACACCAAGCAGGTCTCTGAACTTGCGCAGCTTCTCTGCACCCAATGCCTTCGTGAATATGTCAGCTACCTGATCCTCTGTGCTGACATAAACTAGACCAATAAGACCTAGTAAAACCCTCTCCCGCACATAGTGATAATGCACCTCAATGTGCTTTGTTCTAGCATGATAGACTGGGTTATTTGCCAAGTGTATACTACTCATGTTGTCACAATAAATGACAACTGGCCCATTTGTAGGCTGATGCATATCATAAAGTAGCTTATGCAACCAAGCTACCTCACATGCAGCCATTGCTGCACCCCTGTACTCAGCCTCTGTGCTGGACAAGGCAACTGTAGGTTGTTTCTTGCTGCTCCAAGTGACTACAGCACTCCCAAAAGAGAACACATATCCACTGGTAGATCCTCTATCAGAAATGCTACCAGCCCAATCAGCATCAGTGTATCCATGCAACTATATCTGAATCCCAGTCTCATAAAATAGTCCATACTGCAATGTGGACTTCACATACTTGAGTATGCGTCTAGCCGCATCCAAATGCAGTTTCCTTGGAGCCTGCATAAACTAACTTACCCTCAAATCTTGCCTGGTAATAGTCATATAAATCAAGCTTCCTACTATGCGTCTGTACATAGTAGGGTCTTCCAGAAGCTCACCTGCATCTGTGCTCAGCTTCACATTCTGCTCCAAAGGAACTGAAATAGGCTTACAGCCTGTCATCCCATATTTGGACAGCATGTCCAATCCATACTGCCTCTACAAGAGCCGTATCCCACTTGGTGATCTAATCACCTCAATGCCCAAGAAATAACGCAGCTCTCCCAAATCCTTCATCTCAAACTTCTACTTCAATAGCATTTTCACATGAAGGATATCTTCATCACTGTCACCTGTCATAATCAAATCATCAACATAAATGACAAGTAGCATAATATATTTCTCTATTTTTCTCACATAAAGTGAAAAATCTGCCTTGGAAATCTGAAAGCCAATAGTGATAAGATACTATCCTATCTTGTCAGACCATGCTCTAGGTGCTTGCTTCAAGCCATACAAGGCTTTCTTCAACCTGCAAACAAACTGAGGATGAACATCATGCACATAACCTGGTGGCTGCTCCATATAGACCTCTTCTTGCAAATCACCATGCAAGAAGGCATTCTTTACATCCATCTGATGTAAAGACCATCTCTTTGATGTAGCCATAGCAATGACTGCTCTTACGGTTGCCATCCTTGCAACCGGACTGAATGTTTCTTCATAGTCAATGCCATATGTTTGTGCATACCCCTTGACTACTAATCTTGCCTTGTATCTGTTCACAGAACCATCTACATTGTGCTTCACCTTATAAACCCACTTACAGCCAATTGAATTCTTACCTTTAGGCAAAGGTACCAATTCCCATGTAGCATTTGCTTCCAAGGCATCCATTTATTCATCCATGGCTTTCTCCCATTTTTCTTTTCCCATGGCTTGCTCAAAAGAAGTGGGTTCTGGTTCTTATATCACTTTGACCATATATGCATAGTGAATGGCTGTAAATCCATCATATTTCAGCCTATCCACAGGATACCTAGCTCTGGTAGACCTGCGTAAAATAGGTTCACTCCCAGGTGCTCTCAAAATATCAATGGTCTTCCTTACTCCAGGTGTAACAATAGAAGGAATACCCAACTCATCATCAATGCTCTGTTCTGAGCCACTGGATTCACCATCCACATAAGAGTGACCTGCATTCACATCAAACATGGGCTGATCTACCTTCTC
Organism: Lygodium microphyllum; assembly: GCF_053477565.2. Classification (NCBI taxonomy): domain Eukaryota; kingdom Viridiplantae; phylum Streptophyta; class Polypodiopsida; order Schizaeales; family Lygodiaceae; genus Lygodium; species Lygodium microphyllum. The sequence goes on from NC_141158.1 coordinate 1,702,724, forward strand.
TTTTCCTTTTCGTGATACCTGCATACCACTATCTGCATTGCTTTGAGAAGATTCTCCTGATCTCAATCTGCCTGTCCATGGCAAAGAATGTGAACCACTGCTAGAGGACGCTCGAGGTCCACTAATATTTTGTGACTGCTGCTGTGAATTCTGTGCAGCATTACCATTTTGTGCATCTACATCATCAATCACATTTACTGGTTTATACCAGCTACTCATCTCATCAAAAACAACATCTCTGCTCACTGTAAACTTACGAGTAGAAGGGTTATAGCATCTATACCCTTTTTGCTGCAGAGAGTAACCAATAAAGATGCACTTCTCAGCTTTTGGATTCAACTTGGATCTCAACTCATCTGGCACATGTACATAGGCAATGCAACAAAAAATTTTCAAATGAGAAATATCTGGTTTCCTACCAGTATACCTCTCCTCTGGAGTCATCCCATGTATTGCTGCAGTGGGAGTCCTGTTCATTATGTAGACTGCTGTAGTAACTGCTTCAGCCCAATAAAAATCTGGCAGTTCTTTTTCATTGAGCATGGCACGAGATACCTCTCCAATATGCCTGTTTTTCCTTTCTGCAATTCCATTTTGTTGTGGGGTATGACTGCATGAATATTGCTGCTTTATGCCATGCTCCTGCAGGAACCTTGCAAACTCATTTGAGAGGTACTCTCCCTCTCCATCTGACCTTAGGCATTTTATTTACAGACCTGTTTCTTTTTCAACCATAGCTTTAAGAGTTTTGAAATGCCCAAAAACTTCACTTTTCTTTTTCATAAAATACACCCAAACTTTTTTGCTATAGTCATTAATAAAACTGACAAAATAATGACAGCCTCCAAGCTTTAGTAGTCCACACATCAGAGTGGATTAATTTCAACGGCTTCTTACTCTCTTGAACATGTCTTGGAAATGGTTTCCTTGCCTGTTTTCCAAACTGACAGGCTTCACATACCTTATGCATTTCTGCAACCTTGAATTTAGGCAATCATGCAACAATATTTTGGGCCTGCATTGATTTAAGTCGTTGTACATTAACATGACCAATGCGTTTATGCCAGATATCAATATCTGCAACTACACTGGTCCCATGTGCAAACATTGCTGCACTCAATTCAAACATGTCTGCATCCAACGTAAACATTCTGCCCTTCTTTTTTCCTTTTGGTATCAAGCGACCTTTATTTTTCATATCCTCAACAAAGCATCCATGAGGATTAAATCTGACCTGCAAACCCTGCTCAACCATTTGACCAACAGAAACCAGATTCTTGGTGATATTCGGGACATGAAATACATCGGACACGTATTTCTTTTTCCCATCTTGCATAGACAAAGGAATTTTTCCAATCTGCACAATAGGATGTGCAGTATCATCACCAGTCTCCACAAATCCTGGTTTTTCCATTTTCCTTGCATCCTCCATCCATTCTGCATGACCTGTCATGTGGTTTGATGCACCTAAGTCAACATACCACACATCATTGCTTTCTTCTGCACTTGTCACAGAATTGTTCATGTGCTGCACCATAAACAAATGTTCATTTCTGTCATCACTCTATCTACTAGAAGATGCATAATTCCCTTGTTGCAATTTCCCATTCATGATGTCATTCTGCTTTTTATAGCAATCTTTAGCCATATGACCCATTTTACCACAGTAGTAGCATTCAACATTGTTGTTTGCATTTTGGCCTCTTTGCCATCCACCATGACCTCTTTGGCTCCCCCTGCCTCTAGAGTTAACACATCCTCCTCCATAGGACTGGTTTTCTTGAGTTTGCTTCATATTCTGATTTCTACCACGGCCTCCAAATCGGCCTCCTCTACCTCTGCCTCTACCTCTTCCAGCATTTGAGTAGAAGACAGTTTCTTTTGAAGTTCCTCCTGAAGAAGATGCACCACCATTTCACTGCTCCTCAGAAATTAGAAGAGCAATCAACTCCTCAAAATCAGGAAATATTTCACGGACGGAAATGGATGTTCGGAACTGTGCATAATCCTTTCCTAGACCATTCAAGGTCACAGAAACTAAATCATCATCTTCCACTGGCGACCCAATGGAAGCAAGTGCATCTGCAATCTTCTTCACCTTCATGTGGTAGTCGTTGATGCTCATATTTTCTCTTTGCACATTGTGCAACTCTTGCTTGAGCTGCATTTTCCTGGCTTGTGTATTTGTGCTATACATTTTTGACAAAGTATCCCATGCCTCCTTTGGCGTACTTGCATCTTGAATATGCACAATCATAGAGTCTGAAATGCTGATAGACAGCCAGTACATAACTATCCTGGCTCTCTCATGCCATGCTTTAAATGCCTGCATTTGCTGTTGATTGGAACATCAGGAAGAACTGGTTCTTCTTCATTTCCTGCAACAAATTCCCAATATCCTTTTCCCATAAGGAAATTTGTCATTCTAAACTTCCATGCTTGGAAGTTGTTCTTGTCAAGCTTTTCAGTGACAATCTGTGAAAGAGAATCAGACGCCATTATAGAACACTGCAAAAAATTCTGCCACTGCAAAGAACACAGCTTCAGCCTCACAAGGGCAAATCTGCAAAACTGGCGAAAGTGGTATTTGACCACACAGTCACTTCCTAGTGACGATTTTGCATATACAGAAACCAAGGATGATTCTGTAACTCCCAATGTCTCTGCACACGAGCATACGATGCAATATCTGTGGTAACTTTTCACCGACCTGTAGAACAGTGGTCGCACAACATAAAACAGGGCTTTTTCCTGAGTGCGTGCAGAAAACTTCCACCTCCAAAACAAGCCCCGAAATGGCCTCAAATCAAAAAAACAGGGTTGCCAAGGGCTAAAGGCCTCTCCCGCAGCATATACTGCCCTCTTGCTTCACCGCGAAGGGCGTCTCAACCTGAGACAATGCACTCCTGCAATTTTCGGCTGTGCTGCCTGCAGAGATCTGCTCCCAAAATAGAAAATGAAAGCAACACTACTCCTCTTACTAGAACACCGCGAGCTTGGCTTGCTTTCTTGAGCTCCTTACCACGAACAAGGCTCTGATACCATGTCAAGATTGTGGGAGAGAAGGAAGGAGTCTCACTTGTAGCTTTCTTGCTTGCACAATGGGGGAGTACACACAAGGGTGGAGGCTGAAAACAGTTTTCCTCTTCTTAGTTGTGTAAGCCAAAAGAACTCTCATACATAGAAATAGAAGAACCCTATATATGGGTCTCAAACCAAACTCAACTAACTAAGGTGGCATACTAATTGAGCCACGAACTAGAGTAGATAAGGATAGCTGTCATCTAGCTATTATTCATGGGCAGTGTACCAACCGCATCTGCAACTGACAAGTCGGTGACATAAATACACAACGGTCACCCTAGCGTATCACGAGTGGAGCTCGATATCTCAACAAAAAACACACATATAGATTTAGAGTTCAAGCAAATTAACTTAAATATTTTGAGTGTGAAAAGTTATATTTTGGTAGAGCCTTCCTCTCATCTATGTTCCTTTGCAACAATTCCCCTAGTAGGTTGACCTTCCTATGAAGAAGAACTCTATTATGTTTCATTGGAAGAGTCATCAACTCCTTGCACTTCCTCTATTTCAATATTGGGACTATCAACACAAGCTTCTTGTCCTTTAAGTGTTCTCTTTTTCTTGATCCTCTCAAAAAACATTACATGCAAAGTTTTGAATATGTAGAGTAAAAGTCAATAATTGAACTTTAATAGAATTAAATGGTTATTAAGCCGTCATCTTTCTGAAATTATCTCCTCACTATTACGTTCTTCAATTATAGTAATATCGGTTCATGTTATGTACTTTTTTGTTGATGTAGGTCTTAGGTTTCATTTTTCACAAAGACTGTTAAATCAACATAATCATTTTTCAAACTTACTCTAAACTATTTTAAAAAGTATTTTATAACATTAAAAAACTTAAGTATAAGCATCTTAATATATTAATTAGTATTATAAGTTAAATCATTGATTTTTTTAAACATTCTATCACACCAAATTTTGAAGTTGACTTTTTTTACGATAACTTGTTATTTACTTCATAGCATGCTTATATATTTACATCAAATAGATTGTAGGTTCTATTTTTTTCAGATACACTTTGTCATATAACTATAAACATGATAGCTTTGTTCTCAATGAATTAGAGAGAGAGAGAGAGAGAGAGAGAGAGAGAGAGAGAGAGAGAGAGAGAGAGAGATGATAACAAATATAACTACACTTGTCTCATAGAAAAAAGGGAGTACGACGATAGAGTAGATGATGAGCCAGATGGTAATCTTACTTTGTGTACTTGTACGAGATATGAAATATTAATTTTATTTTTAATAGGTCTGAGAAAGAGATGATAGCAAATAAAATTACATTTTTAAAGAGAAAAAAAAGATGATAGAGATAGTCATATGATGGTAATCTTGTTTTGTGTACTTGTGCATGAGACATGAAATGTTACTTTTATTTTAACGTGATGTGTGTTTCTTTTTGTGCTACCAAAGTCTCCCTATATGCCTTTAAGGTGTCTAAAAGGATCTCTCTCTCTCTCTCTCTCTCTCTCTCTCTCTCTCTCTCTCTCTCTCTCTCTCTCTCTCTCTCTCTCTCTCTCTCTCTCTCTCTCTCTCTCTCTCTCTCTCTCTCTCTCTCTCTCTCTCTCTCTCTCTCTCTCTCTCTCTCTCATTTAGAACAATGTATCCTTTTAGACACCATAAAGGTATATAGAGGAGCCTTCGATACAAAAAGAAATCCACAACAAGGTGTCTATGAAATAAAATTTAACAAATAAAAAGTGTTAATATATCATCATCATCATCTTCTCCTAAATAAAAATTAATAAATATTTAAAACAATATTATTTAACAAATAAAACTTAATGCTTAGGCTTTTTGAACTCCTATATGATAACATTATATGCTTGTTTGATATAGGTTGCCATAGGATAGGAAGGCCCTTAGGGAAAAATAGAAGGCTTGGAATCAGTCCTAGTAATATATTTAGCGGTCGTACAAGGTCGCAAAAATAGTCAAGTAATTTGATTGTTCTTGATCCATGGTTACAAAATTTTCGTTTTGCTAAAGTTCTTTTAAAGTTCACATTTCAGTGACTTTTTGTGTCAAACATGCTCATTATTCTTTCTCTTTTGATCACTCAGATAGATGTATATCAGATCCACATATTAAAACTATTTCATTTAAAAGTTTTTCATGAGATGGGTGAATCACATATCTAAGTTTTTTTTATGAGATGGGTTAATTACATATCTAAGTGTTGCTTGTCTTTCCACTAAGAGAGGCCTTGCCCATAGGACCATATAGATCATTGTGGAACAACTCAAGTGGCGTAGATGCCCTCCAAGTGGCAACTTGTAGAGGCCTTACTACTAGGGGAGGCCTTTCCCATAGGACCATATAGATCATTGTGGACCAACTTGAGCAATGTAGAAGCCCTCCTAGTGGAAACTTATGGATGAGGCTACCTATCTTGCTTACCCCTCAAGAAGCTGTAATGGCAAAGCCATCTCAAGATGATCCTAATGTTGCTAAAAAAGAAAAATCAATGAGTGCTATCATGGCAAGGTATAAAATTGCAAAGGCATCATAGACGTGACATTCCAATGGATTTTGGATAGCACATGGTATGCATGATAGGTGAGAAGACTAATATAGAACATATTATATATGTTGGTGACAAAAGATGTGCAAGAAGTATCATAGATAGCCCATCCCAAATGAATGGTCTTATTAAGGGATATGATTTTGTCTATATGGACAAGAAGACATGAGGGAGCAACCTCAACACCCCAAGTTAAATAAGATTATCTTCATCGGCTACTACCACAAAGAGCTATTGACGCTCTACAACTAGAAAAAAAGAAAGATTGAGTGGAATAGTGATGTGATCTTTGATGAGTTTGTGGCTTCCAAAGATCTTGTTGATGGTTTTTTTCTTACATATGGTTCTTCCTCTCATCAACCTCCCTTGCCCCCATCCATTAGCCCCTCCTGTTTCATCCACATTATCTATCAACACTCCTTGTTCGTCTCTACGACTCCTCCCCCTCCTTCCTTTTCTACACCTTCTCCCTCTCTTTGTGTCATCCCCTTTCTCCCTTGAGATTCTTATCTATGTTTCATTTTCAAATCCTTCACACATCTGGAACTAATAATGTGGTAGCGAATTCTCTATCATGGCAACCTCGAGTGAATGCAATCACAATTTTTTACCATAACGAGTTCATGGATTTACCCAAAATATATGCAAATGATTCTGACTTCTCAACCATATGGGATCAACTTAACTCAGGTCAGTCGATTACACCTTACTCAGTTTGAGATGGTTATTTGTATCATCATCAACAACCAATTTGTGTAGCATTACCATTGCAATACAAGGTAATGGATGAAGCACATGCATCTCCATATGCTGGACATAGAGGTATTCTACCCACTACCCAAGCATTGAAAAGATATTTCTTTTGGCCCACTCTTAAAGATTACATTGAAAGATATGTCCGCAAGTGCAAGATATACCAAAAAGTAAAGTATGACATGCATAAACCACCTGGTCTACTAAAGGCATTACCTATTCCCAATAATCCTTGGGAAAGTATAGCCATGGACTTTATCATGGAGCTTCCTCGCACACAAGCAGGCAATGATGCAATCTGGACTATCATTGATAGATTCAGTAAGCAAGCACACTTTATACCTATGCGAAAGACAATTAAAGCTGATCATATGGCTAAGCTATTCATTGCTCATATTTTCAAGAAACATGGCATACCTAAGTCCATTATAAGTGATCGAGATCCATGCAGGACCAACCTCTTTTGGCAAGCTCTCTTTGAGAAGCTCGGGACTCGGTTAAAGTTTTCATCCTCTTATCATGCTCTAATGGATGGGAAGAGTGAAAGTGCTAATTCTACTATTTTGGACCTTTTGAAATCCTATGTCTCTGATAATCAAAGAGAATGGGAAAAGTATTTGCCTTTTTTAGACTTTGCATAGAATAACATGGTGCACTCTAGTACTGGTAAGGCACCCTTTGAGATCATCTATAGTAAGCCTCATTTACCACCCATTCTTCTTACTAAGGATAAGATCTTTGTAGCAGATGAGTTTGTTAGAGACATTGATACAACTTTCACTCAAGTAAAAGTTGCTATCCAAAGGACACAAGAGAAGCATAAACGCAAAGCTGATAAGCATTGTCATAAGTTAGATCTCAATTTGGGACAGTATATTCTTCTTAAGTTTGTGAAGGCTTGCTTGAAGAAGTAGAAATGTGAAAATGGTAAAGTGGTTAAGCTTTCTAATCGTTATTATGGCCCTTTCAAGATCACAGATAAGATAAGCAATGTGAATTTTTGTTTGAATCTACCAAGTCATTGAACCATTCATAATGCTTTCCATATAAGTTTGCTACATCCCTATATTGGAGAACCTCCAATGGAACCGATCACAGAAGATTTACCTCACATAGAAGAAACAGAAGAGTTCCTTGTGCCTGAAAGAATTTTACACCATCAGGACAATACTCTAAGGCCAGGTAAGGTATTATAGAAGTATCTAGTTAAGTTTAAGAATTATCCCCCATTGGACATTCAGTTTATGACAAAGAGAGAACTACGAGACTTTCCAGATCTTTTTAAGGACAATGTATCCCCTCTACAATTGAGGCCAACTATTTAGAAGCTAGAGGGATGTTATTAAATTGATTGCTTATTACACATTCTCTATTTAGTAAATTTATGTCAATAAATTAATGACTCACTTTTCTTTAAGTGTTGATAATGATCTAGCACGGCCATGAGGCCATTTAGAGACCAGTATTCCTAGTGCATCACTTAAAGGGGTGATCAGAGCACTGTGACAAGGATATCTGGTACAAGCAATACAAGTTATGAAGGGGGAAGGAAGTGTCTGCTAAGTGTAAGAGTGTACACAAGAACCAAGGAGTTACACATAAATAAAGATGGATTGAGTTCTAAGAAGAGGAAGTGCATTAGCATTGTGTATATGTATTTATGTGTGCATCCGAGGATGCCTGGGAACATTTACCTATGTGTAATGAGCATTGCATTCATTTGGGATCATCCTCTCCCTTACAAGTCAAGGTTTAAGGTATTTTATCAATTTCCAAGTTATGCAAGTGTTAGCCAGTTTATACCGTGCCAGGAACCATGATCTTGTTCCCAAGATCCACAAGTTAAGAACTGGTTTATGTGTAACAGAGGAGCTTGCTGGGAGATTGGCCCATCTTCCAATCTCTAGTGTGTTGTCAATCTCTCTTTCTCTCTACATCTTTCTTTTCTCTCATACATTCTCTCTTTGCACCAACATAATATTCACCATATATCTTTTAAGTATATAAGAAGGTCGAGCACGTATCTCGTATCTTATAACATTCTGTGTCTTTGTATTCTTAGAAAATATATTTTCAAACGTGGTCCATGCTGCATGTGAGCTTTCTGCATTTTTGATATGCCTCATCATAGTGTTATCAATGATTTTAGATAGCCAATACATCACGTTTTTCTCTTTTTCATTTCATTCTTTCCATGTTTTTAATTCATCTGTAGTCATAGGGTCACTTAGCTTTGACTCATTTTCTTCACTCGAAACAAACTCAAAGAGGCATTTTTCAGTAAGGATTTTGTCATATGGAACTTCCATGACAAGTAGTTCTTCTTCTCTAGCTTCTCAATGATGGGGTTCACATTGTTCTCTACCATTATCATGAACTTGATACAAAACAACAAGCAAGTCTTTTGCAACCTTTCACAACAAGTGCATAACAACATACCAAGTAGCCCTTTTTACTAATGCTCATGGCACATGTAATCTGTAACCCGTTTGTAGATAAAAATTGTATTCGCTTCCTTGTAAACACATCATAGCTTATATATTTAAAATCCCTAACATATGCACCCACTTTTCATGGACACAACTGAGATCACAATATACCCTAAAACTATTGTCTGCAACCTTGTGGGTCTAAAACGAGCCTCGAAAATGGCCTCAAATGGCAAAAAAACCAATGGTTTATCCTAAAGATTTCTTCTGCAAAATATAAAATGCTTTGCTCACACAACCAAATCTCACAACAATCTAAGATTTTTCCATTGTCTTTCTTCTAGTGCCTCTACAAGTACTATCCAAAAGAAAGAGTGGGAGAATAGGAGAGCTTTTTATCCATTGCTTGATTGTTGCTGAAATTCTTGCTTCTTCTCCTTTACTTCAATCTCTAAAACCAACATCATGATACGAAGAAGACAGAAGAGAATGTACAAGATTTTATCTTGGGGACCAAGCTCATTTTCATAGTAAGGGGAACTATATACAATGAGACTAGATGGCACAATTGAGGGATGCAAGGTTTGTAGGTGTGAGTTGTGTTATCAATGCGCTACAAGCTTCCATAGGACACCATGTGAGGGGTGAGGAAGCTAGCCTTGAGAGAGCATGAATACCCTCACACATGCCTCCTCTTGAAAGAACTCAATGTCCTCCTCAAGTAAGGAAAACCAACTCATGGCCCAAGAATGGACTGTTGATCCATGCTTAGAAATTTTTAGGGTTTTAACATGCCTCACTAATATCAAGGTGGTTAGTGTCTATTGCTACACTTTTGACTCAAAATTTTGGAGGTCTTTACATGCTTCACTAAATCAAAGTGGCCAAGGTCTACCTACTAGGTGCCATGCTCTTTGACAAAATTATATATGAGCACTCTGTCAAGAATCACATGGTAGGGAGACTTGCTTGAGCTGATGTGCCAAATGCACACTATACACACAAGAGGAAGCTCACTCATGAACACAAGAAGAGATATGGAGGCCAAAACGTTTTCTTGCTAGTTTCGTATTCTTCTTATACAAAAAATATAATGTACACAAAAGGCTATGAGACATAAATCTCCTCCTCTAGGTTTCCATTCACGAAGGTAGAATTGATGTTCATCTAAAACAAAGACTACCAATGTGATGGGATGTAAGAACCAAGATAGCTTGAATCATATAGACATCTCACCAAGCTATAGGTACAAAAGTATTGAAATAATACAAGCCTAACTTCCTCTTAGAAAATCCCTTGGAAACCACAAGCCTAGACTTGTGCTTGCTTAAGGAGCCATCAGTACTTGGTCTTAAAGAACCACTTCACACTAATCACCTTCCACTTTTGTGGGGATGTGGAACCAAGTATCAAGCCTAATTTTGCTCAATAGCATCAAGCTCCTCCTACATAGTCTCTCATGCTAAATATCATGTGTATAAGAGCCTCATCAATAGTAGTAGCCTCTCCATCCTAGAGAATTTATTGTTGAGATATTTGCAATCACACCTAATGTAGCCTCTTTGTATGAGGCAGTTTGGGCTTAGGACATGCAGGGTGCAGTAAACCCATATGCACAGAGAGGGAAGATTGTTACCCATCCAACAACTATAAAGCATTGTACTTGACTGCCACTTTTCAACATAGAATGAATACAATGTCATGATGCTTTGTACTTTCAGTTAAGTGTCTTGTCATTGTCAGTACTACACAAGAATGTCTTTTTGAGTCCAAGTCTCAATCTTGAAACCTAATTCACTTGTGTAATAACAATTGTCTTCTTTGTCAATGTCATCATGAGTTCTCTCTTCATCTTCCATCCTCCATAGCTTCCGCAGTTCGCCATGCTCTAGAACCTGCATTTTTAACATGGTATCAGAGCCTAGATGGGCATGGCACTGCTCCTCCAACTCCTGTTCACTCTCATCTAGCTCAGTTTGAGCTCAGTCTAGCTCAGGCCAAGTCTAGGACCTCATCTCCTACTCTTTCTTCTCACTGCCTTGCTTGGCAGCCATAGCTACACAGCACATACCCTGTTTTGAGCACTCATATCTCCTCATAGAGACCATATCTCTTCACGATTCCTTCTGGGGGAATCTTCTCCAACTCAAGGTGCTCTTCTTTGTCACATCATAGCATGACATTGCTGCACCTACCTCCCATCATTGCGCAATTAGCTCGTTGCTGTCCAGATCCGGCCGCCTGCTACGGTCGTACGCCTCATTCGCACTATATTGTCCACGATTAAACCTGTGACCATAGGGCATTTGAAGAGCAGTGTTCAAACCTCCTTCCACTCAAATATTCGACCAAATGATCAAGCGTGTGCACTGCTGCAGCCGAAAATACAATCGCCTATCTCTGAACCTTAAAGAAGAAGCCATAGCCACAACATCAAAGCTTTATCTCTACTTCATTTTTTGGTTCAAGGATCCTCTACCACTCAGATCTGACTGAAAATTGAAGATTGTAACAAGGATTGCTCATCAAATCACATCAAGGAGGGGAGATTTGTACTTGGAAGATTTGAAAGAGTTGAAGAAATCAAGAAGCTCAAGCAACAACCACATCAAGCTCCTCTTCCAACTCATCATTCTCACTCTTCTCACTCAACTGAAGGTTTTGCTACTCTGATCTGCTCCAAAACTCAGTCTTCAGTAAGAAATCAAAACATCAAAATAAACAAGAACAAGGTTCAAGAAGATCTAGCATCAACATCAGGCTCATCAAGAACAGTATCTATTGATACTTATCAAGTGTTATTTGACACTATTCTTCTTGCAAGAGTCAGGTGTGTTACCCACTTTCTTGCTACACCTTTAGGCCCTCATAGCTAAGGATACAAGCCTAGTGGGATAGTTTAGTTTGTATGAACTATGCTCTTATGTCATAAATGTTAAAAATGCGGGATCTAGAGCATGGCAAACTGTGGAAGCTATGGAGGATGGAAGATGAAGAGAGAACTCATGATGACATTGACAAAGAAGACAACTGTTATTACACAAGTGAATTAGATTCCAAGATTGAGACTTGGATTCATAAATACATTCTTGTGTAGTACTGACAATGACAAGACACTTAACTGAAAGTACAAAGCATCATGACATTGTATTCATTCTATGTTGAAAAGAGGTAGTCAAGTGCAATGCTTTATAGTTGCTGGATGGGTGGCAATCTTCCCTCTCTGTGCATATGGGATTACTGCAGCTTGCATGTCCTAAGCCCAAACTGCCTCATATAAAGAGGCTACATTAGGTGTGATTGCAAATATCTCAACACCCCTCCTCAATCACAACCAAAAGTACAAAGTGTGTAGAGGCTTTAGTAAAAGCAACACCTGCAAAATGTGGGCACACCATAAACATGGCAAAACACCAGAGGGTGTCGCAGAAAAAGGCTAAGTGTGGGTACCACAAACATGATGGTCATCCAGAGGCTGTAGCAGGGGCCTTACAGAGGCTGTAGTACAAGGCTACATGAGGAGTTTTACAAGCTTATGATAAAGACATTTGGGCTAGACATTATAAGGCTAAAGAAGTCAGTAAAAATTTGGATCAAGGACCAGCATGCCCTTGCAGTTTTCAGCATTACTCAATTCATTGTAAGTCTTCTTGTTGGAGTAGTCCAACTTGCCCTTTTTGATCATGTACTTATTGTTCACTTTGCTTGCTGCTTCAGAGTCTTCATGATCTTTCTGCTTCTTCTTTTTCTCTTTGATCTTTCCTTCATGGTCATCATTTTCATGGATTTTGCTTACATTAGTTATCTGGTTCTTGTCTTTATGGTCCCCCTCAAGCAAAGGTACAATCTTTGAGACAGTGGAAATGTCTTCAAACTTTTGCACTTTCATGTCTTCAAGGTCTTCAAATGGATTCATTGATTTCTCTTTGGTGTAGGCAGCTCCATTTCCTTTCTGCAGGTAGAGTAAGAACATCTTCTATGTCATGTAAATAAGCAACACAAGTCATGTTACTCTTCATGAAGTGTATCCACATAGAAATCTTCTTGATTGTCATTGATATGACCAAGAATCAGCTTCAAATCTGAGATAAATCAGTAAGAGTGTTGTACTTAAGAGCCCTCGCCAAGGGAAGTGAAATCCCCTTCATCCAAAGAAGAAATCTCCCCTTCTTACAACACCCCAGAAGAAGCCTAAAGGGATGGGAAAGGAGTAGGAATACGCAAAGAGGAAATAGTAGAAGAGGAAGTAGTCATCAAGGGAGGAAGGGAAATAGGGGTAGATGGAGAAGAGGAAGCAAGAGCAGGAGGGGGAGGAGTCAAATAAAAAGGGGGGGTGGATAGGTAATGTGGAAGGAAGGGGAGGGGCTGATGGTGGTGAAGGGAGCTATTCTTCAAGATGAGGATGATGAAGAACAACATGGAACTGAACCATCAATTGGATCTTCAGAGACCAAAGCCCCATCGAAGATCACATCCCTCAATCTTTTGTGTCTTTGGGTCATAAATCCCATAATTCCTTATTACTGTAGCATACAAAGATAAGATTCCTTGACTTGGAGTCAAGTTTATTCCTATCTTCTTCTTATTCACATGGACAAAAGCATCACACTTGATGATGTGAACATGGAAAATGGAAGGCATCTTCCCAAGGAAAGATTGATAGGGAGTTGTATCTTGTAATGAAGAGGTAGGAGAGCAATTGCGAATGTGAACCATAGTATTACCACCATTGCCTCACCCCAAAGAGAGTGCAGAAGACTCGTATGCTCCACCAAGCCATCTCGAGCATGGTCCGATTGGCATGCTTCAGCACACCATTCTTAGATGGTATGTTTGGATGGGAGTATTCCACCCAAATTTCATGATTCCCAAAAAAATCAAAAAAGAGGCTAGAATAAAATTCATTGCCCCATGATCTGCTTGTCAAAATTTGCATGGTGGAGGAACTTCCTTGAGCTGCTGCACCAAACACACGTTGTATACACAAGACGAAGCTCACTCAAGAACACAAGAAGAGAGATGGAGGCCAAAATGTTTTCTTGCTGGTTTTTTCTTCTTCTTCCACACACAATATAATGTACACAAAGTATAGATAAGATAAAACATAAAGAAAAATGGCCTACTAAGTCAAACAATGCATAACTGACTACACTAGTTAACTTGCTCTATATCTATGCCAACTATAGATAGGTGTAACAAACTAAATATAGTAAGTGATAAGTCAGTGGCCATGTGAGGATCATAATGACCACTGACATACTAAGTGTAGATGTGCAGACCTATCTAGCCAGGTAGTCCATTATCAATATCTGCATGTGTTAAGCTTGCCATCTCAACACTCCCCCTCAAGCTCAACTCTATCTATGCAACTCTAAGTAAGCTTCAGAACTTTCAAAGTTTCTCTACACCCAATGCCTTTGTGAAAATGTCAGCTATCTGATCCTATGTGCTGACATATACCAACTCAATCTCTCCCCTGTAAGTACCTTCTCTCTCACAAAGTGGTAGTGTACCTCAATGTGTTTTTTCCTAGCATGGAATACTGGGTTCCTAGCTAGCTGTATGCTACTCATGTTGTCACAATGAATGACAACTGGACCATCTCCCTGCACATCCGAATCACCTAATGACTTTTGCAGCTATATCACCTCATATGTTGTCATAGCATCACCTCTATACTCAGCCTTTGTACTCAATAAAACAACTATAGGTTGCTTTTTGCTGCTCCATGTAATTGTTACACTACAAAGGGAAAACATGAATCCACTGGTAGATCTTCTGATGTGACATGCTATCAGCCCAATCTGCATCTGTGTATCCAAACACCTGTACATCCTTACCTACCTTATAAAAATTTCCATAATGTAAAGTGGAATTTGCATACCTAAACACATGTACATCCTTACCTACCTTATAAAAAATTCCATAATGTAAAGTGGAATTTGCATACCTCAATATGCACTTAGCTGCATCCAAATGAGGCTTTCTAGGCATCTGCAAAAAGTGATTGACAAGGCAATAATATAGCTCAAGTCTAGCCTTGTGATAGTCATGTAAATCAAACCTCCTATTATCCTCCTGAACATATTAGGGCCTTATATCTCATCCCCAATGTCAGTATACTTAACTTCATATTTTGCTCCAATGGTATTGAAAGAGGCTTACATGCTATCATTGTCAAGATTGTGGGAGAGAAGGAAGGAGTCTCACTTGTAGCTTTCTTGCTTGCACAATGGGGGAATACACACAAAGGTGGAGGCTGAAAACAGATTTCCTCTTCTTAGTTGTGTAAGCCAAACGAACACTGGTACAAAGAAATAAAAGAAACCCTATATATGGGTCTCAAACCAAACTCAACTAACTAAGGTGGCATACTAACTGAGCCACGAACTAGAGTAGATAAGAATAGCTGTCATCTAGCTATTATTCATGGGCGGTGTACCAACCGCATCTGCAAATGACAAGCCGGTGACATAAATGCACAACGGTCACCCTGGCATATCACAAGTGGAGCTCGATATCTCAACACTCCCCCTCGAGCTCAATCCCAATTCCTGCACACCAAGCAGGTCTCTGAACTTGCGCAGCTTCTCTGCACCCAATGCCTTCGTGAATATGTTAGCTACCTGATCCTCTGTGCTGGCATAAACTAGATCAATAAGACCTAGTAAAACCCTCTCCCGCACATAGTGATAATGCACCTCAATGTGCTTTGTTCTAGCATGATAGACTGGGTTATTTGCCAAGTGTATACTACTCATGTTGTCACAATAAATGACAACTGGCCCATCTGTAGGCTGATGCATATCATAAAGTAGCTTATGTAACCAAGCTACCTCACATGCAGCCATTGCTGCGCCCCTGTACTCAGCCTCTATGCTTGACAAGGCAACTGTAGGCTGTTTCTTGTTGCTCCAAGTGAATGCAGCACTCCCAAAAGAGAACACATATCCACTGGTAGATCGTCTATCAGAAATACTACTAGCCCAATCAGCATCAGTGTATCCATATAACTGTATATGAGACCCAGTCTCATAAAGTAGTCCATACTGCAATGTGGACTTCACATACCTGAGTATGCGCCTAGCCACATCCAAATGCGGTTTCCTTGGAGCCTGCATAAACTGACTTACCAATCCAACAGCATAGCTCAAATCTCGCCTGGTAATAGTCATATAAATCAAACTTCCTACTATGCATCTGTACATAGTAGGGTCTTCTAGAAGCTCACATGCATCTGCGCTCAGCTTCACATTCTGCTCCAAAGGAACTGAAATAGGCTTACAGCCTGTCATCCCATATTTGGACAGCATGTCCAATCCATACTGCCTCTACAAGAGCCGTATCCCACTTGGTGATCTAATCACCTCAATGCCCAAGAAATAACGCAGCTCTCCCAAATCCTTCATCTCAAACTTCTACTTCAATAGCATTTTCACATGAAGGATATCTTCATCACTATCACCTGTCATAATCAAATCATCAACATAAATGACAAGTAGCATAATATATTTCTCTATTTTTCTCACATAAAGTGAAAAATCTGCCTTGGAAATCTGAAAGCCAATAGTGATAAGATACTATCCTATCTTGTCAGACCATGCTCTAGGTGCTTGCTTCAAGCCATACAAGGCTTTCTTCAACCTGCAGACAAACTGAGGATGAACATCATGCACATAACCTGGTGGCTGCTCCATATAGACCTTTTCTTGCAAATCACCACGCAAGAAGGCATTATTTACATCCATCTGATGTAAAGACCATCCCTTTGATGCAGCCATAGCAATGACTACTCTTACGGTTGCCATCCTTGCAACCGGACTGAATGTTTCTTCATAATCAATGCCATATATTTGTGCATACCCCTTTACTACTAATCTTGCCTTGTATCTATTCACAGAACCATCTGCATTGTGTTTCACCTTATAAACCCACTTACAACCAATTGCATTCTTATCTTTAGGCAAAGGTACCAATTTCCATGTAGCATTTGCTTCCAAGGCATCCATTTATTCATCCATGGCTTTCTCCCATTTTTCTTTTCCCATGGCTTGCTCAAAAGAAGTGGGTTCTGGTTCCTGTATCAGTTTGACCATATAGGCATAGTGAATGGCTGTAAATCCATCATATTTCAGCTTATCCACAGGATACCTAACTCTGGTAGACTTGCTCAAAGTATGTTCACTCCCAGGTGCTCTCAAAACATCCCTGGTCTTCCTTACTCTAGGTGTAACAATAGAAGGAATACCCAACTCATCATCAATGCTCTATTCTGAGCCACTGGATTCACCATCCACATAAGAGTGACCTGCATTCACATCAAACATGGGCTGATCTACCTTCTCTTTTCCTTTTCGTGATACCTGCATACCACTATCTGCATTGCTTTGAGAAGATTCTCTTGATCTCAATCTGCCTGTCCACGGCGAAGAATGTGAACCATTGCTAGAGGACGCTCCAGGTCCACTAATATCTTGTGACTGCTGCTGTGAATTCTGTGCAGCATTACCATTTTGTGCATCTACATTATCAATCACATTTACTGGTTTATACCAGCTACTCATCTCATCAAAAACAACATCTCTGCTCACTGTAAACTTACGAGTAGAAGGGTTATAGCATCTATACCATTTTTGCTACAGAGAGTAACCAATAAAGATACAGTTCTCATCTTTTGGATCCAACTTGGATCTCAACTCATCTGGCACATGAACATAGGCAATGCAACCAAAAATCTTCAAATGAGAAATATCTGGTTTCCTACCAGTATACCTCTCCTCTGGAGTCATTCCATGTATTGTTGCAGTTGGAGTCATGTTCATTATGTAGACTACTGTAGCAACTGCTTCAGCCCAGTAAAAATTTGGCAAGTCTTTTTCATTGAGCATGGCACGAGATACCTCTTCAATATGTCTATTTTTCCTTTCTGCAATTCCATTTTGTTGTGGGGTATGACTGCATGAATATTGCTGCTTTATGCCATGCTCCTGCAAGAACCTTGCAAACTTATTTGAGAGGTACTCTCCCCCTCCATCTGACCTTAGGCATTTTATTTGCAGGCCTGTTTTTTTTTCAACCATAGCTTTAAGAGTTTTGAAATGCCTTAAAACTTCACTTTTCTTTTTCATAAAATACACCCAAACTTTTCTGCTATAGTCATCAATAAAAGTGACAAAATAATGACAGCCTCCAAGAGATGCAGCTTTAGTAGTCCACACATCAGAGTGGATTAATTCCAATGGCTTCTTACTCTCTTGAACATATCTAGGAAATGGTTTCCTTGCCTGTTTTCCAAACTGACAGGCTTCACATACCTTATGCATTTCTGCAACCTTGAATTTAGGCAATCCTGCAACAATATTTTGTGCTTGCATTGATTTAAGTCGATGTACATTAATATGACCAATGCGTTTATGCCAGATATCAATATCTGCAACTACACCGGTCCCATGTGCAAACATTGTTGCACTCAATTGAGGCATGTCTGCATCCAACATAAAAATTGTGCCCTTCTTCTTTCCTTTTGCTGTTAAGTGACCTTTATTTGTCATATCCTCAACAAAGCATCCATGAGAATTAAATCTGAACTGCAAGCCCTGCTCAACCATTTGACCAACAAAAACTAGGTTCTTGGTGATATTCGGGACATGAAATACATCTGATAGGTATTTCTTTTTCCCATCCTGCATAGACAAAGGAATTTTTTCAATCTGCACAATAGGATGTGCAGTATCATCACTAGTCTCTACAAATCCTGGTTTTTCCATTTTCCTTGCATCCTGCATCCATTCTGCATGACCTGACATGTGGTTTGATGCACTTGAGTCAACATACCACACATTGTTGCTTTCTTCTGCACTTGTCACAGAATTGGTCATGTGCTGCACCATAAACAAATACTCATTTTTGTCATCACCCTGTCTACTAGAAGATGCATAATTCCCTTGTTGCAATTTTCCATTCATGATGTCATTCTGCTTTTTATATCAGTCTTTAGCCATATGACCCATTTTACCATAGTAGTAGCATTCAACATTGCTATTTGCATTTTGGCCTCTTTGCCATCCACCACGACCTCTTTGGCTCCCCCTGTCTCTAGAGTTACCACGTCCTCCTTCATAGGACTGGTTTTCTTGAGTTTGCTGCATATTCTGATTTCTACCACGGCCTCGAGATCGGCCTCCTCTACCTCTTCCAGCATTTGAGTAGAAGACAGCTTCTTTTGAAGTTTCTCCTGAAGAAGATACACCACCATTTCTCTGCTCCTCAGAAATTAGAAGAGCAATCAACTCCTCAAAATCAGGAAATCTTTCACGGATGGAAATGGATATTCAGAACTGTGCATAATCCTTTCCTAGACTATTCAAGGTCACAGAAACTAAATCATCATCTTCCACTGGCGACCCAATGGAAGCAAGTGCATCTGCAATCTTATTCACCTTCATGTGGTAGTCATTAATGCTCATACTTTCTCTTTGCACATTGTGCAACTCTTGCTTGAGTTGCATTTTCCTGGCTTGCGTATTTGTGCTATACATTTTTGACAAAGTATCCCATGCCTCCTTTGGCGTACTTGCATCTTGAATATGCACAATCATAGAGTCTGAAATGCTGATAGACAGCCAGTACATAACTTTCCTGGCTCTCTCATGCCATGCTTTAAATGCCTGCATTTGATGTTGATTGGGAACATCAGGAAGAACTGCTTCTTCTTCATTTCCTTTAACGAATTCCCAATATTCTTTTCCCATAAGGAAATTCGTCATTCTAAACTTCCATGCTTGGAAGTTGTTCTTGTCAAGCTTTTCAGTGACAATTTGTGAAAGAGAATCAGACGCCATTACAGAACACTGCAAAAAATTCTGTCACTGCAAAGAACACAGCTTCAGCCTCACAAGGGCAAATCTACAAAACTAACGAAAGTGGTATTTGACCACATAGTCACTTCCTAGTGACGATTTTGCATCAACAGGCAACAAGGATGATTCTGTAACTCCTAATGTCTCTGGCACAGGCATACGATGCAATTTCTTTAGTAACTTTTCACCCACATGTAGAACAGTGGTCGCACAGCATAAAACAGGGCCTTTTCCTGAGTGCGTGCAGAAAACTTCCACCTCCAAAACAGGCCCTGAAATGGCCTCAAATAAAAAAAACAGAGCAACCAAGGGCTAAAGCCCTTACCCGCAGCATATACTGCTCTCTTACTACACCACGAAGGGCGTCTCAATCTAACACAATGCACTCTTGCACTTTCCGGCTGTGTTACCTGTAGAGACTTGCTCCCAAAACAGAAAAATGAAAGTAACACTGGTCCTCTTACCAGAACACCGCGAACTTGGTTTGCTTTCTTGAGCTCCTTACCACGAACAAGGCTCTGATACCATGTCAAGATTGTGGGAGAGAAGGAAGGAGTCTCACTTGTAGCTTTCTTGCTTGCACAATGGGGGAATACACACAAAGGTGGAAGCTGAAAACAGTTTTCCTCTTCTTAGTTGTGTAAGCCAAAAGAACACTGGTACAAAGAAATAGAAGAACCCTATATATGGGTCTCAAACCAAACTCAACTAACTAAGGTGGCATACTAACTGAGCCACGAACTAGAGTAGATAAGGATAGCTGTCATCTAGTATTATTCATGGGCGGTGTACCAACTGCATCTGCAACTGACAAGTCGGTGACATAAATGCACAACGGTCACCCTAGCATATCACGAGTGGAGCTCGATATCTCAACAATCATACCATACTTGGATAACATATCCAAGCCATATTGCCTTTGTGATACCGTATACTATCATCACATTTCATCATCTCAATACCAAGAAAGTATCTCAGCTTACCTAAATCCTTCATCTCAATCTTCTTCTTCAAGAAGGGATGATTTAATTGGTGTATTTATTTTCTTTTCACTTATTTTCCTTTTCTTCCTTTTTTTCCCTTTCTTTTTTAATTATAAAGGGAGCACACTAGGAGGCATCCCATTCATGAGTAGGGGCCAAGCTGCATGGAGGGTTAAGAAATTTGCTTAAAAAGGCTCTACTCTACATATACCCCTTCAAGTTAGCTCTTACATTGAGTGGAGGGGATGACAAAAATGAGTGGTTATACCCATTGAATCTACTGTCACTCATGTATTCTAATAGGTTCATACAAATTGCTAGCAAGAGGATAGCTCTCATCATGAGGTGCACCATTGCATAGCTATCTATTCCGGCATTTATATAAAAAAATAGTAGTAACCGCTCTTCCTCTATAGTAGTTTTTTGTTTTAATAATATTCATAACACACTGAGATAGTTACATGTGGTAATGAATGTGGGAACTGGGCATGAGGTGAAGTCTTTGAGGAGACTTGCTATGGATGGGCAAAGGTCCCTTTCAATAAAGATCACACTTTCTTTGGGGGTTGAGGCATTTACGTTGTAGATCAGAGGGAAGTCATATCTACCATGCACATCCTGGTTGAAGTCAACTCTAATCCTCCTCAGGTAGAGCATGTAGGTACTATCATCCCTTTTATGCGGTAAGGTGCTACAAAAATCCATCTAGGCCTCTAAGTTAGAGTCCCAAATGTTTATGTACTACTTATGATGAGCCTCATATCCCTCTACTCTTTGGGATACCTCCACCACCTTGTCTTCCTATTAATTTGCAAGTTCTTATTGCCAACTTGTGGGGTGTCTCATTCTTTCTTCTAGCCATCTCCTTCCTAGCCTCACTAAGAGTTTTATGGCATCCTATACCACCCTTAGAGATGGTACCCTATCCAATGTATAAGGGAAGGTGAAGGAGAACTCGAAAGGGTGACCGTGGTTTTTCCATTACTCCCACACTGCAAGTTCCTGGCCCTAGTTTATAGGGTCACACTCCTTGCTTTGCGAGATGGCCACCTGTGGAACTTATAGTTTGGAGCTTCATGCAGGCTAGTTCCACCTATTCTCCACATTTCTACCTCATCTCCACCATCCTTTCAGGTGGTACAACTTCCTCCCCTTACTCTTTTGGTTGTGCTTGTGGCTGCAGAGGGGGGCTTGCTTCATGCACTTGTTCTTCCTCATGTTGGTCCTATTCAAAACCATGTCCTTCTTCTTGGATTGGCTCCATTGGCTCTTGTGGAGGTGGCTGTAATTGCTACTTTGGCTCCCCACACCCTAGTAAGGCGAGTTCTTGGGAGGTTAAGCGAGCTAAGATTAGATGGGCTTGTGGCTCCTCTACTTCCAAGCTAGTGCTAGGCTTGGGTGCCTTGGCATGGAGTCCATGTTGCAGCGCTCTCCTTGTCAGTTCTAATTTTCTTTTTACTTCCTCTAGTGTTATTCTCCTCTTGACTACATGACATTCAACACTGTGCTTAAAAAAGCTTGTTGTTTCTCCAACATGCATGATGCTGGGAGCTTTTCTGAATCGGCGATAGAAATAGGAAGAGGATAAATTGACCAAGTAGTCGTTAGGCAGAACCGACTTGCATTGTTTTAGGGGGCCTAAATGGGATTTTGCCTTATGGGTAGGAGGGTTGACGTATTGCACTCCCCTCTGTCCCCCATTCTCTTTGAACTAAGTGCAATGGCAAGTCCACTTCAGTTGAGTAATCATGTAGAAAGTGGAAACTCAAAATTACTTTCACTAATGGATGTTAGGAGACCCATTTGATTTTAGAAACCTGGAAATTCAGGTCAATCCTAGTGGGTTTGACCGGAACACTTCCATTGTGATGTAGACTTAGTGGGGTCTAAGTGACAAACCTCGTAATGTTCCAAGGGAGCGCCGCGGGCAACGTCATTTGGAAAACCTACTGATCGACTATAGAAAGGTGCGCTTGGAATGAGCCTAGAGGACACCTCATAGTTGGTATCAGAGCGCTCGGTAGAATAGAATATAAGTATGCTTAAGAAAAAAATTCCTTGGATGGTAAGTATAGCCTAGGACATGTTTTCTTCTCTTTGTTAACGTAGGTTTTTGAATTATGGTAGAATAACAAATCTTGGAAACAATTCTTGATCTTCCGAGTAATGTTTATGTCAACTATGCATTCATCCAGTCTTATTTGGAGGAATGAGATGATGTGGATACTAGATCAGTTGTACAACCCCTCGCCTCTATATTGTGAAAGACGGTCAATGATTAGTAGAGGATACTACTTTAGACATAGTTCAATTGACATATGTCATTGTAGATGTAAAAGCTTCCTTCGGTATCAGTAGCAATGGGTAAAAGCTTTCTTAGGCTATTAGTAGCATACTCTTTTTTTACTCCAAGAAAAAAATTACAAAAAGATTTTAATAGTTCCCATGAGAGAGAGGGTACAAGTAGAAAAAAGCACTTAATAAGAACATAACTAGAACTTGAAATAAGCTACGCTACAAAACTTAAAAATGATCTTATAGCCAAATGTCAACAACACTTCAACTCCCATAAGAAGCATCTTGCCAAAGACAAGTTGGATGGTGTCATTATATTATAATAAGCCACATCACATAAACATAATTGCTTATAAGCCCACAGTCCATAATCTTCATAAAAGTATACAATTCCAAGCAAACCAAGAATCCTCTTCTCCTCTTGTTCCAAAAAAAAAAGAAGAACAATAATTCAATAGTTGCCCATAAGAGAGGGTACAAGTAGAGAAAATAAAAAGCCAACCAATCTTGTATAGTTTCTTCAAATTTGAAAGACAAGATCAAGCCAACAACCGTAAAGTTTTGAGAAGGTATCTAGATAACTTCAATTTGGGTACGATTCAACTATTATTGTCAAAGTCTCTCATTAGTTGGTCTTTTTCCATGCAACTTGAGTTTGCTTCAAAGTACTTTAGCTCACTTTCTCAGATTTCCACAATAGTCCCAATCCAACATAGATTGATTAGAGAACACAATGTAAAATGCATCTATCCCTACAAAATGCATCTAAAATGGGGGTGGTCACTTTCATAAAAAACACAAGGTTGCCTGGAGTTGTCGCTCAACTAGCTTAGCTAAAACACTTAAAAGTGAGCTAGCAACCAAATGCCAACATTGCTCCAACTCCCATGAGAAGAATCTTACAAAAACACAAGTTGTATGGTGTCCTTACATTACAACAAGCCACATTACATGATCATAATTGCTTGTAAGCTAATAGCCCATAATTCCAAGTAACCAAGCATCCTCTTCGCCTGCTACAAAAATAAATTAGCACATGATTTCCAAAGCTTCCCATAAGAGAGGATAAAAGTAGTAAAAAACATGTAATATCATGGCTACTTTGGAGTGGGACACCTTGTGGTAGTATGGGTTGAGTTATCACATTGCAATCCCTCTAAGTTATGATTTTGGGATTGAGAGGGGGGTGTTCAAATAAATAAGCATATTATAAAAATTAACCTTCATTAGCAATTTATTACAACCTTGAAGCTCAAATTTTTCAACCTTTACTAAAAATTACCAAAGTGTTCATGTGCCATAAGTGAAAAACCTAAATCTGTGCCTCGAAGCTTAGTGGGTATATTGAATGTTGGATAATCCTTAAAGATACATTATGGCTTCTGATACTTGATGGGTAAGATGATGTTATTGGTACTTTATGGATTTACTATCGACACGAAAGGTTTAGTTTGATGAGTTTTTGCCTCAAGTGAATTTCTGTGGTTGATAGATAATGATGTCTTATTGGGTGGTGGTCTGAGGATCGGTTCATTGAATTGCAATGTCCTTATGTTTCTTTGATAGTGGTTGTAAGAAGTATTAGTTGGCTAGAATCCGCACCAGTTAAGTTTAAGCACCAAACCCCTACCCCTATATGGCACTCAAACAAGATCCACATGCTTGAAACAAGAAGATATACTCATTTCTCCAACTAAATACTCATTTCTCCAACTAAGATTGAGATATTGGAATTCCACGACCAATCCATAGGTTTATATCAACACTTCAAATGGGGCACGAGCCTTGTTTATTCTCCTCTATATGAATGATTTGATCTTGATAGGTGACCTTGCCCAAATGGTCAAGCAAACGAAGGCAGCACTTCATGAGAAGTTTAAGATGAGGACATCGGACTTCATTTTTTCTTAGATCATGAGATCTATCATACTCTAATGGGGATCTTCTATGTGAATGATTTGATCTTAATAGGTGACCATGCCCAAATGGTCAAGCAAACGAAGGCAGCACTTCATGAGAAGTTTAAGATGAGGACATGGGACTTCACTTTTTCTTCGATCATGAGATCTATCATACTCTAATGGGGATCATCATCTCCTAGCAGTGCTATGTGCAAGCGCGCTTGACTATGTTTGAGATGGAAGGATGCAAGTCCATATCAACTCCTCTAGATCTAAACTAGAAGGCCACAACCCATGTTAATTCACCTTTCGCGGATGCTGCCCCTCACAATCAGCTGATTGGGTCCTTGATATGGCATTTGAAAACTAGTATTTTGTATTTTGCTCTAAGTTTATTGGTTGGGTTCATGAATGACCAACGATGAAGCCGTTTGCTTGAAGAGTTATAGGAGAGGCTTTATCATCATCTTAGTGAAATGGAATGCAAAGACTAAACATAAGTAGCCAAGTTTTGTTGAAGACTCTTCCATTACGTACATAGTTGAGCTAATTTTCTTGTGTTATGGCCGAGTTAGTTTTGTGAGAGTGCACAATGGAAGAAAGAACACGAACATAGAGATAGAAAGAGAGCAGAAAATAAAGAAACAAATATTGCATCGGAGATACATACAATGATGTGGGCTAGTTCCTGCACATAGCCCAAAGCGTCAGTGAGGGCACCAAATCAGGCTGATCTCGGCATCGCTTACATGTCACTCATGTTGCTTACAATGGAGAGGGGCATGGGTATGTGGGTTATTTTTGAATTATACATACATACATACGTACGTATGTACATACATGCCATAATGTTCTTTTCACCCTTGTAGAGGAGTGGAGCATCCGCAGTAGGCCCCATGAGAGAGAGAGAGAGAGAGAGAGAGAGAGAGAGAGAGAGAGAGAGAGAGAGAGAGAAATAACTTCTCTATAGGGTGAGTGGAGCATCCGCAGTAATGCGCAGGGTATGCTGTACGATGAAGAGAGGAGATCCACAAGAAAAAAAAACGCTAGCATGGCAAGTGAATCTGGATTGTGGGTGGGGCTACAGGTGGGCTAGTTGGGTGTTGTGCCAAGACTAGGGGGGACCGGGTTGCATGATCAAGCAGGGTCGCATTGCCTAGTGGACAGGCAAGCGATCGCGCGTGACGGTCACGGTCGCATGCCACGTGGAGCAAGCCGAAGGTTTGCGGGGGGGCTCCGCGTATGCCACAAGGCCCCTTGCAAAACCTTCTATTGATAATAATAGAATATAGAAGATTCAATGATTAGGTGCATATGTGGAATATAAGTATCAAATTGGAAACTAATATCCTTTCAATATAACAACTATTTTTTATGAAAATACTAATTTGGGAAGTTATAGTGCTTAATTCATAGTTATTAGAGTAAGACATGTCATAACTTAGATTTGGTATTTTAAAAACACTTAAATCTCACAAAAGTTGTAGACCTAAATACAATTTTCATTTGTGTTAATGCATATTTCTTTAGAAGAGATTAGAGGACGGAAAGGTATATGCCATAACGTGATGATACAAAAGTGGATGTAACAATAAAGTATAATTTCTAGAACTAGGTGCATGTCCTTATCTAGTATGTTGATGTAACAATTAAACATATTTTTTAGAACTAGGTGCATGCCCTTGTCTAGTATGCTATCATTAAGGGTTGAGGACATTATTTAGCATGCTATCATTGAAGGTAGAGGATCGTCAACCCTTATGGTCACATCATTGGAGTTGTAGGACTATCAACCCGTATGGTTACATCACCTTATTTTTCACCATACTTTATGCCTTCAAGGCCTAAATTTGATGATCTGTCGTGCGTTTTCTCAAAATAAGTAGAGCATTTTCACATATGTCAAATCATTATTAATTTATATCCAGATTTCACATCTCATTGATTTGATATATATATAATTATCAATGAGATGTGATCGCTGCTTCTTCCTCTTCTTTTGCTGCTTCTTTTTTCCTCATTCGGTTTGGCTTCTTCGCTTGCTCTTCTACTTCTTCTTCCTTGTCCATGGCGTCTCCTTCTTCCTCCTCTAGCGGCATAGGCAAACAGCGTTCTTTAAAGTCTCCTAAATTACGCGGGCGCTGCTCTTGACGCTGTGGTGACTATGGAGGTGGGGTGGGCGTGGACGAGCACACCCGCGAAAGTACTCCCCACCACGACGGGAACGGATGTGGACGACGTTTTCTTCTTCGACTGATTGATCAAAGAATCTACTGGCAGGGGAAATCGCTGGGGAAGACGTGATGTTGAAGAGGAGGGGGGTGTTTATACAAAGCCCGTAGACCCCATCCGTAATAGCCGACTACCCCCAGCGCACCATCTTGGACTCTGTCCACGACGCCGGCCTCTCCTTCACCTGCGCCAGCTCAAGCATGTCACGCGGGCGCTCCGGCGCACCGGCACGCCCGCACCGACACCTTCCCCACTTACGTCGTCATCGAGCCGTGCTACTTCGACATGGCGGGCCGCCCAGCCAGCAATGGCTACCCCTTCCTCGACGTGGCTGTCAGCCCGCAGTTGATGAACCGGATGCTGGCGCTGGTGGTGGCCGCCTAGGACGAGCATGGAGGCTTCTTCGACCACGTACTGACGCCTATGCGCGAAATACCAAGCTCGGACGGCATCATCGGCGGCCCGCAGCCGTGCAATTTCACCTACGACCAGCTCGAGGGTGAGGGTGAGGGTGCCTGCCTTCCTCATCTCAGCCAAAGGAACAGCTGATACTGTCTCATCTCATACATTCGTATTTCATCGTCTAATTTTTTTGTGACGTTTCTTTGGTTCAAAGTAAGGCCTATTTACTGTCGCTTTATCAATATCTCCTAACTTACATCGAAAGCTATCCTGATTCCTTTCTAGGGCCATTAATTTAAGTAAAAGCTATCCTCATCCGGCCCAAACACGAGACAAAAGGAGCCTACCACAAATAAGAAGAAGCCACGTCTCAAAACCCATTGCTTATACCAATATTATTGAAAAACTAAAATGATAGCCTGAAAACTATATTAATGCTTACGTTAGATCATCATTTCGTTTTTCAAATGAGTATAGAGATGTGCTCTTCCCTTTCAGCTTAATCCTCCAACAAACCAGACCACCAATGACGTTGCAGTGTTCACTATTATCTCACCCCTTAACACCATTGTCGTTTGCTTTATGTTCCTAGTAGACTACATGTATCCTTTCCTAAAGAGAGAGGACCTCAAAGGGTGACAAATTCTACTGTGCTTGTGAACACAATAGCCTATTTTCTCTTGCTATCATGAGGACTAGACACACAAGAATTACGAGAAAAAGACCATCAATAAGACAATAACCCTAATTTACACCAGTGAAGAAGGGAGGAAGAAGGAAAGAAGAATGAAGATGCATTTGAGGATTTGATCCAATGTTGTATCATAAACATGTCCAAAAACCCTATCTTTCCACAAACATATGTAATAATCTCAGGAATATTAGCAAAATGTTAGTTGTTTTTTGACTTTCTATAAATGAACAAAAGAATGAAGACCTTGGACAAAAGGCGACACACGTTGGAGCTTGGTAACCATGGTGGAGTTGTAAGATACTTGGTTTCCCATGGCTTTAGTTGCAAAACATCCAAGGATGAGACGTAGGAAGGATAAGAAGCTAGACATGAGTTGACATATTGGTATACAAAGGAGACACCTTTGTGCAAGCAAGGAGCGATGGCAGTCAGTCAAAGGGAGAGTGCACCTATTCGATCGAGGAGACCTAGAGATGCATGGCAACATGCTTTTGATTTGAAGCAGCACTATCACTATATTAGATTGATAGTGCCACTTGGGAGGGCACTACCATTCATAAAAAGGGGAGAGCCCCATCCTAAAGCATTCAAAAATTTTTGCATATTTATTTTCACTTCTTTATATTAAATTCAGCTCTAATTGTCACATGGCAACACCAAGTCTTTTGTGGGGCATAAGAAAGGATGGGTCTTGGTGGTCATGTGGTTAGGTGGGTGGTTTAACCCAAAAACTAGCAGAATTTGATGGGTCCTAGTGGCAATGATGAATCCTTAGCATCTAGTGTATCTATGATTTATGCTCTCCCATGATAGGGAAAGATTGAGCTACCATCAAAGTTAAATTAGCTTGAAAGTTATATGGCTGATTTGGGGTTGTCATATTCAACCATTGACAAAGGGAATTAGCTACAACAGACCTCTTTTCTCATTTCTCTTACTGAAAAGTGTAATTCTTGGCAATTGGTGCATGCGTCTTGGTCTCTTAAGGCAGGGCTATGCTTGTACTTGGTCAAAGGCTGACTTTTATTGATTTATGGCTGAATTGGGGCTGTTCTAAGCAATCCTAAACAGGGAAAAACAAGGCAGGTGCTGCCTACTCTGATGAGAAGCTTAGCAGAAGGATCTTCTTCCTGAAACACTTGATTTTGAGCTACTTATCATTGAAGATAGCTTGAAGACTACTCCTAAAGGATATTGCTTGGATTTAGAAGAATTTATACTTATTTTGTATTGGTTGTAACAAACTATAATTGCTCGGACTAATCTATGATTAGAGCCCAAATTGAGATCTATCTTCTTTCATTGATTTCTTTTCATTGTATCAATCCATAATACCATTTCTCTTTCCATCTACATTGATTCTACACTACTTATCTTTAGATTTTGCAAAGATTATTTATGAGTTTGATTCATGTATGGTTCATGGATAATAGAGATATGATTGAGGTATTTGCTTTATGATGGGTTGTTGAGTTAGTGCATTGAGCACATGTCTATGTGGATGCTCATACTATGAAGGGCAAAGGCTTGGATTCTTAAGAGTTATGTTCTTTATGCTCATTGGAATTACATGCAGACGGAGGCATGGCTGAAGTGATTTAAATCCTTCTATCATCTTTTGCTCTCTCTTTCTCTTGAATCCAATCTCTCAAACCTCTTACCTTATTTTGTCTCATATCCTAGTGGTTGACCTTCAATCATACAGGCTTTGACATTGGTGAATCCGATGTGAAGGTCGATAGGAGTGTAAACATGGGAGATGCATCAATGAACACGGGTAATGATGGGGATCTGATGTAACTGCTTGAAACATGTAAACAACTTGTTTAGGAACAAATGTGACAATAAGAACAATAAGAAAGTATGCAGGAGCAAAAGGCTCTTGCAAGGATAGAGAAGATGGCTATAGATGCAATGCTAGTGAACGATAAAGAAGTGGGTCGCTTTGATGCATGGGACATCTCCAAGTTTCTTAAATTTTATGACAAGGAGATGCAATAGCACGGAGTTCGATAAGAACATAGGATGAGATATTTTACACACATTGTGGCAATGGATAGCAAGATTCAGGCACAAGTTCAAGATATTGAGTAAAAGCACGGGGTATCTTTGCAACGATGTAAACATGTTCTAAAAACAGAGTTTCATGCTTTGGATTTTGCAGAAGATAGTGATTGTGGGAGTGTGTAGGATATGGATGATAATGAAGACTTGTCCATTGAGTTGCCTTGTATTGCAGATGTATTGAGAGTATCTATTTTGTCAGTTAGGGATACTTCTGAGGTATTGGACATGCTAGAAAGTATTGATGGTTCAGATGCAACACAAGGGAAGAGTGCACATGCTCCAGTTAGTGTACTTGTGTAGATGCGGTGACTATGGTCGATGCCCTACCTACCATCTACAATGATGTTATAGATAGTTTGAAAATAGAGGCTTTGGAAGAGACTAATGAAGAGATGGTGCCAAATAAGACCTATGGGAAAGATGATCCTTTTGTTAGCACCATATCGGTAACTAGGTTTGCGAATTGTGGTTTGATTGAAGTTGCATTACTTGCAAGATTCACTAAATGCGTCTATGCCCTTGCTTACAGTTTCGGTTTGGAATACCATGCCATGCACATGGTTGTAGAGTGTAGCACTTTAAATGCAATCTATACACAATGCATGTATTCAAACTATGAGTGCATAAAAGGAGCATGCAAGGTGTTTGATGATTTGACAAATCAAGTTGTAGTTGTATGGGGTGCAATGATTGCAGGTTATTGAGAACAGGGCTATAATAGTTCTACTATCAAGTTATTTGACAAAATGCTAAATAAGGGTATTGTACCAACCAATGTCACCTATTTGTGCATCTTGGAAGCATGAGTGAATGAAGTAGGCTTATTGCATGGAAGAGTAAGAGATCACTTATGCTCAATTCATTTGGATTATGTTGGAGATTTTTTTTGCTTTTGCTACAGTTTGCAAAAAGATAGAACTTTGATTTTTGTGCTTTGTTGGGTGTGTCTTTGGATATTTACTATCTTGTGATTGACTTGTGATTGAAATGATGAATATAAGAAAGCTATGTGATGTGGTAGATGAGGCCTTGGTGGAGAAGATGTCCAAACTTATGGCTGTAGAAAAAAGTGTGTTCATGGCTATGCTTCTTGAGGCTGCAAAAGAGTTCTCCGTTGCATTACCTAGAGTTGCTGATGGCCGGCTAGCCTATGCTTTTCTAGGACAAGCTGGTATAGATGATTGGGTTGTACAAGATGCTATAGGTATCTTGGTTGAGGCATTCCAACAAACGGACGAAGGTTGTGTCTATGTGTATGTTCATGGGCAACTTCAGAGTATGTATATGGAGTAGGTAAGGACTATGGTTGATGATTCTGAGGGACCTATGCTATTCATGGATGATACAGAAAAGAGACCTCTACCAGTGAATGTGCTTGATTGTTAGATGCCCTATGATCCAGGCGGATGTGGTAATACATGCATGTCTTGCAAGAAACTAATATGGGTCTATGATCCCGGTGTGTTGCATGGGGTGGCACCTCCAAAGTACATGCAAGTTTGGAGAGGATGGATGTCGTGTTGATATCCCTCCACTCTATGAAATTTTCTAGGCTTTGAGAGTAGTTCAAGGAACAATGTGTGAACATGGATTCTTTGATTTTGATCTAGTCTTATCTTTGGCAATTGTGGTCTACACATGCACTCTTATGTCTAAAACCTATGGTAAGGTACCTAGTATACGTGTTGTGATGGGCATTATTTGGGGTTTTCTCCTCTTTCTAGTATCTTGGGCTTCTTTCTTTTGATGGACTTGGACTAGTAAAATCTTGGATTAGGAGCGCAATAAATATGGTTTGTAATAAGTACTGATGAGCTACCTAAATGCTCATGGCCATGGTGAAAGGAAATGAAGATTTATGCTTGCTGGGGGGAGGGGCTTACATCCTTTCACTTATGGCATCCTTTTGATTGGGATCTTTTCCAATGGCATGTTTTACATTGGTGATAATTGATGAAGCTTGTCGAATGAAGAATGCCAACCAAGGAGACTGAGCCCCTTTCCACATGAAAGCCCAATGAGGCTATCATATGCCAATGGAAATGGAGAGACCTCAAATAAATCACTCTAGAAAACTCTAGTTGAGAATGGGTGAGTCAAGCCTGTTTCCCAACAATGAGATAATAGCGACTTAGAGATAAAGGGCAAGAGGTGGCGATTGTACTCTTTGGTGATTGTGACTTTCAAGGTAAATCATCACATATTGGGTTCATGAATGTGGGTAGCTGCTCACATTGCTCATGATAATGATGGTGATTCCAAGTATAATCGACTCCTTCCCTATAGTTTTTTTAAAAGACACAAAGAAAAGGACGTCCATCTTTTCATCCAACGACTTCAATGATTCTGTCCCATCAAGCGATGCCATTGATTTCTCAACTTGAGGTTTTTTCTACCTATGAATAGGAAGCAAGCTCGATGCAGTAGGGGTAGGGGCAAACCTCGACCTAGAAAAACCATTCCTATCAAGACTAGCCACTTTTACCAACTTGACATTCTCCTTCAGAGCTGATGCCTTCACAATCTTAGGTGAAAGCAATTACCCTCTATGCCAACTGCGATTATGCATTTAATGTAGTCTGACCAAGCCACGAGCTACCCTTGCCAATGTGAATATAGCCCAAACGTTTTCATGTGATGCTTGTCCATGTGGACAAGTAGAAGAGACGAAACAAACTCCACTTCAAGCTAAGGAAGCTTATCTTCATGGGCTATAGCAAGACCACGAAAGGTTATGAGTTTTACGACCCAAAGACATGAAAGATCGAGGAGGTAAGTAGAACCAGTGAAGGTTATGGGCTCTACAATTCGGAGACACAAAAGATCGATAAAAGACTGGGATGTGATCTTTGATGATGCTTCGACTTGCATTTTATGTCTCAAGAGTTAGTAGGGGAATGAAGAGCTCCTAATATTGTCTGACTGAGACTAAGGCTCAAACTTGAGCGATGATGGTAAACCATGCATGTCTGTGCTAACACCCCCTCTCACATCTTGGATGTGGCTGAAGGCCAAAGGAGAGCCAAGTCCAAGGGTAGTAGAAAGAGTATCAACGTTGATGAAGCTTGTCAAATGAAGAATTTCAACCAAGGAAAATAACCCCCTCTCCACATGAAAGGCCGATGAGGCTATCATAGCCCAACGGAAATGGAGAGACCTTAAATAAATCACTCTAGAAAACTCTAGTCGAGAATGGGTGAGTCAAGCCTTTTGATGCCATTGATTGCTCAACCCGAGGTTTTCTTCACCCATGATTAGGGAGCAGGCTCAGTGCGATAGGGGTAGGGACAAACCTTTGCCTAGAAAAACCATCCCCATCAAGATTAGCCACTTTTACCAACTTGATAGAGCCGATGCCTTCACGATCTTGGGAGAAAGCAATTGCTCTTGGGTGAAGCGAGTTTTTTTTAGAGGAAAGCGGGAGCAACCATGTGTCATGTTGTGGTGGGAGAGCGGGGCTTTTTTGGGGTTGGATGGAGCAAGATTCTTGGGAAGGGGGAGGGGGCCATGTCGTGATGGAGTGGAGGTCGGGTGTAGGGGTTGTGTCAAGGTTTTTGGAAGAGAGGGCATGTGTGTCATATCATAGGGGAAGGGTTTTTTGGAGAGCACGGTTCTTTAAGAAGGGGGGACGACGTGCCATGTTGTGATGGAGGAGTGAGGTTCTTAGGAAGGAGGGGGGAAAGGGAGCACCATGTCGTTGGGTGGTGTAGGGTTTTTTAGGGTTGTGTGGAGTAGGTTTTGGGAAGGGAGAGAGGGTGTGCCATGTCGTGGGGGAATGGGTTTATTAGGGTTGGGTGGAGTGGGGTCCTTGGGAACAGGAGGGAGGTGTGCCATATCATGGGAGAGCGGGGTTTTTTGGGGTGGAGCAAAGCGACGTTTTTTGAGAGGGGGGACGACGTGCCATGTTGTGGGAGGATGGGGGTTTTTAGGTTTGGATGAAGGGAGATTTATGTTAAGGAGGGGGGTAGGGTGTGCCATGTCGTGGAGCATGTAAAATATTACACGGCGCAGCGAACAGAATCTGAGAAAGAGATAGAGAGTACACAACAGATAAGAGGAGAATCAGTAAATTCTTTAACTTCAAACAATTGATACAAAGATGGCTCTGTCCACTCGTGCGCTTCCACTGTGTGAAGCTTAGATGGCGATCTAGATAGAAGATAGGTGAAGAGCTTAAGGCTAGGTGGAACAACTCTGACTGGGTAAAAGATGAGAAGTGATGGCTGCGAAGGGGTTTAGCTTTTATAGCCTGCGAAGGTCGTTAGGTTGGTTGACCTACCATATGAGCCTCCACTAGTCAGCCATATCGTGGGGGAGTGGATTGTCCCGCGGTTTTTGGGAGAGACGGTGTGTGTGCCATATCGTGGGGGAGTGGTTTTTTTGGGGTTTGACGAAGTGGGGCTTTTTCAGGAGGGGCAAGGGGAATGGCGTGCCATGTTGTGGTGGGGGAGCGATGTTCTTGGGAAGAAGGGCGGGGAAGGGGGTGTGCCATATTGTGGGGAGGTGGGGTTTTTTGGGGTTGAGTCGAGCGGGGTTTTTGTGAAGGAAGAGAGGGTGTGCATGTCGTAGGGGAGTGGAGTTTTTGGGGTTAGGTAGAGCGGGGTTTTTGGAAAGAGAGGGGAGGTGTGCCATGTTGTAGGAGAGCAAGTTTTTTTAGGGTGGCAAAACGGGGTTTTTTGAGGGGGGACGACGTGCCATATGGTGGGAGAGTAGGGGTTTTTGGGATTGGATGGAATGGGGCTTTTGGGAAGGAGGGGGGAAGGGTGTGCCATGTCGTGGGTCGTTGTAGGGTTTTTGGGAAGGGAGAGGGTGTGCCATGTCACGGGGAGTGGGTTTTCTGGGGTTGGATGGAGTGAGATTTTTTAAAAATAAGAGTTGGGGGAGAGAGGGTGTGATGTCGTGGCGGAGTGGAGGTTGGTTGTAGGGGTTGTGCTATGATTTTTGGAAGAGGATGTGTATGCCATATCGTGGGGAGGGGTTTTTTGGGATTGGGCGAAGTGAGGTTTTTTGAAAGGTGGTTGGGGGGGAAACAGCGTGCCATGTTGTGGTGGGGAAGCGGGGTTTTTTCTGGTTGGATGGAGCGGGATTTTTGGGAAGGAGGGGGTGGTGTGCCATATTGTGGTACGGTGTGGGGTTTTTTGGAGTTGGGTGAGCTTGGTTTTTGACCTTGGTGGTAGGAAGGATATGAACATGAGATTTTGGGGGATGAAATTGAGATGAAAGATGAGGATGAAAGCTCTAAACCTATTAATGATTGAGACTCTACCACATAAGGGAGGATGTGCAGGTTTGGTAGGGGTGGATGTTAGAGGATTATGCGTTTACAAAGTGAAATGACATGAAGAGGGGCGTGTTAGTGACCTAGAGGATCTATCTTTGTCCAACTATATAGCAAGTATTTCATGTATTTGACTATGTACATTGTTTGAAGTCAATAGAGAGATAAGTTGTGTAAGTTTTCAAGCTTGGTAAGTATTTGAATTAGATGACATGGATTAGTGACTTAGATAGTCACTAAGTGACTAGTAAAGAGGACCTATGATGGAGCTAGATGAGAGTGAGAGTTGTGAAGATCAAAGGAGCTGCCTGCGTGAAAATCAGTGCTGTCAGAAGAGGACTGTTGATTCACATGAAACTTGAGTGTTAGCCAATTGACCGAAAGCAACCTGATTATTTGTTGAATGTACAAATATCAGTCGAATGGTATTCATCTCTATTTGCTCTTTAAAGAAATAAAAGGGATATCCACGTACTTGTCCCTAGATAACACGATGGTATTGGCAACTAGTACAATGGCAGTCTAGTTATCGATGCGAATAACAATTAATAAATCCATGAAAAATTATATGTCTACTAGGAAGGAACCTGCAAAGATAGATTGCTCAATATAGCATCAAATCTTCACTCTAAAGTTAACCACAAACTCCGGCCTCTTGCTAATGCAAGAGAAGAGCTGAACCAATGGATCTTAAGTGCAAGACAATACTAATTCTCGAAAAAGAAAATGAATAAAAGAAATCTAAGCAAAGAGGAGATTAGAGGATTGTGTGAGAAGCTATAAGATATATGTACGAGGAATGTATATTTACTAGGGAAACATGTTGGGACACATTCATGAGTTATGAACTAAGTTTTTCAAAAGCTTAGAAAGATATATCTCTATAGGCATAACATAGTCGTATATATTACATAATTGAATGTTCATGGTGGATTGAGCATACAATATAAAAGTTATTGATGAATTACAAAAATATCTAGACTTCATTTTCGTGATCTAGTACGGCTACTTAATATATTGCTCGGAGTGATGTCGAGCCTTGCCTTGGCCCCTAAGGGTCCTCCTCTTTTACGGTGATCTATATCAAACAAGCATATGATGGAGCTTAGAAAACCTAAGCATTAAGTTTTGTTTGTTAAGTGATGTTGGTAGCTTTAGTAGTTGGTTTTGTTTTTTAAATTATATTACACGCATCAAATATATTTAACACTCATCTTTCGCACAAAAACTATTACCATGGCTTCTCTCTCTCTCTCTCTGTCTCTCTGTCTCTCTCTGTCTCTCTCTCACACACACATTGAAACAAAATTAACATTTCATATCTTATGCACACAAGTACACAAAATAATATTACCATCATCTGTCTCGGCATCATCGTCCTCTTCTTTTGAACAAGGATAATTATGTTAGTTATAATCTCTCTCTTATATACAACACACATACACGCATTGAAATAAAATTAACATTTCATATCTTATGCATACAGGTACACAAAATAATATTACCATTATTTGGCTCTTCATTGTCATCTTCTTCTCTTGAACAAGTGTACTTATGTTAGTTCTCTCTCACACACATACACACACACATTCATTCAAAACAAAATTAATATTTCATCTCGCATGCAAGTACACGAAGCAAGATTACCATCTAACTCATCATCTGCTCTATTATTGCCATTTTCTCTTTTTATGGACAAGAGTGTAATTACATGTATTATTTCCTCTCTCTCTCTCTTTCTTTCTCTCTCCCAAGTAGCCTACCGTAGCATTAGATAGCTTTATTGAGACTTGAAAAATCCCCAGACTCTCTAGATATAAATATTTTTTAGTCGCATAGGTCGATTTGGCCTTTCGAAGACGTTAATATAATTTTTTTTCTTTCTTTATCTCTCAAGTGTATTTAGAACATAGATACCATGTTTATACTTATGTGACAAAGTGTCTTTGTGAGAAATAAAAACTAAAATCTATTTGATAGATTTATTTAGGCATGCCATATAAGTATATAATAAGTTATCACAAAACAAGTCAATTTGAAAATTTAGTGTGAAAATTTGAAGATCGAGAACAAGAGTTCACTGAAGGGGAGAAGGTGGTATTAACACTCCCAATATCGAAATAGAGTAAGCTTAAAAAGTTGATCACTCTTCAAGTAAAACGTAGTAGAGTTCTTTATAAAAATATCATTCTATTGATTGACACTGAGATGAGAACACCGCCTCTATCTCTAGAGGAAAAAACACAAGTCAAGGCTTGCAACCTTCATATTATAAAAATTACCAATCTCATATACACAAAAGTTGGTACTTATATTCAATGTTAGCTAAAAACCATGGGATAAGTTTTACACCTCTATAGTTGAGCTTCGGACAAGCCTCAAAACATGTACCTACAAGTACCATGATTTCATCGTCTTCCAAAGGTCTTCTGTCATGCCATTGATTAGCATTATCTACTAGGGAGAGAACTTGTGCTTCTGCAACTATTTTTTCATCTTTCAAAAGGTATACATCGATCATATCTAACAAAATAGTAAAGATATCCTAAGTAACTGAGGTGAAGTAGAAACATGTTAGTCGTAGGAGAACCTATGGGTTGCGTTAGTTGTATTTCAAAGGGATCTTATTGAATGTAATGCAATCATTAATGAATTACATCTCACACACACTCTCACTCACTCTCACTCTCTCACACGTTAAAAGGTTAAGGCTTGAAACCTTCATATTATAAAAATTACAAAACACGATAAAATTATAAATATACAAGGATAAAAAACATCAAGTATATAAAATAAAATATTACCTTCCTCATCCTCGTCCTCATCCTCATCCTCGTTCTCGTCCTCTCCTCCTAGAAATAAGAATATAATTACACGTCTCTCTCTCTCTCTCTTTTTCACATACACACACACACACTTGCTCCTTGACTTGTACCTTTTTCTGCCCAATTCAATTGTTCGAAATTCTGTTCATAAACAAAATTCATACATTAGAATTATGTACTCACATTCTAGCACGTAAAAAAATCTTAAACAATACACTTACTCTAGCTAATCCAATGGCAGTATGCTGTCGTTCATTGAACTCTCTCCAACTTTTATTTTTTGCTCTTTTTAGTGAAGATTCACTCTGATGAATCTTCGGTCTTCCCTTTTAAACAGGTACCAGTGTTTCGCGATGTATATTTTGTAGGTGTGTATTTATTAACTTCATTGTTTTAAATCGTTGGTTGCACAATGCACTCTTTACTAGCTTTCGAATGGTGAATAACTTACATAAAATTCATATAATATATAATAAATTCATATAAGATATAAAATTCATATAAGATATAAAATTCAACTTTTTATTATATCTTATATGAATTTTATGTAGGTTATTCATCATTTGAAAGCTAGTAAAGAATGTGCATTGTGCAATCAACGATTTAAAACAATGAAGTTAATAAATGCACACCTACAAAATGTACATCAGGAAGCACCGGTGCCTGTTCAGAAGGGAAGACCAAAGATTCATCAGAGTGAATCTTTACTAAAAAGAGCAAAAAATAAAAGTTGGAGAGAGTTCAATGAACGACAGCATGGTGATGTTGGATTAGCTAGAGTAAGTGTATTGTTTAAATTTTTTTATCTGCTATAATATGGGTACATAATTCTAATGTATTATTTTTGTTTATGAATAGAATTTCGAACAATTGAATTGGGTAGAAGAAGGTATAAGCCAAGAAGCATGTGCGAGAGAGAGAGAGAGAGAGAGAGAGAGAGGTGTGATTATATTGTTATTTCGAGGATGAGGATGAGGACGAGGACGAGGATGAGGAGGAACAAGGTAATATTTTCTTTTATATACTTGATGTTTTTTATCCTTGTATAGTTACAATTTTATCGTGTTTTGTAATTTTTATAATATGAAGGTTTCAAGCATTGATCTTTGACCTGAGAGAGACAAAGAGAGAGAGAGAGAGAGGGGAGAGCTGTAATTCATTAATGATTGCATTACATTCAATAAGATCCATTTGAATACAACTAACGTATATATGAGATTGGTAATTCTTTTAGCTTGTGCTTCATTTTTATTGAAATTTCATTCAGCCCATAGGTTCTCCTACGACTACCATGTTTCTACTTCACCTCAGTTACTTAAGATATCTTTACTATTTTGTTAGATATAATCGATGTATACCTTTTGAAGGATGGAAAAAGAGTTGCAGAAGCACAAGTTCTCTCCCCAGTAGATAATGCTAATCAATGGCATGACAGAAGACCTTTGGAGGACGATGGAGTCATGGTACTTGTAGGTACATGTTTTGAGGCTTGTCCGAAGCTCAACTATAGAGGTGTAAAACTTATCCCATGGTTTTTAGCTAACATTGAATATAAGTACCAACTTTTGTATATATGAGATTTGTATTTTTTATAATATGAAGGTTTCAAGTCTTGACTTGTGTTTTTTCCTCTAGAGATAGAGGCGGTGTTCTCCTCTCAGTGTCAATCAATAGAATGACATTTTTATAAATAACTCTACTACGTTTTACTTGAAGAGTGATAAACTTTTTGAGCTTACTCTATTTCGATATTGAGAGTGTTAATACCACATTCTCCCCTTCAGTGAACTCTTGTTCTTAATCTTCAAATTTTCACACTAAATTTTCAAATTGACTTGTTTTGTGATAAATTATTATATACTTATATGACATGCCTAAATAAATCTATCAAATAGATTTTAATTTTTATTTCTCACAAAGACACTTTGTCATGTAAGTATAAACATGGTATCTATGTTCTAAATACACTTGAGAGAAAAAGAAAGAAAGAAAGTTATATTAACGTCTTCGAAAGGCCAAATCGACCTATGCGACTAAAAAATATTTATATCTAGGGAGTCTGGGGATTTTCCAAGTCTCAATAAAGCTATCTAATGCTATGGTAGGCTACTTGGGAGAGAGAAAGAGAGAGAGAGAGAGAGAGAGAGAGAGAAAATAATACATGTAATTACACTCTTGTCCATAAAAAGAGAGAATGACAATAATAGAGCAGATGATGAGTTAGATGGTAATCTTGCTTCGTGTACTTGCATGCGGAATGAAATATTAATTTTGTTTTGAATGAATTTATGTGTGTGTGTGTGTGTGTGTGTGGGAACTAACATAAGTACACTTGTTCAAGAGAAGAAGAGGACAATGCAGAGCCAAATAATGGTAATATTATTTTATGTACCTGTGTGCATAAGATATGAAATATTAATTTTGTTTCAATGCGTGTGTGTGTTGTGTATGAGAGAGAGAGATGATAACTAACATAATTATCCTTGTTCAAAAGAAGAGGACGATGATGCCGAGTCAGATGATGGTAATATTATTTTGTGTAATTGTGTGCATAAGATATGAAATGTTAATTTTGTTTCAATGTGAGAGAGAGAGAGACAGAGAGAGAGAGAGAGAGAGAGAGAGAAGCCATGGTAATAGTTTTTGTGCGAAAGATGAAGTGCTAAATATATTTGATGCGTGTAATATAATTTAAAAAACAAAACCAACTACTAAGGCTACCAACGTCACTTAACAAACAAAACTTAATGCTTAGGTTTTGTAAGCTCCATCATATGCTTGTTTGATGTAGATCACCGTAAGAGAGGAGGACCCTTAGGAGCCAAGGCAAGGCTCGAGATCACTCCGAGCAATATATTGAGTAGCCGTACCAGATCACGAAAATGAAGTCTGGATATTTTTGTATTTTATCAATAACTTTTATGTTGTATGCTCAATCCACCATGAACATTCAATTATGTAATATATACGACTATGTTATGCCTATGGAGATATATCTTTCTAAGCTTTTGAAAAACTTTAAGTTTATAACTCATGAATGTGTCCCAACATGTTTCCCTAGTAAATACACATTCCTCGTGCTTATATCTTATAGCTTCTCACACAATCCTCTAATCTCCTCTTTGCTTATATTTTTTTTATTCATTTTCTTTTTTGAGAATTGGTATTGTCTTGCACTTAAGATCCCTTGGTTTAGCTTTTCTCTTGCATTAGCAAGAGGCCGGAGTTTGTGGTTGACTTTAGAGCGAAGATTTGATGCTATATTGAGCAATCTATCTTTGCAGGTTCCTTCCTAGTAGACAATTTTCCATGGATTTATCGATTGTTATTCACATCGATAACTAGACTGCCATTGTACTAGTTGCGAATGCCATCGTGTTATCTAAGGACAAGTATGTGGATGTCACTTTCATTTCTTTAAAGAGCAAATAGAGATGGATACCATTCGGCTGATATTTGTACATTTAACAAATAATCGGGTTGCTTTCAGTCAATTGGCTAACTCTCAAGTTCCATGTGGATCAACAATCGTCTTCTGACAGCGCTGATTTTCATGTAGGCAGCTCCTTTGGTCTTCACAACTCTCACTCTCATCTAGCTCCATCACAAGTCCTCTCTACTAGTCACTTAGTGACTATCTAAGTCACTAATCCATGTCATCTAATTCGAATACTTACCAAGCTTGGAAAGTTGCACAACTTATCGCTCTTTTGACTTCAACAATGTACCTAGTCAAATACATGAAATACTTGCTATATAGTTGGACAAAGATAGATCCTGTAGGTCACTAAGAGGTCTCTCTTCATGTCATTTCACTTTGTAGATGCATAATCCTCTAACATTCACCCCTACCAAACCTATACATCCTCCGTTATGTGGTAGAGTCTCAATCATCCGTAGGTTTAGAGCTTTCATTCTCATCTTTCATCTCAATTTCATCCCCCAAAATCTCATCTGCATATCCTTCCTACCACCAGGGTAAAAAATCAAGCTCACCCAACCCCAAAAAACCCCACACCATATCACAATATGGCACACCACCTCCTCCTCCTTCCCAAAAATCTTGCTCCACTCAACCAGAAAAAACCCCACTTCCCCAACACAACATGGCACGTTGTTTCCCCCCCAAACCACCTTTCAAAAAACCTCGCTTTGCCCAACCCAAGGAAACCCCACTCCCCCACGATATAGCATATACATCCTCTTTGAAAAATCGCAGCAC
The DNA here is from genome assembly GCF_053477565.2 of Lygodium microphyllum. NCBI lineage: Eukaryota > Viridiplantae > Streptophyta > Polypodiopsida > Schizaeales > Lygodiaceae > Lygodium > Lygodium microphyllum. The sequence continues at coordinate 1,745,276 of NC_141158.1, forward strand.
AAGCCCTAAACCTGACCTCCAATAACCTCCACTCCGCCACGACATCACACACACTCTCTTCCCCAACTCTTATTTTTAAAAAATCTCGCTCCACCCAACCCCAGAAAACCCACTCCCCATGACATGGCACACATCCTCTCTCCCTTCCCAAAAACCCTACTCCACCCAATCTCAAAAAACCCCACAACGATCCACGACATGGCATACCCTTCCCCCCTCCTTCCCAAAAGCACCGTTCCATCCAATCCCAAAAACCCCTACTCTCCCACCACAACATGGCACATCATCCCCCTTCCTAAAAAAACCCTACTTTGCCATCCTAAAAAAACATGCTCTCCTACAACATGGCACACCTCCCCTCTCTTTCCAAAGACCCTGCTCTACCTAACCCCAAAAACTCCACCCCCCTACGACATGCACACACCCTCTCTTCCTTTCCAAAATCCCGGCTCCACCCAACCCAAAAAACCCCACACCCCCCATGATATGGCACACCCCCTTCCTCGCCCTTCTTCCCAAGAACCCCGCTTCTCCACCACAACATGGCACGTCGTTCCCCTCGCCCCTCCTCAAAAAGCCCCACTTCATTGAACCCCAAAAAAACCCACTCTCCCACGATATGGCACACACATCGTCTCTCCCAAAAACTGCGGGACAACCCGTACACTCAACCTCCACTCCGCCATGACATGGCACACACACATACACATCCCTCTCTCCTTCCAACTCTCTTTTCTCAAAAACCCTACTTCACCCAATCCCAAGAAACCCACTCTCCTATGACATGGCACACCTCCCCGCTCTTCCCAAGAACCCCGCTCTACCCAATCCTAAAAAACCCCACATTGCGCTACGACCCCCCTCCTTTCCAAAAACCCTACTCCATCCAACCTCAAAAAATCCCACTTTTATACCATAACATGGACGTCGCCGCCCTCTCCCCAAAAAAAAACCGTGCTGCGTCCAACTCCTAAAAACCCCACTCCCCCTTGATATGGCACACATATCCTCTCTTAAAAACCGTGGTACAACCCATACACCCAACTTCCACTACGCCCATGACAAGTGCACCTTTCACCTGCACATCTAAATCAGCCAATAACTTTTGTAGCCATACTACCTCATATGCTGCAACAGCAACACCTCTATACTCGGCCTCTGTACTCGACAAAGCAACTGTAGATTGCTTTTTGCTGCTCCAAGCAACTGTTGCACTACCAAGAGAGAACATCTATCTGCTGGTAAATCTTATATCAGACATACTACCAGCCCAATCTGCATCTGTGTATCCAAACACATGTATATCTGTACCTGCCTCATAGAAAAGTCCATAATGTAATGTGGACTTCACATATCTCAATATGCATCTGACTGCATCCAAATGTTGTTTTCTAGGTATTTGCATAAACTGAGTCACAAGACCAACAGCGTAGCTCAAGTCTGGTCTTGTAATGGTCATGTAGATCAAACTTCCCACTATCCTCCAGAACATAGTAGGGTCTTCTATCTCATCCCCAACATCAGCACTCAACTTTACATTCTGCTCCAACAGGACTGAAAGTGGTTTGCATGCTGTCATACCATACTTGGACAACATATCCAAGACATATTGTCTTTGGGAGAGTCATATACCATCATCACATCTGATCACCTCAATGCCAAGGAAGTACCTTAGCTCACATAAATTTTTCATCTCAAACTTCTTCTTAAAAAAATCATTGACTTTAGCAATCCCACTATCACTATCACCTGTAATAATCAAGTCATCCACATAGATGACTATGATGACCAAACCTGCATTTCCCTTTCTCACATAAAGTGAGTGATCAGCATCAGAAACATAAAAGCCAATATTGACAAGATAATCTCTGATCTTGTCAGACCATACTCTAAGTGTTTGCTTGAGTCCATAGAGCGTCTTCTTCAACCTGCACACATACGTGGGATGCTCTAAATCTTCATAACCTACTGGTTGATCCATATACACTTATACACTTCTTCCTGCAAATCACCATGCAAGAAGGCATTCTTCACATCCATTTGCTGCAATCTCCAACCTTTGGCTGCTGCCAAAGCAATCACACATCTAACAGTTGCCATCCTAGCAACTGGACTGAAGTTTTTATCATAATCTATGCCATATGTCTGGGCATAGTCTTTTGCAACCAGCCTAGCTTTGTACTCTTATAAACCCACTTACATCCAATATCTTTTTTGCCCTTCAGTAATGATACTAGATCCCAAGTCTTTTTGGCCTCTAATGCAGCCATCTCCTCATCCATTGCTGCATCCTAATGAGCATGACCAACAGACTCCTCAAAACATGTGGGCTCAACATTCTCAACTAGTTTCACCATATAAGCATAATGGTGAGCTGCATAACCTTCAAAACCAAATCTTTTAACAGGGTATCTCACCCTGCTAGACCTGCGTACCAATGGATAACTCAATGGAGTCTTTGCATTAATGTGTGATCTCTGCGCACCTGGAGTCCTCACTGAAGGAATGCCAAGCTCATCATCCAAGCTCTCTGAGCCACTGGAGTCTCCAGCAAGAACTGCATCAATGCCTTCTGACACATTATTCTTTCCTTTGTCTTTACCTGTAGTGCTACTAGATGCACCTGAAGATGTAGAGGTACTCCTTAGTCTCCCAGACCAAGGACTACCAAATGATGTCTCTGGTCCACTAAGAGTCCGTGATTCTTGCTTTTCAGCCTGCACATGAGTGTCATGATCATCATCATCATCATCCAATGCATCACCACTAGATGCATACCAACTGCTCATTTCATCAAAGATGATATCCCTGCTCACTCTGAACTTACATGTGACAGGGTTATAACAGCTATACCATTTCTGCTCTAAAGAGTATTCAATAAAGACACACTTTTTAGCCTTTGGATCTAGTTTCTTCCGCAACTCATCTGGCACATGAACATACGCAATGCAGCCAAACACTTTCAAGTGTGAGACATCAGGCTTCTTACTTGTAAAACATTCTTCAGGAGTCATACCATGAACTACAGCTGTGGGGGTTCTGTTCATAATATAAACAGCAGTATGAACAGCCTCAGACAAAAAATGCTTAGGCATATTCTTTTCAACCATCAAGGCACGTGCAACTTCTGCAATATGCCTATTTTTTCTTTCTGGAACCCCATTTTGCTGGTGGGTATATCTGCATGTGAACTGTCTCTTTATCCCATGAGACCTTAGAAAATCACTAAACTCGTTCGAGAGGTACTTTCCCCCTCCATCTGACCTCAAGCACTTTACTTTCAAGCCTGTTTCTCTTTCAACTGCAGCCTTGAAAGTTCTAAAGTGCTCAAACGCTTCACTCTTTTCCTTAATAAAATATACCCACAGCTTTCTAGAACAATCATCAATGAATGTGACAAAGTATAAATTGCCTCCAAGAGATACATTTTATGTAGGCCCCCAAATGTCTGTATGCACAACATCAATGATATTTCTGCTTACGTCTCTGTCATGTGAAAAGGGTTGTCTTGCTTGCTTTTACCAAACTGACATGCTTCGCATACCTTATGAAATTCTGCAACTCTAAATGTAGGCAAATCTGTAACCAACCCTTTGGACTACATTAATTTCAGCCTTTGTACATTTACATGTCCTATGCGTTTGTGCCAAATTTCAATATCTGCAACACCTTTTCCTTTAGCATACATAGTAGCATTCATAGTAGGAATTCCAGCATCCAGAGTAAACATATGTCCAACTCTACTTCCCTTTGCTACCAACTTGCACTTGTCATTGAAGTCTTCTACAAAGCAACCCTTTGCATTAAATCTGACTTGCAGGCCTTGCTCTACCATTTGACCGACTGACACCAAGTTCTTTGTAATAGATGGCACATGTAATACATCTGAAAGACTCTTTGTCTTACCATCATGCAAGGACAAGGGAACTTTTTCAATGTGTGAAATTGGGTGGCATGAATCATCACCGGTCTGCACATAACCTGCATTTTGCAAATCTTGCATCTCTCCAAACCATTCTGCATGGCTGGTCATATGATTGGATGCACCTGAATCAACATACCAAACATCATGTGTTCTCTTTCCTGTAACAGCATTCAGCATATGCTGCATAATAAACAGACGTTTATTTTTGTCTTCATTCTGTCGTGAAGACGATGCATAGTTTCCTTGCTGTAACTTACCACTGCGAATATAATCTTTCTTAGTATAACATTGGGCTGCAATGTGACCTGTTTTGCCACAGTAGTGACACACAATACCAGAGTTGTTAGAACCTCTGTTTTGCCATCCACCTCTTCCTCTAAAGCTCCCCTTGCCTCTAAAATTACCACGACCTCCTGAAACCTGCATATTACCAAATTGCTGATTCAATCTGTTTTGCTGGTTATCACTACCACGTCCTGTACCATGGCCTCTTGAAGAGAACCTGTCACATCCCCTTCTTGAACTGGAGTAGAAAGCTTGGACATGTTCACCACTTCTTTCAGATGTCTCACTCTGCATGTTGATCTCTTCAGTGATCATAAGGGAGACCAACTCATCGAAATCTGGAAATGGCTTTCTGACATATACGGAAGTTACAAAAGACTTCCAAGCCTTTTCATTGTTAAGTCCACCCAAGGTAGACGAAACCAAATCATCATCATCGGGCATTGTATCAATCGCTGCCAAGGCATCTGCAATGCTCCTTACCTTTAGTGCATACTCATTGATAGACATCTTCCCTTTCTTCAATGTATTCAACTCTTGCTTGAGTTGAATCTTTCGTGCCTTTGTATTTACAGAAAACATACTTTCAAGTATGGTCCAAGCTGTGTTAGAAATCAAGCTCACCGTCAATGTGTCTTCATCTATGACCGACATCTATGACAGCTAGTGTGTACAGCTGTCTACATGTGACTACATTAAATAAGTCAGGTTAGTAGTCAGTTAGTGACCTGACTAGAGTTAGTCAGTCTAGTCTACATTTACACTAGGTCACTTTATCTTGTGGTGTGTGTGCTTTTCAGTTCAGAGTGTGGAATATGAAGAAATGAGCTGGGGAGCCTGAAGGCTCATGGATATGGAGTTTTACCCTTTCTCTCTCTCCTCTTTGAACATGGTATCAGAGCCTTACTTGGTGGACCTCCTAGAGCGAGAGGGAGTGAAGATGATCTACAGTTGAAGACTTGTTATTTTCTCAAATAGGCTGAATGCCATTGTAAGTTGAAGGTATGCACTGAGTGATTACCTACTCTATGGGTTAAGCTGCAGGTTGTGGCTTGTTCAGAGCCTTGTGGAGGCTGTATTGAGCACTAGTGTGTGCTCCATGAGCATCAAACTTAGCAAATAGAGCTGCTAGAGCAGAGGACAGATCTGCGTGAACTGCGCCTGTTTCCTGCTCTCAGTTGTTGGGCTGTATCTCATCAAATGCTGGTGCATTTGGTCATCAAATGCTTGATTATGATATTTACGAAGTGTTTTAAGATGGCAAGAGGCAAATGCTTGACCTTAAGCTCTGACATGAGCTGAAATCAGAGTGGGCAGATCTGGAAAAAAGGGCAGCACTGCTGTATACACAGTATACATGGTATATGCAACACAGTGAAGAGCTTTGGAAGCTCTCTGACAAGCCCAGAAGCACTCTTGGAGCATGAATATATGCTGGAGATCATATGTACTTGTGATCCATTGCAAGCTGATTTTTGTAATTGAAATACTCAGATCTGGAGCATTTCAGGCAGGCTGAAAACTGTCATTTAATATGGACAGCAAGCATTTGTTCCTTACTGAAGCATAGTGTGATATTTGGTGACATCTATGAGATGTATGTACTGACATGTGTATCAGAATGTTTATGGGTTGAGAAAAGCATTAAGTGCTACTGAATGCTGAAATTTTTGAAGCTGAAGCAAATGCAATCTTGTCTTGTTGGCCGAGTACAAATTGCAGAAGTAATGTATGACTTTGCTCATTAGAGACAGATAGCCTATGGTCACTACATAGTCATGCATTGACCTTGTCATACTGGAGTAAATGTATGATTTGGATTGAAGACACTTTGAAGTGGTTTGGAGCTTGTTATGATGAATTCTAGTTGACTACAACCTGCAACTGAATTTGTTGACACTTGTATGTGCTGGTTATGCACTGTTCTGTGCCTTTATGCTCATGTCTTGACTGCCAAATGTACTAGCAGTTACCTGGGAGATTTTGGAACATGTATGACATGATTACCACTCAGTTTTGAAGTTGAAATTGTTGCTGGTTACTCACAATTCACAGTTTTCAAACTGCATATATGTACCCTAGCAGTGAGGTTACAGAAGCTTAAGCTGAAGCAAACACATAGCTTATGTATTGACAGTTATATCTATAGTTGAGACCACTTGTTTGTAGGTTGTTTTGGGGTGTCAGTGGGCTGAAATACCCTGGTTTTTTTCTGCAATTTAGTGCAAAAAACTGTCATAAACTGTTATGGACTGAACTTAGTCAGTCATACTTATTGGACTGCAGGGAGTTAGGCACTTGATAGGCAGTCTATTGCATCATGGCTAATGCACATGGGACTAACAATATCACTTAGATAGTTGGAGAGAAGTTGGATAATAAGAACTTTGCATTATGGAAATTCAGAATGAAAAACTTTCTGGTTGGCAGAGGTTATTGGGATTTATGTACAGGAGATGAAGTTGCTCCTGAGTTGCCTGCACACAATCCAACAAATGAACAGAAAAGAGCCTACAGGCTATGGAATGAAACAGCATGCAAGGTGCTGCATTGGTTTTCCTTATGTATATCTGATGCTATGGTAATTCAAATAACTGGATGTGAGACTCCGAAGGATGCTTGGGACATACTGATGAAAAATTATGGAACCATGACACATGCAAGAAAGATCCAGTTGAAACAGCAGTTCAACAACATGTCTAGGAATAGCAAGAGCATCCAGACGTATACCATGGAGATTAAGACCATAGCTGATCAATTTGCTACTATTGGCTCAAGTGTATCAGAAGATGATATGATTGCTGTTGCCTTGAATGGCTTAGGCAAAGAGTACAAAGCTTTTGATACTTCCATTTCTGTCAGAGAAGAGTCCCCTGGTTGGAAAGAGCTAGTTGCTTTGTTGCTGCATGAGGAAGTCAAACTTGGTTTGAATACAGGTTTTAGTGCATCTCAGAGTAGAGACACTGTGTTATACTCTAGCCAGCGTGGCAGAGGATCTAGAGGTCGTGGTTCATTTCGAGGTCGTGGTGACACTCGTAATACTTATGGACAGCAACAACATCAGAGTAATTGGCATGGTGCAAATACACAAGGCCAGCGTGGATCTGGTGGATTTAGAGGCAGGGGAGATCACCCCGAGGTAGAGGTGGTGGATCTGGTTCATGGCAGTCGTTTGATCAGTCCAACAGGGACAAGGACTGCCATTATTGTGGCCGGTATGGGCATATTGCAAAGGATTGTTACAAGAAGCAGGGAGATATGAAGGCAAAGGGCAAACAGCATGGGCACTATGCATCTTCCAGTGGTGCTCATGATGAGCCAGTTGATAGACTCTTTGCCATGCAGCATGTATTTAAAAATGCATCGAGACATGATAGAGATGACAAATGGTACAGACTCTGGAGCGTCAAACCACATGACTCCACATGGAGAGTGGTTTGATGAGATGGTTGCAGGTACACATGGTCATGTATGTACTGGGGATGACACCCAACATGACAAAGCATAAAGGGATTGTTCCTCTTATGATGCCTGATGGCAAGAAGAAAGGCCTGCATGATGTATTACATGTCCCGACCATAACAAAGAATCTGTTGTCTGTGGGTCAAATGGCAGAACAGAATTTGCAAGTGAGGTTCAACAAAGATGGGTGTTTCATTGAGGAGTATGGAAATGGCTGTAAGTTAATTGCCAAGGGCAAACAGGATGGCAGGATGTTTACATTGGATGCGACCATTTCGGGACTCAAGACAGCCATGTTTGCACATGATAAGAGTGCCATTCGGGATGTAGAGATTTGGCATAAGCGGATTGGACATGTCAATGTACAAAAGCTGAAATCTATACAGCAGAAAGAAGTAGTACTTGGATTACCCAAATTCAAGTATAATGATTTTGGTCATGTATGCCCTGCATGTCAGTTTGGGAAGCAAGCATGGTTTTCTTTCATGAGACATGTAAAAAACAGCACTAGGTCTTTACAGTTGGTGCACTCTGATGTCTAGGGTCCTTCACATAATGATTCTTTTGGCGGTGCACGGTATTATGTCTCATTTATTGATGATTTCAGCAGGTACACTTGGCTTTATATCTTGAAGCATAAGGATGATGTGTTTGATGCATTCAAAGACTTCAAGAAACATGCTAAAAATGAGTTGGGTTGTTACATATCATGCTTGAGATCAGATGGAGGAGGTGAATATGTCTCAAACTACTTTGACAGGTATCTTGCTAAACATGGGATCAGAAGATAGCTCACATACAGTTGTACATCGCAGCAAAACGGTATTGTAGAGAGGAAAAATAGGGTGTTGATGGAGTCGGCTAGAGCTATGCTGAATGAAAAATGTCTGCCAAATGGTTATTGGACTGAAGCAGTGGTGATTACTATATATGTGCTGAATCGAGCCCCTACAGTAGGGATTTATGATGTCACTCCATATGAACGGCTGTATGGTCATAAACCTGATATTTCACACTTGAATGTATTTGGCAACATTGCATATGTGCATATACCGGATAAGAACATGAATAAATTGGATCCTAAAGCAGTGAAAAGTGTGTTTATTGGATATGCACAGGAACGGAAAGCTTATAAGTGTTATGTACCTTCTACGCATGAGACACTCATAAGCAGAGATGTGGTATTTGATGAGTTAGCATCCTGGTATGGGACTCCTGTTGCAGTGCCTACTGATGGCTCACCCAGTATGAGTCATGCTGAAAATGCTCCTGCAGAGAGTACTTCTATGAGTGGTCAGACAGATGATGTATCATCTACAGTGAGTCCTTGGACAGGACGATTACGGAGTCGCACTACTGTATCCACTGACATGGATATGTCAGTGAGGGGGAGAACAGATAAGGGAAAAGAAAAGGTTTTTGAAGATGTATTAGGTCCACTCGCTGCAGGTTATGATTCATCTAGCAGTGACAGCTTAGATAGTGAATTGGGGATTCCGTCTGTTATGACACCAGGCGCTAGGCAGAGCCGTTATGTGCCGCCTCATGAGAGGCAAGCTCACAGTGAGCCACAACTTAGGAGATCAAATAGGGTCAGATGACATATTGACAGGTATACTTACACTGGATATTCAGCCCGTCATTATACTTATATGACGAAAGTAACAGGTTTTAAAGAACCAAGTTTGATGAGGCAGTTTGCAGATGAGAATTGGCGTGCTACTATGGATGAGGAATATTCAGCTTTGGCTGAAAATGGTATATGAGATTTGGTATAGTTGCCTGAGGGCAAAACACCTATTGAATGCAAGTGGGTGTATAAGGTAAAATGTAAATCAGATGGATCATTGGAAAGATATAAGGCCAGGCTGGTTGCAAAAGGGTATGCGCATCAGTATGGTCTTGATTATGAGGAGACTTTCAGCCCTGTAGCAAAGATGGCTACAATTAGAACTGTGATTGGCAGCAGCTAGAGGCTGGAAACTATGGCAGATGGGTTCTGGTTCCTGTATCACTTTGACCATATATGCATAGTGAATGGCTGTAAATCGATCATATTTCAGCCTATCCACAGGATATCTAGCTCTCGTAGACCTGCGCAAAGTAGATTCACCCCCAGGTGCTCTCAAAACATCCCTGTTCTTACTTAAGTACTTAAGGTGTAACAATAGAAGAAATACCCAACTCATCATCAATGCTCTGTTCTGAGCCATTGGATTCACCATCCACATAAGGGTGACCTGCATTCACATCAAACATGGGCTGATTAACCTTCTCTTTTCCTTTTCGTAATACCTGTATACCACTATCTGCATTGCTTTGAGAAGATTCTCTTGATCTCAATCTGCCTGTCCATGGCGAAGAATGTGAACCACTGCTAGAGGACGCTCCAGGTCCACTAATATTTTGACTGCTGCTGTGAATTCTGTGCAGCATTACCATTTTGTGCATCTACATCATCAATCACATTTACTGGTTTATACCAGCTACTCATCTCATAAAAAACATCTCTGCTCACTGTAAACTTACGAGTAGAAGGGTTATAGCATCTATACCCTTTTTGCTGCAGAGAGTAACCAATAAAGATGCACTTCTCAGCTTTTGGATCCAACTTGGATCTCAACTCATCTGGCACATGTACATAGGCAATGCAACAAAAAATTTTCAAATGAGAAATATCTGGTTTTCTACCAGTATACCTCTCCTCTGGAGTCATTCCATGTATTGCTGCAGTGGGAGTCCTGTTCATTATGTAGACTGCTGTAGCAACTGCTTCAGCTCAATAAAAATCTGGCAAGTCTTTTTCATTGAGCATAGCACGAGATACCTCTCCAATATGCCTGTTTTTCCTTTCTGCAATTCCATTTTGTTGTGGGGTATGACTGCATGAATATTGTTGCTTTATGTCATGCTCCTGCAGGAACCTTGCAAACTCATTTGAGAGGTACTCTGCCCCTCCATCTGACCTTAGGCATTTTATCTGCAGTCCTGTTTCTTTTTCAACCATAGCTTTAAGAGTTTTGAAATGCCCAAAAACTTCACTTTTCTTTTTCATAAAATACACCTATACTTTTCTGCTATAGTCATCAATAAAAGTGACAAAATAATGACAGCCTCCAAGAGATGCAGCTTTAGTAGTCCACAGATCAGAGTGGATTAATTCCAATGGCTTCTCACTCTCTTGAATATGTCTAGGAAATGGTTTCCTTGCCTGTTTTCCAAACTGACAAGCTTCACATACCTTATGCATTTCTGCAACCTTGAAATTAGGCAAACCTGCAACAATATTTTGGGCCTGCATTGATTTAAGTCGCTGTACATTAACATGACCAATGCGTTTATGCCAAATATCAATATTTGCAACTACACCGGTCCCATGTGCAAACATTGCTGCACTCAATTCAGACATGTCTGCATCCAATGTAAACATTCTGCTCTTCTTCTTTCCTTTTGCTATCAAGCGACCTTTATTTTTCATATCCTCAACAAAGCATCCATGAGGATTAAATCTGATCTGCAAGCCTTGCTCAACCATTTGACCAACAGAAACCGGATTCTTGGTGATATTGGGAACATGAAAAACATCGGACATGTATTTTTTTTTCCCATCTTGCATAGACAAATGAATTTTTCCAATCTGCACAATAGGATGTGCAGTATCATCATCAATCTCCACAAATCCTGGTTTTTCCATTTTCCTTGCATCCTCCATCCATTCTGCATGACCTGTCATGTGGTTTGATGCACCTGAGTCAACATACCACACATCATTGCTTTCTTCTGCACTTGTCACAGAATTGTTCATGTGCTGCACCATAAACAAATGTTCATTTCTGTCATCACCCTGTCTACTAGAAGATGCATAATTCCCTTGTTGCAATTTCCCATTCATGATGTCATTCTGCTTTTTATAGCAATCTTTAGCCATATGACCCATTTTACCACAGTAGTAGCATTCAACATTGATGTTTGCATTTTGGCCTCTTTGCCATCCACCACGACCTCTTTGGCTCCCCCTGCCTCTAGAGTTACCACATCCTCCTCCATAGGACTGGTTTTCTTGAGTTTGCTGCATATTCTGATTTCTACCACGGCCTCCAAATCGGCCTCCTCTACCTCTGTCTCTACCTCTTCCAGCATTTGAGTAGAAGACAGCTTCTTTTGAAGTTTCTCCTGAAGAAGATGCACCACCATTTCTCTGCTCCTCAGAAATTAGAAGAGCAATCAACTCCTCAAAATCAAGAAATCTTTCACGGACAGAAATGGATGTTCAGAACTGTGCATAATCCTTTCCTAGACTATTCAAGGTCACAAAAACTAAGTCATCATCTTCCACTGGCGACCCAATGGAAGCAAGTGCATCTGCAATCTTCTTCACCTTCATGTTGGTAGTCATTGATGCTCATATTTTCTCTTTGCACATTATGCAACTCTTGCTTGAGCTGCATTTTCCTAGCTTGCGTATTTGTGCTATACATTTTTGACAAAGTATCCCATGCCTCCTTTGGCGTACTTGCATCTTGAATATGCACAATCATAGTCTGAAATGCTGATAAACAGCCAGTATTTAACTTTCCTGGCTCTCATGCCATGCTTTAAATGCCTGCATTTGCTGTTGATTAGGAATTTTCAGGAAGAACTGGTTCTTCTTCATTTCTTGTAACAAATTCCCAATATCCTTTTCCCATGAGGAAGTTCGTCATTTTAAACTTCCATGCTTGGAAGTTGTTCTTGTCAAGCTTTTCAGTGACAATCTGTGAAAGAGAATCAGACGCCATTACAGAACACTGCAAAAAATTCTGTCACTGCAAAAAACACAGCTTCACCCTCACAAGGGCAAATCTGCAAAACTGACGAAAGTGGTATTTGACTACACAGTCACTTCCTAGTGACGATTTTGCATCAACAGGCAACAGGGATGATTCTGTAACTCCCAATGTCTCTGCGCACAAGCATACGATGCAATTTCTACAGTAACTTTTCACCGACCTGTAGAACAGTGGTCGCACAGCATAAAACTGGGCCTTTTCCTGAGTGCGTGCAGAAAACTTCCGCCTCCAAAACAGGCCCCGAAATGGCCTCAAATAAAAAAAATAGGCCCCGAAATGGCCTCCAAAATGTCCCCGAAATGGCTTCATCGCGAAGGGTATCTTAATCTGAGACAATGCACTCCTGCACTTTCCGGCTGTACTACCTGCAGAGATCTGCTCCCAAAACAGAAAATGAAAGCAACACTGCTCCTCTTACTAGAACACCGTGAGCATGGCTTGCTTTCTTGAGCTCCTTACTACGAACAAGGCTCTGATACCATGTCAAGATTGTGGGAGAGAAGGAAGGAGTCTCACTTGAAGCTTTTTTGCTTGCACAATGGGGGAATACACACAAGAGTGGAGGCTGAAAACAGTTTTCCTCTTCTTAGTTGTGTAAGCCAAAAGAACTCTAGTACAAAGAAATAGAAGAACCCTATATATGGGTCTCAAACCAAACTCAACTAACTAAGGTGGCATATTAACTGAGCCACGAACTAGAGTAGATAAGGATAGCTATCATGAAGCTATTATTCATGGGCGATGTACCAACCGCGTCTGCAACTGACAAGTCGGTTGACATAAATACACAACGGTCACCCTGGCGTATCACGAGTGGAGCTCGATATCTCAACATGGTGTTCTGACAATCTTCTGTTTGTTCAATTGGCAACCCACTGGAAGTTGGTAGACAGAGTGTTTTTTACGACATACACTGTTGAAACTATCAAAAGTTGGCACTACTATGATGATGGCACCACCACAATGCTTTTGACACCTTCAGAACCGAATACCTTCAGAACCGAATACCTTTCTCTGTGCAGTGGTATGAAAGCAGAATTCAGAGACGTTGAAAAGGAAGAAGTAGAAGAAATGCTGGCAAGAGAGCCCTCCAAAGACTGAAGCCTTCTGTTAACCCTCTGTGGAGCACTAACATAGTGGAGCCAACCCCCTGATGAATGACGCAATAAAGAGGCAAGCGTTAGAACGAGTCCAGAGATACGTGAGAAGAGAGAAAAAATCAAAGCCGAGAACGAGCTCGCAGCAGAAGCCGCCTTCGACGCCGTTGCGAAACTCTTTGCATAAGTCCCAATGGCACATCAAGCCCTTCCTTCTCCTGCTGGAGGTCCACTTCCAAGCCAGATCCGTCCTGGAAATATTGATGACAGGCCAGCGAATGTAGTCCCATTGCCAGTTTTTAAGGGAGAGTACAATGAAGACCCTGATCTTGATGTAGCAGAGTTTATGGTAGCATGTGTGGCTAACAATGCTAGAACCCCTGAGCATTGGCTAGCAATATTCCCCGCCACTTTCAAGGGCGCGGCGTTTCAATGGTATGAGAGACAAGCAACAGGAACTTTTGGCACATGGGACGACTTGAAGTTGGCCTTCCTTACTAAATTCAAGCGTGAAGGTTTTCAAGAGCGGATGCGAGAGGAATTTATGAACCTAAGTCAGTCCTCTGGAGAAATAGTAGAAGCTTATGTCTCACGAATGGAATCCATCCTAAAAAGATGGACTAACCATAATCTAGATGATGGCATTCAGAAGGGGGTGTTTCTCAGAGGATTACAACTAGAAGTCCGTAAGTTTGTGGAGCTGCAAAGACCAGCCACACTCCAAGCTGCAACCGAAGGTGCAAGACTATACGATGAAGTGGAAGCTAGATTGGCGATGAATCCAGGAAGAGGAGTCCTACCTCCTCTGATGCCAGGAATGATGTACCCACCAAATGCAGTCCCAGGGATAGTCCCCTACCCCTACCAACAGATGCTCCCATTATCACAGTACAGTGCACCAAATCCACAGTGGCCACAATCAATGTCTCAAATAATGGTTCAACCACAACAACAATGGTCCCAACCAATTTTCCCAATGCCAAATCAGCAGCAACCTTGGAACCCTACCAACTGGAGCCAACAACCAACAGTTCAAACATGAGCTCTGAATCATAATCAAAACAAAGATTCCTCTGCGTCAGCCCAACCTGTTTATGCAGTGATTACAGAGACTCCTCAAAACCCTACTGCCAATACCTTAGGAGGAGAAAGCTTGAAGGATTACTTATCCAACTCAATTGCAAATATCAAAAAGGAGTTGATGGATGTGATTACAGAGCAGCTACAGACGCTGAAAGTGAATACTGCCAACATATCCAACGTTGCAAGAGCAGAAAGAGATGTGATGCGGTCAAATACTTGGTGTGGTAAGTGTCATCAAGCATGCCATTTAGCCACTGAATGTACACGAAAACCAACCATTCCTGGAGCCTTCTGTTCCTACTGTTTACGGAAGAACCATACAGAGGATATTTGCTCTCTGAAGGAGATGCATGATAGGAGAAGGAAGGAAGAGAATGCAAGATTCAACTTGTTGGAATCCAAAACGACAACATAGGATATTGGACCCAAGCCTAGGGAGTTTGGTCCTAATTTTGGACCCAGAAGGTTTCTCTCTTAAAGTTACAGAGGAAGACAGTCTAGCGGTGGTCAAAGACTAGAAGTGGAGTGTTACAGATGCGGAGAAAAGGGACACATTTCACCAAATTGTCCAAATCCCAGAAGGTCAGTGGATTATAAGCCCTTGTGCAGTTGATGCAAAGGAGAAGGCCACACTGCAAAAGACTGTCCAAGCCCAGCCCCAGTGAAAAATAGTGCTACTGATAGTCCGGCCAAGGCCCAAGAGCCTATCTCCAATTTAGTGGAATTGGAAGTTGCTACCATCACGCATGCAAAGAAGAAGGAATCCCCTATCCAAAAAAAAAAAATTCCTGCCATAACAGTGAAGTTCAATCTTCCACCAGAAGAACAGAATAGAACAGAGCTTGACAGTGCCGTACAGAGCACTACAGTGCCACAGAGTCACAGAGACAGTTCCAGAGACAGGACCAGAGGTCCAGGAGATAGAAGAGAAGGAAGTGTCACAAGTGGCAGAAGAAGTCCCCATCATGCCCCTGTTGGGAGAAAAAAAGAAAACGAAAATGGGTATTACCCCATTCCCTAACCGGTTAGAGAAGCCAGTGTATCCTATTAAGGAATACGATCTGGTCAGAGATCTAGATATCTTTAAACCAAACCTTACATTCTGATAATTATTGATGTTGTCTCCCAATTGTCGAAAAAGGTTCAAAAGTATACTGACAAGAAGACGTGGCTTAAGGATTGTTCCCTCAACAGCAACAAAGTTCAACAAAGCTCCAGAGCCTGTAAAAGAAGTGGATGTGGCTAACGCCTTCCTAGATCTGGGTACCCCAGAGACTGGCGTGTGGATAGAAAGCTGCTTCATTGCAAATGCACTGATTGATGGTGGTTCATCAGTGAACATTATGACGGACGTGACAATGAAGGATCTAGGCCTACAAGGTGTGTAGCCAACCCAATGGCTCATTAGACTGGCGGACCAGAGCAGAATCAAGCCTTTGGGCATTCTCCCATATGTGAAGACTACAGTAGCTGGAAAAGATTATTGGCTAACCTATCTGGTGGTGAAGCCAAACTCTTATGGTACATCCTACCCTCTGTTACTGGGCAGACCATGGCTTTTTGAAGCCAGAGCAAGGACGGATTGGTTCAAAGGAACCTTGACCTTGGGTAGAGGATCCAACAAAGTGGTGCTGAAGCTATATGGTGCTCAACAAGGACATGGATCCACCTCCTTGGAATTATCTTCTGACTCTCCTAATGAGGCTACAGATGGAACATCAGCAGATAAAGATGCTGTCAAACAGATCCTTCCCAAGAAAACAGTGGCACGTTCCTTAACAGTGGATACTGTAAGCCGACTCCCAAAATATGCAAAGCCATTATCAATGGGTGAATACTTCCTGCCTAAACCAGGAACGATTTCTGAAATCACTTCTGATAGTGAGATAGAAGCTCCTACAGAGACAGAGACAGAGTCAGAGACAGAGGCAGAAGATGAAACAAAGAACCTGTTCTTCTCTTACAGAGCTCCTACGGAGATAGAGACAAAGTCAGAGCTAGAGACAGAGATAGAATATGAAACCGAGAACCTGTTCTTCTCTTACAGAGCTCCTACAGAGACAGAGACAGAGTCAGAGCCAGAGACAGAGACAGAGACAGAAGAGGAAGGAGACGATATGGAAGAAGACGGTTATGAAAGTGAGCCAAAAGAATCTATTCCACCCAAGGAGGTTACATATAAAGAAGAAGTTCCAGAAGCATCAGAAGCAGACGAGCTCATGCTGTGGGACAGAATGTTGATGGTACCATTTCGTCTGGTAAAGGGATCTTCTCACATGCAAAATCTTTATAAGAAATGGATTAAAAAGAATAAGCCGTCTTTCAGCAGTGGCTCATGCTGCCCTCACCCACCTTTGCCAAGAAAAGATGATGATGGTGTACCGTGCCAACAAGCACCAGTCTCACAAACCCAACCGGCATCAGAAGGTCCCTGTTATGTGACGTTCTTGGACGTGTCATCAGAAGATGAGTCTTCAAGCCAAGAGGTAACTAATCATGAGACCAAACTCGAAACGGCTCTAATCCCATTTCAACATCTCAAGGAGCAACCTAAGTCTCCACCAAAAGAAGAAGTTGGTTCTAGTGGGACATCGGAAGATAACACCATCCCCTTGAAGGAGTTCGATCTGTATCCAGAAGCAGTCCGTGGGACCTTCATCCGTGAAGTAGAAGGTGAAAGGCAATTAACCTTTGTGGATGCAGATGTCACTGAACGCCACTTGAAGGTGGGTAGCAGCCTACCAGAAGAGGAGTTGTCAACCTTGTACAACTTGTTGAAAGAGAATTTGGACGTGTTTGCGTGGTGCTACAAAGACCTAAAGGGGATTGATCCCACAATATGTCAACATCATATTGATTTGGAGCCTGATGCCAAGCCAGTACGCCAACGATAGAGGCAAATGAATCCAAATTATTGCACATTGGTGAAAGCAGAGCTGCTGAAGCTTCTGGAAGCCGAGTTCATCTATCTAGTGGCAAATAGTGAATGGGTTTCACCCATCGTGGTGGTACCCAAGAAGAATGGCAAGCTTCGTATATGTGTTGATTTCCGCAAGTTGAATTCCAAGACGAAGAATGATCACTTTCCTATCCCTTTCACAGACCAACTGTTGGACACAGTGGCAGGACATGAGCTTTATTCCCTTCTGGATGGATTCAGCGGATATAACCGAGTGCAGATAGTAGAAGAAGACCAATCCAAAACAACCTTCACCACAGAATGGGGGACCTACGCTTACTGAGTGATGCCATTTGGGCTCTGCAATGCCCCTGCTACTTTCCAGCGAGTCATGATGACCGCATTCCAAAATCATCTGCACGACTTTATTGAGGTATATTTGGATGACTTCTGTGTCTATAATTTGATCCGTGAACACTGGGGACATTTGGAACAATGCTTTGATCGATGCCGGGAGTATGGGATTTTCCTCAACCCCGACAAATGCATCTTTGAAATCTCTTCTGGAGTTCTGTTGGGCCACATTGTCTCTACACAAGGGATATCAACAGACCCTGCAAAGATAAAAAAGATCACAGTTCTGGCAGCGCCCACCAACCTCAAATAGTTGAAGAGATTTCTAGGCCATGTGGGTTACTATAGGAGGTTCATAGCCCATTTTGCAACAAAGGCAATCTCCTTGCACAAGCTTTTGAGGAAAGATGCAGAGTTTACTTGGACGGAAGAATGTGATAAAGCCTTCAACACTCTAAAGTAGTGTCTAATTGAGGCACCCATTCTGCAATCTCCTGATTGGACGAAAGAGTTCCATGTACACACTGATGCATCTATTGAAGGCTTAGGCGCTGTCCTATGTCAGAAGGGCTCCTCAAAGCTGGATCAACCCATCTATTACGCAAGCCGAAAAGTCACTGATAGGGAACGGAACTATACAGTGACAGAGCTTGAGTGCTTGGCAATGGTGTTTGCCCTAGAGAAATTCCGCCACTACCTCCTATCTACCCACTTTAAATTTTATGTGGATCATGAGGCCCTGTCCTTCCTGATGAACAAAGCAAACGTGAAAGGACGCATGATGAGATGGCTCCTATTTCAGGAGTTTGACTTTGAGGTAATTACCAAACATGGTCGTTCCCATGTTCTGGCTGATCATCTGTCACGTATCCCACAAACTGCAGATGAGGAGCATGATGATCCAGACCTCCGTGATGCTTCCCTATTCCTGGTAGAAACTGTAACCCCCTGGTATGCAGACATTGCTAATCTGCTGGCAATCCAACACTACCCTCCTGGTATTTCTAGTAAGGAAAGGAAGAAGCTTATGTTGGAATCAGCCCCCCTATACCTTGCTAGGCGGTGCACTGTACAAGAAAGGCAAAGATGAAGTGCTCAGAAGATGTGTTGCAAGAGATGAGATTGGGATTGTTCTGAAGGCTTGCCATGACGAGCCGTGTGGAGGCCACTTTGTAGGAGAAGCTACAGCTAGGAAGGCTCTGCTAGCAGGATACTGGTGGCCTACCATTCATAAGGATGCCTATGATCACTGTAAAAGATGTGATGCTTGTCAAAGAATGGGAAAATCTACCAAGACAAGTGCCATGCCACTACAACCCGTTCTTCTCCTGAAGCCGTTTGAGAAGTGGGGCATCGACTTCGTAGGCCCAATCGATCCTCTTACCAGAAGGAAGCAGAACCGATACATCCTTATATGCACGGATTATGTCACAAAGTGGTGTGAAGCTAAAGCCCTAAAGCGGGACGATGGTAACAGCTGGCCTTGTTCATGTACGAGAATATCACCTGTTTTGACAGTCCCTTAGAGCTGGTAAGTGACAGAGGCACTCATTTCATTAATAAAGTCATGGAAGAGTTGACAGAACTGTATAAGATCCACCATCGCAAGTCCACTCCTTACTACCCCACAGCCAACGGCCAAGTCGAAGTCACGAATCGCATCCTTTGCTCGATTCTGACAAGAACAATTGCCGCACATCGTCGTGATTGGGATGATCGACTTACAGAGGCCCTCCGGGTATACAGAACCTCCCATAAAGTAGTAATATGACAGACACCCTTCCAGCTGGTGTATGGTACAGAAGTTGTTTTCCCTGTTGAACTGGAATTACCCTCTTTGAGAGTGGCTATCAAAGAGCGTTTGGGGGACGATGATTCATTGCAACGCCGTCTCCTACACCTGGAATGTTTGGATGAAACTTGTAGGATGGCTCTACAGTGCATGGAAGGCACGCAAGCTCGACGCAAGGCTTACCATGACAGCTTCATCAAGTACAAGGAGTTCAAAGAATGTGATTTGGTCCTAGCCGATGATTCACAATTTGGCAAGTTTCCTGGCAAGCTCCAACAGCGGTGGATGGGCCCATATAAGGTGCTTGCCGTCAATCCTAATGGCTCTGTCCAAGTACAGACCGTTGATGCCTCTGATGATCCCTTTCTGATCAATGGATATCGCGTGAAGTACTTCCCTCCTTGGGGATCTTGACAATCACGGTCACCTGATCCTTTCCCTCGTTGGCGTGGCACTGTTATTCTTATGATGCTACTTCTGATAGCCATTCTTCAGTCAGTCCTGATAAGGTGAATACAACTCTGTGACCCCTCAACCCCACCTTCTAGTCTTGAACTCTTATTCTCTATTTTCCACCAGCAACAGTGGCGAGGTGGGTTCTGACAAATGGTATTTCTACCATTCCCTTGCTTAAATCGAAAAACAAAAGAAAAAGAAAAAAATATACATATCGGTCATGGGAGAAAAGGACTTTGGTCCCTGTCATGCCGACCTATTCTTCGAGAAAAGGTGGAAACACCCTCGGGAATAGGAGAAAAAAAAGAAAAATAAAACAACAAAACAAGAAAAATAAAAAAACAAGAAAAAAGAAAACAAGAAAAACAAATCTGTCATGGGAGAAAAGGAAGAAATTCCCTGTCATAGCAGGCCTCGTTCCAAGAAAAGGTGTTTAACACCCTTGGGCGAGAAGCTGGTTGTGGAAAAGGTGGCAACACCTAGCAGTCCAGAAAGTGGATTCATCAATGGATATTTCTAGGATCCAGTTCCGAAGCTGCCTCCCTTGGTACGCTGTGTTCTGGGTCTCTCTGCAAAGCGTCTAACTATTCTCTAACAGACGACATGTCCTATCTAACCCCACGTTCGATTTGATGGCTACCTCGCTGGGTACGCCTCTTTAACAACTGACGACGCAATCTTCATCGACAAACAATCGAGTGACGCGAGCTTTCATCTTAAGCAGATGGGAAAGTGAGTATGGTTGCCCTTTGAAACTATCAACAGAGTGTGAGAGAGGGTGGGACGAGTGTCTTTTCTCTTCAAATCAAATGAGAGGTGCGAAGTGTGAATGAAGTGTTGCATGCACGGGATGGGACACTCAATGCATAAATCACAATCTGTTCTGTGCACTGCACTATAAGGCTCCCTGGCCTTTCTTCTCGCATCGTATGCCGGCACAAGGCGGGATGCATAGTTGCACCATCAAATGCGCACAAGGCATACAACCTTTGCACAAGTGACCGTGAGAATTACATCAATGGGTTTCAGGACATGGTTGCCCTCTTGTATCTATCAACAGAGCGTGAGACAGAGGGTGGACTGAGTGTGACTGGAGTTTCTTCAATCAATTACCGAGAGGTGAGATTGAGGGACGTTACGACCCTTGGATTCATGTATGTTCCCGTTTTCCCATGCACCCACGGGGTGGGTCTCTACCATCAGCACATGACACATCACCATGTTCTGTACACTGCACTGTAAGGCTCCCTTGCCTTCCTCCTTGCACTTATGCCATACGGATTGGACGCACTAAGGCACCATCAACTGTGCACCTTGGAATACTCCCTCTGCACCATTCCCATGTCGATTTCTAAATCGGGTACGAGATATGGGTTTTAATTATTCTTCCTCGAGTGACATTAGTTTCCATTTGAGTGACTGTGAGTTGAGTGCAATATTCCTCATCATCGACGGATTTCCTACGATTCCTTCAACCAGTTGCCTCCCTGGGTGCTGCTGCGTGGTCCCTGCCACAAAGGACGAGTGCTTTGAAGATGCCTTGGTATCTCTTGCAGCCGACAACACAGGACGTGCCATCGACAATCAACCTTGATTCTCGACAATATGGGCCAAGTTTTTCTAACCCTACACCTTCTGTTTCTCAGTGACGTTCATGTTTTAAGTGAGGGGATGTTAGTGATTGGTCTGTTGTGTGGTGCTAGGTCCCTGTTGCTCGGTTCACCCTATCCGTTAAGGTTTTAAGTGTGGGGACGCGTCCCTGCGCGTCTACATTGCATATCCCTCTGCATGTGCCTCAACTTACTAATGCCTCTCTGCCATGACTTGCCTTTACCCTAATGGGATCCCTACCCACCCAGCCGTTCATTTTTCACCCACCCTCGGGGCTGTTCCCTTGCAGTTTTCCTTCATTCCCTGATTTTGTTGTCATGCCATGTGAACGCACCCTACGTTCAGCAGACTTTCGATCTGACCTTATAGCCCTGTTCCCCCTTTGAACCGACCATTTTTCCTTTTTACCTACCCCTGTTCCGGTGCACGATTTTCGAGTTATTAAGTTTTGAAGCATTTTGTGTAAATTAGCCGGTTTTCCATGTGACTGTGCTTTGTTTGCTTCGGAACCGTGATCTGACGTCATAGCCCTGACAATAACTTTCCCCCTGATATTTTTCCTTTTTACTCCGTGTCCGTCCGATGCACGGTTCGTCCAATATTAATTTTGCGATTTCTCGAGCCTTTTTCGTGTGTCTTTTTGCCATTTTTCCATGTGAACCTGCCCTGTTTGCATCGGAATCCTTTTTTCTTTCTCCTCTTTCAACTTTTGGATTTTTAATTATTAATTTTTAACTGTGTTTTTGGATGTATTTTTTGTGTTTTTCGCATGTGAACTCCTCCTACTTCCGTCGGAACTGCGTTTTGACATGACCACCTTGTGCCACCCCTTCCTGCGGACATTTTTTCTTCTTACTGTCTGTCATTCTGGCGAACGATTCGTCCCATATTAATTTTCGATTCCATTTTCGGGTCTGTTTTTTGGGTTTTTCCCACGTGAACGCGTCTTATCTTAGTCAGACCTATGTTTTGATGTGATAGGATTGTCGGACACGTCTATTTGTACATTTTTCCTTTTTCCTGCACCGCGTTCCGATACCCGGATCTTCCGATATTAATTTTTAATTGTGTTTTTGGACCCATTTTTTGTGTTTTTTGCATGTGAACGCCCTGTCTATCCCCCGGAACTCCCGTTGCATGTTTACCATGTATTCCTTCTGTTGTCCTGCCCATTTTTTATTTTTATGGCATTTCGTTTTGAAGACCGGATTGAGAGTTATTAATTTTTCTTTATTTTTATGTGTTTTCGTGCGACTCGTCCCGCGCGTGAACGCGCCCATTTTCAATTTTATGCGTTTCCATGCACCCCGGTCGCGTCCGCGTACCCCATACCGCCATCCTAACGCTATTCCGATCCCGTTACATCAAATTTTTTTACCCCGTCCCGCGCGGGTTCGTCTTTCTTTTCTGACCCCTGCCCATTCCCCCATGACCCCCTCCCCCTACCCTTCCCCTTGGGCACCCCCCATAGGTATCCCTGCCCATCCCCTCCCTTGGGAACCCTCCCATGGGCGCCCTTACCCCCCCACACCCTTCCCTATCCCCCCACCCTACCCTTCTCTCTCCCCGACCCCTCCCCACCCCAACTGCCTCCCTCTCTCTCTCTTCCCTTTGCGTGTCCCTCCCCTCCTCTTCTTTCCCTTCTTCATCTTCTTCTTCTCCCTCCCTTCTCTACCGCCTGTCCTCCACCTCCCTCTTCTCCTCCCTCCCCTCTCCCTCTTCTCCTTCCTCCCTTTCTTCCCCTCCTCCTGCTCCTTTCTCCATCTCCTTCACCCTCCTTCTCTCCTTCCCCTTCCTCTTCTCCGTCCGTGGGCCTGCCTACCTTCTCCCTGCTGCTCTCTGAAGCGCCACCTTCGTGGCCCCCACAGCTGCTGACGACGCCACCTGCTCTCAACACCCCAGCTTGACGACGCCCGCCCTCGTGGCCAGCACCCTCTGCAACAGCGCTCTCCCCCCTGTCGTGCCTCCTCGACGACGTCCTCCTCGCCGTCGTGACGCCAATGCCTGCTGTCGATGACCCCGCCGTCGGCGCCCTCGCTGACGTGCCGCCATATGGAGCCCACCTGCACGCTGTCGTCCTCTCTGCACCTCCGCCATTCTCCGTTGACCTGTCCTCCACCCCCTCCTGCTGCGATACGTGCCCTGTCCCACACCCCACCATCCTACCCCATCTAAGCCCCCCTTCCCCCCAAACACACACATAAACCCTCTCACCCCCCACCTAAGCCCCCTTCCCTCCCCACCATTAGCACACCCTACCTGCTGTAAGCTCCCCTTCCCTCCCACCATTACACACACCCTACCTTCTCTAAGCCCCCTTTCCCCCCACAAATACACAACCCCCCCACCCCTCTGCAACCCCTTGTTCCCCCCCACAATCACCCAAACCCACCACCCCCACCCAAGCCCCCACCACCAAACCACCCTACCCCTCTGTAAGTCCCCTGTCGTACCCTGCAGAACCGCTGAACCACCGAAACCCCTCCTTCCTAAACCACTGTTCCCCCCCCGCAGCAAACCCCACCATACCACCTTCCTAAACCACTGTTCCTCCCCCACAGAAACCCCACCACCGCAACCCCTCCCTAAGTCCTGTTCACACCCCCAGCAGACTCGCAGCACCTTAACCCCCCGTCACGCAGAAACCCGCAGGCATTTCTTTTTCGCCCCTGACACTCGTAAAGGGTATATACGCACGTGCTTGTTCGTAATTGCTCGTGTGCAGGTGTGGGAGATCGTTAGCTGGCTGTTCACACGCAGCTGACATGCAGTCTATTTCTGGGTATTTTCCCAGATTTTTACTTCAAAAACCCGAAAACCTTTAAAAAACAAACATTGAAAATTAACAAAAACATCATTAAAAAACACTTAAAATTCACAAAAAATTACAAAAAAATCTGAAAAAATTCCCAATCTTTTTGTACTAAATTGCACTATTTTTTTTAAACTGCAAATTTAAGAAAAAAAATTCAGATCATTTTCAAATTCAAAATTATTTTAAAAATACCCACAAAAATGATAAAATTTTATTAAAAATATTAAAAAATTTTAAATTAATTGCAATTTTTTTAAAAAAATTCATTAATATTTTTACTTCTTTTTTGCATATTTTCTAAGCTGTAAAAATACTTTAATAAACACCTAAATTCATTTAAAGAAAAACATTTTTCATTCAAAATACCAACTGAACATTCTAGAAAAAAAATCCAGATACCTTTTGGATTGAGAAGAGCGCATTCTTTGCATTCATTTACACCACTACTATGTATTTTTTCCTTTTTTATTTTTTTTCTCGCTACCCAAACCTCCACGGTTAATTTTTAAAATGCACCCTAAACACAACCATGGTACGCGCGCTCGCGCTAAACACACAATTTTTTAATAAAAATAAACCCACCGTTCACTTAGCATGCGCTAAGTGTGCTTAAGAGGCACTTTAATATTTTTAATTAAAATGAACCAACTGTCACGAAGAAGCACGCGTTGGCAAAAAAACGCTCCACATCACCTTAATTTTAAAAATGAACTTGCATTTAGAGACCCAGTTTGGGTATCGAAGTCCGGGATTCGGATTAGAACACCGCTTTAACCTAATAATTGGTAATCTAAAATTTTAAGAAAGAACCGCCGTTTTCTTGATAAGGTTTATCACTTAATAAAAATTCACCTATTTCTTAATAATTTATTAAAATGAAGCTTTCATTAAATTAATTTTTCCCTTCACTGCACTTATTTTTCCTTTTTAATGAACTCGTTTCGTAGGATGGGTACACGCAGTCTTCGGAGTTGTCTTCATGGTCAAACTTGATTATCAAAGTTGTGGTCTTGATATGTGTGGGTTGTTGTTATGTTTTGGTTCAGTTTCTTTGTTACGGTTAAGGGTACGGTGTATAGTTTTTTTCTTTATTGCCTGATACGGGGATTTGGGTGCTTGCATGTTGCATAGCATGAAGCTTTCGGTCGCATATGTCTAGAGGTCACGTCGAATTTTTTTCCTAGACTGTGGTTTGCTTGGGGATAGTTGGTGGAGTCACGTTTTACCGTTTTGGTTGATATCTTATCCTTGGTTTTTGTTTGTTGCTTTGCATGCATTCTCCTTGATTGTCTGTGTTTGTGGTATGTGTATAACCATCTGAATGGCACCTTCTCACGCTCCTCCCCCTATCCAGTATGTCCCACTAGTCAGTAGGGATTACTTTTCCCTACTCACTTTTGAGCCTCTCACGAAGGCGGGACTCACACCTTTTGTAGCTACCTCCTTTCCATTGCTTTCAGAGGATCCATCGATGTGTGACGAGTTTCTGGCCTCCTACAGCAAGAAGTCGGGACTGGTCCAGGGTACTTCCATCACTTTGACACCTCGAGGCCTCGAGAAGGCTCTCTCTTCCCTCCAAAGGTGAACCCTTTGTTACCACTCACCATCTTTTCTAACGAAGAGATTTTGAAGTTGTTACAAAAACAGACTAGGAAAATTTTGGATGTTAAGAAGGTGATCAACTCTTCAAGAGTTTCCTTTTCCATGATCACTGATCCTGTGTGGAAGTTGGTCTGTCAGTTTCTCCAAGACAGGTTTATGCTTGCAAAAACGCCATCCCATTACTTGTCCAAAGAGCTCTTTACAGCTTCAAGGATGGTGTTAAAAGGAGTAGTTATTGATTGGAGCACTTACCTACTCACTAAGATGGATCAACATTTCGTCAAAGTCACCAGGGGCAATGTTACCAATGTCACCTATGGATCGTACTTGTATGCCTTCTTGACCTACTCAGGTTTACAGAAGAGTGTGCCTCCATCTCCTCCATCTGATCCAGTACTCCTCCACCTTCAAATGAGTCAGAACCAATTGATATAGAGGATCTGGATTCTCCGCCTCCCCTGGTCATACAGCGCAAACGCTTGAAGCGGGTAGCGGATAAAGCTCCTTCAATTCTTCCTTCAGTGCCCATTCCTGCTACCTCTGGTAGTGATCTCCCTAGTTATCTCACATGTAATAACCTGTTCAGAGCACATCGAGAAGGTTCATTGGATATATCAGTTCCCTCAATGACCAGTCTAGTCTCGAGAGATGCCATTCCTTTCCTATGTAACGACATTCAGAGTTCCATTGAACTGTCAATGACAGCCTGTGTTCAACAACTGTATGTTTCCTTTTATAAAGAACTGATGCAGTCTAAGGACCAGTTGCATAAGGCAACATCCGAGTTAGCCTTTGCTAAGGATATCCTAGCAGATTTGTTTAAGCAGTTGGAGCAACAAACCCACCTGATTCAAACCCAAAGAGATGAGATAACTTCTTTGAAGATTCAGTTAACAGAGGCTCAATCAGAGGTTACTAGAATCTTAGAGGAGAAGGAGAGGATGTCCAAAGAAGCGTAAGAGTTCCAAACTCTTTTAGATGTCAAACTTTCAGCCTTACAGACTGCTAATGACACAGTGGAATTACAAGCTTCCCAAATCACGCAGTTCCAAGATCAACTGGCAAAGTCACGGTCTGTTCCTCCAAGCCCTCATGTTCCCTTGATCCATTCTCTCTCACAACAGGACTTGGCAGCTCTTTAGAGACATGTTACCTTGTGTCCTCTCTTCCAAGATAAAGTGGAAAGATTGCAATCCAAGATGGATTTGTTATGGTCTACATTTGAGCAGTATCAGGAATATGTTCCTTCGAACCATTCTTTCTTTGTCCACTATCAATTACAGAAGTTGGCCTTCTACTTGAAGCTTTCCACGATGGATCTTCCTCTTCTAAAGGATGGTTGGAGTGGGGCTTCGTCTCCTGAGTTGCTGACAGAGGTGGTTCGTATGGTGTTTGAAGATTCTGTCACGACCGATACCATGTTGATGTCATATATATATTTACGAGGAGACTTATTGATTCCAGATGAAGTGGATATGGCTTGGTATGTGGGAGACATGGTTTTACAAGCTGTTTTGTATGTCAATCATTTGGAGTTGCGCATAGATGACATGTGTCAGAGTTACACCTCCAAAGTGGCTACTTGCCCTGATAATTCCTGGCATACCATGATTGATTCTGTGGTCCTAAATCAAAGACGAAACACAGCCCCTACCTATGTCCAGAGCACTAATCAACTGAGGGTGGATCTCTTAGCTTATCTTTCCAAACATAATCCATTTGATTCTACCTTTTTTTATGCCTATCAGAGAAGATCTATCTTAGGTCCTTCTGTTCCTACCCTACTGTATTACCAACAAATGGCTCACGGTTATGATATATATCTTTCCCTCTATCAAATCAATTCCACAACCATCTTACCTCTTCTTTTCCAACCTCAATCTTTTCCTCAAATTCTCATCTTTACATACTGTTCTTTTATCGAGGATAGAGTATTTTTCCCTTCTCCACCATGTCCTTCTCCATCCATTCATGTACCTTCTACCTTTCCTATTTATCAGTTAACACCCTTCTTAAGTGGTTCCCTAAAATTTTCAGCCACTCCTTTAAATTATTCCTCCTTTTATGATTTTGCCTACCTATCTCTTCATTCATTTTTTCTTATTCCACTTCCATCTCCTATCACTTCTATATCTCAACCACCTTAGTTGGTTAGTGACTATGACGGGTTTGATCATCAGATTTCCAGAAGAAGGGGATGGAGCTCGAATGATTCTCTTACAGGACCTCAGATAAACTGACCAATAATTCTAGGAGAATGGATAACTGCCAGTCAAGCATACCCGAACTATATTCATTTTGCTCAGCAATATTCCCAGTCTGCAGATCCTTCAGTGAGATTAACTGCTCATTTTTCTTGGTACCTAGCGTATATGCATAGGCATTCTCATAATGATTCAAAGCCTATTCCAAAGTTGTGCATGACTGTCAATGTGAGCATTGATTCCCAGTAGTTGGATATATTGTACTTTCATGCCCTTTGTTTGCCTAGCAGATACCTTGTCCTGTTGGAAAGGATGTGCTGCCTTCAGTTTTTTCAGAATCCTCCCAAGACATTTGTAGATGAATCCTTGTCTATGGTTCGTTTTCGAAATCACCAATCTTTCAAGAGGGATCATCTTCATTGATACCTTTTTCAATATATGGTGGATGATTTTTAATGATAAAATCTCTCTTTTTGGAGGAGTCATTCAGATGGTTGTGTTGTGTGTAGTGTTTGTGTTGGGGTTAATTTATGTAATAAGATCGTAGTGATTGCCTATTCGATTGGTTTTCGTGCGAGCTACATTTTTGGAGAATTGTGGTGATGGGGTCATGGTTGGATAGTTGAAGAAGATGCTGATGCAGAAGAAGAAGAAACCTCTTATATCCTTTATAAGTTTGTTGTGATTTTCAGTTTGATAAGAAGTGTTAATGTATAAAGGGTTTTCCTTTCGTTGTATTTTTATATCACATACAGGTGATAAGTTGGGGTCGTGGTTGGATGGACTATTTTTGAAGAGATATTGAAGATCAAGTTGAGCTTTTGAATGAACTTGTATTCCCTTTTTCCTGGGCCGCGAGGACGCTTCCTTATTAAGTGTGGGGATATGTTGAGTGTTGAAATGATCTATTTTTGGTTGATTTTTGTTATTTTTGAGAGATGAATGGTTGATTTTATGAGATGATTGATTGGTTTGGAAGTGATTTGAGAGTGTTTTGGATGATATTGATTATGTTTTGGAAGCTCATGATGTTTATTAGTAGAGATGTGAGATTCTGTGATGTTCTGATATGTTTTATATACCTTTTGTATAGCTTCTGTTTTGTTCTATTTTGTTTTGTTTTCTCTCTGTAAGGAGGGATGGAGTATTGATTGATAGGGTTTGAGATTGTTTGAAAGCTTATTGAGTGATTTTTGATGGTTTGGAATGATTTGAGTATGAGTTATGACGTTTTGATGACCTTCTGTAACCTTCTATAGATCTTCTATAGAGCTTCTGTCTCTGTACTGTAACTGTACTGTAGTTGTTCTGTAGCTGTACTGTGAATGTTCTGTATGCTTCTGTATGTGTTCTGATGGATGAGAGTGTAGCTTAGGAAAGTTTTCTAGCCTTGGAAAGAGGTGAATACAAGTGCAAAAGAGCTAAAAGAAGTAGCTGCTGAAGACTCAAGTGAAGACTGAAGTGAAGTGATAGTAGTGAGCTGTGAAAAGACACTGTAGTAGCTCTGGTGACTCTTCATATCAGACATACCTCTTGGGAGGAGTATCTACGATCTAAGAAGGATTATTGAGAGTGATTATGAGAGATTGTAGTGAGGATATGATGTATGATTGATGGAGAGAGAGAGAGAGAGTCAGAGATAGCCAATTCTACTAAAACAGAGTGATTGTATGTGAGATATTGAGAGAGAAGACTATAAAGATATTGAAGATGAATACTATGTGATGTATTTCCATTCAAAGATGGTGTATTCCTTTGCTTTCTTTGTTCTATTGATGGATTTTGTGAAGATATTGAAGAATATGGTTGATTCTATCAAATCGGTGGGAGATCTACATGATGCTGCATGAAGATTTGTTATGCTTGGTGTTCTTTTCTTCATTGTGATAATATAAAACCTAATAAAAAACTTTTTGATATTACAAGATAGATTTTCTTGCAAGAGAATTCCCTTTTCCTTGGTGTTCTTCTTGGGGCTCCATATATAGAGATGGTCGGGTCATCATCACAGATAAACACCAATGACGGGGCGCAGCCTATGAGATACACCTGAAGTTTGCAGTGCGGAACTGTGATGGAGCCATAGAGATCGATGCAAGGCTATTCCAAGAGACCTTCACTGACAAGGATATCATTCTACGCACAGAGACCCACCAGAGCCCAGGAACTTACCGGAGGTGAGGGGATATAAATGGGAGACAGCATGCCACCCCAAAGCCCGATCATGAGGAGGGACCCGAGGGTCCGGGGGGATCGTTGTATTGTACAGAGAGGAGCTACAACACATAGTGCAAGTCATGAGGAAAGATGAGGAGGCCCGTTTCCTGTGGATTCAGATACACACAGACTGCCCCCGAGATATATACATGGCGGTGTGCTACTTTCCCCCAGCGCACTCCCCATACGCGCCATGGGGGAGGAGTCACCATACCTACCGTTGTATGAGGATATCATACACTACTCTAGCCTGGGGAGCATCATGCTGACTGGAGACTGCAATGCCCGCACAGCACAGAGACAGACTCCCTTCTTCGAGAGAAAAGACATGTATAGAGAGATAGCACCAGAGGAGATAGGGCTTAGCCGAGTATCATAGCACACAACTGAATGCATCGAATACGACAACCACGTACTAGCACTAGGGGGGATACATGGACTAGCCATCCTCAACGGCTTGGACAGATGGCCCAGATCGGACGCCCTCACATGCTTCCCACATAAGCATGCATCTAACTGCAGCGGATGAGGGGCATCATGAGCACCTACATAGAAACTGGGAGCAAGCACAGTGAACTATATACTTGGCCCCCCATCCCTCATCAGTGACATCCAGTCCTTTAGAATATCACCCCGCCCACTCGCAGTGGCCGCCAACCGTACCTATTTACAGTTTGACATTGCATGCAGATATGACCCAACACCTCCAATGGGCAACCCACCAAGATTTTTCAAATACCACTTTACCATACTGACTATAAGTGCCTACTCTGACCATCTGTATTGGATCTTGAGATGCCCCCTACGCACCCCTGGAGCAGGTCATAGCACAGCTTGCAGGAACACTCCACACCTCAGCTGCCATGTAGTTCCGGCATTGGTGCTGCCTGTTCTCACTTCAACATTGGTGCTGCCATCATTTTCAGCCTGATCTGGTGTCCTCACTGATGCTATGGGCTGCGCGCAGGGACTGATTAGTCCACATCTTTGTATTCAGCATTTATTTTAGTTAGTGATGTATTTCTTCCTACTCAATTAGCTCAACATAGCATAGATGTTAGCTTCACAGGGACTTGTGAAATCTCCCAGTGTTTACCGTGTTTACCGTAGTACAGAGGAGCGCAAAAATGGAGTAGAGGAGCAAGAAAATGGAAAAAAGAAAATAGCAAAAAATGCGCAGGATAAAAGAAGGAAAATGCACCTTGACTGGTAACCAGACCCTGAAAAATTTAAATGTTCGGGCACGACCCCCAGAAAGTCTCAATGTCGCCCCAAGAAAGCAAAAGAGTAAAAAGCGCACCATTAAATGTGGAAGCGCTTCCGAATCCTTCTAAAAGAGTGCCAGGCTCGCTCCTGTGAAACTTGTATGCATTAGTTGGGAATATGATAAATTAGAATGGTGGGAAATGAGAAATGGGCTTAGGCCAATGGCTAGCCATGTAAAAAAGGGGATGACCGCCCAAAGAAAGGAGGGCATGTATATAAAGTTCAAAAGTGAATGAGAAGCTCATTCTTGTGTGTGGCTAAAGCTTCTTCTTCTTCTTCTCTTCTTTCTTGCCTTCTTGCTTGTGCTTCAGAAAGGAAGTGAGGGAGTGTGAGAGGGTGAGGGAGTGAGTGTGTGAGTGAGGGATCATGGAGAAGCTCTCCATCTCCTCTCTCCACCTTCTTATCTTCTCTTCTCTTCGCTTGTCTCGCGCGTGGCTATGGAGGATGGAGCTCATGGGAGAGAGATTGAGGTTGCTTGAGATTTCCACAAGGATCGTGGAGCTACCGATGTGCAAGAGAGAGGAGGGTATTCGATCAAGCATCAAGGTAAGCTCACTACACTTGTAAGATAGACATGGCGCATCGACTATGTGAGAGGTAGCCATGGCCGCTCGGCTTGAAACGCTTGATCAATAAGCGGTCCGTAGGTCTCGGGGTAGATCTTATAGCTCCTCTTCATTTTGGTTCCATTGCCGGGACTGACGGAATCGAGCCTTGAGCGTCGCGCGCATCAAATTGAGCATAGGAGTAGGGCCTTTGTCTGAAACAGTGCTTGAGATAGATAGGAGATTTAGAAGGTTTAATCGTTGGAACAAGTAAGTATTTTTGAGTTTTTTTATGAGTCCTTGTTTAGGTAAATACAACCCATGCTTGATTTTGCGATTTTTTGTTAGCATTAGGTACGATAGGATTAATATTCGAAACTGAAATAGTAGGGTTTTTGCTCCTATAAATCTGGTTGCAATAATAAAAATAAGGCAAAAATTGTGTTTTTTAAGGGAAAAATCGCAATGGGGAAAGGCTCTAAGGTTAGAGAGTGGTTGGGCAATGCTATGTAAGGCTGGGGTAAGGGGAGAGGAGCTCATTTGCATTCTGACTTAGTTGAGAGAGAGCAAGAGAGAGTGAGAGAGCTACAAGCACAGGAGAGGAGCGGACGCCCTTCGATCACACTTTCGAGGTGCTACAGGTATACAAATCTCTTCCTCGGCATGCCCTTGTGTGCATTTAA
The DNA here is from genome assembly GCF_053477565.2 of Lygodium microphyllum. NCBI lineage: Eukaryota > Viridiplantae > Streptophyta > Polypodiopsida > Schizaeales > Lygodiaceae > Lygodium > Lygodium microphyllum. Next base: position 1,778,401 of record NC_141158.1, read on the forward strand.
CAGCCTAGAATAGCTAATCATCAACATAACACTAGATTCGTCACAATTTTCATTGTCAGAAGTGCGTCGACTACGATGCGTTCGGATGTCTGAACCCCAGAATCGAGCAGTTGGCTGCCCCGAACCTAGGGTTCGGCATTTGGCCTTCGGGCATTCGGCCACGTGCCATTCAGGCTGCGGGCTTTGGTTGCCTGAATAAAGGCCTTTGGGCTTGGGAGTTCGGCCTTCAGGCCATCTAGCCATTCGGATCTTATCATTCGGGCTTCGGCGGTTCGGCCCCTCCGAATTTGGGATTCGGCCATTCGGTGTTTGGACAGCCGAATCGGCCCGCCCGAACCCGACCATTCGGCCCAACTCGGCCCTCGAACTCAGCCATTCGGGCTTCGGCCCTTGGACTCAACCATTCGGCCTTCGGCCCTACCAAACGAGACATTTGGACTTCGGCGATTCGGATGCCGATTCTGGGATTTGGACCCTGCCATTTAGGCCAATTTTGGTCGAATGCATTTTTTAAATATTATTTTAATAATTTAATCCCAGATCCGCATTGCCAACACTAGCGCGACCTTGTAGGTGTGAAAATCATAGAAAACTTGGCCGTGTGGCTAGGAAATCTAGCAGAGTGTGTTGTCGCAGCCTAGTCGCAATAGCAGACCAGACATCAGACCCCCACGTATCTGAGAGACGGAGCAGCGACCCAGATTTTAACCAGGCAGTCATGTGTTGGCATTATACCCAGTGGCCAAGGGCTGAAGGTAGCATTGACATCGCACTTGAGTGCTGTAATCCCAAACACACAGTAGGCCACATTGGTTGTGCACTGAAAGAGAAGAAAGCATGATTTCTCACCGAACGCACAGACACCACACTGAGTGTACATAATTTGAGGATTGGTTGTAATAACAAGGAATACACTCAAACATAATCATTGAAGGAACCCACCAATAGGAGTGAACCCCAAGACTTAGCAAACAAATAGGGTTAGGACCTAGGAGGACGTTAAGTGGACGCGAGGATCCAGAAGATGACAACATAGAGGATCGGGCGTTGCTAGAACTACTCAAACTGATCGACGGCCTTGTGGAATTAGAGGCAGAAACAATGTCAGTATTAAGAGGCGACCGAGGAGAGGACGGGCTAGACCTAGGAGAATTCCCAGTCTCAATACATGAACTAGTCCATGATTACGATTTACTTACTAGGACTGTGATCCAAAGCAGACCTGTAGAAGAAGTGGTAGCAAGCCTCGAAGAAGAGAGAAGAGCAATCAGGAGAGCACTAGAAGGAATAATTGCCTACAACCACAAGCAAAGGGCTAGAAAGCTACAACAAGATGTAGATATGTACGAGGCTAGAAGGGTGCTAGACCTAGCTGGGGCAGCCAAATCTGGACCTAATAAAGAGAGGGAACGGACAACAAAGGCTGACATGACATTGAGTGAACTTGTAGCCAAGCGATTCATGGACAATACGTCCGTTGAGCAGAGTGCTACAGCCCTAGCCACCGCACTACTCTCGGGATTGGGAGTCACACAAGGGACTAAAAGGCAGGCTAGAATCCCTATCCTAGCAAAACAACTAGCGAAGTATGAGCCTAGCAGTGACCCATACAGCTTCATGGAGCAGTTCAAGCAAGTATGCAAAGCAAACGGTCTTACTGACCTTGTGCAACGCTCTCAAGCTTTTGGTCTATGCTTAGGCGATAAGGGGAGAATCTGGTATTCTAGCCTCGATGATGCAGAACGTACAAACTTTGCTCGCCTCAAGGGCCTCTTCATTAAGAGATTCTTGAAGGCAGGGTATTCTGACAACCTCATCGTCCGGTTGATGAATATCAGTCAAAGGGAGAAGGAAGACATCAGGGACTACGTCACTCATGTGTATAGCCTCTTCAAAAGGATCCCTGCCAATGAATGACCTACTGAGAGGGCAGTGTCTATAGTATTCATAAACGGAATTCGGAGTGAGGAGCTCTACAAGGCTTTGGCCAGTAAGTCTACCTTGCAACGAGATGTGCTAGCTAGAGTTTTCAAAGAGGCAATACATGTAGATAATCAGCTTAGGAAATGAAACATGAGGACTACCAACCGAGAAAGTGCAAATCAGAGGGATTCAGAGAGATCAACTATTTCGGGAGAAAAAGCAACCGCTAGTGCATAGGAAAATTGAAAGAGTATGGACCAAGGCCAGGAGATGGCAGAGATGAGAATGGAGATTGCACAACTGCAAGAATTGATAAGGAAGCTTGCACGATCGCATGTACAGTGTATATACTGTGGCGACAATCACCTCCCAGCTGAATGCCAAGATCCTAGATCTAGGCCATGCTCAAATTGTGGTAGATTCGGGCATGATGCATTGCATTGTAGGATGCCGAGGAGACTCCCATATGCACAACAGTACAATCCTCCGTACTTAGGTTATAGACCATCCAATTTCTTTGGGAGGGGAGCCCAATTGGCACTCCCTACACCAAATGACTCAAGACCTGTCGTACCTAAGCTGAAGATAATCCAACAGGTATACTAAGACCACCATGGTTTTTTGTAACCCACCCACCGAGCGATGCTCCAGTTCACTATGTGGAAGAGCCTAGTGAAGAGGAGACATATGTCAACCCGTACATATCCTATGACGAGGAGGGCAACCAAGTCCTGATGGACTATCGACTGGTGCCGGTGATGACATTAGGTAGAGGAAGAGGCACAGGCTTTGGAGGGCCAAGCCAAGATCCGATCACATGCTGGACCTACAGCCATCCAGGCCACATTTCATCACGTTTCCTACAGAAGGAACAGGCTAACAAGGACAAAGCGGATCTCCGATGCACAGAATGTGGGATCACTCACCTGTTTTCTGATTGTCCTAGGCGAAAACCATCAGCTAGCTCTGCCAACGTACCATCAGTATCTCTGGGGCTATTTGGAGTGGAAACCTTTGATAGTGAGGACACACCTATCCCACTACAGGTTATGATGCGAGCTCAAACAAGGCAGGCAGGTATCTCCTTGCCTGGATGAAGTAACCTTGACGCAACCTCAACAGGAAAGAAAAGCCGAAGGAGAAGGAAAAAGAGAATATTCGTGAAGATAACCCTTAAAACCCAGGAAGCCACGACGCTAGTGACAGGAAAGAAAGTCACGGATGCAGAGATAGAGACCTCAGCCCCGAAGACAGTTAAGCTAGGGAGTGCCAAGGTAGGGGAATATCCCCATCCCAAATGGCAACTCGAAGCTATACTCAAAGTCAAGGAGTGGGTCAAGGATGCCCAGGAGCACCTCAAGGATGCTGAACCCATACTAGAAGATCCAATGGACGATTTTTCCATCGTGAGCACACCAGTCTCACCCACAAAACCACAAACTAAAAGTGTATCCTTGCCATAGGGGGCAACTCAGCAGTAAGGCCAAAGGGGGACTTACCAGGGCAGACAGAATGCATGGTCCAGGAGTGCTAGCCTTAGGGGAAGGCAAGAGCCCAACAGTCTCCTTGCAACCTTCTATCCACCCCAGTAACTCTAAGCATAGAAGACCTGCTTAGGCAAAATCCTTCTTTATGGCAGGAGTTAAAAGATTTGGTGGAGGGACACACAAGACTTACGGGTGCTGATCAGCAAGATCATGATGCAGTTACGCAAATCCCAAGTCTAACTCTACACTCAACTCCTAAGTCATTGCATATCAATGCTTTCTGGGAAGGCACTGAAATGCATGCAGTCCTACCTGTTCTAGCCTTAGGAGATATGACGCGGAAAGGAATTGTAGACACATGTGCCGCAGTTTTAGAGGCATGGGGAAACCCTTCTGTAGAGACTATCACGTTCAATGTCACGTTAGCAAATGGAATGAAGGTAAGGCCATTTGGAGTCTTAAAGAACTGGCCAGTAAAGATTGCAGGTGTGCAGTTTTCCGTGAACTTCATTGTCATGAAGGGAGTGGACTACGACATACTGCTATGCCGACCTTGGATGAGAAACGCTCAAGTCATTGAAGATTGGGGGAATGGTTTGATCTTCCTAGGGAGTAGAACTGAAGCAGTAAGGGTAGAGATGGACACTTGGAAAACGACCTCCGTTGACCTAAATGCCATCTCATCCATGCTGAAAGGCGATACTCAAACGGCCAAACCCTATGGATCACTCACTAAATATATTTCCTGCCCTGAGGATGAGTGGGATTGGATGCATGTCTTGGCAACCATTGACCTACCATTCTCAGATGAGGAAGAACTATATTGGCAGGCTGCTAAAGCCGCAACCATGCCAATAGAGGAGCCAACTGTGCCACTCTGCATGATGGTAGGAAGCTCACTCAACCCAAGGAAACGTGTCTTGCTCCATATCCCCAGCAATAAGCCAGAGCTTCAGGAAATCGTAGAGTATCTGACAGACGCACTGAAAGGCAACTTGGCTGCCAACCTAAAGCCTCTACATGATCTGTTAACTAAGCCAGAATGGAAATGGACCAAAGTCCACAATCTGAATTTGTTATACAATTGGGCTTTAGCTACTAACGTCAAGGAGACTGAAGAGGAAAGCTTAGGCAATGATGAACGGTCTGAAGAGCAAGACTCTGACGACAAGGAATATGAGGACTGCTGCTCTATAGGAGATGAAAGTGAGGAAGAGAGAGATACAGTAGAGTATGACACAAAAGGGAGAACTATAGAATAAATCAAGATAGACTCAAGACCCAGGAAGAAAAAGATGAATTGGAGTGAAAAAGGATTCATGCGGATAGAGTGCGATAGATCCTAGTTAGAACACATAGGAGCCGTGGATTACGAGCAAGCCGGAGTAGCACGACCATGGGTAATCCCAGTGCTCAAGATGGATGCACCTACTGAACTACGACCCCCTGGGGAAACTCCTTCCTCAAGCGAGGGATGCGAGTTTAACTCGGAGTCAGAAGTGCGCACTGAGAGTGATCTCGAGATACCCCAACCCTCTAAGGTCAAACGTCAAGGAGACTGAAGAGGAAAGCTTAGGCAATGATGAACGGTCTGAAGAGCAAGACTCTGACGACAAGGAATATGAGGACTGCCGCTCTATAGGAGATGAAAGTGAGGAAGAGAGAGATACAGTAGAGTATGACACAGAAGGGAGAACTATAGAATAAATCAAGGTAGACTCGAGACCCAGGAAGAAAAAGATGAATTGGAGTGAAAAAGGATTCATGCGGATAGAGTGCGATAGATCCTAGTTAGAACACATAGGAGCCGTGGATTACGAGCAAGCCGGAGTAGCACGACCATGGGTAATCCTAGTGCTCAAGATGGATGCACCTACTGAACTACGACCCCCTGGGGAAACTCCTTCCTCAAGCGAGGGATGCGAGTTTAACTCGGAGTCAGAAGTGCGCACTGAGAGTGATCCCGAGATACCCCAACCCTCTAAGGTCAAACGTACAAAAGAAGACTTGACAATCCACCTAAGGCGCAGGAGATTAAAGGAGGAGGCTAGGATGCGAGCGAAGGACTCAGAAGCAGAGAGGCAAAAGAAACCGCAGGATCTACCCAAACGCTTTACAAAATTTAAAAAGGATGATAGAGTAGTGATTCTGCTAGGTGCGAAGAGGCAAGGCCAAACTAGTGAACTGATGAAGGACCCGCCAAAGTCAAGGAAGTCAACTTGGCTGGGGAGTGCGAAAAGCCAAGACCTGTATTCATTGCAGGCGATTTGACCGAGGATGAGGAGGCCAAACTTGTTGCAGTCTTGCAAGAGTATATTGATGTATTTGCCTCGACATTGGAAGAACTTAAAGGGGTCGACTCTAGGGTCGTGACTCATAATATCCCAATGGTCCTTAATGCAGTACCAACAAAGCAACGACCTTACCCCATGAATCCCAAACACGCCCATGCAGTAAAAGAGGAGATTGATAAGCTCATGAAGGTGGGATTCATATATGAGATTAAGCACATGGACTGGGTATCACCGATTGTGATCGTGATAAAGAAATGAAAATCCGATTGTGCGTTAATTACAAGAAAGTTAATACCGCTACGAAGAGGGATAACTACCATTTACCATACACCTAGCACATGCTTGAGAGGGTAGCAGGTAAAGAGGCCTACAGTTTTCTGGATGGCTTCTCGAGTTACAATCAAGTGCAAGTGCACCCCGATGACAGGCACAAGACTGCCTTTGCCACGGAATGGGGTGTATTCGCCTATATTTTCATCTCCTTTGGGCTGATGAATGCGCTTGTGACTTTCCAATGCTTAATATGCACTATCTTCAAAGATATGCTTAGGCGGGAACTAGAGGTGTTTGTAGACAACTTATGCGTACACTCTAGTTGGGCCGAACACTTAGAGAAATTGAGAGTTGTCTTTGAAAGATGTCGGTTATACAACCTCTCTTTGAACCCCTTGAAGTGCCAGTTTTGGGTGAAACATGGATGTATCCTAGGGCACATGGTGTCAAAGAATGGCATCGCCACGGACTTTTCAAAAGCTAGAGTCATTGTCCACCTTCTGCCACCCAATTAATTACAAGGGAGTTCAATGCTTCTTAGGCCATACGGAGTACTATCGGCGGTTTGTACTGAACTATGCGTTAATCGCCAGACCATTGTACAAGCTGCTGATTGTGCTTGAATACCACGAACTTTGAAAGTTGTTTGTGTCTCCACAAACACCTTCCACTCATAGAAACGGGAGTACGCCTCGCTCTTGTACTCCGAGAAATAAGGCCACACATAACGACTGAAGTCGTCCATAATCAGCATCAAATACTTGGCCTTCCTAAGGGAGGCCGTGCCCATAGGTCCGCAAAGGTCGGTGTGAACCAACTCAAGTGGAGAAGTAGCCCTCCTAGAAGCAACCTATGGGTGAGGCTGCCTATGTTGCTTGCCCCTCAAGTAGCTGGGGCATAAAGTGTGGAGAGGAGGGAAATCTAGAAGTCCCTCCACCATCTTTCTCCGAGAAGCCCACCGAATAGAATTAAGTTTCAAATGGCCATTACGAGTATGCCAAAGCAGCCCAAGCTTGTGGGAAGCCCTCGCAGCCAAGGCTGTGAGCTTATAGAGCCCACGCTCCTGTGTACCTGTCCAAAGAGCATCACGTGTAGAAGCATCCTCCACTGTGACTGCATCTTGTGTAAAAATGACTCGGGTACCTAGCTAAGTAAGACCATGCACAGACAATAGGTTAAAACCCAAATCAAGTACATAAAGAACTTTGGCGGAAGAAGACCGCCTGTCAAAAAACATAGGTAAAGTCCCCACGCCTCGAACAGGAACTGTAGATTTTTCACCAATGGTGATAGTGTCCCCTCTGGAACGAAGATCTTGAAGCCAATCTTGTATAAAGGTCATATGAGAAGATGCTCCACTGTCCATGAGCCAAGGCTTCTCCTGAGTGGTAGAAGCTAGGGCTGTATCCTCCTTAACAAAGACATGCACAAACGGAGACTCTGTCATGGCTGGGGCCGCCTTTGAGTCCTTCTCCTTGGGCTTCAAATGGGGGTAGTTTTTCCAACACTTCTCCTCAAGATGAGTGCCCTTCCCACAGTGTGGGCACTTGGGCTTCTTCTCCTTCGCATCCTTCTTGTCCTCCTCCTTGTCCTTGGCCTTCTCCTTCTGTTGAGTCTTCTTCTTGCCGCCACCTGTACCTGCAGTAAAAGCCTTGGTGGAGCCACTGGCTTCCACCTCTCTGAGTCTCTCGTCATGCTCCAAGACAAGCGAGGAAAGTTCCTCCCATAGGAGTTTCTCGCGGGTCCTCGAGGTGATGAGGTTGGTATAAAAGACATCATATCAGGGTGATAGCAACTGAGTGTTGGGGGTAAAGGCGCCTCTGCCGTGCCGCCCCATGTATTACTACACTGACAGTACCCGCCACTGCACACTGCAGGTGGCAGGCGCCTGTCACATCACTTTATTCTTTTTAGTGACAGTTTGAATAAAGGAATGCCCGGTCACACATTGTGACTGTTGGAGTTCCCATTTCTCGTCTCTCTCTTTCTTGCTCTTGCTCTCCCGCCATAGCTCGCGTGCAAGGTTTGATCCTTCTCACCTTTCAACTGGTATCAGAGCTTGGCATTCTCTTGCTCGAGCTCGACTCGGTGCTTCCCGACATTCGCATCGACTCGCTTCACGCATTGGGTCTCCATCCCGGCAGCCATAGCCGACCTCTCGAGCTCCCGACTCTCCCCGGCTTCCCGAGCTCCATCCCGGCCTTCTTGAGCTTCATCAGGGCCTTGCCCTTGAGGTATTGCTTCAGCATTTGCAGGCATTTGAGTGTATTCTCAGTTTGAAACAGGGCAGGAACAAAGGGCAGCCACTCTTCTTGAGCTCCATAGCTCATATCTTCCCTTCCCTTTGCATTGGGCCTTCATGGCTTGGTATGTGCCTACCTTGGGCCATCATTGTGCCCCCCCAACCATCCTAACTCCACGTGATTGGCAGCAGCACTCCAGGCCTCAACACGCTAAATATGGCGCCCATTTTCAGACTTTGACCTCCACGTTTTACAGCTGAATGGTTTGTTGCTCATGGAGCACTCATCATTGGCCTATTTGGAGGGCATTTGAGCCATTTTTGGATGTCATTTTGATGCTTTGGCTTGACATTGAGGTTGGGAGCTGATCATTCTCAGTTTTGAAACTGTCATTCACTGCATAATAGTGCTGGAAACAGGGCAGCACCCCTGACACTGACATTTGTTGCTTATGCCTCATTCCATTGGAGCTATTTGATGCCCGTATGCGGTCTACTTCCTACCCGGATGTATTGGGGATGTATGCATTTGGTTTGACCATGATTTTGGCTTGAATTCAGGGCTGAAATCTACTATTTAGAACAGTAAATACATACTGGAATAACAGTGGACTGAAGGTACTTTACATGCTTTGGCACTTACCTATCGATACCGGATGTATGCTTTGAGCTTCGGCATGATGTCTCTGACATTTGGGGACGACTTGGAGCGATTTTGGCTTGAATACGGGGCTGAAATCTACTGTTTAGAACAGTAAATACATGCTGGAATAACAGTGGGCTGAAGGTACTTTACATGCTTTGGCACTTACCTACCGATACCGGATGTATGCTTTGAGCTTTGGCATGATGTCTCTGACATTTAGGGACGACTTGGAGCATATGTATGAGATTATGGGATGCTTTTGAGCTTCACATTAGCTCCGTCTTCACTGGCATTTGGACCGACTTGGCTTGCTCGTGGACCGTCTATGCCTCATGTCTCTGCTTGATAGTTAGGCTTTTGCATTACATGCTTTGGTTCGTGACATATGCTATTTGGTTCGTGTATGCCATACCGACATTTGGAGCTTGGATTTGGATGTATTTGAGCATTTCCGGCTTACTTGATCACTGATCTTGGTTGCTATTTAGATGTCATTGAGTTGACCGAGAGCTTATTTGGGCTTATGTATTGCTTCATGGTTAATACGACCGGTGCTTCATGTATGTCATGCTCTCTTGGATGCACTTGATGCATTGATAAGGTCATTTATCACTGGTGCTTTCTCTTGGGTTGTTTGAGCTTCTGAGCTCGCTTTGTACGCCTTTTGTGCCAGTGGGAGCATTTTACATGCTTGCTTGACCTTTGACAGTTGCATGCTATTGGAGCACTTACATGTATTTGGAGCAGTTTATGTCTTGAGCAACTACATACGCATTGAGACTTTGGGATCATACTCCGATCTTTATGGATATGCATTGATGTACTCTTGGTTCACAGGATGCTTATGAGCTGAGTCTCATATTTGTCTCTCTCTTTGAGCAGACACCTATTTGTGTCAGGTTTTGACAGTTACAGGAACACTTTGCCTAGAGTGTCTGGGGGTGTGCCTTTCATTGGCAGATGTTATTTTGACATGCTTCGGTGTTGAGCTCATGTTCTTTTCATTGTCATTGGCCTTGCTTATGTCTGTTTCATGCCGGCTTTGGACCTAGCATTGTTTGCTTGACATTGGATCCTATTTTGGGACAGTTTGCTCTCTAGACTGCATACTTGCAATTTATTACAGCATGCAGTTATTGGTGGACTGAGGTGTACTTTTCATGCTAAAATATCCTGATTTGGTGTACCGCACCTAGTACTAAGTGGGCAGCAACTTTTGGCACACTTTGCTCGCCCTTTGGACCCCGTTTTGGTCATTTTTGGGCAGTTTCTGCAGTAAAACAGCAAGCAGTTTTGGACTGTTTGGGCATTTCCAGCCTGCATAATGGCGTTATCTTCGCATGATAGTGCCATCTTTAACATTACAAAGTTGGATGGTACCAACTACTCTTACTGGAAGAGTCAAATTTGGCAGGTCTTGGTGTAGAAATCTCAGATTAAGCCACTTCGGTTGAGTGGGGAGTAGCCTGAAACTATGGACAATGACGACTGGCTTGAACTTGATGAGCTATGTAAGTCCACGATTGTATTGTCTCTCACTGAACATGTACATTATAATGTATTTGAGGAAGCATAGAGTGCATGGGATCTATGGAATAAGATCAAGAATCTTTATGATAAGAAAAGTCCGGCGAGTCAGATGTACTGGTTGAAACAGCTTATGGATCTGCGCATGAAGGATAATGCGACTATATCTGCTCACTTGAGCTAGTTCCATGCTATACTGAAGAACCTGACTTCGCAGGATATCACCTTTGGAGAGGAAGTAACTCCTCTTTTCTTGCTTGGGACTCTGAATGAGTCATGGGATGTATTCCACACTGCTCTTTGTGCCTCTAGTGCTACTCTAAAATTGGCAGATGTTGAGAGTGCTCTTCTTCAGGAAGAGGTGAATTGCAAAAACTTGGATGCCTCTCGTGGTAGTCATGCTTTGACAGTTGGAGGTGAGAATGACAGGTATGACCGTGGTAATGGCCGAGGCTGTGACTCGCAGAAGGGTCGGTCTAAATCTCGTGGCAAGTCGCGTAGTAAGTCACGTGGGCGCAATGCAAATGTTACTTGTCATCATTGTGGGAAAAAGGGCCATATTCGACCACAGTGTCATGAGTTGCGCAATGAGAAGCGCAAGGATAAGGGGAAAGATAAAGTGCAGGAGAAGTCCTCTGATCGCAGCATAGTACCTGCGAAGTCCAGCGTCAAGATTGAGGAAATTAATGTCACGCAGACTGAGGAGTCCGATGGTGGTGATGAGTTTATACTTGCAGCTAGTTCTTCTGATGCTTCACACTTGACTGAGACATCTAGTATGTATGCACAATGCTGGTTATTGGATTCAGGAGCATCCTTCCATGTGACGCCTTACCGTGAGTGGTTTCACTCTTGCGGTACTGTATCTGGATCAATCAGACTTGGAGATGACAGGTCTCTTGATATTGTGGGCTGTGGAGATATTCAGTTGCAGTTTTTCACTAGCAGTTCCTTTTTGCTCAGGGATGTACATCATGTACCTGCGCTTACGCGCAGTCTTATGTCTGCAGGACAGTTGGATGATGCAGGGTTTCATGTCTGTTTTGGGGATTCTGCCTGGAAAATTACCAAAGGCAGACTTGTGCTTGCTAGAGGCGCCAAGGCTGGCAGCCTCTATCCTCTTGTTGTATATGGGTCCTCAGTTGACCATGTTTTGGTAGTGGGTTCTATCCCACATGTACCACTTTGGCATGCTCGTTTAGGGCACATGTCCTTGAAGGGAATGAAAATGTTATCTGGTTTGCAGTATCTTCCGCCTTTGGATTATGCATGTTTTGACTCGTGTGATCATTGTCTTTATGGTAAGCAGAATAGGTCTACGCATAAGAAATCGGGTAGGCCACACATGAGCGAGCCCTTGGCATTGGTGCATTCCGATGTTTGTGGGCCTATGCCTTGCATGTCTATGGGTGGCGCGAAGTACTTTGTTACCTTCATTGATGATTTTTCTAGGAAAGTGTGGGCTTATCCCATAAAGCAAAAGTCCGATGTCTTGGCAGTCTTTCAGCGTTGGCTTGCTCTTGTTGAGAACCAGACTGGGTATAGGCTGAAATGCCTTAGGACTGACAATGGGGGAGAATGTCTCGCATGCTTTTGAGCAGTTTTGTGATGACAGGGGTATTAAGCGTCAGTTGACCGCCCCTTACACCCCACCCCAGAATGGTTTGGCTGAGCGCATGAACAGGACTATTCAGGAGCGTGTGCGCTCTATGCTTAGCCATGCGGCCTACCCCAGAGTTTTTGGGCTGAGGCAGTTAGTACGGCAATGCATGTCATAAACCGATCGCCTTCCAGTGGATTGGATTTCCAGGTTGCAGAGGAAGTTTGGGCTGGTAAGCCACCCTCTTATGCGCATCTCCGTGTCTTTGGATGTGAGGCATTCTGCCATGTGCCCAAGGACAAGATGAGTAAATTGGATCCAAAGAGCATTAAATACATATTCCTTAGCTATGGTGAGTCAGGAGAGATGGGCTATCGCCTATGGGATCCGCAGGCGCGGAAAATAGTACGCAGCCATGATGTCGTCTTCCATGAAGACAAGATGCACAGGCAGCCTGAGAAGGTGGTTGAGATCCGCAGAGTGATCTTTCAGGAGGAGTCTAGAGCTCCAACACAGCCAGTAGTACAGCCTGCAGCAGTTCTTTTACAGGGCCAGGGTGTTGGACATGCAGTTAGACAGGCAGCAGAGCCTGCGGTGAGACGGTCTGCTAGAGACAGATGTCCACCTAACAGATTTCTGCCCTCTATGCATTATGTTTTGGTTACAGATGCAGGAGAGCCTTTCACTTATGATGAGGCTATGCACAGGGGTGACAGTCACTCTTGGGAGAGGGCTATGTAGTCTGAGATAGACTCCCTGCATAAGAATGAGACTTGGGATTTGGTTGCCTTGCCTAAGGGCAAGAAGGCTTTGCCATGCAAGTGGGTGTACAAGCTGAAAAGTATCCCTGGACACCCCAAGCCGGCATACAAGGCTAGATTGGTAGCAAAGGGTTTTAAGCAGGAACATGGTGTGGACTTTGATGAGGTCTTCTCTCCTATGGTTAAGATGACCACCCTGCGCTTAGTCTTGGCTTTGGTTGCACAGCTTGACTTAGATCTATATCAGATAGATGTCAAGACGGCTTTTCTACATGGGGACTTGCATGATGAGATCTATATGGATCAGCCTAAGGGCTTTGCAGAACCTGGCAGGGAGCACCTAGTGTGCAAGTTGAAGAAGAGCTTGTATGGCTTGAAGCAGGCACCTAGGGAATGGTATCATAAGGTTGATGCCTTTATGCAGTCACAGGCTACAGCAGGAGTGCTATGGATCCGTGTCTTTACACGAAGAAAGCCCGTGATGGCAGTTTGCTTATCTTGGTACTCTATGTTGATGATATGTTGATAGCAGGGAAAGCTCATGATAAGCTAGATGCTCTTAAATCTCAGCTGAAGAAGAGCTTTGAGATGAAGGATTTGGGACAGGCCTCACATATACTTGGGATGCGCATTAAGCGCGATAGACATCAGGGGCTTTTGTATCTCTCACAACGGGAGTACATTTATAAAGTCCTTGAGCGCTTCCGCATGCAGGACGTAAAGCCTATTGGCTGTCCATTACCTTCTTATGTGAAAGTATCACAGGCCGATTGTCCGCAGACAGATGAGCAAAGGGCCGAGATGGCCAAGATCCCTTATGCTTCAGCCGTGGACAGTTTGATGTATGCCATGATAGCCACTCATCCAGATATTACGCATGCAGTTGGTGTTGTGGCACGCTATATGGCTACACCTGGCAGCAGACATTGGGATGCCGTGAAGGGTATCATGAGGTACCTGAAGGACACAGCAGATATGTGTATTTGCTATGGCAGCCAGAATACAGGGGTCGTGGGGTACATTGACTCCGATTATGCAGGACATGCAGATAGTAGGAAGTCCACTTCTGGCTATGTATTCACCTATGCTGGAGGGGCTGTCTCTTGGATGTCCAGGATTCAGAAGTGTACGGCTTTGTCTACCACTGAGGCCGAGTATGTTGCAGCCACTGAGGCTTGTAAGGAGGCCATATGGTTATGCCGTCTAGTTGCTGACCTTGGGATTGATGCTACACCTACACTGCATTCGGATTCTATGAGTGCCATTCAGTTGGCTAAGAATCCGGTCTTCCATGCGAAGACGAAACACATTGAGGTGAGGTATCACTTCATACGTGGTGTCGTGGAGGACAGGTCTGTTGACCTTGTCAAGATCTCCACTGACGAGAATCCTGCAGATCTGCTCATGAAGAGTCTCACTACTGAGCGCTTTGCCTTCCTCAGGAGGTTGATGGGCGTTGGATGAGATGTCACCTTTCCTCATCCCTTGTACCTATGTACATTTGTACAGTCTTTTCTTTTTTCTTTTCTCTCTCACTAGGGCAGATTCGCCTTTAAGTAGGAGGTTATTGGGGGTAAAGGCGCCTCCGCCGTGCCGCCCCATGTATTACTATACTGACAGTACCCGCCATTGCACACTGTAGGTGGCGGGCGCCCGTCACATCACTTTATTCTTTATTCTTTTTAGTGACAGTTTGAATAAAGGAAGGCCTGGTCACACATTGTGACTGTTGGAGTTCCCATTTCATGTCTCTCTCTTTCTTGCTCTTGCTCTCCCGCCATAGCTCGCCTGCAAGCTTCAATCCTTCTCACCTTTCACTGAGTCAAGAGAATCATCACCATATCCTCAGAGGATATCACTCGACCAAGAGAGGCTAGCTCGCCTCGCATATCCTCCATCTTTGTGATGTGCTTCTTCATAGAAGAAGAATCATCAAGACTGAGCATCCGCAACTTCTTCTCCAAAGAAATCTTGTGGGCAAACGTCTTATGCTAATACAAAGACGCAAGCTTCTTCCACACTTCCATCGCGGTCTTTAACCTGTGAACATGTACAAGAACCGAGTCGTAAAGACTCATAAAAAGAAAGGAATGGGCTCGAGAGTTGAGCCTATCCCACAAGGCTGCACGGTCCATAGAAGCTTCATCTGACGAATCCATGGGAGAACGGTCGATGGGTGAAGAAACAAGCTTTCATAGGTCGAATGTATCAAGATGCACTCCACCTTGCACAACCATAGACATAGTTGGAACCATCCAACTTATCTTCCTTCAAAAAGGAAGGGAGAATAGGCACCTGTATTGAGGGAATCAAGAAAGGAATCCGGACATCTGAAGCACTCTTCACCGATGGAACCTTCACTGTAGATGGAACCCTCTGAGATGCATGGAGTGAAGAGGGACGAGTGCAAGGAGTCTCCTCTCGTCATCGATCACGAAACTCCTGATAATCCCATCCCCACTCAGAGGAATGAGGAGAAAGGAGCTCATCCTCTGAGTCATCAAAGCCTGAAAACTGGTAAGACATCTTCCAATCTGCAAACACCAAACACCAAAGAAAACTTTGCCGATGCCGAAGGATGACCAGCAGTTTGGTCACCAACCACCAAAACGCAGGCTGTGGAGGCCTACAAACACCTGGAGCTACAAAACGCAAGGTTGTTTGATTTCTCTAAGATCACCAAGACGGAAGCCGCCAGCACCAAAATGCAACCTAGGAAGGGGTTGCCAGCAGGAGAAGAGCCGCTTAAAGGTGGAATGACTGCCAGATCAGAAGAAGGGGATGGTGTCTCTTTGTCCGGGAAGATCCTCCGTGCTCTCAGTTAGGCGATGATGCCATGTGAGTGCGCAACGGAAGAAGAAACATGAACACAGAGAAGAGAGAGAGAGAGAAAGCAATAAATGAAGGAAGAAAGTCTTCACTGACTTAAGTGAATGCTGAATATAGTGAAATGGACTGATCAGTCCATGCACGCAACCTGGAGCGTTAGTGAGGGCACCAGATCAGGCTGGAAACAATGGCAGCACCAATGCTGGAGTGGGAGAGGAGGGAGTGTGTGCTGAATCTGCAAAACAGTGTGAAGGACTGATGTGGGGGACTGCTATAAATAGCCCCCCAGTCTCTAAACTGGCCGACTGGCCCTAAATCTGACCGACTAGCCCAAATCTGGCCAAATGTACCTAAAGGCAGCCAATAAAAGCTGATTGCCACCCGAGAAGGGAATGCACAACAAAAATCAGCAACATCTAAACTGGCAGAGCTCCTCTGTCTCCTACTAGACTCTAACAGGAGCTCACAACCAAGAGATAACAGACTGAGAATGAAATAGAGCAGGCTAACAGCATGGGGGACATGCACACACACAAATAGGTACGCTCGTTGGACAGACAAGGTTCAGAAGGGGATACTCCCCTCTTAATTATATCCTCACACTTAGGGCTATCATTGAGAAGGGCAGGGCGCACGGGAGGCTGATATATTGCTGCTTTTTGGACTTTCGCAAGGCCTTCGACACCGTACCACAGGCCAGACTCCTGCAAAGACTGCAAGAACTAGAAGTCTCGATGGAAATGCGGTAGGGGATATTGGCTCTGTATGAATTTGTCACAAGACAAAGAGTCCGAATACCAGGGGGGATGTCTTAGAAGATAACTTGCACCATTGGAGTCAAGCAGGGGTGCCCACTCTCTCCTACCCTCTTTGGTCGCTACATCGATGAAATATCGGGATACATGGATAGAATGGGAGGGGAGGAGCTAACCTAGGGGGGACACTAATATCCATGCTATTATATGCAGACCACATAGTCCTCATCTCCAGTACCCCCAAGGGATTATAGCGCCATCTCGATGCACTATAGGCCTTCTGTCACGACAAGGACCTTAGAGTGAATCTAGGGAAAACCAAGGTCATGATATTTAACATCTCTACCCAATGGATCCAGCGATCAGTACCCCCTTTCAAATATGGCGTAGAAACAATAGAAGTGGTCCAGAGATACGTCTATTTAGGGATAACATTCTTAGGGCCGAGCTTTACTATGAGGAAAGCAACAAAAGATAGACTAACACGAGGCTATGCAGCCCTAGGGTCAATGGAGAGCCAGTGTGCCCGCATACAGCTCCAGGAGCATCGAAAGCTATGGCTCTTCGACACCTTGGTCATGCTAGTACTTTTGTATGGGGTTCCCATATGGGGATCGAGTCTCTACCACACAAGGAGAACCACAGAGGACCAACCATTGCCCAAGGGGGAGGCCATCTCTAAGGGATGGGAGCAGATGGAGCGACCCTTGGTTCTTATGATATCACGTATGTTCCAGAGTAAGCCCTTCGTGCCACATGAGATCATCAGAGTAGAGATGGGGGCACCGCCCATAGTAGCAGAGGCTCTCTTCCAAACAGTGACCTTCCCGCATTGACTCTGGAAACTACTGCAATAGAGGTACTTGAGGCTTGCACTAGAGTCATCCAAACAGTTAGCATTACAAGGGGATACTAAGTATTGGTATGCCCGAACAAAGGTATGGCTATGGCTACATGGGTTACACATGGACCACCTCCCTCCACTACAATACAGTCTGGACATAGTCCTCATGTCCAATACCCCCGAAGGGTTACAACGTCACCTGGATGCACTACAAGACTTCTTCCAAGACAAAGACCTCACCGTGAATCTGGGGAAAACCAAGGTTATGGTATTTAACACCTCCACCCAATGGATCCGACGATTAGTACCCCCCTTCACATATGGAGCAGAGCAAGTAGAGGTGATCTAGAGATACGTCTATCTGGGGATAACATTCTCAGGGGCGAGGTTAACTCTAAGGAAAGTAGCAGCAATAGATAGATTAACACGAGGCTATGCAGCACTAGGATCAATGGAAAGCCAGTGCCCGCATACAGTTCCAGGAGCCCCGAACCAAGCTATGGCTCTTCGACACCTTGGTCGCACCAACACTCTTATATGGAGTTCCCATATGGGGATCAAGCCTATACCACACAAGAAGACCCACACAGGACCGGCCACTGCCTGAGGGAGAGGCTAACTATGAAGGATGGGAGTAGATGAAATGACCCTTGATACTCATGATATCAGGGATGATTCGGAGTAAGCCCTCAGTGCCACACGAGATCATTAGAGCAGAGATGGGGGCACCGTCCATAGTAGTGGTACCCCAGTCTTGCACTAGAGTCATTCAGACAGCTAGCACTACAAGGGGACACTAAGTGCTGGTATGCCCACACAGAGGCATGGCTACAGCTACATGGACTACACATGGAACAGCTCCTTCCACTAGAGTACAGCCTAGATTGCCCCCACCTGGAGCTCAGTCGGGGAGAGCTAAACCGCATCATCAGAATGGACATCATTCAGGTACACAGCCATGACATGGATAACCCCCACAGAGGACCTAGGGACAAAGAAGGCATTCTACCAGGAACACTTCTTATAAATATCCTCAGACGGGTTCATTGTCCGCCCAAGGTACATGGCTGCACACTTGTCCCATGGAGTAAGATGCGCCATCGGACAGACCCGTACATCCTCGCACCAACTACGGATCAAAACAGGTAGGTACGGGGCAGACTCCCTCCCACCAGAAGACATGATCTGTCAGCTATGTCAGCTCGAACCAGAGACAGAGGAGCATTACATATGCATATGTCCGGTATACTATGAGATCAAAGGGCGCTTCCAATGCTTGTTTAGAGAGGGATTCGGACCACTCTCTAAGGTGATGGATTTTCAATACCAACGGTGCCTCGGGCTCTTTCTATTGGAGTTGCGGCACCACAGGGAACACCTTCTATGAACCTCGGAGAGGAGACAAGGAGCCCCCAACCAATGCACAATCACAGAGTTCTACCAAACACCAACAGCCCCCCTCACCACAGAGTCCCCTCCAACCCAATTGGCCCTCCCACCATGGGGAACCACCCTTGACATAGCCACCGCGAGAGAGGCAGAACTCGCCGCCCACGCCTAGCCGGCCCCCGCCCTCGTTGGAGACATATGTGGAGGATACAGAAGATACTACAACGCCACTGAGGGACCACTCCCCGCCGCTTCAGTCTCTCCATGCTAGATAGACCCATGAGAAACATTTTGGGATGATCACACTCAATGAGTGTCAAGATTGTAGGAGAGAAGGAGTCTCACTTGTAGCTTTCTTGCTTGCACAATGGGGGAATACACACAAAGGTGGAGCCTGAAAACAATTTTCCTCTTCTTAGTTTTATATAAGGCAAAAAGAACTCTAGTACAAAGAAATAGAAGAACCCTATATATGGGTCTCAAACCAAACTCAACTAACTAAGGCGGCATACTATCTGAGCCATGAACTAGAGTAGATAAGGATAGCTGTCATCTAGCTATTATTCATGGGTGGTGTACAAACCGCATCTGCAACTAACAAGTCGGTGACATAAATGCACAACAGTCACCTTGACATATCATGAGTGAAGCTCGATATCTCAACGCTCCCCCTCGAGCTCAATCCCAATTCCTGCACAACGATCAGGTCTCTGAACTTGCGCAGCTTCTCTGCGCCCAATGCCTTCGTGAATATGTCAGCTACCTGATCCTCTGTGCTTACATAAACTAGATTAATAAGACCTAGGAAAACCCTCTCCCGCACATAGTGATAATGCACCTCAATGTACTTTGTTCTAGCATGATATACTGGGTTATTTGCCAAGTGTATACTACTCATGTTGTCACAATAAATGACAACTGGCCCATCTGTAGACTGATGCATATCATAAAGTAGCTTATGCAATCAAGCTATCTCACATGCAGCCATTGCTGCACCCCTGTACTCAGCCTATGAGCTTGACAAGGCAACTGTAGGCTGTTTCTTGCTGCTCCAAGTGACTGCAGCACTCCCAAAAGAGAACACATATCCATTGGTAGATCGTCTATCAGAAATACTGCCAACCCAATCAGCATCAGTGTATCCATACAACTGTATCTGAATCCCAGTCTCATAAAATAGTCCATACTGCAATGTGGACTTTACATACATGAGTATGCGTCTAGCCGCATCCAAATGCGGTTTCCTTGGAGCCTGCATAAACTCACTTACCAATTCAACAGCATAGCTCAAATCTGGCCTGGTAATAGTCATATAAATCAAACTTCCTACTATGCGTCTGTACATAGTAGGGTCTTCCAGAAGCTCACCTGCATCTGTGCTTAACTTCACATTCTGCTGCAAAGGAACTGAAATAGGCTTACAGCCTGTCATCCCATATTTGGACAGCATGTCCAATCCATACTGCCTCTACAAGAGCCATATCCCACTTAGTGATCTAATAACCTCAATGCCCAAGAAATAACGCAGCTCTCCCAAATCCTTCATCTCAAATTTCTGCTTCAATAGCATTTTCACATGAAGGATATCTTCATCACTATCACTTGTGATAATCAAATCATCAACATAAATGATAAGCAGTATAATACATTTCTCTGTTTTTCTCACATAAAGTGAGAAATCTGCCTTGGAAAACTGAAAGCCAATAGTGACAAGATACCGTTCTATCTTGTCAGACCATACTCTAGGTGCTTGCTTCAAACCATACAAGACTTTCCTCAACCTGCAAACAAACTCAGGATGAACAGCATGCACATAACCTGGTGGCTGCTCCATATAGACCTCTTCTTGCAAATCACCATGCAAGAATGCATTCTTTACATCCATCTGATGTAAAGACCATCCCTTTGATACAGCCATAGCAATGACTGCTCTTACGGTTGCCATCCTTACAACCGGACTGAATGTTTCTTCATAATCAATGCCATATGTTTGTGCATATCCCTTGACTACTAATCTTGCCTTGTATCTGTTCACATAACCATCTGCATTGTGCTTCACCTTATAAACCCACTTACAACCAATTGCATTCTTATCTTTAGGCAAATGTATCAATTCCCATGTAGCATTTGCTTCCAAGGCATCTATTTCTTCATCCATGGCTTTCTCCCATTTTTCTTTTTTCATGGCTTTCTCAAAAGAAGTCAATTCTGGTTCTTGTATCACTTTGACCATATACGTATAGTGAATGGCTGTAAATCCATCATATTTTAGCCTATCCACAGGATACCTAGCTCTGGTACACCTGCGCAAAGTAGGTTCACTCCCAGGTGCTCTCAAAACATCCATGGTCTTCCTTACTCCAAGTGTAACAATAGAAGGAATAACCAACTCATCATTAATGCTCTGTTCTGAGCCATTGGATTCACCATCCACATAAGAGTGACCTGCATTCACATCAAACATGGGTTGATCTAAGTTCTCTTTTCCTGTTCGTGATACGTGCATACCACTATCTGCATTGCTTTGAGAAGATTCTCCTTATCTCAATCTGCCTGTCCATGGCGAAGAATGTGAACCACTACTAGAGGACGCTCCAGGTCCACTAATATCTTGTGACTGCTGTTGTGAATTCTGTGCAGTATTACCATTTTGTGCATCTACATTATCAATCAGATTTACTCGTTTATACCAGCTACTCATCTCATAAAAAACAACATATCTACTCACTGTAAACTTACGAGAAGAAGGGTTATAGTATCTATACCCTTTTTGCTCTGCAGAGAATAACCAATAAAGATGCACTTATTAGCTTTTAGATTCAACTTGGATCTCAACTCATCTGGCACATGAACATAGGCAATGCAACAAAAAATTTTCAAATGAGAAATATTTGGTTTCCTACCAGTATACCTCTCCTCTGGAGTCATGCCATGTATTGCTGCACTGGGAGTTCTGCTCATTATGTAGACTGCTGTAGAAACCGCCTCAGCCCAGTAAAAATCTGACAGGTCTTTTTCATTGAGCATGGCACGAGATACCTCTCCAATATGCCTGTTTTTTCTTTCTGCAATTCCATTTTGTTGTGAGGTATGACTGCATGAATATTGCTGCTTCATATCATGCTCCTGCAGGAACCTTGCAAACTTATTTGAGAGGTACTCTCCCCCTCCATTTGACCTTAGGCATTTTATTTGCAGGCCTGTTTTTTTTTCAACCATAGCTTTAAGAGTTTTGAAATACCCAAAAACTTCACTTTTCTTTTTCATAAAATACACCAAAACTTTTTTGCTATAGTTATCAATAAAAGTAACAAAATAATGACAACCTCCAATAGATGCAGCTTTAGTAGTCCACACATTAGAGTGGATTAATTCCAATGGCTTCTTACTCTTTTGAACATGTCTAGGAAATGGTTTCCTTGCCTGTGTTTTGAATTGAAAGGCTTCACATACCTTATGTATTTCTGCAACCTTGAATTTAGGCAATTCTACAACAATATTTTGGGCTTGCATTGATTTAAGTCGCTGTACATTAACATGACCAATGCGTTTATGCCAAATATCAATATCTGCAACTACACCGATCCCATGTGCAAACATTGCTGCACTCAATTCAGGCATGTCTACATCCAACGTAAACATTCTGCCATTCTTCTTTCCTTTTGCTATCAAGCGACCTTTATTTTTTATATTCTCAACAAAGCATCCATGAGAATTAAATATGACCTGTAAGCCCTGCTCAACCATTTGACCGACAGAAACCACGTTCTTGGTGATATTTAGGACATGAAATACATCTGACATGTATTTCTTTCCCTCATCCTGCATAGACAAAGGAATTTTCCAATTTGCACAATAGGATGTGCAGTATCATCACCAGTCTCCACAAATCCTGATTTTTTCATTTTCCTTGCATCTTGCATCCATTCTGCATGACCTGTTATGTGCTTTGATACACTTGAGTCAACATACCACACATCGTTGCTTTCTTCTGTACTTGTCACAGAATTGGTCATGTGCTACACCATAAATAAATACTCATTTCTATCATCACCCTATCTACTAGAAGATGCAAAATTCCCTTGTTGCAATTTTCCATTCATGATGTCATTCTGCTTTTTATAGCAGTCTTTAGCCATATGACCCATTTTACCACAGTAGTAGCATTCAATATTACTTTTTGCACTTTGATCTCTTTGCCATCCACTACGACCTCTTTGGCTCCCCTTGCCTCTAGAGTTACCACGTCCTCCTCCATAGGACTGGTTTTCTTGAGTTTGCTGCATATTCTGATTTCTACTACAGCCTCCAGATCGGCCTTCTCTACCTTTGGCTCTATCTCTTTCAGCATTTGAGTAGAAGACAGCTTCTTTTGAAGTTCCTCCTGAAGAAGATGCACCACCATTTCTCTGCTCCTCAGAAATTAGAAGAGCAATCAACTCCTCAAAATCAGGAAATCTCTCACGATAAAAAATGGATGTTCGGAACTGTGCATAATCATTTCCTAGACCATTCAAGGTCACAGAAACTAAAACATCATCTTCCAATGGTGACCCAATGGAAGCAAGTGCATCTACAATCTTCTTCACCTTCATGTGGTAGTCATTGATGCTCATACTTTCTCTTTGCACATTGTGCAACTCTTGCTTGAGCTGCATTTTCATGGCTTGCGTATTTGTGCTATACATTTTTGACAAAGTATCCCATGCCTCATTTGGCGTACTTGCATCTTGAATATGCACAATGTCAAGATTGCCAGAGAGAAGGAAACCGTCTCACTTGTAGCTTTCTTGCTTGCACAATGGGAGAATACACATACAGGTGGAGGCTGAAAACAGTTTTCCTCATCTTAGTTGTGTAAGCCAAAAGAACTCTAGTACATAGAAATAAAAGAACCCTATATATGGGTCTCAAATCAAACTCAACTAACTAAGGTAGCATACTAACTGAGCCACGAACTAGAGTAGATAAGGATAGTTGTCATCTAGCTATTATTCATGGGCGGTGTACCAACCGCATCTGAACTGACAAGTCGGTTGACATAAATACACAACGGTCACCTTGGTATATCACAAGTGGAGCTCGATATATCAACACTTCCCCTCGAGCTCAATCTCAATTCCTGCATACCAAGAAGGTCTCTGAACTTGCGCAGCTTCTCTACACCCAATGCCTTCGTGAATATGTCAGCTATCTGATCCTCTGTGCTTACATAAACTAGATCAATAAGACCTAGTAAAACCCTCTTCCGCACATAGTGATAATGCACCTCAATGTGCTTTATTCTAGCATGATAGACTGGGTTATTTGCCAAGTGTATACTACTCATGTTGTCACAATAAATGACAACTGGCCCATCTATAGACTGATGCATATCATAAAGTAGCTTATGCGACCAAGCTACCTCACATGCAGTCATTACTGCACCCCTATACTCAGCCTTTGTGCTCGACAAGGCAACTGTAGGTTGTTTCTTGCTGCTCCAAGTGACTGCAGCACTCCCAAAAGAGAACACATATCCACTGGTGGATCGTCTATCAGAAATATTACCAGCCCAATCAGCATCAGTGTATTCATGCAACTGTATCTGAACCCCAGTCTCATAAAATAGTCCATACTGCAATGTGGACCTCACATACATGAGTATGCGTCTAGCCGCATCCAAATGTGATTTCCTTGGAGCCTGCATAAACTGACTTACCAATCCAACAACATAGCTCAAATCTGGCCTGGTAATAGTCATATAAATCAAACTTCCTACTATGCGTTTGTACATAGTAGGGTCTTCGAGAAGCTCACCTGCATCTGTGCTCAACTTCACATTCTGCTCGAAAGGAGCTGAAATAGGCTTGCAGCCTGTCATTCCATATTTGGACAGCATGTGCAATCCATACTGCCTCTGCAAGAGCCATATCCCACTTGGTGATCTAATCACTTCAATGCCCAAGAAATAACGCAGCTCTCCCAAATCCTTCATCTCAAACTTCTGCTTCAATAGCATTTTTACATGAAGGATATCTTCATCACTATCACCTGTGATAATCAAATCATCAACATAAATGACAAGTAGCATAATACATTTCTCTGTTTTTCTCACATAAAGTGAGAAATCTGCCTTGAAAATCTGAAAGTCAATAGTGACAAGATACTGTCCTATCTTGTCAGACCATGCTCTAGGTGCTTGCTTCAAGCCATACAAGGCTTTCTTCAACCTGCAAACAAACTCAGGATGAACAGCATGCACATAACCTGGTGGCTGCTCCATATAGACCTCTTCTTGCAAATCACCATGCAAGAAGACATTCTTTACATCCATCTGATGTAAAGACCATTCCTTTGATGCAGCCATAGCAATGACTACCCTTACGGTTGCCATCCTTGCAACTGGACTGCATGTTTCTTCATAATCAATGCCATATGTTTGTGCATACCCCTTGACTACTAATCTTGTCTTGTATCTATTCACAGAACCATCTGCATTGTGCTTCACCTTATAAACCCACTTACAACCAAGTGCATTCTTATCTTTAGGCAAAGGTACCAATTTCCATGTAGCATTTGCTTCCAAAGCATCCATTTCTTCATCCATGGCTTTCTCCCATTTTTCTTTTTCCATGGCTTGCTCAAAAGAAGTCGGTTCTGGTTCCTATATCACTTTGACCATATATGCATAGTGAATGGTTGTAAATCCATCATATTTCAGCCTATCCACAGGATACCTAGCTCTAGTAGACCTGCGCAAAGTATGTTCACTCCTAGGTGCTCTCAAAACATCCATGGTCTTCTTGTATCACTTTGACCATATATGCATAGTGAATGGTTGTAAATCCATCATATTTCAGCCTATCCACAGGATACCTAGCTCTAGTAGACCTGCGCAAAGTATGTTCACTCCCAGGTGCTCTCAAAACATCCATTTTTCTTTTTCCATGGCTTGCTCAAAAGAAGTCGGTTCTGATCCCTGTATCACTTTGACCATATATGCATAGTGAATGGTTGTAAATCCATCATATTTCAGCCTATCCACAGGATACCTAGCTCTAGTAGACCTGTGCAAAGTATGTTCACTTCCAGGTGCTCTCAAAACATCCATGGTCTTCCTTACTCCAAGTGCAACAATAGAAGGAATACCCAACTCATCATCAATGCTCTGTTCTGAGCCACTGGATTCACTATCCACATAACAGTGACCTGTATTCACATCAAACATGGGCTGATCTACCTTCTCTTTTCCTTTTCGTGATACTTGCATACCACTATCTGCATTGCTTTGAGAAGAAATGCTCCTGATCTCAATCTGTCTGTCCATGACAAAGAATGTGAACCACTCCTAGATGACGCTCCAGGTCCACTAATATCTTGTGACTACTACTGTGAATTCTGTGCAGCATTACCATTTTGTGCATCTACATTATCAATCATATTTACTGGTTTATACCAGCTACTCATCTCATCAAAAACATCTCTGCTCACTGTAAACTTACGACTAGAAGGGTTATAGCATCTATACCCTTTTTGCTGTAGAGAATAACCAATAAAGATGCACTTCTCAGCTTTTGGATCCAACTTGGATCTCAACTCATCTTGCACTTGAACATAGGCAATGTATCCAAAAATCTTCAAATGAGAAATATGTGGTTTCCTATGAGTATACCTCTCCTCTGGAGTCATCCCATGTATTGCTGCAGTGGGAGTCCTATTCATTATGTAAACTGCTGTAGCAACTGCTTCAGCCTAGTAAAAATCTGATAAGTCTTTTTCGTTGAGCATGACACGAGATACCTCTCCAATATGCCTGTTTTTCCTTTCTGCAATTCCATTTTGTTGTGGGGTATGACTGCATGAATATTGCTGCTTTATGCCATGCTCTTGCAGGAACCTTGCAAACTCATTTGAGAGGTACTCTCCCCCTCCATCTGACCTTAGACATTTTATTTGCAGGCATGTTTCTTTTTCAACCATAGCTTTAAGAGTTTTGAAATACCCAAAAACTTCACTTTTCTTTTTCATAAAATACACCCAAACTTTTTTGCTATAGTCATCAATAAAAGTGACAAAATAATGATAGCCTCCAAGAGATGCAACGTTAGTATTCCACGCATCAGAGTGGATTAGTTCCAATGGCTTCTTACTCTCTTGAACATGTCTAGGAAATGGTTTCCTTGCCTGTTTTCCAAACTGACAGGCTTCACATACCTTATGCATTTCTGCAACCTTGAATTTAAGCAATCCTAGAACAATATTTCGGGCTTGCATTAATTTAAGTCGATGTACATTAACATGACTAATACGTTTATGCCAGATATCAATATCTGCAACTACACCGGTCCCATGTGCAAACATTGATGCACTCAATTCAAGAATGTCTGCATCCAACGTAAACATTCTGCCCTTTCTTATTTCCTTTTGCTATCAAGCGACCTTTATTTTTCATATCCTCAACAAAGCATCCATGAGAATTAAATCTGACATGCAAACCCTGTTCAACCATTTGACCGACAGAAACCAGATTATTGGTGATATTCGAGACATGAAATACATCTGACAGGTATTTCTTTTTCCCATCGTGCATAGACAAAGGAAATTTTTCAATCTGTACAATAGGATGTGCAGTATTATCACCAGTCTCCACAAATCCTGTTTTTCCATTTTCCTTGCATCCTGCATCCATTCTGCATGACCTATCATATGGTTTGATGCACCTGAGTCAACATACCACACATTGTTGCTTTCTTCTGTACTTGTCACAGAATTGATCATGACTTAATCATTACAGGAGATGATGAAAATGGGATTGCTGAAATAAACACGTGTTTACATGCTGAATTTAAGGTCAAGGACCTTGGAGAGCTGAAATACTTTTTGGGGATTGAGGTTGTCTCTACGCCTCAAGGCATATGGCTGCTACAGAAGCAGTATGCTCATAACATGTTACAGAAATATGGTATGGCTGATTGCAAGCCTATGGATACGCCTTTGGAGCATAATGTCAAGCTGCAGATTGATGTTGGGACAGAGATTGAGAATGTTACTATGTACAGACAGATGGTAGATAGCTTGATCTATCTCACGATCACCAGACCTGACTTGAGTTATGTTGTGGGGCTGATTAGTCAGTTCATGCAGAAGCCTCGCAAACCACACTTGGATGTAGTTAGAAGAATTTTGAGATATGTAAAGAGTACCACAGATCATGGGTTGTTTTATGCATATAGGAAACCCCTTGACTTGATGGGGTACACTGATGCTGACTGGGCTGGTTGCACGTATGACAGGAGGTTAACCAGCGGCTATGCATTTGGATTGGGAAGTAGCATGATCAGTTGGCAGAGTAAGAAACAGCCTATAGTTGCACTGTCTAGTATGGAAGCAGAGTATCGTGGTGCAGCCTTAGCGGCTTGTGAAGCTAAGTGGTTACAGAAGTTGCTGAATGACTTGGGAGTACACTTGGACAGTAAAGTCAAGCTGTACTGTGACAATTTGAGCAGTGTTATGTTAGTAAGCAATCCTGTTTATTATGCAAGATCAAAACACATTGAGGTTCACTATCATTTCATCAGGGAAATGGTCTTAGTAGATCAGATTGACTTAGAGCATGTGAAGACTGAAGACCAGGTAGCAGACATCTTTACCAAATCACTTGGTAAAGATAAGTTTATTCACTTTACACAGCTACTTGGAGTGATGCAGATGATTTGAGTTTTGTTTTTGAGCTTGAGGGGGAGTGTTAGAAATCAAGCTCACCGTCAGTGTGTCTTCATCTATGGCCGACATCTATGACAGCTAGTGTGTACAGTTGTCTACATGTGACTACATTAAATAAGTCGAGTTAGTAGTCAGTTAGTGACCTGACTAGAGTTAGTCAGTCTAGTCTACATTTACACTAGGTCACTTTATCTTGTGGTGTATGTGCTTTTCAGTTCAGAGTGTGGAATATGAAGAAATGAGCTGGGGAGCCTGAAGGCTCATGGATATGGAGTTTTTCCCTTTCTCTCTCTCTCCTCTTTGAACAAGCTGCATATGAATTCTCTGCATTTCTAATGTGTCCCAGCATATTATTGTCAATTACTGCAGACAACCAATACATGACCTTCTTGTCTTTTGCATTCCATTCCTTCCGTGCCTTTGTCTCTTCTGCAGTTGGAGGATCACTCACCTCTGGCTCCTTTTCTTCACCTGAAACAAACTCGTAGAGGCCTTTTCCAATAAGGAAGTTCGTGACACGGAACTTCCATGAAGGGTAGTTGTTCTTATTAAGCTTCTCAATGATGGGGCTTCCATTTTTCTCTGCCATTATCATAAAATTAATACCAACAGCAAGCAAATCTTCTGCAACCCTCAACCTGTAGTGCATAACAATACACCAGACAGTCGTTTTCACTGTCTGCTCAACAATATATGCAATTTGCCAACTAGTTTGCAGATAAACCTTGTGTTTACTCGCTGATAAACACCTTTGAACTTATAGATCTGAAATCTGTAACCTGTGCACCCACTTTCGGTCAATACAGTCGAAGTCACAGTGTACCCTGAAACTGTTGTCCGCAACCTTGCGGCTCTAAAACGGGACCTGAAACGGCCTCAGATGCCCAAAGTAACTGCGGCTAAGGCCCAAAGGGCTTATCTGCAGAATACACAGCTCTCTTTGCATACACCAAATCTCACTGCAATCTGAGATTTTTGCTCGACCCTGCTTCCGGTGCCTCCACAGGCACTATCCAAGAGAGAGAGTGGAAGAATGGAAGAGCTTCTTACCCGTGGCTTGCTTGCTCAAACCTTGCTTCTTCTCCTTCGCTTCAACCTTCGAAATCAGCCTCTCTCAATGGCGCGGCTCTGATACCATGTCAAGAATCGCGTGGTGGGGGGACTTGCTCAAGATGCTGCGCCGAACACACACAAAATACACAAGGAGAAGCTCACTCAAGAGACAAGAAGAGAGATGGAAGCCAAAACGTTTTCTTGCTAGTTTCTTCTTCTTCTTTCACACACTTTACAATATACACAAAGTATAGATAAGGTACAACATAAAGGAAAGTGGCATACTAAGTCAAACAATGCATAACTGACTACACTAGTCGACTGGCGCTATAACTATGCCAGCTGTAAATAGGTGTAACAACCTAAATATAATAAGTAATGAGTCAGTGGCCATGTGAGAGTCATAATGACTACCAACGTGCTAAGTGTAGATGTGTGGATCCATCTAACCAGGCGGTCCATCATCAATGTCCACATGTGTTGAGCTTGTCATCTCAACACACTGAGCCTGCTCCCTAATCATGGGTGAAGAAAACCTCGGGTTGAGCAATCAATGGCATCAAAAGGATTGACTCACCCATTCTTGACTAGAGTTTTCTAGAGTGATTTATTTAAGGTCTCTCCATTTCCATTGGGCTATCATAGCCTCATCGGCCTTTCATGTGGAGAGGGGCTTGTTTTCCTTGGTTGAAATTCTTCATTTGACGAGCTTCATCAACATTGATACTCTTTCTACTACCCTTGGACTTGGCTCTCCTTTGGCCTTCAGCCACATACAAGATGTGAGAGGGGGTGTTAGCACAAACATGCATGGTTTACCATCATCGCTCGAGTTTGAGCCTTCGTCTCAGTCAGACGATATTAGGAGCTCTTCATTTCCCTACTAACTCTTGAGACATAAAATGCAAGCCGAAGCCTTATCAAAGATCACATCCCCGTCTTTTATCGATCTTTTGTGTCTTCGAATTGTAGAGCCCATAACCTTCAATGGTTCTATTTACCTCCTTGATCTTTCATGTCTTTGGGTCGTAAAACTCATAACCTTTTGTCGTCTTGCTATAGCCCATGAAGATAAGCTTCCTGAGCTTGGAGTGGAGTTTGTTTCATCTCTTCTACTTGTCCACATGGACAAGCATCACATGAAAATGTTCGGGCTATGTTCACATTGGCAAGGGTAGTTCGTGGCTTGGTCAGACTACATTAAATGCATAATCGCAGTTGGCATGGAGGGTAATTGCTTTCACCTAAGATTGTGAAGGCATCGGCTCTGAAGGAGAATGCCAAGTCGGTGAAAGTGGCTACTCTTGATGGAAATGGTTTTTCTAGGTGGAGGTTTGCCCCTACCCCTACCGCATCGAGCCTGCTTCCTATTCATAGGTAGAAAAAACCTCAGGTGGAGAAATCAGTGGCATCGCTTGATGGGGCAGAATCATAGAAGTCGTTGCATGAAAAGATGGACATCCTTTTCTTTTTGTGTATCTTTTAAAAAAACTATAGAGAAGGAGTCGATTATACTTGGAATCACCATCATTATCATGAGAAATGTGAGCAGCTACCCACATTCATGAACTCAATATGTGATGATTTGCCTTGAAATTCACAGTCACCAAAGAGTACAATAGCCACCTCTTGCCCTTCATCTCGAAGTCGCTATCATCTCATTGTTGGGAAAAAGGCTAGACTCACCCATTCTCAACTAGAGTTTTCTAGAGTGATTACATGGGTCGAGGGCCGAATTCGGGACTCGGACAAGGTAGACTTGAACGGGCCGAGGCGCAGTCTTGAACGAGGTCACTCGGACGGGGTTGCTCGGATGGGCCGAGTAGGTCTGGGCCGAGTGGGCCGAATACAAAAGGGCCGAGGGCCGATTTTTGGACTTGGCCCTGAAGTGATCGCTTGGATGGGCCGAACGCGGCGCAACGTTGACAACGAGGGTTTGATTTCACTCATTTCTTGTGATTTACTTAATCATAGCAAGCATAAACCTCTAGATTCTATCTAGGGGGATAGGGAAAGGGATTCATATACCTGAATAGAGCAGTAGGCTTGTCGATGGTGTGATCGGATTGAATCATGTGATAGCTCTCTCTCTCTCCCACTGAAATGGTCACAAATGAGCTCTCTCTTGGCCTCTTGGCTCTTATGTCCCTTCTCGGGTATGGTGTTGATACCCCCAATCACTCACTTGCCAATCTTAGGTATCACAAGCGAGCTTTTTGCCATGTTTTGCACGATTTTTACCCTGTTTTATCCTGCTTTGCAACAGTAAACCCTACCCTTCTCCGGTGCGATTTTCTAATCCTAACCTACTCTAAATGCAACAAGAATCGAAAGCAAAAAACTGAAATAATTTCTCCATGTTTCTTAATCATCAAACAAACAAAATATACCAAAATACTTACTTATTTTGAAGATAAAAAAACACCCAAACTCCCTACCTATCTCAAGCTCCGTTTCAGGGATGAATCCCTTAATTCGATGCTCGATATGAGGTGCACAAGTGCTCAAGATTGAATCCGTTGGTCCCGACAACACGGAACTAAAATGTGGGAGCCTTCGCTCAACCGCCAAGACCCACGGACTGCTTATTGCTTCAAGCGTTTCAAGTGAGCTCTAATGACTATCTCTCACCTAGTCGACGCGTCGTCGATCCTATGAGTGTAGTGAGCTTGAGCTTACCTTGATGCTGATACGAGTTGCCTCCTCTCTCACACATCTCGATAGCTCCACGATCCTAGATGCGAGCTCAAGCATCCTCAAGCCTCCTCCATCTCTAAGCTCCATCATCCATTGCCACACGTGCAAGAAAAGAGAAGAGAAGAGGAGATGATGAAGAGCTTCACCCTCTTGATCCCTCACTCTCACACACTCACTCCCTCACACTCTCACACTTCCTCTCTCAAGAGCACACACAAGCAAGAGGATGAGGAGAAAAGAAGAAGGAGACTCTTGTTAGCCACACACCGAAGAATGAGCTCTCATTCACTTTTTGAACTTTATACATACAAACCCTAAAATCCCATGGGCACCCATCCCTTTTTTTACATGACCGGCCCTTGTGGCAAGGTCTTTTTTCCATTTCTCTCTTCTAGCTTATGCCTCTAGCCTACACCCGTCTAGTATTTTATAATTGGCACAGGAGGGAGTCTGGCGCTCTTTTACAAGAGTTTTCTGAGTTTTTTGAGGCGCCCTTCATTTAAAATTGTGTTTTTTGCCCCGGCTTAGCTTTGGAGGTCGCCTACGTATCTTTGCCATTTTTCCATGTTTTTTCTGCTTTTTCCTTCCTTTTTTGCCATCTCGACTTGGGGTTAACAGTGGTTGAGCATGAGCTCCCTCTACAACGGGCTTTAAAAGGTTCGTGTTGTGTGACATTCCTAGATGCATTGTAGTGGGAGCTCAAGCTCAACCACCAAGACCCACGGACCACTTATTGCTTCAAGCGTTTCATGCGATCTCTAATGGCTATCTCTAACCTAGCCAACGCACCGTCGATCCTATGAGTATAGTGAGCTTACCTTGATGCCGATACGAGTTGCCTCCTGGTGCGCAGATCGGACGCAGAATGCTCACATAGTGAATCCCTGAAGGTCCCCAAGAACAATGAACTCTACCTTTTTGCACAAAGAAACAATGTAAAAGCATGCACGACAAGAGGCAAGAGACAAATTGGGTTCAATCTCCCCCATGCCTTGTGTGAGCGCTTCACAAAGCATGTATTTTATGTATATTTCAATCTTCATGCTCAATAATAGCCCAATTTACAAAAATATGACAAGCTTTTAGCTTTTGAGTTTGCTTTCTATAAAAATAGGAAAATAAAGCTAATGGACGGTGCCTATAGAGTCTGGCACGCCCAATCTCAATGTCCAAATAGAAATAACATATCCGGGCGCATAAGCGCATACAAAATAATAATCAATAATCAATGTCTCAATAGACATAACAAAATATAGGTGTAGCGCCTATCAAAATATAATTCAAAGGTCGAATACTCGCTAAACTCCAATGCTTTCCTCCGCCACTGCTGCTATCTCTACACATTAACTGAAGCATTCACAATCGTTAGTAAAATAATACAATTAAACCGACAAAAGTGAATACCTAGCAGTCTTCAGCTACATAAATAAATCAACTAGTTAGAAATAAATCCTAACCTTAATTTATTACGAGTGCGCACTCTAAACTCATAAACGTTTATTAATTTAATATGCATTTTGCGGAATGACCCACTATGGAATCACCCATGTACACACTAAATTAATGAAACGCCCGAAAAGGACAGGCGTCCCCATCAACTTCTCACACAAAGAATCCTCTTTGTGTATGAGTCCCGGTCATCTAAGTTTACGGAATCCACCGTAAAACCTCACGGAATCCACCGTGGCACGGAATCCACCGTGGAATATGCCTCCTAGCATCATACCCCCGGGGTGGGATAGCAATTGACCTCAATTGCTATTAGCTCAATGTGGAGCTAACAGAGTGGGGAAAGCATTTAAGTCTCTAGCGTGCATCCATTGTGTTTTCTCTACAAGATGGTTCTTAAATTTGACTAGATATCTAGAATACCTTCGGCCAGTTCTAGTGGTCATGTAGTCAGTGTCTATGATGGCTTCTGGTTCAAGTATTTCAGTCTCTTCCTCTAATAAAGGTGGGTTTTCATAAACAGGGTGGATAGGTAATTGGCCTCTAAATGGTCTCAATAAACTAATATGAAATGTATTATGAATTTTCCAATGAGATGGCAATTCTAACTTGAATGCATTATCATTAATCTTATGAATGATTCTAAATGGTCCATAAAATCTAGGAGCTAATTTGACAACTGGATGTCTATCTACACTTTGCAGTCTACGCTTTTCTATTCTAAGCCAAACATAATCATCAACTTTGAAATTCATGGCTTGTCTTTTCTTGTTGGCTTGTTTGGTATATGATTGTTGGGCTTTAGCAATCATATCCTTAATCTCATCAAAAATACTGTTATGCATAGTAGCAATATCATCAGCACTCTAAATTTTATTAGACAAAGATGCAACATGTGTAGATAATCTATATCCATAAATGACTTCAAAATGTGCTTTCTTTGTAGATGTGTGCGGTGTATTGTTGTATGCAAACTGTAATAAATGCAAATGAGTATCCCATGTCTGAGGTTTGGAGATAGTATATGCACATAAAAGATCTAGAATGGTACTATTGGTGGCTTCTGTTTGTCTATTTGTTTCTGGATGAAATGCAGATGAGAAATCAATCTTTGTGCCTAGATTTGCAAATAGTGTAATCCAAAAATTGTTACAAAATCTAGAATCTCGATCGGAAATAATCACTTTTGGCAATCCATGGTTAGTAAAAACAGTTTTCAAAAATAATCGTGCTACTTGTGATGCTGTTAAAGTTTTCTTACATGCAATGAAATATGCTTGCTTAGTAAATCTATCTACAATTGTCCAAATCATGTCATGATTAGATTTAGTATTTGGTAAACCAGTAATGAAATCCATAGAAATATGTTCCCAAGGTTTAGATGGAATAGACAAAGGCATTAATAATCCATACTGTTTACCATGATGTCTCTTTATTCTTTGACAAATCAAACATTCAGAAACGAAATTAGATACATCTGCATCCATATGCGGCCAATAAAAATCTTCAGTTAACATGCGTAATGTAGAAATGATACCTCTATGACCTTGATATGGGGGACAATGAATTTCATTCAAAACAAAAGATCGGAATGGAATAGTAACACATAGTCTCTTTTCAAAAAACATAAATCCATCATTATATGACAATGAATCAACATGAATGAAATTATTTTGAACTAATTTTTGCCAATCAGAATAAAAAGTAATATCCTGGTGATATGTATCTTTCATAGCAATCAAAGAATCA
Organism: Lygodium microphyllum; assembly: GCF_053477565.2. Taxonomy (NCBI): domain Eukaryota; kingdom Viridiplantae; phylum Streptophyta; class Polypodiopsida; order Schizaeales; family Lygodiaceae; genus Lygodium; species Lygodium microphyllum. Next base: position 1,813,624 of record NC_141158.1, read on the forward strand.
AAAGATATAACAGAAATATTATGAATTGCAGGTCTTCTACTCAATGCATCAGCAACTACATTTTCTTTTCCAGGTTGGTATTGAATGATAGGATGAAAACTTTGAATGAAGGAAGCCCATTTGATATGACGGTCAGAAATTTGGGGTTGGCTAAGTAGATGTCTAATGCTTTGCTGGTCGGTCTTTATCATGAATTCTGAACCCATTAAATAATGCTTCCACTGTTTTAATGCTTGTACAACTGCTAATAGTTCTTTGTCATAAGTGGAATATTTGAGCTCAGAGGGTTTCAGCTTAGAACTAGAATATGCTATTGGATGATTGTCTTGCATTAGTACGGCTCCTATTCCTGATCTGCTAGCATCGGTCACAACTAGAAAAAATGGTCTATTAAAGTCAGGCAATTGTAGAACAGGGGCATTGGTTAATGCACGTTTCAGTAAATCAAAGGATTTCTGCTGAGTTTCAGTCCATTGATAAACAATTCCTTTCTTAAGAAGTTTGGTTAATGGTAAAGCAAGTAATGAGAAATTACGTACGAACTTCCTATAGAAACTAGCAAGACCAAGGAATGAGCGTAATTCATGTACATTTTTAGGAACAGGCCAATGCAATATTGCATCAATTTTCTTAGGATCAACTTTAATTCTTTTTTTTGATACAATATGACATAAATACTCAATTTCCGTTTTAAAGAATTCACTCTTTTCAGGATTTGCAAACAATTGATTTTCTTTCAGTAATTGAAAAACTAATGATAAATGCTCATAATGCTCTTTTTCACTTTGACTAAACACCAAAATATCATCAAAGAAAACAATCACACAATATTGATATTTCAGAAAGATACGGTTCATCATTCTACTGAAAGTAGCAGGTGGATTAGTCAATCCGAATGGCATGACTAAGAATTCGTAATGGCCAAACTGTGTTCTGAATGCAGTCTTAAATATGTCGGATTTATCTAGCCTCACCTGATGATATCCAGACTTAAGATCAATTTTACTAAATATAGAAGATCCTTGCAGTTTGTCCATAAGGTCATCAACTCTAGGTATAGGATACCTATTCTTTACAGTGATCTTATTTAATGCTCGGTAGTCAATACACATACGATAGGTATTATTCTTTTTCTTGACTAAGAGTACAGGTGCACCGAATGGGGAACTGCTAGGTCGAAATAAGCCTCTATTTAGTAATTCTTCAACTTGACTCTGGATTTCTTTTTGCTCTATTTGATTGTGCCTATATGGTGCTTTGCAAGGTGGTTGTGTGCCAGGAATTAAATCAATCTTATGGTCTTCTGGACGTGAAGGAGGTAAACCTGGTGGTAGATCTTTTGCAAAACAGTCCTTAAAATATGCAAGAAATTCCTTATGCCTAGGGTGCATATGATTTTCCTTGGCGTGCAATTCATTCACCCAAATGAGATATGATTTAGTACTCTTGCGTAATGCACGTTTTGCTTGAGTATGCGAAAGCAGTGGAAAAATATTAGATGCATGCATACCATATAATGTAATAGATTTTCCTTGAAAATTAATATTCATTGTGTGCGTGGAATAATCTATATTTGGATTATGTTGGTGTCTCCAAGGCATTCCTAAAATAATGTCGCTTGACTGTAATGGAATAACTAAGAAATTTCTTCTTTCAATGTATGCACCAATTTGAATTTCTAAATCTTGTACTTATTGTGTGCCATTGTACCTAGTGCCTAAAAATGCAGCTTTTATGCGATAATGCGTAGGTACTGTATGTAATTTCAATTTCTTTACCAATTTTGCTGAAATAAAGTCATGAGTACTACCGTCATCATGCAAAATAGTTCTTTCCTTTCCATGCACCAAACATTTCATAGTCAACAATGAATGTGGAGTAGGCATACCTGGTAAAGTGTCGAAAGTAGTAGTAGGATCATCCTCATCTTCAGTGAAATCTGGCATATCCTCATGCTCGTCTTCGTCCATGGCTCCAAGATAGTTGATATGTGCTGGTGGCTTCTTTGAATGACAATTTGCTGCGAGATGCCTTGGCTGGTGACACTTATAGCATACTATTGGCTTGGCTTTGGTTACATTATTTGCAATGGCTGGAAGTCTGGGTGCATTTGGATTTGCTTGTGGAATAGGCTTAGGATTTGGATTGACATTGGATGGTAATGCAGGTGGTTTAGGTCAATTCTTGCGGAAAGATGGTGATAAGAAACGACCTGGATTAAACCTTCTAAAATTGGAATTGAATTTTTTAGATCCATAATTACCGTTGGCTTGGAATTGCTCTGGTCGTCTTTCTCTTCCGCGTAACTTATCTTCAGTGTCGTGAGCTAAGGAGATAGCGTCTTCAAGGGTAGCAGACTTGAACATGTTCACTTCAGCGTAGTAATGTCCAAGAAGTCCAGACATATACTTTCGCTTATGTGTCATCTCTGGTACGTCTTCAAGTATGCGTAGCTGTAGGAGTGCATTCCAAAAACGCTCTGTATACTGTGGAATAGGCTCACGATCTCGTTGAAGTAAATCGCATTGCTTGATAGCCTTCTCATGAAATTGCGGTGAAAGGAAATTCTGCATGAACTTCTTCTTGAAATCTTCCCAAGTAGCAGGACATTCTATGCTCTTGCGTACTACAGTCCACCAAAGTGATGCTCTGTCTATCAGATGATTAGTAACACACTTGATTTTATCTTTTTCTGGATAAGTTTCCTTATGGAAATAGTCATCAAACTGGCTAATGAATGATAAAACAGTCTTTCCTTCTCGTATGCCATTGAAAGTGCGAAACTTGAAACTTCGTTTACTTATCTTGGATTCCTTGCGAATGGTTTGTGCTTCAAGAGTGGCGTCGATGGTACGTTGAATCAAATCTTCAGCTTGAGGTTCTTCTTTATCGGTAGACGCTCTTTGTAGTTTTGTCAATTGCGCTTGTAATGCTTGCCTAGCCCTTCGCTCTTCTTCCAGTTGTAGCATGATTAGGTCCAACTTTTGTTCCATGGTAGGCTCAGGTAGGTCGTCTTCAGTGATAGGATCATCCATATGTGGGGTAGTCATCCTGTAAAACTCAATAAACCTTTCTCACTCAAAATCAGGTTAGCGGGATGAGCGTAGCTCAAATTCGGGGTTACAAGGCTATGTTTTTTTGGGTATTTCTTTCTCAATTTTCAGAAAATCTGCAATATTTCTGTCTTCATTTGCTGAAAATACTTCAACGAAATTGTAGATAGGTAGAACACCTTGCCACGAACAACTTTCCAGTTCAGAGTTTTTGCATAGGAACAAGTCTTCTAGGTGTTTTGAGCACTAGTCAGTTCTGACTCCAGTTGACTAGTCTGACTTGCAGAGTTGCAGACTTAGCAGACCTACAGAGTTGCTGACTTGCAGAACTTAGGCCGACTTGCAGAACTTGATTACTGTTGACTTGCAGAACTTGACTTCAGAAGTTTGGGACCCGGAGTTGCTGAACTTGATTGCCTTAACTGACTTGCAAAAAGCTTAATGGTTTAAGCTTAGTAGCTTAGGCTTATGATGGAGGAGGAATCGTCAGAAAACGGCGCAAATCGTAGAGGACATGGGTATACGTTTGATGCCGTCGCGGAATTTTCGGACCCCCTCATACACCTCGTGATGAATTTTTTTTGAAGTAGTTAAGCTTTCTTCTAAAGCTTAAGTCAAGCTTAAACTTGAGAGAGAAAATAGATATGAAATTTTCTCACTGTTTGTTGACGACTTGATGAAGGAGATGGATGCGCGGTCCTCCACCTGCAGAGCCTGGTCCTTCGCGATCTGACAGTAGAAACAGGGGTTTTTGATCGCCAGAAGTCTGCCTGTATCGACGGTTCGCGATGAGATTGACTGTAGAGCCCGATCGTTCCTGGAGCTCCGCCTTCGCTCGAGATTGGTAGCGATTGGAAGCTCTTGATCTCTGCTCCGCTCTGATACCACTGGTGCACAGATCGGACGCAGAATGCTCACGTAGTGAATCCCTGGAGATCCCCAAGAACAATGAACTCTACCTTTTTGCACAAAAAAAAATGTAAAAGCATGCATGACAAGAGGCAAGAGACAAATTGGGTTCAATCTCCCCCATGCCTTGTGTGAGCGCTTCACAAAGCATGTATTTTATGTATATTTCAATCTTCATGCTCAATAATAGCCCAATTTACAAAAATATAACAAGCTTTTAGCTTTTGAGTTTGGTTTCTACAAAAATAGGAAAATAAAGCTAATGGACGGTGCCCATAGAGTCTGGCACGCCCAATCTCAATGTCCAAATAGAAATAACATATCCGGGCGCATAGGCGCATACAAAATAATAATCAATAATCAATGTCTCAATAGACATAACAAAATATAGGCGTAGCGCCTATCAAAATATAATCCAAAGGTCGAATACTCGCTAAACTCCAATGCTTTCCTCCGCCACTGCTGCTATCTCTACACATCAACTGAAGCATTCACAATCGTTAGTAAAATAATACAATTAAACCGACAAAAGTGAATACCTAGCAGTCTTCAGCTACATAAATAAATCAACTAGTTAGAAATAAATCCTAACCTTAATTTATTACGAGTGCGCACTCTAAACTCATAAACGTTTATTAATTTAATATGCATTTTGCGGAATCACCCGCTATGGAATCACCCATGTACACACTAAATGAATGAAACGCCCGAAAAGGACAGGCGTCCCCATCAACTTCTCGCACAAAGAATCCTCTTTGTGTAAAACCTCACGGAATCCACCGTGGAATATGCCTCCTGGCATCACCTCCTCTCTCGCATACTCTGGTAGCTCCACAATCCTAGATGCAAGCTCAAGCATCTTGAAGCCCTCTCCATCTCCAAGCTCCATCCTCCATAGCCGCGCGTGCGAGAAAAGAGAAGAGAAGAGAAGAAGAGAAGAGGAGATGGTGAAGAGCTTCACCCTCTTGATCCCTCACTCTCACACACTCACTCTCTCTCAAGAGCACACACAAGCAAGAAGATGAGGAGAAGAGAAGAAGAAGAGAGCTCTTGTTAGCCACACACCAAAGAATGAGATTCCATTCATTTTTTGAACTTTATATACAAGCCCTAAAATCCCATGGACACCCATCCCTTTTTTATATGACCGACCATTGTGGCAAGGTCCTTTTTCCATTTCCCTCTTCTAGCCTTATGCTTTTAGCCTACACCCGTCTAATATTTTACAATTGGCACAGGAGGGAGCCTGGCACTCTTTTACAAGAGTTTTTCAAGTTTTTTGAGATACCTTTTATTTAAAATTACACTTTTTGCCTCGGCTTAGCTTTGGAGGTTGCTTGCGTGTCTTTGCTCTTTTTCCGTGTTTTTTTTGCTTTTTCCTTCTTTTTTTCGCCATCTCAACTTCCGTGTTTTTTTCTGCTTTTTCCTTCCTTTTTCTGCCATCTCGACTTGGGGTTAAAATTACCCCCTCCTAGACGGGTGCCAGTCCTATGGTACTTTTATGTTGTTGTAGGTTGGCATGCAATTGGCCAAGTGATGTAAAGGTGAGTGTGTCAAGATTGTGGGAGAGAAGGAAGGAGTCTCACTTGTAGCTTTCTTGCTTGTACAATGGGGGAATACACACAAAGGTGAAGGTTGAAAACAATTTTCCTCTTCTTAGTTGTATAAGCCAAAAGAACTCTAGTACAAAGAAATAGAAGAATCCTATATATGGGTCTCAAACCGAACTCAACTAACTAAGGTGGCATACTAACTGAGCCACGAACTAGAGTAGATAAGGATAGCTGTCATCTAGCTATTATTCATGGGCGGTGTACCAACCGCATCTGCAACTGACAAGTCGGTGACATAAATGCACAACGGTCACCCTGGTATATCACGAGTCCTCCTCTCTTTTCATTTTCAGCATGGTGTAGACATCCCTTTTTTGTTTTTTCTCTATCTTCAGTTCCAATCCCAATGCCTTCTCCACCAAGGCTGGGTTCAAGTGCACATGTACCTGTTTAGCATTTTTTCCCCTTCCCACCGTCACGATGCTGCACTCCTAGTCGGCGTCGTATGTTCTGAGAAACTCCACACACTTCGTGTGTTGAGATGACAAGCTCAACACATGTGGACATTGATGATGGACCGCCTGGTTAGATGGGTCTACACGTCTACACTTAGCATGTCGGTGGTCATTATGACTCACATAGCCACTGACTCATTAATTATTATATTCAAGTTGTTACACCTATTTACAACTGGCATAGTTATAGCACCAGTCGACTAGTGTAGTCAGTTATGTATTGCTTGACTTAGTAGGCCACTTTCCTTTATATTGTATCTTATCTATACTTTGTATACATTGAAAAGTGTGTGGAAGAAGAAAAAGAAATCAGCAAGAAAACGTTTTGGCCTCCATCTCTCTTTTTGTCTCTTGAGTGAGCTTCTTCTTGTGCATTCTGTGTGTGTTCGGCGTAGTATCTTGAGCAACTCCCCCCACCACGCGATTCTTGACATGGTATCAGAGCCGTACCACTGAGAGAGGCTGATTTCGAAGGCTGAAGCGAAGGAGAAGAAGCAAGGTTCGAGCAAGCAAGCCACGAGTAAGAAGCTCTCCCATTTTTCCACTCTCTCTTGGATAGTGCCTGTGGAGGCACCGGAAGCAAGGTCGAGCAAAATCCTCAGATTGCGGTGAGATTTGGTCTGCACAAAGAGTGCTGTGTATTCTGCAAATTAGCCCTTTAGGGCTGACCACAGTTTTTTTGGGCATCTGCGGCCGTTTCAGGCACCGTTTTAGAGCCGCAAGGTTGCGGACAGCAGTTTCAGGGTACATTGTGACTTCGATTGTATTGACCGAAAGTAGGTGCGCAGGTTACAAATTTATATTATGAAGAGAACCCCCACAGCTGCAGTTTATGGTATGACCCCGGAAGAATGTTTTACAGGTAAGAAGCCTGATGTCTCACACTTGAAAGTGTTTGGCTGCATTGCGTATGTTCATGTGCCAGATGAGTTGCGGAAGAAACTAGATCCAAAGGCTGAAAAGTGTGTCTTTATTGGATACTCTTTAGAGCAGAAAGGGTATCGCTGTTATAACCCTGTCATATGTAAGTTCAGAGTGAGCAGAGATGTCATCTTTGATAAAATGAGTAGTTGGTATGCATCTAGTGGTGATGCATTGGATGATGATGACACTCATATGCATGCTGAAAAGCAAGAAGCACGGACTCTTAGTGGACCAGAGACATCATCTGGTAGTCCTTGGTCTGGGAGACTAAGGGGTACCTCTACATCTTCAGGTGCATCTAGTAGCACTACAAGTAAAGACAAAGGAAAGAATAAAGTGTCAGAAGGCATTGATGCAGTGCTAGATGGAGACTCCAGTGGCCCAGAGAGCTTGGATGATGAGCTTGGCATTCCTTCAGTGAGGACACCAGGTGTACAGAGAGCTCATAATAATGTGAAGACTCTATTGAGTGATCCAGTGGTACGCAGGTCTAGCAGGGTGAGATACCCTGTTAAAAGATTTAGTTTTGAAGGTTATGCAGCTCACCATTATGCTTATATAGTGAAACTAGTTGAGGATGTTGAGCCCACTTGTTTTGAGGATGCTGTTGGTCATGCTCATTGGGATACAGCAATGGATGAGGAGATGGCTGCATTAGAGGCCAATAAGACTTGGGATCTAGTATCATTGCCGAAGGGCAAGAAATTGATTGGATATAAGTGGGTTTATAAGATTAAGCATAATGCAGATGGTTCTATTAGTAGGTACAAAGCTAGGCTGGTTGCAAAAGGCTATGCCCAGACATATGGCATAGATTATAATGAAACCTTCAATCTAGTTGCTACGATGGCAACTGTCAGATATGTGATTGCTTTGGTAGCAGCCAAAGGTTGGAGGTTGCAGCAAATGGATGTGAAGAATGCCTTTTTGCACGGTGATTTGCAGGAAGAAGTGTATATGGATCAGCCTGCAAGTTATGAAGATTTAGAACATCCCACGTATGTGTGCTGTTGAGATGACAAGCTCAACACATGCGGACATTGATGATGGACCGCCTGGTTAGATGGGTCCACACATCTACACTTAGCACGTCAGTGGTCATTATGACTCACACATGGCCACTGACTCATTACTTATTATATTCAGGTTGTTACACCTATTTACAGCTGGCATAGTTATAGCGCCAGTCGACTAGTGTAGTCAGTTATGCATTGTTTGACTTAGTAGGCCACTTTCCTTTATGTTGCATCTTATCTATACTTTGTGTACATTGTAAAGAGTGTGAAATAAGAAGAAGAAACCAGTAAGAAAACGTTTTGCCCTCCATCTCTCTTCTTGTCTCTTGAGTGAGCTTCTCCTTGTGCATTCTGTGTGTTCGTCGGTGCAGCATCTTGAGCAACTCCCCCCACCATGCGATTATTGACATGTGCAGGTTGAAGAAGGTGCTCTATGGGCTCAAGCAAGCACCTAGAGCATAGTCTGACAAGATCAAAGAGTATCTTGTCAATATTGGGTTTTATGTTTCTGATGCTGATCACTCACTTTATGTGAGAAAGGGAGATGCAGGTTCGGTCATCATAGTTATCTATGTGGATGACTTGATTATTACAGGTGATAATGATAGTGGGATTGCTGAAGTCAAGGGCTTCTTGAAGAAGAAATTTGAGATGAAGGATTTAGGTGAGCTAAGGTACTTCCTTGGCATTGAGGTGATCAGATGTGATGATGGTATATGGCTGTCCCAAAGACAATATGGCTTGGATATGTTGTCCAAGTATGGTATGACAGCATGCAAGCCACTTTCAGTCCCATTGGAGCAGGATGTAAAGTTGAGTGCTGATGTTGGGGATGAGATAGAAGACCCTACTATGTTCAGAAGGATAGTGGGGAGTTTGATCTACATGACCATTACAAGGCCAGACTTGAGCTACGCTGTTGGTCTTGTGAGTCAATTTATGCAAGTACCTAGAAAGCCACATTTGGATACAGTCAGACGCATATTGAGATATGTGAAGTCCACATTACATTATGGACTTTTCTATGAGGCAGGTACAGATGTACAGGTGTTTGGATACACAGATGCAGATTGGGCTGGTAGTATGTCTGATAGAAGATGTACTAGTGGATACATATTCTCTCTTGGTAGTGCAGCAATTGCTTGGAGCAGCAAAAAGCAATCTACAGTTGCTTTGTCGAGTACAGAGGCTGAGTACAGAGGTGCTGCTATTGTAGCATGTGAGGTAGTATGGCTGCAAAAGTTATTGGTTGATTTAGATGTGCAAGTGGAAGGTGCAGTTGTCATTTATTGTGACAACATGAGCAATATACAGTTGGCTAGGAACCCTGTGTTCCATGCCAGGACAAAACATGTTGAGGTACACTACCACTTTGTGAGAGAGAAGGTAGTAGCAGGTGAGATTGACTTGGTGTATGTTAGTACACAGGATCAAATAGCTGACATCTTCACGAAGGCATTGGGTATAGAGAAGCTTCAAAAGTTTCGAAGCTTACTTGGAGTTGCAGAGATGCAGTTGAGCTTGAGGGGGAGTGTTGAGATGACAAGCTCAACACATGTGGACATTGATGATGGATCGCCTGGTTAGATGGGTCCACACGTCTACACTTAGCATGTCGGTGGTCATTATGACTCTCACATGGCCACTGACTCATTAATTATTATATTCAGGTTGTTACACCTATTTACTGCTGGCATAGTTATAGCGCCAGTCGACTAGTGTAGTCGATTAAGCATTGTTTGACTTAGTAGGCCACTTTCCTTTATGTTGTATCTTATCTATACTTTGTGTACATTGAAAAGTGTGTGGAAGAAGAAGAAGAAATCGGCAAGAAAACGTTTTCGCCTCCATCTCTCTTCTTGTCTCTTGAGTGAGCTTCTCCTTGTGCATTCTGTGTGTGTTCGGTGCAGCATCTTGAGCAACTCCCCCACCACGCGATTCTTGACATCGTGTGGTCGGGCGTTTGTACCAATTTCTCCAGGTACTTGGTGAGGTTGCACTGCTCGATGACTCTCTTGGCTGCTTCCTCCTTCAACACTACTTCGATGTTTCGGACGGTTTTGTTGCGACATTTTATGTTTTTGTCATAAATCGTAATTTTCATTAATGCTTTCCACATAGTAATTTGTTGATTGTTGAAAAAGAAAAACTCTATACTTTTTGAATGAATTCATGAAGAACCAATGTAGATTTTCATTTTGAGACTTTGACTTTTTGCCCTTTACTTCAAAGTTTTCATGCCATTTTTCCTATCCCATCCATTTTTCATAATATATGTTTATGTGTTTCACTAATTTTGATTTGATTGGCCTGATTTGATTCACCTTACCCCCTCCCCTTCCAACTTGAGAAGAATCCTTCCTAGGATTTAGGATCAGAAGGGCAATGGCATTTGGCATGGTGGTGTAGGAGTTACTTATGAAGGAGCCAATCATAGAACTGAGGGTTGTATTCTAAGTGAGCTTCGCGATCCAGATCAAAGAGTCGAATCCCCACTTGCGTGATGTATGTGAGAACATCTGTTAGGAAGGCATCAGAGTTGACATGGCTAGCAATGCGCAACTCTTTCTCAGTCAACAAGCGGTCGAGGTAGGGGTGTCCTTTGATGTGTTCTTCCATGGGTCGGCCCCGAAGAGTGGTTAACACTCTATACGAGGTTGGCACAACATATGTGGGGTCGTATTCTACTGTTTTGATAGTATGGCGCTACTCAGTGTTGGTCATTATGCGGTACCCTTCAACTTCCCATTGCAGCCTAAGAGTGTACCAATGCCTCAAGGACGGGGAGTCTGTATCAGTGAACTTTGATAACACAGTGATTTCTTGATCAATGATAGCAGAAGTGGTTCGTTGATCGTATGACGTGATGATGCGTTGTTTGATGGCTTGCTCCTTGGAGATCTCACTGTTGAGCAATTTAGCAGCGGAGCGAGAAGCTTTTATGAATGCGAATTCAAAGGTCTCCCAGAAGCATGGCATCGTTTTAACTTCAATTGCACAGGGTTCCTGCAATAGTCCTAAGTCCAAGCGGTCGTAGCTTAGTGCTAGCGACATGAAGGTGGTGTCTAGTTGTTTAATACATTCCACCACGTCATCCCCGGTGTCCTCAGCGAGGTCGACGGCCAGCGCTAAAAAGGATTTGCATTCATAGGAGGGCGTAAGGCCGACGGGTGGTCAAGGTTTACTAGAACTAGAGCTTGTGACAATGGAGAGTTGCGATTGGGAGTGATCTTGAGTCTGCGGTTGGGCTGGTTGCATTATGGTTGGATTAGGAGCAGCCACGACAGATGAACTGTTGCATTCAGGTTGGATTTGAGGAGTTAGATTGACTTGGTCGGGTGATGACTCTTGTGACAAAGTTTGTTGTTTGGGCCGATAGGCTTGTGTGACTCTCTTGGATTTAGGCATAGATGAGTTAGATGGCTGTGGTTTTGGAGAGCACTGCGGCTTATGGTTTGGAGGGTTTATGGGACTTGGGTTGATCAAGCTTGAGGGCAGCGTATGAGTAGTGCCTTTGGCAATGTAGGCCTTAGGGATCCACAGCCAAGTGTTGCCCACGTAGTATCCTTGCGCATGCAAGAGAGCTTTAGAGATCCATCTTTCTTGATCATGCGACGCTTTCTGTGACTGCGTCTTGGCCTCCGAGGTTTAGAATTTTTGGTTTTATGAGGATAGGAGCATCGACTCCTAGGCGGCGGTTGCGGCTGCTTAGGCTGCCATTGAAATCTAGGTTGTTGAGCCTTAAGTTTTTACTATTGTGAGCTGTGATTCATGAAATCTGAGAGGTGCCGGCCGCGCACTACCCCCTCCTTGGACTTGGTTGCAGATATTTCTACCGATGGCATTGCGGACAGTGATGAGGTTGCGCAGCCCTTGTTGAAAGCTGTGACAATGCGAACGTTGCCTATTGCGAGGTGGATGTGCTGCGACTCATAATCAACATTGCAGTGAGTCTACTTTTTGAAAGTTCACCCCAGCAGCGACTCTGTGCCTGCGTTTTTAGCATTTGGCAATACGTAAAAAATCATTGGGATAGTCTCAGACTCGATAGAAACGGCGGCTCTGCACATGCCAAGAAGTGCGTAGGAATGGGCCCTATATGGGCTTCATTTCACATTAGTGGGTTGAAGTGGTGGTCTGCCAAGTTGAGTCCAATGATTGTGAGTTAAGACATTGAAGTCTGCTCCCTCGTCGATCAAAGCATTGAAAGCGCATGTTTGTTTTGCAGTGACCCTGATATGGAGGTATGCGGGCTCTACAGCTTCCTCATCCTCATCATCAATCTCAGTGATTGTGGCCACTCGTATCTTGATAGGCGGTTCTAACATCAGGAGCTGGTGCAAAGGATGGGTGGGAGGATAGTACTTCTTGACATGGCTGCCATTGAAGAAGCCTATGTCCTCACTGTCTAAGGTCTCGAGCTCAACATTGCCTGTGTGGCTGATCGCACGAACTTTGAAAGGTCCAAGACCTCTAAATTTTATTTTTTGCTTATGCCCCTTAACTGAGTAGAGGAGCACTAAGTCACCCTGTTCAAAGTCGCGCTGCTTGACATGCTTGTCAAACCAACTCTTGCGTCGGGCCTTCTCACATATAAGCATATGGATGGCTAGAAGGCGAGTCTCTGAGAGGCATTCGAGTTTGACTAGGTGTTGCATCCATGCCTCCTTCCCTTTCCATCGTTCTTGAAGTGCTATTCTCATACTAGGAACGAAGAATTCTAATGGTAGAACCGTTTCAATTGCATAGGTCAGCCTGAAGGGGGTTTGACCGACAGCCGTTTTATAAGCTGGGTAGTAAGCCCACAAAGCTGCCATCAGCTTGTTGTTCTAGCCGCTGCGTGAGGTTGAGACCACCTTGGTCAGGACATTGACAAGAATCTTATTCGTGGATTCTACTAGACCGTTTGCTTGAGGATAGTATGGCGAGGATTTGCGATGGATGATGACAAAGGTGGACATGAGATGCGCTATCACTTCGTTGATGAAGTGCGTGCCTTGGTCACTGACTAGTTCGATGGGGCAGCCAAATCGCGAGATCACTTGCTCCCATAAGAACTTGGCAGTCGTCCTAGCGTCGTTTTTTCATGTCGCTCTTACCTTTGCCCATTTCGTGAGGTAGTCCTTGGCCACAATGATGTACTTGGCCTGTGAATACTATGCTGCAGGACTGATGGGTCCTATGAAGTCAATTCTCCATTTTTCAAAGGGTTGTTGTGCAATAACTCGGGTCAACACCGTCTGATCCTTGCGAATCGGGACTTTTTTCCATTGACACTCGTCACAATGCTTAACGAATCGCACTGCATCGTGAAAAAGTGTGGGCCACCACAGTTGAGATTGCAATACCTTTCATGTTGTCGTATCTTTGCTGAAGTGCCCTCCAGCAATGTCGCTGTGTACCTCTGAGAGCACATTGTGCATCTCATGTTCGCATATGCATCTGCGCAGCAATCTGTCTTACCCCAGCCTATAGAGTTGGCCTGCGATCTGCTGATAGTGCTGGATCTTAAGGATTAATCGCCTAAGTCGGGCTTTTTCTATCGGTCGATCAGACAGTCCGTGTTCAAGCACTTGGACTATGTCATCCGCCCAATATGGCGTTAGATCAGCCTTGAATAAATCTCTCGCTGGACAGGTTAAATAGATGGGCGTCGAGTAATTCGTCAACAATGCCTTGTTCAGCGGCTTTTCCCATGGGAATGCGTGACATATGGTCAGCCATGTAGTGTTGTTTTTCTTTTTGTACAACCATGGAGAAGTCAAATTTCAAGAGCAGGAGCCATCAAGCTATATGTCCCGTAGCACAAGGTTTGTTTACTAGATAGAGCAGGGCTTGATGGTCCACAAAAAAGGTAAAAGATGTGGCCAATAGATAGTGTCGGAATTTCTTCATAGTAAACACCATGGCTAATCCTTCTCTTTTTGTTGTTGAGTAGTTCATTTTGTCTCAGTGAGTTGTCTGCTAGCAAAGCTCACTGGATAGTCTAAGTTGTGTTCGCCAGGTTGGCACAACACTGTCTCTACAACAAACTTAGAAGCATCGATATGCACGTGGAAAGTAATGGTCCAATCTGGGGCTCATAGAATTGGTGCTGTGGTTAGAGCCTTTTTCAACTCTTCATATGCTCGTTGGCATGCCTCGGTCCATTCGAAGACGATCAGCAGCTTGTACAAAGGTCTGGTGATCAATGCATAGTTCAGTACAAACCGTCGATAGTACCTCGTATGACCTAGGAAGCATTGAACTCCCTTGTAGTTGATTGGGGGTGGAAGGTCAACAATAACACTGACTTTCGAGAAGTCAGTGGCAATGCCGTTCTTCGACACCACGTGCCCTAAGATACATCCATGCTTTACCCAAAACTGGCACTTTAAGGGATTCAAGGAGAGATGATATAAGCGACACAGCTCAAAGACTGTGCGGAGTTTGTCTAAGTGTTCAATCTAGGTCGAGTGGACACAGAGGTCGTCGACAAAGACTTCCAACTCCTTGCAAAGCATGTCTTTAAAGATGGTGCACATGAGGCATTGGAAGGTGGTGGGGGCATTAGTCAACCCAAAGGGCATGACTATGTAAGCAAAGACGCCCCACTCAGTGGCGAAGACAGTCTTGTACTTGTCCGCAGGATTCACTTTCACCCGGTTGTACCTTGAGAAGCCGTCTAGAAAACTGTAGGCTTTCTTGCCTGCCACTCTCAAGCATGTGCTCGGTGTACGACAATGGATAGTTGTCCCTCTTAGTAGCAGCGTTCACCTTCTTGTAATTGACACACACTCAAATTTTTTCATTTTTCTTCATCACGATGACTATGGGTGATATCCAGTCTGTGTGTTCAATTTCGTAAATGAATCCTACTCTCATCAGCTTATCAATCTCCTCTTTGACAGCATGAGCGTGTTTTAGATTCATAGGGTACGATTGCTTCTTGACCGGCGTTGCGTCTAGCATCATGGGTATGTTGTGAGTCATGACACTCGGATCTACCCCCTTAAGCTCTTCTAAGGACCAGGCGAGCATGTCTATGTACTATCGCAAGAGAGCGACATGACTCGTTTATTCTTCCTCAGTCAAGTCATCGGCAATGAAGACTGGTCGGGGTGTTTCCCCTTCTTGGGCTAGGTTTACCACCTTGACCTTGGCTGGTCCCTCGATCGATTCGCTCATTTTCCATTGACGCTTGGCACCTAACAGAACTACTATCCTATCCCCTTTTTTGAATTTTATAAATCATTTAGGGAGGTCTTGCGGTTTTCGTTGTTCTTCCGTTTGTGTATCCCTGGGTTGTTTTGCATTTTTCTGCCTTAATCGTTTGCGCCTCAGGTGGACGCGTAGGTCCCCCTTGGTGTGTCTGGCCATGGGCGGCCTAGGGATTTTTGGATCACTATCCGAACTAACTTCCAACTCAAAGTCAAACTCCCCATTCTCGCTAGAAGTGGTGGTCTCCCCTGGTGGGTGCAGTTCGGACGGCGGCTCTGTCCTAAGCACTGATGTCGTTCCTGGCTGGGCTAGGCCTGCTTGCTCAAGGTTTATGGCTCCGACGTGTTCCAACCAGGCACAATCACATTCCATGCGCATGACTCCTCACTCTATCTTGAAGATACTCTTTTTTGTGTGGCTTGGACTTTGGTCGTATTTGCTCTATTTCTTGTCCTTCAGTGTCGTATTCCATGGCATCTACCTCACTCTCACTTTCGTTCACTGAAGGATTGGCAGTCTTCGTATTCGTGGTTAGAATCCTCTTTGTCAAGTTGCTCGTCGTCTCCTAGGGCTTGGTATATCTCTTGTTGTTGGTCAAGAACTAGGGCCCAATTATACATGAGGTTTAAGTCATGCACTCTAGTCCATTGCCATTTGGATTCATCTAAGAGATCCTGGAGTGGTTTGAAGTTTGCAGCTAGATTGCCAGCTAGCTTGTCTGTTCAGTATTCCAGTATCTCTTGGAGTTTCCTTTTGTTGGTTGGGACTTGGAAGTTGACAGGCTTAGGTTTTCCACGAAGGATTCCTGCCATCATGCAGACTGGTACGGAGGGTATGTCGTTAGACTTGTCGATTGTCTTGATGGCTTGCTCATACGTCTCATGATCTGAGAACGGTAGGTCGATTGTAGCAAGGACATGCATCCGATCCCGCTCGTCCTCTGGGCATGGGATATACTTGGTCAAGGGCCCATAAGACTTCTTGACCTGAGCATTACCCTTGAGCATAGCAGAGATGGCATCTGAGCCGACTGGTGAGGTCTTCCAGGTGTCCATCTCTACTCTCACGGCATCCGTCCTATTGGCAAGGAAGATCAAGCCGTTATCCCAATCTTCAATGACTCTAGCATTGCGCATCCAGGGTCGTCCTAATAGGATGTCGTAGTCCACTCCCTTTATGACTATAAAGTCAACAGAGAACTGCACACTTGCGATCTTCACTGGCCAATTCTTAAGCACCCCGAATGGCTTGACTCTCATACCATTTGCTAGTGTGACATTAAACCTAGCAGTCTCAACAAGTGGGTTTTCCCAAGTTTAAAGCACTGCGTGGCTAAGCACACTAACCCTAGCTCCTGTGTCTACGATTCCCTTTCTCATTGTGTCACCTAGGGCTACAACCGGTAAGACCGCATGCATCTCGGAACCTTCCTACAAGGGATTGACGTGTAAGGATTTAGGCATAGAGTGCAACATCAAACTCAGTATTTGCGTCTTTGCATCATGGTCATGAGGGTCTGTCGTGACTTGCTCCCATGACCCTTCAACCCACTGCCTAAGCAGATCTCCCAGGCTAAGTATTACAGCGGTAGTCACCAACGTGGTCAGGAGATCGTTGGATGCTCGTCTTTCTCCTAACCTGGATTGTCCTGGCCAATGGCCGTGTGACTGATTTGCGGCCCTGTAGCATCAAGGCTTGTCCTTAGCGGCACTGCTTGTGGTATAGTTGCTTCTCCTGACCTTGGTTAAGGAGGTGAGTTTGGCGTGCTTATGCTAGAGAGATCATCGATCTTGTCCTCTATGATGGGCTCATCATATCTTAGATGCTCTTGAGCCTCCTTCACCCATTCCTTCACTTTTTCCATGGACTCTAACTGTCGCTTCGGATGTGGGTATTCCCCTACCCTAGCACTTCCCTTCTCGACCATCTTAGGGACTGAAGTCTCTGCCTCTGCGTCAGAGATCTTCTTTCCAGCAGATAGAGTTGTAGCACTCCCCGTTTTTAGTGCGATTTTAGCTTTCGACCTCTTCTTCTTCCGCTTGCGACTTTTCTTCCCTATCGAAGCTACGTCAAGGTTGCTAGGTCCTGGCAGTGATATGCCGGCCCGGTTTGTCTAGGCACGGGTCATGATCCGCAATGGGATAGGTGTAGCCTTCCCATTGAGGTTCTCGACACTAAACAGCCCCAATGGGACAGATGGTACATTGGCTGAGCTAGAAGACGGCTTTCGCTTTGGGCAATCGATGAAGAGATGAGTGATTCTGCACTCAGCACACCTTTGGTCAGCCTTGTCTCTATTTTGTTGCTCCCTTTTAGGGCAACGTGATGAGACATGACCTGGGTGACCACAAGTCCAACAGGTGATTGGATCCTGCGTCTACCCTCCTAGGCCTCTACCTCGTCCTCTTCCTAATGCCATCATCAGCACGGGGCGATAATCCATGAGGACAGCGTTGCCCTTGTTATCATGCGAGACGTAAGGGCATATGTAAGTTTCTTCCTCATTTGGTTCTTCCACGTAGTGGACTGGAGCATCGCTCGGTGAATGGGTCATGTAAGGACAAGGTAGTTTGGGTATGCCAGTAGGGTTTATGTCCATCCTAAGAACAGTTGGCTTAATGTCGTTAGGCGTAGGAAGGGCCAATGGGGCTCCCCTTCCGAAGAATGGCTGCAGCCTGTTCGCTAGGTAAGGCTGGCAGTAGGGTTGCGAGTACGGAAGCCTTCTTGGTAATCTACAATGCGCGACATCATGAGCAAACCTACCGCAGTTAGCACCAGGTCTTGACCTAGGGTCTTGACACTTGGCTGGAAAGTGGTTTTCGCCACAGTATACGCATTGGACGTGTGGGCGCATTGGTCGTCTCAACATGTCTTGCAACTTGGCTAACTCCATCTTTACATCAGCCAAGTCTTGCTTCGTCTCGGTGGCCTCCCCCTTATCTTGGGATGATGGGACTGATCGCTCACTAGAGGCTGACACTCTCTCTAAGCTTCGCGAGTTGGTCTCTTCTAGGTTCGAGCTCCTGGAGCTCCGCTCTTTCAGATGGCTTCCTCAAACACTCTAGCTAGCGCGTCTCGTAGCTCAAATTGCCTGCCAAAGCCTTATATAACTCCTCGTCTCGAATTCCGCTGATGAATACAGTCGAAACTGCTCTTTCAGTTGGTCACTCGCCCATAGGGATTCTCTTGAAGAGACTCCTCATGTGGGTTACGTAGTCGCGAATATCCTCCGTCTCTTTCTACTTGATGTTCATCAAGCATACTAGCAGATTATCGAAGTATCCAGGCTTAGCAAATCTCTTAATGAAGAGATCCTTGAGGCCACTGAAGTTGGCTCGTTTTGCAGCATCTAGGCTTGTATACCAAGTCCTTCCCTTGTTAGTTAAGCAGAGCTCAAATGCTTGAGAGCATTGAGTCAGGTCGTTGAGGCCATTGGCTTCGTAGACTTGCTCAAACTGCTCTACAAAGCTGTATGGATCATCATGGGGTTGGTATTTGTCGAGTTTCTTGGCAACAATAGGGATTTTAGACTGGCTCTTTGATCCTTGGTTCGCTCCTAGTCCTGCGAGCAGCGATATCGCTAGTGCCGCGACACTTTGCTCTGCTGCCGTGTTATCTAGTAGTCGCTTCATGAGAAGCTCGCTCAACGTCAAGTCTCCTTCTAGGGATCTCTCGTGATCTGTTCGGTTTCTACCTGCTAAGTTTAGCTCTTGTTGTACCTCATGCAGTTCCGTGCTTTGCCTTTGGCTCCTAGCCTGCAGGTCCCTATTGTATTCGACTATGCTTTGCAAAGCCTTGTGGGCTAGTTTTCTCTCTTTCTCTAGGTTTGCGATGATAGCGTCTGTTGTCTTGCTACGGTGCTCGTACCGGGTGTGTGCATCGTAGCTGCTGATGGGCTACTGAATAGCCTCCAAGAAGACGTTCAAGTCGAGTTTCTCATTAGACCTATGGTCTGAGCCTACTGCCATAGTCGTGTTGTCGTGCTCCACCAAGCTGTCGATCAGGTTGAGTAGATTTGTCAAATTCACGTCGTTGACGCCACCTACTTGGTCCTACTTTGCGCGTTGATGGTTTATCTACGTCTTGGGTCCTTTCCTACTGGTGGGTTTCTTGAGTGATTTATTTGAGTGGGTTTCTTCAGTTATTGAATACAAACCTCAATTTATGGTCACTCAGTGTGCGTGTCGCTTCTCTGCACTTGTGCTCAATTAGGCTTTCAATTTCCTTAAGTGCATTTGAGTGTGGAAATTCAAGGTGAGTGCAGCAAACGATCTTGAAGTGTCTTACGCACTCTCGCTTTGTTTCGGGCCTGATAGACTTGTTGGTCAATTTTCTCGCCGCCTTGACAGGGTTCAGGTTTTTTCTAATATGTTGCCTCGTTTGTTTTTGGCCAATCAGGTTTTAACTGCTCAGCGCTTTGCGTCTAGGTCTATGGGTCTTGTTGCTGCCTACTTCAAGCTGCTAAGCGGATGCTCCCTATGATTTTTTCTATTCCGTGTGCCAGAATTAAGCTCTAAGCGTCAGAAGGACTTTTGACAGTTTACGCTACTAAGCTCTAGCCGGGTCATGTCAAATTTTTAAGAATTTGATAAAAATTGACACTCCGCCCAAATGGTCCGAATTGCACAATCCGAGTGGGTCACTCGGACGGGCCGATGTACATTGTCCGAGGGCCGAATTTGTGACTCGGATAGGGTAGACTCGGACAGGCCGAGGCGCAGACTCAAACAAAGTCGCTCGGATAGGTTGGCTCGGATGGGCCGAATGGTCAATTTGGACGAGGTCACTGAGACGGGCCGAGGCACTTGGGCCGAGGGCTGAATATGACACGTGGCCGAGGACTGAATCCTATGGCTCGGTCGGTTTAGCTCGGACGGTTTGGCTCGGACGAGGGCCGAGGGCCAAATTAGTCGATGGTTCGAATGGTTGACTTAGACGGGCCGAGTAGATTTAGGCCTAGGGCCAATTAGGGTTTCAGGCCCAATGGGCCGAACGAAAGAGACCCAAGGGCCGATTTTGGAACTTGGCCCAGAAGCGACTGCTCGCACGGGCCGAGAGGTCGATTTTGCTCGATTCTTGCAATTTAATCAATCATAGCAAGCATAAACCTCTAGATCCTATCTAGGGGCATAGGGAAAGGGATTCATATACCTGAATAGAGAAGTAGGCTCGTCGCCCCAACCACCAACATGTCTTAAACCCTCCTAGGAGCAGAAATCATTCTTCACACTAGCCTTAGATCTAGCGGAAGACACGGGAGATGATGTGGTTGATTGCATTAGACGGCTAGATGCCACTTTCAAAGAGCTAGCTCGCAGCTATGACCGCTTGGACTTAGGCTTGTTGCCCGAGCCTTTTGCAAACCGAAGTTCGTATGATGCCTTGTTCTTGGGATATGTTTGAACTTGCCTTTATAAAAGCAGCTAACTCCGATGTTGAATTGCTCAACAACGAGATCTCTAAAGAGCAAGTCCTCGAAGAGTGCCTCATCATGTCATATGATCAACGAATCACTTTTTCCATCACCGATCAAAAAATTGAAGAATTATCCAAACTTGCTGAGATTGAATCCCCATTCTTGAGGCACTGGTACACTCTTAGGTTGCAATGGGAAGTAGAAGGGTTCCAAGTCATGAGCAACGCTGAGCAGCGCCACGCAATCAAAACAACGGAGTATGACCCCACTTATGTCGCGCCAAACTCGTAGAGTTTTAACCACTCTTTGTGGCTGACCCCTGGAAGAGCACATCAAGGGACATCCTTACCTCGATCGCCTACTAACTGAGGAAGAGCTATATATTGCTAGCCACGCCACCTTCGGTGACTTTCTGATAGATGTTTTCACTTACATTACACATGTGGACACTCGACCTTTTGATCTAGATCGCGAAGCTAAGTTAGAGTACAACCCCAATTTCTACACTTAGTTGCTACACCGGTAACTCCTAGACCCATTGCAGGCTGTCCTCGACCTCCAAAACCTTCAATCCTAGAAAGGATTCTTCTCGAGTTGGGAGAGGAGGGGGTGAGGTGAATCAAATTAAAACCAAGTAAGATCAAGAAAAACTCATAAACACGTAAACAATGAGCGAGGTAGGAAAATTGAAAGAGAACTTTGAAATAAAAGGCAAAAAGTTAAAGTCGAAACGGAAGATTCTACATTGGATGGGATTTTAATGCTTTCATTCAATAAATATATAGTCTTTCTTTTTAACTATGAATTTTCTTGCAAATTGTTAATTTGGAAGCACTAATGGAAACTTGGGATTATGAGAGGAACAAAAGATGTTGCAGCAAGACCGTGCCCACCGACTTCCGTTCACGGAGGAGGAAAGAGCGCAATACCATATCACTCTTGAAAGCCGTGCCTACAACCAGCTCACGTTCCGAACCATTCACAATGTAGAGGGTGTGGTGGCCAAGGAGGAAGCGGCCAAGAGAGTCATGAAGCAATGCAACCTCACCAAGTACCTCGAGAAATTTATGCAATAATCTGACTATACGAAATGTATGGAGTTTCTCAGTACATACGACCCTGACAATGAGTGCGGCACCGTCACGGTAGGAAGGGGAGAAAATGCTAAACATGTACAGGTTTACTTAAACCTTGCCTTGGTGGAGAAGATGTTGGGACTCGAGTAAAAGATAGAGAAGAAACAGAAGAGGGATGTGTATGCCATGCTGAGAATAAAAAAGGAGGATGTGCTAACTAATGACCGCATCAGCATCCAATACATTCTTGATTCGGAAGACAAACTGCAAGCAAAGCTAGTATACGAGCTCTTCTCCAGCCAACGCTACAACGCCTTAATGCATCCAATCAGCATGCATGTGCTGGAGAATGTAGCAGCTCATACCTTGCATGAAGTCAACTGGAACGGATATGTACGCAAAACCATCAACCAGGTGACTAAAGCACTAATCTTAGGAAGTACACCATCAGGAGGAGAGTCCCCAGCTTCCAAGGCCACAAAAAGAAAGAAGGCCTCGTCCAAGGCCTCGTTTATTGCCTATGGAAGCATTTTGACTGCGCTCATCCACCAAGAGGAAATGAAGGAGACACAAGATGTAGAAGAAGGGGAAGGAGAAATGCCTAACAGGTCACCCCCTTAACAAGACTAGGAGAGGTCCAACGACAGGACCGAGTCTCATAAAGAAGGGCCGAAACAAGTACAATTGGGCAAAAACCAGGGCAAGAAACCCAAGAAAAAGACGGCACAAAAGAAAAAAAAGCTGGATGAATGCCGCAAAAAGGAAAAAGAGGATTTGGAAAAGGAAAAAAGAGAATCTCTCAAGGAGTCTAAGGAGAGGGAGAAGAAGAAGAAACAAGAAGAAGAAAAAGCAAAGGAAGAAGTCAATAATGCTAAAAAGGTATCAAAATAGGAGACGGAGAAGAGAAAAAGGAAAGAACACGAAGAAAAAGAGGAACTAGAGCAAGAGTACAGGAAAACTGAAGAAGAAAGGCAAAGAATAGCTGCTGAGGAAGAAGAGGAACTAAGAAGGAAGGAGGAGGACTTGGCTGAAGCCACACAATGGTCCATTGAGCAATAGAGCAAGGCCGATGATCTGGGAGCGTGGAGCCCGCTGAGGGAAGAAGGGCCTAGTTCCAGCATGCAAGTACCAGAAGTCACGCAGCCCGCTGTGCAACCTGGCAAAGGCAAGGCCCTTCTCCATCCTATCCCCACCCTCATGGTTCCCCGCACCAAACCAACCACCCTCACCCCTAGCATTTCCACCAGCGTAGAGGTCTCCAACTCTATGGCATTGATGCAATATTTTATCAATAAAGAAATGGCCCAAGGAAAGAAAAAGAAGACCACGGCCATGGGGCAAAAGAGACCAACCGCAGATGCTGAGTCGAGACAGGACCAGAAGCGTCAGAGAGTGGAAACCTCGACCACCCCAATCCACACAACAGTGACACCACCAGCCAATTACGAGTACGTTGCTGAGTTACTATCCCAATTGGAGAAGGCTAAGGAGGAAAAGAAGATGGTTGTGGGCTGAGTTGGTGGAGGAAAAAGAGTCAGTAGCCACTTTCTAGTTTGAAAAAATCCGCACAATAGCCATGCAGCAACGACGGATCTTTGACCTCAAATGGGAATTAAAGGCCAAGGAGGACATGGAGGAGAGCTACAAGCAGTGGCTCAAGGATGAGAATTAAGAATTGGTGCAGATGCAGAGAGAGTATAAGCTCCTCTTGATGCAATATGGAGAATTGGAGGTGAAAGCTGTCAACATCGAGTAAATGATGGAGGAATTGAATGCCAAAGAAGAGAGAAAGCAGGAGAGGGAGCAAGTGAGAGTGGAATTTTGATGCCGAGAAGTGCTAAAAAATAGCTAAAAATTACAAATATCAAGGGAAAAATATTCAACGTCGAAGGTGGCGGCTCGATCTAGGACAATTTTAAGCGGCAAAGTGCTTTAAAGGCGTCCAAGCAACACTTGTTGATTTTTCATAATTTTTCAGACTATCGTGCGGATTGTCAAGAGTTACCAGCCAATGGGGGATGCCGAGCCAGACGCCCAGGATTTTTCAGAGCTCAATTCGGAGTCCGGACGAGAAAATGGCCAAGAAACCGGTCAAGATGCAAAGGAGTGGACAAAATTCGGCCAAAATGGGCAAGTGACCCTTGGGAGCTCAACTTTTAATGTGGCATGAAACTTTCATGCAAATGAGATGAGCAAGAATCGTGGAGGAGATGGCGCCATCTGCGCTCGAAAAATGCGCTCCATGGCTTCATGATCAATCTCCAGCCTCAATGCAACCCCCCCAATGATTATTGGCAGTGAATCCCCTCTGGATGCTGGTCTTATCGCCGCCCTTCGCCCGTCAAATCGTGGTCTCTATGAAGATCTCTAATTTCAGTCTTTCTCTCTCCTCCCTCTCTCTCCTCTAAGGGCAGATTCATGTGGTGAAGAAGAAGAAGAAGAATGGATGACGGATGCTTGTCCAATGAAGACCAGATTGCTCCAGGGTTCAAAAGGAATGAAGATTGCTGATTGTGGACTGTCATGGGCATTAATGGCTGCTAGAAATCAGTCCCGAGACATGGCAAATAAAAATCCGCAACCCGCAAAGAACGGTAATTTTATTTTTACAAAGCAAATTGATGTTTTATGCAATTTGCTTCATGAATACTTGTTTTCATGGGATGATTATGCATCATAATGTTGTTTGCTATGAGTCTGATTAGTTTATGCTAAAAAAATCAGAAAATCATAAGTGTTGTGACTGAAATTAATGGTGTAAAACCCGTAAAACATGCGAAATATGGGAAAATTGGGTGTTTTTTGATATATAAATGGAAAATATAATAGGACACACCAACTAAGTTTGTGTTTTTGCTGCAAATGAACCTAAGGGCCACAGTCCACAACTCATTTTGTATTTTCAGTTATTTAATATTGCAAGAAATACAAGAAAAATTGGAAAATTTGGAAAAAATAAGAGAAAAATGGGTTTTGAGTATCGAAAATTAAGGAAAAATAAGAACCATGTTCATCTATGTATGGAGGGTCTGAAGTATGAGGTTTAGCCTTACTTCAGCCCTACCTTTATGTTTTAGTGAGTTTTTATGGCTTTTTATACAATAAAAACATGGAAATGAACCCTAAACCTACCAATAATGCACAACCTAAACGGGTGAGGGGGTAGAGTGTATAAAAGGTGTTTAAATGCTGAATGAAATGATGAAAAGCATGTCGGTTTTTATGCATACCATTTAGGTTGGTCGATAATTAAATATTAAGAACCTAGTAGCACGAGGGTTTCTCGGTGCTAGGTTCATGCAATGCCGTATACGAGCGATAGTCAAAATCATTGAAAGAATTATTTTTCACATATGCACAAATGTTGATTTTTTTAATTGTTTGAGCACGTGGGCATTCACTACTTGCATAAATCATAAAGAAACTTAAAGGTATCAGGAACTCCTGGATACATGGCAATTGCTTTCTAGAGGAACATGACCTGCGTTGAGTGAGTAAGGTTGTCCCAAGCTATAGGCTAGATGTGGGTCTAAGGGAAAAGTAAAGTGAGGTATGGTACATTCCTGGATACGATCAATTGGTACCTTGAGAGGACTATGTGCGAAATGTTATATATGTTTAGCGACACATCGAGGGGCCAATCCCCAAGATGTAGGAGAGTCGTAGTGAGATAGCGGGAGTCAGCCGTGGGAGGACCTCCTATGTTTGTACTTCGTGCTCTTTGGCAATGTGCTAGGGACTCCCTCTCAGGAGTATTAATTGGGTTAGAGTTGGACTATGAGACGTGATACAAACGCAAGATGTTTAGGAAGATGATGTATGTGTCATTAACGCTCCTGGCCGTGAGGCCGTGGGGTTGAGTGCATGATAGAGGTCCGGCTAGTGCATGAGCCAGTGCCGGCCCGTTTTAGATCCCATCAGTGGTGCATCTTTCGGGAGCCACTTATAAGTGGTGGTTTTCGGATTTAGGGTTTCTAGGGACCAAAAGGAAGTTGGTTTATGTCCTCTGACAAGGACCATCAAGCCAAAATCTAGAAATCAGAACGTGTTGAGAGGGCTAGACGGCGGTTAGAGATCGTAAGTCATTATTCTCCTCAAAGGAGTAGTCCAGTATGTATACGAAGGAGTGGTCTTAGTCACCTAACTGCTCCACCTATTCTAATAGGGGCAGGAGGAAGCATAAGATCTTCCTCTCCTCCACCAAGTTTACCCACTTCAAGTGGGGTTGTGAGTCCGTCACTTCAAGCTCCTATTGCTAATCCGATAGTCACCATGGCATAGCCTATTGCGATTCCTGCAGGGACGCTGAATTTACCAGCCTTAGGAGTTCCCTTGCCTATTTTTAATGGGTTAGCGGAAGAGGATGCAGAATTTCACATTTGTGAATTTCAAAGATTGATGTTCAATTATCGCATCTAAGATGAGGGACATCTCATGATGTTCTTCAATATGACTTTAAGGAAAAGGGATGTGGTATGGTATCACAACATAGAGTCTGGAACCATAACCACCATTGATCAATTCTATACAGCTTTCCGAGTGGAGTATGCCCCTGAAAGAGGTGGCCAATATTGGTTGCGGGTCTTGAATGTAACACGTCAAGATCCTCACGAGAATGTAAAAGCATATGCTAAGAAGTTGAAGGAAGTGTTCCGTAAGTTGCAAACTTACATTCCCATTCCACCAGCTATCCAATTGCAATATTTTTTGCATGGGTTGGACTTTAATATCCAAGTACAATTGAGTAGTGTGGCCTTAGCTGATATAGACACTGCTATTACGCGGGCAGAGGGAGTAGAAGCACGATTACAAATGGCCTACTTCTCTCGAATGAATGTTAATGGGGGTTTAGTACCTAGTGGCAATCCAGCATTGACGAATGGAAGTCTCGAATATACCTTTATTACCGGCTCCTCCTAGTGTGACTATGCCCATGGCAAGTCAGTTGGCTCCACCAAATGTGGGAGGCCAAGTTTCAAATTCGAATGTTGTTCCTGTGGGTCAACAGCCAATGCCAAATTAGATGGTTAGGCCAATGAAATGATGGGTCGACGATCGAGGCTACGAGTCGAGTGGATCTAATGTCCTTGGCGAAGTTAAGGACATGATTTATACTGATATGATTTCCGAGCAATATCGACAAATAGCCGTCAACGTTAATTTCTTGAAGAAGTAACAAAATTTGATAGAGAGTCGGTGCCCTGAAGAGGGTGGACCCTCTAGATTTAGTTGTAAATGGTGTGGTGGACAGGCACTTTCCCAGGAATTGTCCAAATGTGAAATGTGACATTTGTGGGAAGTCAGGCCATCTAGTTGCTACATGTTGGAGTAAGATTAGTTCTCTCCAACAAGGGAGTAAACAACCGGGCCCAGTGAATCATAGAGCGCAAGGAAATAACTTGCAGCAGAGTGATGTACCTAGGCAAATATTGCAGAGGGGAAAAACAAATATAGAAGAGTTGCCACAAGACAACGGGGTCAGCCTTATTGAGGCTGTACGAGTCTATGATGTTGAAACCTCTAACTTAAAAGCCGTGACAAGAGTCCAAAAGGCTAAAGAGGTTGACAATGATAATACAAAGTCGGTTGAGGGAAACCCTAAACAAGGGGATAAGGGGACGCAAGTCCAGAGTCCTAGCATAGAAGGGGGACCGCTAAAGCCGGTTGACAAGAAATACGACCCTCAGAAGGAGGATAAAGTGCCAAGAAAGAAGGCAAGAGCTAAGAAAGAAGCACCAAAACCGGTCCAAAGACCAAAAGAGAGGATGGTTTGGCGAGAAAAGGGAGCTTTGGCTACTTATCACGACTTTGATTTAGCGAGTTCTCTTTGCGAAGTCAAACCAGATGTGAATCTCTTGCAATTGATCAAATTATCTCCAGGAGTACGCAAGGAATTTAAGAAGATCTTGCGTATCGGGTATATTGTAGAACCTCTGGGCATAGCACGAGTAGGGGAAGATTGGTTTGACCATGCTGAGAAGAACTGCCCTAGGGTTCCAGCTTATGTAGATGGAATATTAGTGGAACATGCTATTATAGACACTGGATCCTCCGTCAATATCATGAGTTCAGAATTGATAGAGAGGCTGGGTCTAGGTATCCAAAAGGACAGCTCCACCCTTCTGAGAATGGCTGATGATAGTCTAAGACAACCAGAAGGTTGCGTTACTAAGGTCCATGTTATAGTTGCAAGTGTAGAATGTTTTTTGGACTTTAGGGTGATCAGATTTGCAGGACGTCCTAGATATCGAGTTTTGCTAGGGAGGCCTTGGATCTTACGAAGAGACTGTCAAGTCGATATTCCCGCCGGTCGAGTGGTTCTAGGTAGAGGTGCTAATCGAGTAATAGTCGATGCTTATCCTGAGTCTCCTCAAAGTGAGAGAGCTCCTTTATCTTCTACTGAATTAGAGACAGCAGACGATCCATCTGGTAGTGAGACATCATCCAGCGATGAATCTAAAGAGGGGTCCACTACAGAGAATATTTATCAGATAACTCTAAATGAGCCGATAGAGCCGCAAGATAGGATAAGAGACGCGGATGTGATTGAGTTAGACCTTGGCACGTCGAATGATTCGCGGCCAATTAAATTAGGTTCTATGCTCAGTTCAGTAGAAAGGGAGGACTATGTGTCCTTGATTCAAGAATTCCGTGATATCTTTGCTTGGAGTTATGATGAGCTGAGAGGTATTCCTCCTAGCCGGGCTATTCATACTATTCCTGTAAAAGAAGGCAGTCGTCCTGTGCGTCAGAAGGTAAGGCGTATGCCTTTTGAATTGAGGGACGGGCTGTTTGAAGAGTTACAGAAGTTAAGGAAAGCTGGTTTGATCTTCCTTGTACAACACACAGAATGGTGTTCACCTATTGTTATCAGGAAGAAGAAGAATAACTAGATTCGATTATGTGTAGATTTTAGAGAGTTGAATAAGCAGACAGTTAAAGATTACTACCCGTTGCCATTTATTGACAAGATTTTGGATCAATTAGCGGGTAGGGAGATATATTCATTCATGGATTGCTTTGCAAGATATAATCAGATGGCAATTACAGAGGAAGACAAGTTGAAAACAACTTTTATTACTGTCTTTGGTACTTTTGCGTACCATGTGATGGCCTTTGGTTTATGTAATGCACCTGGATCGTGGCAACGAACAGCAGACAAGACCTTTGATGACATCTCCCCAGATGAGTTGAAAGTATTTATTGATGACCTGGGGGCAGCCACTGTAAGGGAAAGGATGTTGATTATTTTGAGAAAGTGCTTTGAGCGCTGCAGACAATTTTGTATCGCTCTTAACCCACGGAAGTGTGTTTTTGGAGTACCTTATGGGCTATTGCTAGGCCATGTGGTCAGTTCAGTAGGGATAGCAACTGACCTTGAAAAGATCAAGGTCATGGTCGCTATGAGTCCGCCACGTACTCCAAAAGATGTACACAGCTTTTTGTTCATCAGTAGGGTATTATCGGAGGTTTATCAATGCCCTGGCAGAAAGAACCTTGCCACTAACGAATTTATTATCCTATAACTGTCTATTTGCATGGAGTGATGCTTGCAAAATATCATTTGAGGATGTGAAGCAGGAGCTCACTAAAGCACCCGTCTTAAAAGCACCTAGAAGAGGTGAGGTGTTCTATATATTTTCAGCAGCCACCATGCATAGTATCAATTGCTATTTAGCCCAAATCTGGGAGGAAAAGTGGTATCATCCGATAGCTTTTGCTAGTCGAAAATTGGGCATATCAGAGATTAACTATAGCTATATGAAGAAGTTGTGTCTTGCGATGGTCTTTGGGACTAAGAAATTTAGGCACTACATCCTCTATGAAAAGGTAGTATTCTATACGAAGGCGTAAGAACTTAGATTACTTATGAACAAGCTACAACCGCCCGATCGTTTGGTAAAGTGGTTAATCACTTTGCAAGAGTTCGATTATGAGATCAAGAGTAAGCCACCGAGGCTACAGGGTATTGTGGAATGCCTTGTGGATTTCGAGGAGCCGAAAGAGATTTTGGCTGAAGGAAGTGATATTGAGGAAATGTTTAAAATTGATACAGCTTCTTTTCCATCTTGGTATGCTACTATTACGCATTATTTATCAACAGGAGAGACGGGAGTTGGTTTGTCAAGGTCTGAAAAGAGGAAAATCAAACAATAGGCTTTGAAGTTTTCCTTGATCGCAGGGACACTCTTATCGGCAGGGTGTTGATGATATCTACCGCCGATGTGTGATGCCTGATGAGGTTCCTTTTATCTTAGAAGAGTGCCATGACTCTACATGTGGAGGGCACTTTGCAGGGTGGTTGACGATGCAGAAAGCTTTACGAGCTGGGTATTGGTGGCCGTCTATCTTCCAAGATTCTTTTGAGTATGTTAAGAAATGTGATACATGTCAAAGACATGACAGCCGCGAAAATAGGAAACGCCCACTTACGCCTATCATGGCTATCCTTTCGTTTGAGAAGTGGGGCATTGATTTTGTGGGTCCTATTACCCCGTCGTCTACTACCCAAAAGAGGTATATTATAGTAGGCACTGATTATTTCACAAAATGATCAGAAGCGCGGGCGACGAGGCAGGACAACGCAAAAGAGACTGCAAGTTTCTTGTTAGAGCAGATTATCTGCTGTTTCGGTCCACCGAAAGAACTAGTGTCGGACCGTGGAACCCATTTTCTGAATAAGGTGATCAAAAGCTTGACTGAAGCTTGTCTCAAGGCTCCTAGAATGCTTTCCATACCTCCTTGCTATCCTATCCCAAGAATAGTCGGTAAAACTCATGCTCCAATTTGGATAGAAATGACATCTTCTTTCTCCGCACTAGGCGGCAAAAGATGGAGTGTGTCTAGTTTCCTTGCACTCCTCGTCATACCAGCTATTCTATGGGACATTCTTTCTGGGGAGGTGGTATGGGTTCGTATGTGGGGAAAATACATAGCAGTTGAGGTGTGAAGTGCTCCTACAAGCTCTGTTGTAAAATCCTCTAGGGGTATGCGGGGTTTCATCTCCTACAAGATCCAATAGAGATGATCGAAGTAAGCACTCCTTGTCAATGTGGTGAAGTGGTATTTGTGGATCTTGGGTGGCTGCTTACTGGAGAGATCACATCATGTGTGAAGGTGGGGCCTAAAGGAGAAGGGTGCTGACGCCAGGCAGATGATGGTGACGCCAAGTGGAAGATGCTCCAAACGCAAGGCTTGATGCTGGAACGGGGCGCTTGAAGTAGAAGAGGAAGGGTGAAGGCAGCCACGAGCCACGAACTGCAATGTCCTCTTGAAGTAGAAGAGGAAGGGTGAAGACAACCACGGGCCATGAACCACAATGTCCTCCTGAAGGGGTGTGAGGGTAGTGGAAGGGGCTGGTGAGAGAAGGGAAGTGGTGGTGGTAACTGAAGAAGATATTTAAGAATGACTAAAGAGAGTGGTGGTAGGAGTATAAAGAATGATTGGAAGCTTGTTGCATCAGAGTTAGCTCTGATACCATATTGAAATATTAGTGGAAGCATAAGAGTGTGCACAAGAGGGAGAGAGAGAGCTCAAGTACACGAAGACGATTTTTCTTAGTGAGTTGTTCACGTGTACAACTAGTACACTCTCCTCTATTGCGAGAGCGACCTTTAGGCAGTTTATATAGCTTCTAAAGAAGTTAGGGTTAGGGTTTCCCCATGCTCCCTCTACCCTCTAGTTCATTTACACCCAACTATCCTTATCGACCCTTGTATATGTTGAGAAATATGCAATCACACCCATGTGATAGCCTCTTTTGGCCAAAATGTGGATACCAGGCCTTTTTGGGGCTATGAATGTGAAACCCTAAATAAAGTGTGTAAAGTGAAGAAGTGGTTTCTCAACAGTACGGAGTTGTCCAATGGCACATTGAACACCATGGGACAGGTGTGCATCCATGTATCTCAGGCGAACAACAAAGCCGTGTGGGGATATGTGTAGAAGATGCTTACAGTAGAAAGCCATCTTCGTCCCTAGGTCCTTATTAGGTGTCACCCATGTTTTAGCTGTGTATCTAAATAATGGCCATCCTGATGATGTGGTTCAGCTCCTCTTGGTTGAGCTCCAAGTGGGGGTAATCCAAGCTGCACTATAGTGGTGGGAGGTGATCCATGTCTAATACATGTAACTATAGGCATGCCTTTGTTCGAGTATACCATCACTTAGTATCCCCCTGTAATGCGAGCTGTCTAGATGACTCCAGTGTGAGTTGGGAGTATCTCTATCTTAGCAACGTCCAGAGCCTATGCAAGAAGGTTATGTGTAGAAGAGGGCCTCTGCCACCATGGGTAGTGCTCCCATCTCAGCTCTAATAATCTCATGTGGTATAGAGGGCTTACTCCGAATCATTTGTGATATCATCAGTACTAGGGGTCTCTTCATCTGCTCCCACCGCTCATATATCTCCTCCTTGGGTAGTGGTTGATCCTGTGTGGCTCTCCTCGTGGCTCAATACCCGTATGGCAGCCCCATATAGAAGTGCTAGTGTGACCAAGTTGTCGAAGTACCGGAGCTTCATCCAAGGCTCCTAAAACTGTATGCGTACACATTGGCTCTCCATTGACCCTAGAGCCGCATAGCCTCGTGTCAATCTATCCTCTGTTGCTCTCCTCAAAGTGAATCTCGGTCGTGAAAATGTAATCCTCTGGACCACCTCCACTATCTCCTCGCCATCTATGAAATGAGGTACTGATCAACAAATCCATTGCGAGGAAATGTTAAACACCATAACCTTGGTTTTCCCAAGGTTCACTATGAGGTCCCTCTCTTGATAGAAGGCTTGTAATGCATCTAGGTGGCGCTGCAGTCCATCAGGTGTGCTGGAGATGAGGGCTATGTCATCGGCATACAGTAATATGGGTATCAATGCCTTCCCTACGCCAACTCCCTCCCCTTCAAGCCCATCAATGTAGTTTGGTATCTCATCAATATAATGACCGAATAGAGTAGGTGAGAGTAGGCATCCTTGTTTCACCCCAATGGCATAGTTGCTTCCGTACATTGTATGATCGTATCGTATGATTCATACTGTACCATACGGTACATATCCGTACGATTTCGTGTGCTCAAACTGGGCGTTCTGGCCACCGCATGCAGCACGTTTCTACATGTTCCTACGTGTTCCCACCTGCAGGTTTTTGGGTCCATGTTGTCCTGCATGGCACTTTAGGGAGGCTAGAAAGTCTTGGATACTTCAGTCCACCCCCTTTTCCAACTATGCACTCCTCCCCCAGTCCCCCATTGGATTTTATCTAGCTGGCAGCCCTTTTTGATTGTTTGACCCCTCTTTGACTGTTTGACCCTTCTCTCATCTACAAAAGGTGCTCCTCTTCTCCATGCTTCCACACCAATTCAGGAAGCATTTGCCATTCTCATCTTGCTCTCTTGGATCTTGAATCTCGGTGGTGATTTGTGATTGGTGAGAGGCTCTCCTTTGTCCTGCACCCTATCACAGCTCAAGGCTCTCCCATCCCCTCTTCATCCCATCCCCTCGTGTGAGGGGAGGGGAGAGCCTCTCCCATCCCCTCTTCGTCACTCTTGCTCTTTCAACTTTACCCTAACCCTCTCGCTCTCTTTCAACTTTCAAGAGTCAAGACTCAAGCATCTCTCTCTCTCTCTCGCTCTCTCTCTCAGATAACTTCATGTGAGTCAAGAAGTAGTGCAAAGTTTGATGGTCTGACGGGCGAGCGTGTCTGACGGGCAAATGTGTCTGACGGGCGAGCGTGCTGGTCTGACGGGCGAGCGTGCATGACGGGATGCTGGTCTGACGGGCGAGCGTGTCTGACGGGCGAATGTGTCTGACGAGCGAGCATCTGACGGGCGAGTGTCTGACGGGCGTGCTGACGGGCGAATGCTGACGGGCGTTGACGAATGCTGACAGCGAGCGTCTGACGGGCGTCTGATGGGCGTGGACGAGCGTCTGACGGGCGGGACTGTCGTGAGTGCCGCCACCAGGGAGCTGCTCTGCAAGGTCACGTCTCTGCACAGGGAGACAGCCACTATTCTGCAGGACACGAATGTACTTAGAATGACATGAATGCTGGCTTGTCTGCTGTGTCCTGGGTGAATGTACTGTGGCAGCAGTGACGAATGCAGACACTCTCAGATTGCAGACACTCTCTCAGACTGACACAAATGCAGGCACTGTGAATGTACTGTGGCAGCAGTGACGAATGTAGACACTCTCTCAGATTGCAGACACTCTCTCAGACTGACATGAATGCAAACTGACATGAATGCAGACACTGTGAATGTATCGTGGCAGCAGTGACGTATGCATACACTCTCCCAGATTGCAGACACTCTCTTAGACTGATATGAATGCAGACGCTGTGAATACACTGAGATTGCAGATATACTCAGACTGATGTGAACCTTGCATGCTGTGTGGACTGGAAACCTACGGGATCTCAGACTAACGCACATTAACATTTCATGTTACAGTCATATCTTATGATGCAGTCACATTGACAGTCTATGATATACTGTCTCTAGTTCATGCTAGAGTGACAGTTTATGTCACTGGTTTACTACTCTACCCAGATTGTAAACAGTTTTATGCTATAGCGCATACTATAATTACGATGGAAGAAACTAACAATGAAGGAATCACAAAACCAGCCATGGAGACAATGTTTCATACACCGCCAAAGAACACGAGATACAAAACCTATGGGCGTAAAACCCGAGATTGGAATGTCTCTCCAGGGTCGAGTAGATATGGGAAGACATCCCGCAAAATTAATGAAACACTATATGAGGAGATGTTGACCATACTCCGTGCTGAAATACGTACCATGAGGAAGGAAATGGAAAAGGACATACAAGAGCAGGTTCGAGCTGAAATGATGGAAGAACTAAAAAAGGAGATGCAACAAACTTTGGATGCACGCATGGCGGAGAAAGACTCATTGATCTCTAATCTACAAGAAGAATTAGACGAATGCAAAAAGAAACTGGACACACAAAAGGAACCACAAACAACACCGGAACTACAAAAAGAAATGGATGTTTTGAAAAAGGACATGCACACCTATGCAAGTGTGGTGGAAGGCACCCAAAAGAAAATGGAGAATGTTGAGAATACCGTCAAAGAAAATGCAGAATGGATAGATGTGGCAAAAAAGAACAAAGGAATGCATGGCAACAAAGTGGAAGTCATGAATGCCACCTTGGAAGAAGAGGCAAAAAGGCGGGTACGCGCACTCCACGTAAGAGTGGTTGGACTAGACGAGAAAAACTCCCCAATTGAAGATGCTACAGCTCTTGCCACCAAAATTGGAGCTACAAATGTACCCATCGTTGGGGCTTGGCGAGTCGGGAAGGCTGACACAAAAACAAAAGTTCTCATCTTGAAGTTTGGAGACCTGGAAAAGAAGAGAGCCTTCCTCTCTAAGAGGATCGCTCTCAAAGGAGAAAAGATCTACCTAGATGAAGACCTCACCCCAGCCCAGTTAGCCCACAGGAGGGAAAATATGCCACGTGTTCTAGAGGCACGGAAAGCAGGTAAATGGGCTGTATACAGAGATGGAAGAGTCATCATCACAGAGAAAAGGACGGCATGACGGTGCGCGGCCTATGAGACCCTGAAGTTCACACTGTGGAATTGCAATGGCTCCCTTAAGACAGATGTAGGTTATTTTGAGGATACTTTCAAAGGTATAGACATTGCTATATATACTGAGACACATCAATGTAAAGACAGCCATTTACCCGATGTATATGGATATAGATGGGAAAGTGTATATCGCCCTCAGCCGAGACGGCCTGGAGGGACGAGGGGATCAGGAGGTGTGGCAATTCTATTTAGAGAAGAGCTCCGAGATACAGTCCAAGTGGTACATAGAGATGTGGAGGCAAGATACATGTGGATCAGGTTACGTACAAGCAGAACTCGCGACATGTATGTTGCCATATGCTATTTTCCCCCTGCATACTCTAAGTTTGCCCCTAAAGAGGCATCCCCGTTACACCACTATATGAGGACATAATGGGATACATGAGAATTGGGGATGTTCTACTAGTAGGAGACTTTAATGCACACACAGGAAACAACCAATCTGCTTTCTTTGACACTAGTGATGAGATGTTCAGAGATATTGCATTAGATGAAGTGGGATTAGTTAGATCAGCCCAAGATAGAGAGGTAACAGAATATGGAACACACCTACTGGCACTAGGAAGTGCACATGGTTTGGCCATCCTTAACGGGCTACCACAGTGGCCAAGATCTAATGGCTTCACATGTTGGAATAACAAGAAGGGGTCAAGCACAGTGGACTATTTGATTGGATCACCCAACTTGCTACCTGACATAAAAAGTTTTGAAATCTCGGACAGACCAATTGGATTAGTAGCAGACCATGCTATTCTAGCTTTCACAATGCAATATGGGCATATACATGAAGCACAGTCAAATATACCAAAATTACCACGCTATGATTTTGTGGAAGCGACCTCACACATATACAGCATTACTGTGCGAGATGCATTGAGGGAGCTAGACACACAGGCCTCTCTGGATGAGTTTACAGGACAGTTGGCCGAGATAATACACACTTCAGCAGCATACGCTTTCCCACACACTACACCGTCAGATAAACCTCCACGAGGTAATGCTCCACAGAATGGCTGGTATGATGATGAGTGCAGAGAGACACGAGCACGCTTTCAGCGAGAGCTGGCACTTGGTATATGCACCCATAAGCATGCTCGAACACTCTTCAGACGGTTGGTATGCAAAAAGAAGCAGGAATACCTGAGCAGACTAGAAACATAAATGTATTCCATGTTCTTGGGGCAGGACAGCAAGAGAGCGTGGAAAAAGATGCATGAGAGCCAGCCACCCCTACAGATTACTAGACCGGATGATTGGCATTGATATGCTTGCACACTCTATGATATCCCTGGCCAAGAGCCTATGCCACTCCCCTCAACCTCAAGACCAGCAAATTGCAGATTTTTCACAGAAAAAAAAGTGAGGAATGCCATATGGAAGCTGAAAAATGGAAGAGCCCAAGACCATGAGGGTTTAGTGGCTGAACACTTCACGCATGCCTGTGATATTCTGGCACCAACGCTGGCTCACATCTTTAATAGGGCAGTCTGTGAGGGATTTCCAACCTGTTGGTCAGACCATATTATTGTGCCGCTCTTTAAGAGTGGAGACCCCGCGCTACCTAGTAACTACCGAACTATCATGATTGGACACATGCTAGCCAAGATATATGGCTCTATCGTGGAACAAGCGTTGAGTGAATGGGCCGAGATGCATGGCCTGAGGTCAAAAGGCCAGGCTGGCTTCAGGAGGGGACATACAACTCTAGACCATATCTTTACGTTGAGGGCAATCATTGAAGAAGGCAAGGCATTCAAGAAAAAGATCTATTGTTGTTTTGTGGACTTTCGCAAGGCCTTTGACACAGTGCCACGTGCTAGACTCATGAAAAGAATGCAAAACATTGATGTGCCCGTAGAGATACAGTGGAGTATCTATGCCCTATATGAGACAGTGACAGGCAGAGTACGAACACCTGAGGGCATCTCAGATACAGTCAATAGCACCATTGGGGTGAAACAAGGCTGTCCACTTTCACCGACACTTTTTAGGCTGTATATAGATGAAATTTCAGAATATGTGGATAGGACAGGTGGGGCCGGAGCCAACCTAGCTGGAGTGCTGATACCATTACTGCTTTATGCCGATGATATTGTACTTATATCTGACTCACCTGAGGGACTAAATAGACACTTGGATGCATTATCAGCTTTTTGCAGAGATAGAGATCTTAAGGTGAACCTTGGGAAAACTAAAGTTATGGTATTTAACACTTCAGCTGCTTGGGTGACAAGAGCTG
Source organism: Lygodium microphyllum (assembly GCF_053477565.2). Taxonomy (NCBI): domain Eukaryota; kingdom Viridiplantae; phylum Streptophyta; class Polypodiopsida; order Schizaeales; family Lygodiaceae; genus Lygodium; species Lygodium microphyllum. The sequence continues at coordinate 1,851,146 of NC_141158.1, forward strand.
AGCACCAGTTTACTTTTGACGGAGAGCCAGTGGAGATGGTTAGGCAGTATGTTTATTTGGGGGTCACATTGAAGGGACCACAGTTCTCTTGGCGAGAGACATCAGAGGCTCGTTTGGCAAAAGCATATGCAGCCTTAGGGGCATTGGAGAGGCAATGTGCTCACATACAATTTCATGAGCCGCGCACCAAACTGTGGCTTTTTGACACCTTGGTTACACCCACACTCCTATATGGGGCAGCTATTTGGGGTCTGAGTCTGTTTCACACGAGGAGGCAGCCTTTGGGAGACCAGGATGGACCAGAGAAGGAATACTATGATGGATGGGAGCATATGGAAAGACCACTGGTCATGATGATCTCACGCATGATACGAGCAAAGAGCTCGACCCCACATGAGATTATCAGAGCTGAGTTGGGGGCATCACCCATGGTGGCTGAGGCCTTGGTTCAGGCAGTGACTTTCATACATAGACTATGGGAGCTCCCCCAAGATAGATACCCACGGCTAGCCCTGGCCTCTTCTAGACAACTAGCAGCAGACAGTGACAGACACTGTTGGTATGCTCAGATGAGCACATGGATGCGTCTACATGGTCTGCAGATTGACAGACTACCCCCCTTTGACTATAGCCTGGATTGCCCTACACTTGACCTAAGCCGATCAGAGCTAAACCATGTGATCAGAGCAGACATACTGAAGTTAGATACGGAGAAGACCTGGATCCGACCCCCCTCGCCCCATGGCACGAGGATGGCACACTACCAGACCCACTTCCTCCAGGTATCTGAGGATGGTTTCATCACCCGACCCAATTACATGGACACACAGCTGCCTCATGGACTACGCACAGCTATTGGTCAGATCCGCACCTCATCCCACCACCTGAGGATTGAGACAGGCAGATGGGAGGATATACAGACAGAAGAACGCATATGCCCACTATGCGACAGAGAGCCAGAGATAGTGGAACACTACATCTGCCGATGCACTGTATATGACGACATACGAGGTAGATACCACTGTCTGTTTCGAGAGGGTTTTGGACCCCTGAGACGGATCATGCAGTATGAGGATTAGAGATGCTTGGGATTTTTCCTCTTGGAGCTCCAGAGGCGCAGAGCAACAATTCTACGGAGTAGGAGGCCCCCACAGCTCGGCTCACATAGACAGAGAGCAGTCACTGACTTTTTCATGGATACACGACAGAGTATGGCAGATACCACTACTACTGCCACACAGCCTACAGGAATTCATCATCATTGGACCTCATCTTCTGTAGGTGTCCCTTTGGATAGAGCAGTGGCACTTAGCCGGTCTAGGCGCCCACGTCCACCTGGACGAAGGCCTAGACATCCACACCACAGACAAATTAAAGCCATCATTGAGCGCCACAGGAGACAGATGCCAAGACGCCTTAGCTATGCAGAGATACACTTCCTTAGAGAACAGACATATCATTGATGGAGAGTTTTCCTTTCTCTACTCTCACTTTCAGATCACTGACATGTTTCCCTTTTATGGGACACTATTTCATTTCATTTCATTTCCTTTTCAGTCTCATAGGCATGTTTTTCATCTTTCTTCTCGTTCTAGATGAGAAACACACCATCATCATTGTATGTACTGTTTTGGTCTCATAGGCCACATTGGCCTTTTAGAGACGTTAATACTCTCTCTCTCTCTCTCTCTCTCTCTCTCTCTCTCTCTCTCTCTCTCTCTCATTCTCGATCCTTTCCATCCAACATCGGTAGCATGACTCTTGAGAAGCACGAGGCCTTCAATTTGCATTCCATCTATGTGGAGAGGGGCACAAAGAAGTCCAACTCCCACCATTGGACATTGTTATTGCCCTATCTTTTTTTTTTTGCAAATAAAGTGTGGCTAATTATATTACTTCAGAAAAAAACCTAAATACAAAGAAGTGTTCATGCTCAATAGACCAAGTTGGAGCTGGTGAAAGTCATAGATACATCATATATACAAGCCGCTCAAGGCGGTCTGGGGGGGATAGGGGCAAGAAGCCATGGAGGGGGGATATATCACCATCTCGGGCTGCCTGCTTGCATCATGAAGAACAGGTCCTGGCCGCCCCAAGTGCGCATGAAATGACCTCGGAGCTCCTCATGAGCCCTAGACTTGCCCTGCACCTGATCCCATCAGCCTCAAAGGGAGTGGATGATGGAGGTCCAAAGCTCCGCTAAGGTCGCTTGTACTGAAAGTCTCTCTCCACCAAAAGCCACCTGACACCGCGCCTTCCAGATATGCCAACTAATAAGACTCCCTATGATTTCCCATATCTTAGAGCGGTCTGCTGTGGGCTCCAGTACTTGGCGGATGGGTAGAACCTCTAAACCCACCACTACGCACCACCCTGGCTCGATCATGAATATCGTGTCCTATATCCTGGCCTCATACAGAAGGTGACGGCCCTGGCTGACCGGCTACCAGCAGAAAGCACCCCAAGAGATACATCCAAGGCTGGGTGCTATGCGATGTAAGATGTGGCATACTCCTCTCCACACGAGTTGTGCCGCCTCACACGACCAAAGGCAGTGCTTTGGGTTTTCCATCGACTGCTGTGTGCAGCACTTACAAACTCCCTCCTTCTGCATCTGGGCAAGCCAGCTTCCCACCGCCAAGCCTTCATATGCCACCAGCCATAAAAAGTATGATACCCTCCTCGGCCTCCAGCTGTCCCATAGGCGGCACCAGAAGGTCCGTATGAACGGCTCCGTGATGTTGTGCTCCACCCAATGCTTGCTACGTGACGGCGCCCAATCCATGTTCTCCTACATCAGTACGTGTTTGCCAATCTTGGCGGTGTACTCCAGGAACCTCGGTGACTTCTTGGCGACCACAGTGGCCGGCCAAAGCCACTCTCTCGGATCCCACTCCAGCTCCTCAAGTGGCCTTCCTTCCCAGATCCAGAGGCGCCACTCCTCGAGCTCCTGCCAAAACACCAAAGGGTACAGCTGTCATGTCTTCCCCTGAAGGCCAACCACCTAGATCCTCTTCCATGAAAGGACAGATATCCCCTCATCCTGCTGCCCTCTGTTAAGAGCCAGACGCACCTCCTCTTGCACAGTGAAAAAGGTCCCAGGTGGAGCGCCATGCACTCTTCCTGCCACCTGTAGGGGGATGCCTATTGGTGAAAACCTAGCGGCCCATACCTCCCCAGGTTCTATCGGCTCTCGGGTTGGGGGGAGCAAGCCACTCTTGAGGTATCGTTGTGTCTATCTCCCTTCTCCTTAGCTCCACTCCTGGCTGGCAGCCTGATGCTTGCTTCAGCACCTCCTCGTCTGCTATCTTGTACACTTCCTGCCATGTCCTGATAGCACAAGCCGGGCCAGCCTCCCAACCAGCCCACTGGATGTGGGGGCGTTGGCCAATCTGTGCCCCTTCCTGGTCCTCGACCTGGGGTTTCCAAATCACCGGTTGACGGTCTATCTCCTCCTGGCAACCTGGGGGGCTCTGGATAAGGGCCTTACGGAGACCCTGCTACACACGGAGCAATCTGCGTAGGAAGGGTGATCTGGGCCGACGTGAAGATCCGTCTCAGGGATGGCCTCCACTCACCGCTAAGCCTCGGTCTACAGTCCTGAAGACCCTCTTGCAATAGGACCTTCCAGGTCTGCCCTCCCGGTGTGAGGCCGCGGACAACTTGCTTGCCCAGGTGGGCCATACTCTGATACTCTGGGTCTATGATCCCAAGCCCTCCCTCTAACCGATGTCGTATAGTGGTCGCCCACGCCACCTTGGCCCTAGAATCCCTGGAGCCGTCTGACCGGACCAAAGGAAATTCCGCACTAGGCGGCAAAGCTGCATTACGCAGGAGGAGAAGAAGCACCAACACGAGGCGATGTGCTAGGCCATCGCTAGGAGGACCTAGTTAATTACCAGGGCTCGGCTGGCTAGTGAGAGGCAAGGCGTGCTCCAGTAGGTCAGCTTCCTCCGAATAGAATCGAGGACTAGAAGAAATTGTTGGGCGGGAGTGATCTTGAGTCCCACCTGGAACCCTAGGTACCGGACAGTCTGTCCTCTGCTCACCCATCTAAATCCCAAGTGGACATCCCACTTCATGCTAGAGTTCGGGTCTGTGAGGAAACCAACCGACTTTCGCCATTTGATTTTCGCTCCTGCTGCAAAACAGAACACCTCAAGAGCCAACCTTACTCTCTCCAGCATCAACTCGTCGTCCTCTATGTAGAGCGTTGTATCATCTGCATACTCTGAGTCTAACAACTCGGTCTCCTCTCTTATTGGAAGTCGGAGGCCACGTAAACCACTCACATGTGACCTAAGGAAGTGAGACATCGCTTCTGGAAAGAGAAGGAACAGGTACAGGGCCAGGGGGCAGCCTTGTTGGACCGATCTCTCCAGCCGAAACTCCTCCCCTCGCCTCCCTCCTATGAGAACCCTGCTGGTGGCCAATCTGTAAAGTGCGGAGACCCCAGAAATCCAAGCCTGGGGGAAACCCAACCTCACCATGGTGCCCTCTAGGAAATCCCAGTCCACCCTGTCATAGGCTTTCTCAAATTCCAAGAGTAGTACGGCCAGTCTCTGCCCACTGTACTGGGCCCACTCTATCGCCTCAAAGAAGGTGAATACATTGTCCAGGGTGCTCCTATCCTGGACAAAGCCTGTTTGTGTGTCATGGATGATGTCTAGAAGCAAGGGGCATAGTCGCCTACCAATCATCTTTGCCAGTGCCTTATAGGCCACTGACAGTAAGGTGATCGGTCTCCACTGGGAAAGCTCCAACCGGTCTCCCCTTTTGGGAATAAGACTGATAAGGCGTGCTGATAGACTCCCTGGCATCTGTCCTGAAGTGAAAATCTCTGGAAAGGCCAATAGTAGGGGGTCTTTCACCACTTCCGAGAAGATAGTGAAGAAAGCCTTAGAGAGGCCATCCTCTCCCGGGCATTTCTGCCTGTCCTGTGTATGGAAAGCCTCCTCTAGTTCCTTCTTTGTGAAGGGGGCAACGTCCCATCTCCTCTGTGACGAGGGATGGGATGTTATCCCAAACCTGTTGTCTACATCGTTGTCCTCTAGGTGAGGCCGTCTCTTGCTGGAAGAGGCGACTATAGTAGTCGGTTGCAATCTCCATCACCCCGTCTGGGCTAGAACGGGTTCTCCCATACTGATCTCGAAGGCTGCGTATCTGCTCTCCTGAGGTGTGAGGTTAGTGCAGCTGAAAAAACTCCCTGCACATCGTGTCTCCCTTCCGCGCCCAGAAAGTTGCTGAGGTGCGGAAAGAGAATTCAGAGCGCCTGTCCTCTAGGCCAGCAATGGTTGCTCGTGCACGCATCTCCTGTGCGTGGAGAGTGGGATCCCCTGGTGCCACCTATAATAATCTCTGCGTGGTTGCAAGGTCCCGCCGGAGTGCTCTCTCCTCCTCCTAGCTCTAGTGCCTGGCATGTATGGCTACCTCTTGGTAGATTTTGCTCGACTCAGCTAGGGCCTCTGCAACCTCCTCTGCGATCTGGCCCCTCCTGCCCCACTCCCTGGTCCAAACCTGCTCTATCTGTCTCGTCATCTCCTCCCTCCTGTAGATGGAGTTGGGGATCTGACGAGATTGTATATCTAGGGAAGATGGTGGGGGATCTAGTGTCAGGAGAACCGGGCAATGATCAGACAACGTGGTGCCCACCAACTGCCCAATCTGGCCTCCCCGAGAGCCTCCCCACTCTCCCACATAAAACATGTCCAACCGCTCCAGCAGGACTCCACCTAGCCGCCTGAGGCATCGCGTGCTCCTACTGCCAGTAGAAACACTTTCCATGCCTCCTGCTCCTCCCCGGCCATGCCCTGGTAGTTTCTCCCTCTGCCCTACTAGTCCTCCAAAGCCTCTAGGTTGTTGAAGTCTCCTCCAACAATCCAGGAGTCCACGTCTGGGAGTCCTTCCGCGATCTCCACCCAGAACCTGCTGCGTGTCCTAACCTCCATAGGGGCATAGATATTAAGGACTCCAAGGCACGAGTCCCCAATATCCAGTATGATCCATAGCACCCTTCATGCCACTATCATCCCTTGGTCTCGAACACAAGCGGTAAGACTCGGACCAATAGAGGTGCACACGCCTCCACTCCTACCGTGGGCATTTATGGCGTGCTCCCAGTAAGTGTGCGAGCTGCTTGGGAGTACCTTCCCTACCCGCTAGGCTTGGGTGAGGGTGAGCTTGTGCTCCTGTAGAAGTAAGATGTCGATTCGTCCAGTAAGGGCAAGCTGCAGCTCCTGTCAAACAATTAATTTCCTGGAACCACGTGCCCCATTGTAGTGGAGGCTATTCACATTCCAGGATGCAAGGTGTAAGCTCATAGGGAAACCTGTGACCGCCCGAACAGGCATCTGTTCGGTGTGGAGGCTGCTAATGTGACGAGAAGGAGCTATGAGACATGCAGGTGCGCTTTGCCACCGGTCTGGACGGCGAGCTCCATTCCCCCATGGTGGGACCATAGGGGTGATAGAAGTTCTAGGTGGTACTATCAATGCATCTATCAGCCATGCGTTGAGACTGTGTGCACTGGTAGAAACGGGCCGCTTGTGCCAGGGACCACTCGATCACATCCCTCGGAGCCCTTCACTGTGGAGGGGCTCGAAAGATAATGCTCAGGTGAGGAATCTCGGCACCAGCCCACTAGTTAATGTCCATCATGCACCCAGGCTACTGCTATGCAAACACTGCTAGTCCTTCTTCTCCCATCCATTGGGAGGTGTGGTTTGCCACCTGACTCTTTAACTCTTCCTCTATCTGTGTCGTCGTCCACTTCCCTGAGTGAGAGAACTGAAGAAAAAAAGCGTAGTTTGGTCCATCCGGTGGTGCTAGAAGATGGACCTTGCCCCTCGACTTACGAACCACGAAGATTCCCACCTCTAGAGGTAGTGGGAACTCTCCACGCTCCGCAACTCTCAAATAGGACCATGGGCCATTGCGGAAGAACTCTTGTGGCAACATGTGTGCCTGTCTCGGGAACGTGTGACGGGCAGCAGGGGTGGATGAGTTGGTGGCTGTTATGGGAGGGGGAGGACTGTTGGTGCGAAGAGGATGTAGGCGTGTGTGGCTCATAACCTCCTGTGGGAGGAGAAGGGGTGGGTCTGGGGGGGATCGCTTGAACCAGGTGCGGATCAGGGGGGATGCTCAGTACGGGAGGTGGTGGGGCGGAGGATGATCGAGGGATGGTGGAATGGACATAAGTACATGGCGGGTGTGGGGGGGGGGGGGGGCGCTGGTGGTCTTGGAAGTCGGGGGCTGTGGGCGAGGGGCAGTGGGGGGGGGGAGGGGGCATGGGACATGGAGGGCAGTGGGTGTGGGGGCTGTGGGGACTCAGGAGAGGTAGTCTGTGGCGCGGGTGGTGGATGTGGGGGGCTCCGGTCCTGCCGGGTGGGGGGGCAGGGGGGGGGATTCTGTGGAGTGCTCTGTCGAGGGGGTGTCACACACTCTTCTACTCCATGCTGCCGAGGTTGGGTCTGAGATGATGGCGCCCCTCCACACACCCCCTCCCCCCCCGGCCGTCTCCCTCTCTGTCGTCTCTGGACCCTTGTAAAGCCATCAACCTCCACCTACGGGCTCTGTCGGCAGAGCCACATGGCTCCGAAACGCGTGCAACCTGCTACATGATACCCAAAGTTGTGGCAGTGCAGGCACTGCCTAGCTGCCCCGTCACAATGACCTGCTGCCTAAAGGAGTGCCCGCCCGTCTCGATCTCTAGACACTTTGGGATATTCTTGATCTCTTTCATTGCCACTTGTACCTTTGGGACTCGTGCCGCTGTCACTGCATCCGCGAAGGATACGGAAAGGATAGTGCCGAAGAGCCGATCAAAGTCTTCCACCAATTGGCGATACTCTATCGCCAGGCTGGGGAAAAGAAGGGTGACCGGGTGTTGGAGAAACCTGTTGTGGAGTGCAAAGGCTTCCATAGTAAAGCCGCTGTACCAAGGGACCATGTATATGACCTCCTTTGTGGACACGTATGGTGAATTGGCGAGTAACTCGCGAGCTGCGTACGCCGAACTGAGCTGGACCATGAACATCCCTTGGCCCATTAGGACCGCCTTCACGATCTGCGTTGTGCCGATGCACAGCGTGGAGTGAAGCTAGTCTCAAAGCTGGGCCCTGGATGGGGAATATCCTACTACCTGACCATAAATCGCTGTTTCCTTTAGCTCTAGCTCCTTAGCTCGGACAGCTAAGAGCTGCTCCTCAGAGAGGACGATGCGTAAGGTGTTTGATTGGGGGGCACTCGCTCAATGCGCCGGCGTCGTCTGACCAAAGGTTTCCATTGCGCGTCCCTTCTGCGAGGACTACCAATCATGTCGCGGTGCTACGTGAGGGGGGGAAGTTGTTGCAGATCGAGGGAGCAACTTAGAGGGTGGGGGATCAATGGCGACGGGGGAGACCGCTTCTGTTTTGACACATTGCGGATGGATTCAGGGTTGCGGACCGAGGTAGCGCGCTGAGGGGGAGGGGGAACAGCGGGCTATCAGGGTGGGGGGGATAGTCTCTTCCAAGGCGGCCAGGCGTGGGGGGGGCTCTGTCTCGCTTGGGCGGATAGGCCCGGGGGGGAGGGGGAGGGGGGAGTGGCCAAGCGGAGGAAAAGAATCCAGGCGGGCGGGAAAAACGGGAGGAAGCACTCAGATGGGCGGACAGACCGGGGGGGGGGGGATTTTGATAGAGATAGTCCACACTCGGGTGGGGGCACCCTGCAGTAGGCGACGGGCGGGTTGGCGGCAGCCAGGAACAGGTGGGGCAGGCACTGCAAGGTAGGAGCAGGCGATGGGCGGGCTGGCGACGGCTAGGCGCAGGTGGGCGGGCGAGGGGGAGCAGGTGATGGCGACGGGCAGGAGCAGGCGGGCGGGTAGGATCAGGCGGGGCAGACAGGAGGGGACAGGCCGCGGGCTAGCGGATGGGAGGGAGTAGGCGATCGTTGGCTGATGGGAGGGGGCAGGCGGGTTGGCGCAAGGGATCAGGCGAGGGGGGGGGGGGGGCGGGATAGCAAATACGGCGCGACGGGCAGAGCTTTTCAGATCATTGGCGAGTGAAGTTGCTGCCCTATCTATGCAGAATACATAACAGGATAGAGAATGCTTCATGGGGTAAATCCCAAATCTTATAACCAAAACTCATAAAAACTCAGAACTAACCACATAGAGATATAGAAACACTAACTTCAGTACTACAAATGAGAGAATAAGAAGTAGAACACAGAGAATATGCTGCAAATAAGATAAAGACACAGTAGGTGATGGCACCAACTGTCAGATCCTCCTTATATAATCATATGAATCCATCATACATCAAGTATAGACATCACAGATGATCAGATCCATGAAAATGACACACAGAAATCCCTCTTCATGTCACGTTTTTTAACTGCCTAAAAACTGCACTTCATGAGGCACTAAACTTCATAAGACAAATAAAGACTGCCTCACACGTAAGACTAACATAACTAAGGTCCAACCATGCTAAGGGTATAATACATGATCCATAAAGTGTGAGACCATGACCATGGCTAACACCTAGCATAGCCCGGTGGATGGCTAGCACAACCATGACACGAACCCTTGCATAAATCATAAAGTCAAAATGCCTTATCCAAAACCTGAAATATCTAATGAGAAAAATTATGCCTTATCCATAGCCTTGCACCATGAAGTAAGCCACAAAGAAAAACCATAAGTAGAGCCTCTCTAGTAAGATACTTATAGCCTTCTGAATGGTTGCATAATCCCCCCAAGAGATAATCAAAACAAAACATAAAGGCATCATATAGAGGCATACATATCAAGTATGAAATAAGTATGATGGACAAACAAAAGAAATAGATCTGACAGTGGTACATCAAAGTAACTCATGAGCTAGGAGGCTCATGATCATCATGGCAGTCTGTAATTGACTGCTCTTGGTCATGCTGCTCATGTGATCCAAGAGGTAAAACATCCATACCATGAATCTTATTTGCTGTAAGCTCTCTGATTTGCACCTGGTTATGAATATCATGCAATGCATCATTAATATCAGCCTTGATAATATCAACATTAGAAGACCGATTTTCAGCATGATCAATCTGCTTAACACTCTGCAAAGCAGTAACCATTGTCACAAGTCTATGATACTCAACCTACATCTCATCAATTTTCTCCTTAAGATCATTCTTTTCATGAATAAATGCTTCCATATTTTTAGACACAAATGACTGCTGTAAAACTGCATATGGCTGAGATATAACCTGTGATATCCTATTAGCAATACCCACCCACTGGTCATGCATCAAAGTAGTCAATGTAGCTCTCATTGAAGCCAAATCTTGCTGCATAAAAACAGACCCATCTAGATCAACCTCCATGTCATTCAAGAGTTGCTTTTCAACCTTTAGAAGAGGTTGCAAAGGAGCATCCAAAAATACTCTATCAACCTTAATCTTAGCATTTTCCTTAGCCAACAAATCAAGTTCACCATTGAATTTATCCTACATGTTAGATGTCCATTCTTTGAAAGCAACTGAAGACAATTTACATTTAGCCAACATATCAACATAGCCATCAATCTGCCGCCGTAAAGCACCCACCTCATTAACATGCAATTCCCTCATCTTTTCCATTTCAATATGCATTTGTTCCCTTTTAGTCTTTATGTAAGCCAATTTCTCTTGCAAAGATTGCACTACATCCAAATTCAGTGCACCACTAGCATGCATTTCAGTCATAAATTGATGTAAACTTGTCATAAAAGAACAAGCTTCCTCAAGATTTTGAGGGATATAAACATTTGAAACCACTTTCGTGTCATTAGACAAACTAATACCCTGCTGCAACAAATCACTATGTTTAGGCATAGGTATATTCTCCATCTTGATCTTGGAGAATCTTACATTTTTCTTTACCCCTGTAATTACTACATCTTCATGAACATTTGCATTTTTTACATCATCATTCAAACGCTGCACACAACAGCCTCTGGAAACTCCAAAGCATTGCCTTTGATTGTGTGAGGTGTTGCAGCTTGTGTGGAGAGGAGCATGCCGCATCCTCTGCCGTATAGCACCCAGCCTTGGATGTATCTCATGGGGAGCTTTTTGCTAGCAGGCAGTTAGCTAGGGCTGTCACCTTCTGTATGAGGCTGGGATGCAGGACACGATATTCATTATTGAGGCAGGATCGTGCGCAGTGGTCGGTTTGGAGGCTCTACCCATTCGCTAGGTACTGGAGCCCACAGCAAACCACTTTGAGGTATGGGAGATAATAGGGAGTCTTACTAGACGGCATATTTGGAAGGTGCGGTATCAAGAGGTTTTTGGCGGAGAGAGACTTTCAGTACAGACAACTGTAGCAGAGCTTTGGACCTCCATCATCCACTCCCTCCGCGGCGTGGACTAGGTACAGGGTGAGTCTCGTCAGAGCTCCGATGTCATTTCATGTGCACTTGGAGCGGCCAAGACCTATTTTTTGTGATGCAATCAGGCAGCCCCAGATGGCGATACATCCCCCCTCCATGGCTTCTTGCCCTCATCCCCTCTAGACCACCTTGAGAGGCTTGTACACTTGATATATCTGTGACTCTGCATTAGCTCCAGCTAGTCTATTGAGCATGAGCACTTCCTTGTATTCAGGGTTTTTTCTGAAGTAATATAATTAGCCACACTTTATTTGCAAAAAAAAAGAATTACAACAATTAGCAAATGCACATATTACCTTAATAATCTTGGACATTGGACACCTTGTTGTCCCCAAAATTGGCACCTCTTTTGGTATTTCTTTAACTTGATTGCTAATGGAATGAGTACAAGTTGAGATTTACAATCTCCTTTGCTGTTCCAAAAGCCGCTTTGCTGTAGCAACAATCGGCAATCAATTCAAGCCAATTGCCCCTTGATTTTTTACCCAGGACTTGCACGAATAGAATCTCCAATTGGCTAAGTGCTCCCCCAAATTACAATGAATGGATTGGCGCTTGAATTCCCTGACAATTACACAAATTTGAGATGCTGAATTCAGTATACAATGCTTTCACCAATTGACACGGGTCCCAAGGTGACTGTCAAACACCAATTTTTGCACAAATTTAGGGTTTACAACAGAGATCTCTCTGTTGTCCACCAAATTTGGTTGAGATCTGCTCAAAATGGTTGAGAAATGTTGAGATCTCCTGAGAATGGATTGGAGAAGGTGAGAGAAAGCCACCCTCCTTCTGCATTTGGACTAACCAACTTCCCACCGCCAGGCCTCCATGTACCACCAGCCATAAGAAATACGATACCCTCCTCGGCCTCTAGCTATCCCATAGGTGGTGCCAAAAGGTCCGTTAGAAAGCCTCCGTGATGCTGTGCTCCGCCCAGTATCTGCTACGCGATGACACCCAATCCATGTCCTCCTACATGAGTACGTGTCTGCGAATCCTAGCTTTGTACTCCAGGAACCTTAGTGGCTTCTTGGCAACTGCAATGGCCGGCTATAGCCACTCTTCCGAATCCAACTCCAAAGGCGCCATTCCCTAAGCTCCTCCCAAAAGACATAGGGATCCAGTCGCCATGTCTTCCCCTGAAGGCCAACCACCCGAATCCTCCTTCATGAAAGGATAGCTATCTCCTCATCGTGCTGCTCTCTATCAAGGGCCAAACACCCCCCCTCGTGCACGATGAAATGATTGTTGTAATTAAGTGCTTAATCAGGGAATTACTACCCTTTCCAAGAAGAAAGGCTAGTGTCATGGTTCCATTGTTGGGACACCACTCAATCCCTTGATTTAATGGGCCCAAAGCACTTGGTTGCAAGCCAAAGCTTTATGCTAGTGCTGATTTTTGTTTTCAGCTAAGAAATTACAGCGAAATGTCTTTATACAGTGAGATGCAATCAAGTAGTAATGATGCATCTCAATATGAATATTCACATAGGAATGAAGGAAATGCAATGCTTGATCTTGGACAAGGCTTAAACCATGGACAACAAGCTGAAAATGTTGTTATTGGGCAAGATGCAAGGCCTTTAGGGCATAAGGAGGTTGATCACCGGCAAAGTAAAGAGGAATTTGATGACCAGTTTAAGAATCAGATGAGGACAGTAGCAAATCTCTTCACTGAATTGGCAAAGGATCCTCAATTTACCTGATTTTTGAATGCTCTGAAGAAGGACAACAAGGGCAAAAAGAAGAAGACATCTTCTACACCTTCGAGACAGCAAGGTGCACAGAAGGTAATGCTAAAGCCTTCATTTGAAGCTTCCAAAGATGCTAATGAAGCAAAACAGTTGGTACCTATGGGACAAGAAGTGGAAATGCAAGGTCATCATGGAAGTGCCAATCCAATGGATTTTGGACAGTCGGGGGCATGCATGCTATGAAGGTGCAGCCAGGATACTTTGGTGGAAACACGATTTTTCATGCTATGGTTGGACAGGGACCGCATAGGAAATGTATGGCACAAATCCCTATGGTATGCAACAGCCAACACATGGTGTGCAAGGCCCAATGTATTCTGGTATGGTTGGAAATATGCAAAACCCTATGTATGGCAGCATTGGCTTGATGCTTGGGGCATAAAGTAGCATGTTTGGTAATGCATCTGCAGCCCTGAATGCTTATGGGGCTCAAGGAATGAGTGATACTCATGCAAATGCTCCATTTGGTGTTGGTTTTTATATAAATTCAGTGAATGCACCCTTTTTGTAGCAACTAGTGTATGACAACTTAACACCTAAAGGGGTAGCAAATGACTATGATGAGGGTGGATAAGTAGTGAAGTTTGAGTCCTTCAGCAGTACACAAGATAGATTGAAAGCTTTGGCTTTCATTCAACAGTTTGATACAGCATATTCAAAGGGGAACTTCATCGAGTCCCGAAGATTTGAAAGGCAACTAGTTTCTTGAAAGGGAATGCATTGCAGTGGTGGTCTACTCTTTTGATGCAAGGTAGAGCACCGTCAACCCTGAAAAATCATCTTTAAACATACTTGGTTTTTACTAAGAATAAAGATAATATTGAGAATGTTGGAAACATATCTAAGTTAGGGAAGGATCGCATGTCATTTCTGAAAATGTATGCTGATTGCTTCTCTCAATCACGTCGAGGGCAGCTACCGCCTAAAAGGGCAGAAGATCATGGCATCGATCTTATCCCTGGAAGTAGCTCACCTAATAAGCCATCCTACAGAGTTAGTGCAACCCAGCAAGAAAAGATTATGAGTCAGGTGAATGAGCTATTAGAAAAAGAGTTTATTCAACCCAACTTATCTTCTATTTGTTCTCCAATGCTTTTGGTGTAGAAAAAGGATGGTCCATGGCATATGCGCATTGATTATCATGCTTTGAACAAAATCACGATAAAAATCGCTTTCTAATTCCTTGGATTGATGATATTATGGATAGATTACAGGGGACAGCCATATAGATTTGAAAAGTGGGTATCATTAGTTACACATTAGACATGAAGATGTTTCTAAGATAGTTTTTAGGATATCTTTTGGATTGTATGAGTTTCTTGTTATGCCTTCTGGACTTACAAATGCTCTTGTCACTTTTAATCAGATGATGGATCGCATCTTCAGAGCACATAGAGGATTTGTGGGCACTTTCTTTGATGACATAATTGTCTATTCAAAGAATGAGATAGAGCATAAAAGATACTTGGACATTGTGTTCAATGAACTGCATGAGCATAGGATGGTTATCAATGACAAGAAAAGTGAATTCTTTTCGCATGAAATCCACTTTTTGGGACATACTATATCTGCGGATGGTATTCGGATGGTATTCGCATGGGCATGAGATCCACAGCTTCTTGGGTTTATGTTCTTACTATAGGAAGTATGTACACGGATTTGTTGAAGTTGCATCTCCATTGCATGCTTTGCAGAAGAAGAATGTGCCATTTAGATGGACAACAGTGGAAATTTCAGCATTTGAAAAATTAAGGAAAAGATGTTTTCAAATCCTGTGCTTGTATTGCCCAATCTAATAAAGTCATTCATAGTTCAATGTGATGCATGTGGTAATAGTATTGGGGTTGTTCTTATGCAGGACGACCGAGTTGTGGCTTATGAGAGCCAAATTCTCCACGGTGTAGAAAATAATTTACACGTCTATGAGAAAGAGCTCTTGGTTGTGATTCATGCACTATCTATGTGGAAATACTATTTGTTGGGGACTAATTTTACAGTGCAGATAGACCATCAAACTTTAAGGTACTTTTTGACGCAAACAAAGTTGTCAGAGAAGGATATGAGATGGGAAAATTTTCTCTCTATGTTTTCATTTTTAGATTGTACATATTGATGATAAAAAGAATATTGTGGCTGATGCATTGCCACGTAAGCCATAAATTTCAGCCATCCGTATGGCTTATCACACTAACTTGGATGCCATGAAAGAACGATATGTTGTTGATTCAAACTTTGCTAATGTTTATAATCGGCTTTGCAATGGCTAGAGGCATGAACACTTTATGCTAAGAGGTTGATTTCTAATGATGTATGGACGACTGTGTGTTGCAAAGCAGTTAAGGCGCCGAGTTATCACTAAAATTCATGCTCCTCCGTATGCAAGGACATAGAGATACTGATGCCACTATCAAGGCAATGGAGCATTTTTTTCATTGGCCAGCTTTGAGGCATGATGTAGAATAGTTTGTGAGGACATGTATCATGTGTCAGAACATAAAGCATGATATGCAAAAGATGTTGGGTTTATTGTAGCCCTTGCCTATTCCAGATAGGCCGTAGCAGAACATTGCAATGAACTTTATTTTTGAGCTTCCTAGGACACCTATAGGGAATGATGGAATATGGACTATCATTTGCAGGTTTAGCAAATAAGCCCATTTCATTCCGGTGAGGAAGAAAATAAAGGTTGATCATATGGCACAATTGTATTTGCAACACATCTTTAAGTATCATGGTATACCAAAGTTGATCGTTAGTGATCAAGACCCTCGGATGACCAATTTATTTTGGAAGGGATTGTTTGAGAATAGGGATACCATGTTGAAATTCTCATCATTCTCATCATCCTTCCATCCACAAACAGATGGTCCGTCTGAGAAAGCAAATTCCACTGTGTTAGATATTTTGAGGTGCTATGTTTCAAACTACAAGACACAGTGGGAGCAATATTTTGCCCTTGGTTGAGTTTGCTTACAACACAGTGCATAGTTCCACTAGCAAAGCTCCATTTGAGATGCTTGAGGGTGGCAAGAAGGTACCACCTATCTTGCAAACTAAGGATAAGATCTTTGAGACTAATTGTTATGTGGAAAACTTAGATGCAGCCTATGCAAAGATACAATATGCACTTCAAGGATCACAGGAAAAGAAAAAGAGGGCAATTGATCATCATAGACGTGCCTTGCAATTTGCAGAGAATGATTATGTATTTATATGTTTTGAAAAGGCAAGGCTGAAAAAGATGAAAGGAAGAGAAAGATTGTATCTGAAGTTAAGTATAAGATATTATGAGCTCTTCTAGATGTTGAAGAAGATTAGCGATGCGGCATATCGGCTGAAATTACCTCCACATTGGCGGATACACAAAGCCTTTCATGTTAGTTTGTTATGGCCTTTTCATGGTGATGTGCTGGGGGTATGTCTACTGAAATTCAGCCTGAGGTTGAGGAGTTGGATGAGATTTTGGTACCCGAGCAGATTTTGGTACATAAGGAAAGAAAGGTCAAAGGTGAAGTTTCCAGGAGATACTTGGTGAAATTTCAGAATTATTTACCAATGGATACTAAATGGATGAAAGAAGATGACTTGGCAAACCATCCTCAGTTGTTGCAGCTTTACCTAGATGCCTTTCAGTTAGAGCCAACTGTAGTTCAGGCTCAGTCAGGTTTAGGAAAGCAAGGGTTCGCAGTATTGCTTGATGCTCAAGGGGAAGGTAGCACTTCCACTGCGTCAGTTGTGGACAGCTCTCGTATGTAGTGGATCTTGGATGTATTTAGTATGCATCCAAGGTACTATGCTAATAGTATGCTTGCCATGAGGTCACACTACTTAGTGTACTAGCCACTGTAAGATGTATGTAGATGAGTATGAGTTTTACTCGCGTATTGAAACTATACTTTTGCATTAACCTATGATTAGTTTGGCATGAATTTTGCCTCTATTTTGAGACAAAAATTCTGATCAGTTTCAGCTCAAATTTTTATCAATTTGAGAACCGTTTATGGTCACTTTTGGGATCAATTTTGCTTTAGTTTTTGCATTAATTGCAATGAGTTTGTGATCAGTTTGGGGTTGCATTTGCAGCAACTTGTGATCAATTCTCAAATCAGCAAGTGATCAGTTTATGATCAACCTATGTTGAGTTCTCAATGGTTTATAGTTGGTTCCATGGACAACAGCATATTAGTAAATGCCATTGATAGTTTTAGCCATGGTTTATGCTAAATTGATGCTTTTCTATGGTTAATAGTTAGAATAGTTAAGAAACATGAGTTATGGATGCATCGAATAAGTTTCTAGTAACAGTTATGGACTAATTTTTAGCTTTGTGTTATGTATATGCTGGTCGGAAATTTTCAACAAGTTTGAGGCATGTAGCATGGTTGGACAACAGTGTGCAATGTTGTGACTATGATGCCTTATGGAAATTCTAGTGCAGTATACTTTTCCTTTGGCACAATGCAATGCAATTGAGGACAATTGTAAGGATCTCAAGGGGGGTTGAGATACTTCAATTTTACTGATAATATTTGATTCAATTATTAAACAAATGTGCAAGGTTGTTTAAGTACATGTGATACACATGGCATATATTTCATGGTAACAGGCCAAGGATCCCGAGGACACAGTGGACGTCAAAAGGCAAAAGTTGTGATAAGTTATGCCAATTGGATTCTATTGGTCAGTTGGTATCAGATTGGACCCTAGGGAGTGGTTTGACTAATAAGTGTCAGTGGTGACATGAGGGACTAGCATTAATTAATTGATTAATACCAATTTAAGGATCAATCGAGGTTGGAGACGACTCCAGGTTGCAAATGGCCTAGCCAATTTAATTATCAACAGAGGTTGGAAACCACTCCAGGTTGCAAATAGCCTAGCCAATTTAATTATGGATGGGAACATTGAATTTTGGTCAAGGTCAGAAGGGCTGAAAGTAATTTTCATGATTATTTAATTTTGAAAATTAATTAAGTGGGTGGATAATGTTGAAAAATGGGTTTACAAGGCTGCCACTTGGCAAAAATGCCCATGCAAACCGAGAAAACGTATTTGGGGGACTAGGTCTTAGCCATTCAATTAGTTTATAGCTTTGGGGGGGGGGGGGGGCGGGGGAGAGAGAGAGAGAGAGAGAGCTATTGGTCCATTTTCTGACCAAAGAATAGCAGTTTGCTGAAGAAGACAATCATTTGGGGGCCTCAACAAGCAGGGGACAATATGGAGTGATCTTCCAGGGGCTGGCAACAACATTGCAACAACATTGCTAATCAGGTGACAACATTTTGGAGGTGCCTAGCAGGTGATGGCATTAAATGCAAATAGGAGCAGGCAGCAGGCAAAATTTAGGGTTTTCTTGGGAAGAAAATCAGATTTCTCTCTCATCTTGGCTTTCTCTCACCTTCTCCAACCCATTCTCAGGAGATCTCAGCATTCTTAGCCATTTTGAGTAGATCTCAGCTAAATTTGGTGGACAGTAGAGAGATCTCTACTGCAAACCCTAAATTTTTGCAGAAGTTAGGGTTTGAAAGCCACCTTGGGACCCATGCCAATCGGTAAAAGCATTGTATACTGAATTCAGCACGTGAAATTTGTGTAATTGTTAGGGAATTCAAATACCAGCCCATTTGTTGTAATTTGGGGCAACACTTTATGAGTTGGTGGTTTCATTCGTGCAAGTCCTAGGTGAAAAATCAAGGGCCAATTGGCCCAAATTGATTGCTGATTGTTGCTATAGCAAAGAGGCTTTTGGAACAGCAAAGGAGATTGTAAATCTCAGCTTGTACTCATTCCATTAGCAATCAAGTTAAAGAAATACCGAAAGGGGTACCAATTTTGGGGCCAACAGGATGTCCAATGTCAAAGATTATTAAGGTAATTTGTGCATTTTAAGTTATGTTCGCTATTTGCTGTAATTAAGTGCTTAATGAAGGAATTACCACCCTTTCCAAGAAGGAAGGCCGGTTTCATCCACTCATCTGGGAAGCCCTTTGCTAGAGCCCTATTGAACATAAAAGCAAGGAGTGGAGCCAAAATGTCCACTACATTAATGAAGTGCTCACCATGTATACCTATACAATCCATGGATCATCCATGCTGTAGATGCTTGATCTATCTCCTCACTATATCATGTGTGAAGAAGGTGGATGTGGTAGGGTGGGGCTTTGGTGGGTGGGAAATGTGTGGTTGGTGTGGTACACCATATAGTCCCTCTACACAGGAGTGCCATGTCTTTGGGTCATTGATGGGTGTGGAGCGACATGGCTCCCATAGTCCGCGCCATGTTGTGACTGCATCTCTGCTCATGAATAAATGGTATAGATCCTAATATTATACCTCATATGCCCGTCGTTTATGATGAGTTAAGGTCTTCATCTGCCTACATGCTTCTCTCTCTTATAATGGTCCCTAATCCTTTCTGAACCTAGACATGTCTATATAGGTCTCTGTACTCATAATCTTACCATTTGTTTTTGAGGCATGGTGCCTGATCAGGTGGATCTGTTAGTGCGTGTGGAGTGTGGAAAGCTTTGGAGAGTAACCAAGTGGAGGATAGAGGTGAGCTAGGAGATGAGTGCCCCTAGAGGGACATTATGCAAAAACTATATGAAGGCATTATATATATGATGGCTATATATGTCAGCTAGCTCATGTCTGAAATTGAGTGTGGTGGTTGGGATATGGGTAGTGGTTGGAATATGTGGGTGTGGTGAGGAGGATAGGGTAAGGGATAGGTAGGTATGATTTGCTTCGATCGGACAGGTGGGGATGATGAAGAATTTAACTAGTACCATTGTCTTGATGGAGCCTAGTACATAGTCTATTGTGCTGGAGCTAGTGGGCTGGAAGCAAGTCAATGCTCCGGATCCAAGCCATTTCTTCATCCCATTGTAAATCAATAGATGGTGTTGCAAACCCTAGCTCTAGTAGGTACTAGCCGCAACAAGTACTATCTCCTCCATTATTAGTGGATATCTTGCATGTGCCTACCTCCTCTATTTCCATCCCTTGTAGCCTCCTTGGATCCTGAAAATCATGTGTCACATTGTCTACTTTGTGTCTTGGCATTAAAATCTCTTACCAAGAGACCTCTCTGTGTCTGGAATAGCATACAATCTTATCTAAGAAGTCTGGGGCATACTACTCCTCCATCCCCCTCTCCCTCTTGCTATTGGGGCTCCCTAGTAGCATATCTCAACCTCCATGGAGGAAAGTAACAGAGGGCAATATATTGCATCTAGTGGGGAGGATCTCCACTCTGATCCATATGTATCGCGAGTTGGGATCTCATGCCATGATGTGGAGTCTATCCTGTAGCTCTTGCTTGATCAGTAGTGCCACTCTTGATCCTCGAGTGGTGCCTTGATGTTTCATGTGCTTCTGTATGTGGTCTCCCACACATATCCTTGTACTCTGGGTAGTCCCCTCTTGGGACTCTAGTGTCTCTCTATGATCAAAATCAGCTCATGAGCCTCCATCACCTTCTCCATCCTCCATGTGTGTGTCCATAATGAGCTGTGACAATTCCATACTGTCATCCATATCTCTGAAGTGTCTTTTTTATAGCCGGCATATTCCTATTCAACACCATCAATGATGATTTGGCCATCTCTATACAGTGTCTTCTTGCCGTCCTTCCTAGCTTGGATTATTTTGGGCATCTTTGCGCGCCTATGTTCCACCTGCATCTTAGTAAGATCATCGTCAAGGTAGATAGGATTCCTTGGAAGTCTGCATAGTATGGCTACCTTTCTCATGAAGGCCATCCTTTCCATTTCATCTTGAAACCTCAAGATGAGTGTGTGCTTTTTGTGGGTCCTTCCCAACTCTCCAGGCTTTGGTAAAGGAGAGTGCTTCTTCCTCTTTGTATGTGAGGTGTATGCACAAAGGATGGTAGATATATTAACGTCTTCTAAGGCCAAAATCAACCTATGAGACAAAACCTTGTGTTGGGATGTAAAGGTCCTTTATTCACCTCCGTGTATTTTACACGTGTATTGTTATGTTGTACATGTGAATGCACCCTTACGGGCCCTAAGTATAAATACATTTTATTCTTTGTGTACCAATACATTGTTGGTACACTTTCACTCTCACTCACCTGCACATTTCCCCTGCTGCAAATCTTCACGCTTCTGCTACCCGCGCTCTCCAACAACTGGTATCAGAGCTTCGGCTAAGGTGCTCGCGCTCCTCGGAGTCCGGGCGAGACATCTCTAGTGTTCGCTCACGCGAAATCAACAGGTCGTTTTTAATAGGCAACAGTAGATTCAGTCAGGCGACAGGTCGTTTTTGACCTGGCAGGCAGGGACAGGTCGTTTTTGATTAGGCGGCAGAAGGATAGGTCGATTTTCATCAGGCGGCAGCAGGACAGGTCGTGTTTGATTAGGCGACAGCAGGCGACAGGCTGGCGACAGCTTCCGTGGCATTAGGCGGCAATTTCCAGGTCACGACAGCAGGCGGCTAGTCAACGGCAACAGATTCGTCACTTTTTTCAGGCATTTTTCCTTCATTTTTTAAAATTTCCTGCAAGCAGCCCCCTTACTAAGGGGGGTTCGCGCGTGGAAGCACAGTTTTCAGATTTGTGCAAATTTGAGCCTGGAAATTTGGGGCTTTTCCCAAATTTGATGCTGTTTATGCTCGACAGTGACATCTATGTCAAAAATTGCAGACATTGTGCGCATTAACCTCAATTAATTTGGGGATTTTGCCAAATTTGTTGGAATTTTGCTCATCCGAGTAAAATTTCTTGGCATTGGACCAATAAAAATTGGGGTTTTTTCATGTATTGATGTAATTTTGCTTAGCTGAGTCAGTTTGGCTGACATTTGCGCACATTTGGACCTGGAAATTTGGGATTTTATGCAGAATTTGATAAATTTCTGCATTATTTGTCTGTGAGGCGGCTGGTTTATGTAAAAACAGCAAAGGATTATTGCTGGTTGGGCAAGAACAGTAGTGTATTTGCTAGTTCAGCTTGTGCTCTTGCAGAATAGTTCACTTACACTTGTGTTTGTGATAAAAATGGCTGCAATTTCTTCCAGTTCTGACATTAAGAGTTTGATGGAAATCAAAAGGTTTGATGGTCAGGGTTTTGATCTTTGGAAAGATCGTATGCAGGGCATATTGTTCTTAAAGGATTGTGAGGATGCTTTGCAGAAGGATAAACCAGCACAAATGTCCGAGGCAGATTGGGCCAAAGTCAATAAAAAGGCTGTGGCTTATATAAAGATGGGTGTCACTGATGACATTTTGACAGACACTAAGGGTTTAGACATTGGTCATGCAATATGGGAGAAGTTGAAGACTACCTATGAGATCACCACACTCGTTAATCAGGTGCATTTAATGCGCAAGTTGGTGAATATGCAGCTAGATGAGTCCAAGTCTGCAGCTGAGCACTTGAGTGCTTTTACTGGTATTTTAAATCAGCTCAAGGATGCTAATTTGGATTTTGATGATAAGTTGAGGGCGATCTTTTTGATCATGACATTGCCTAACTCTTGGGAGACTTTGGTTGTTTCTCTCAGTAATAACCCCAATCTCACATATGATGGTGTGAGGGGTTCAACCTTGAATGAATAAATTAGACGTAAGTCTAGTGGAGAAGGCAACAACTCAGCTTATAATGTTAGAGGCAGGGCTGAAAAGAAAAATGCAAATGCTAGACAGAGAAGCAGGAGCAAGAGCAAAGGAAAAGAAAAGAGTGATGTTACATGCTATTAGTGTGATCGGAAGGGCCACAAGAAGCCTGATTGCAGGTATTATAAGAAGGAACAAGAGAGAAAGAAGAATGCAGGAGACAAAAAGAAGAAAGAGGAAAAGACAGATGCATCTGAGGCAGGCAAAGGCAAGGAAAAGGCCAATGTGGCCTCCAGTGTTGTCATAGAGGAGCTCTCGGATGCAGAGGCTGATGTATTATGTGCAGTGGATTATGATGCCCTTGTATGTCACATGTAGGATATGCAGATCACCAAGGCTGATGTGATTGATGCACTTTTGTCAGTTGATGATGGTGTCACTCAGACTTGGATTGTAGACTCTGGTGCCTCTTTCCATGTGACTCCATGCTTAGAGTGCTTTGCTACTTTTGATGCAGGCTGTTATGGCGAGGTTTACCTTGGAAATAATCATGCTTGCAGCATTGATGGGATTGGCACCATACACTTGTCTTTGGATAATGGGCAAGAACTTGTGTTGAAAGATGTTAGATATGTGTTTGGCATCAAGAAGAGTTTACTATCTGTTGGACAGCTTGACTTGCATAGTTACACCACACTGTTTGGTGGTGGTTTGTGGAAATTAAAAAGGGGTTCCATGCTAATTGCTAAAGGAACCAAGAATGTCACTTTGTATTGTCTGCACTGTAAAGCTTTGAATGGCAAGTTTCTTGCAGTTGCTGAAATTGGCTGTCATTTGGAGTTATGCCATAAGAGATTAGGCCATATGAGCCAGAAAGGACTTGATGTCCTTACCTCTTTGAAGAGGGTTGATGGAAAAGGCTCTAAACTTGATTTTTGTAATGACTGTCAGTTTGGAAAGCAAATGAAAAATTCCTTTTACTCTGGTGTCTCCCGCAAGTCAAATGTCTTGGACTTAGTGCATTCTGATGTATGTAGCATGCCTGTGAAATCGTTGGGTGGTGCTGCATACTTTGCCTCTTTTATTGATGATTGTTCCAGGAAGATTTGGGTTTATTTGTTGAAAAAGAAAAGTGAAGTGTTTACTATTTTTAAAACTTTTCATGCATTTGTGACCACTCAGACAGGTAGAAAGCTGAAATGCTTGAGAACTGATAATGGGGGTGAGTTCACATCTAATGAATTTAAGTCCTTTTGTGACTTGCATGGAATCAAGAGGGAGCTTACAGCCTCTTACAGCCCTTCTTCAAATGGTGTGACTGAAAGATACAATAGGACCCTATGTGAGAGAGTGCGGTGCATGCTGTCCACTACTAATCTCCCTCATGACTTTTGGGGAGAGGCACTTAAAACCGCGGTTCACATTTGCAACCGCTCTCCAAACAGGTCCTTAAATAATGGCATCCCTGAGGAGGTTTGGTCTGGCAAATCGGCCTCATATGACCATTTACGAATATTTGGCTGTGATGCTTTTGTGCATGTTAGAAATGAGCTGAGGAATAAACTTGACCCGAAATCCACCGAATATTTTCATGGGCTATGGTGATGAGGGTGAATTTGGCTATAGAGTGTGGCTACCTCAGTCTAAGAAAATTGTTCGCAGTCGTAATGCTATGTTTAATGAGGCAAAGTTGCTGAAAAGTACTTTAGCCTCTGATGAAGACATGAAAAAGGTCAAATTTCAGAATTTGCAGCCACCTATTACTTCATATGATGAGCCTCATGGTGCTGTACCACAGGCTGAAACGGATGATCAGCCGGTTATCTTTGAGCCAGATGATGATGGACAGCAAATAGAAGCACAGGGAGGTCATCGACAGCAAGATAGACTTGCTGATTATGAAAATGCAGGTGCTGGAAATGAAAATGAAGGTTCTGTATAGCATGAACGGCATGCTGAAAATGGCTTACAGCAGCCAATAAATGCTGAAAATAACATGCCTCCAGATGTAGATCCGATTCCTGAGAATGTAGATCATTGGATACGCAGGTCTACATGCCTAAGAAGGTAGCCACATAGGTATGACTCCTCTTTGCATTATGTGATGCTTACTGATGAGGGTGAGCCTCTGACATATAAAGAGGCCAAGTCATGCAAATTCAGCAATAAGTGGGAGCTAGCTATGCAGGAAGAGATTAAATCTCTGTATGCTAATGATACTTGGGATCTTGTGTCGTTGCCCAAAGGAAGAAAGCCTCTTCCAAACAAATGGGTTTACAAAGTAAAGACAGTTGATGGGAAACCCAAGTACAAGGCAAGATTGGTTGCCAAAGGGTATGCACAGAAGGAAGGGATTGACTTCCAGGAGGTCTTCTCACCTGTCGTGAAGATGACTACACTACGTGTGCTTTTTGCTCTCACTTCTATATTGGATTTAGAGCTGTACCAAATGGATGTGAAAACAGCTTTTCTGCATGGTGACATTGATGAGGAGATCTACATGAAACAGCCGGAGGGTTTTGTAGTTCCTGGAAAAGAGCAGTTGGTGTGTAAACTAAAACGTAGCTTATATGGGCTGAAACAAGCACCACGGTAGTGGTACAAAAAGTTTGACACTTTTATGCTCTCTCATGGGTTTACACGCAGCCATGCAGATCATTGTTTGTATATGCAAAAGGATACAGATGGCAGCCCTATCATACTTGTTTTGTATGTAGATGATATGTTGCTAGCTGGGAAGAGAAAGACTAGCTTGGATGCTCTCAAAGATTAGCTGAAATCAGCTTTTTCCATGAAAGATTTGGGGAATGCAGAGCATATATTGGGCATGAGGATTCGTAGGGATAGAACGCAGAAATTGGGCATGAGGATACGTAGGGATAGAACGCAGAAATTGGGCATGAGGATTCGTAGGGATAGAACGCAGAAATTGCTGTTCTTATCTCAAGAAAAGTACATTGAAAAGGTATTGGACAGATTTAACATGGCTGAAGCTAAGCCTCTCGGAGTACCCTTACCTCCATACCTTAAGCTTAGTAAAGCCAACAGCCCAAAAGATGACATGGAAGCCAATGCTATGAAGGGAGTCCCTTATGCATCAGCTTGTGGTTCTCTTATGTATGCTATGGTGGCTACTCGTCCAGATATTGCTCATGCAGTGGGAGTTGTCAGCAGGTTTATGTTAAATCCTGGCAAACCACATTGGGAGGCTGTTAAGTGTATTCTTAGATATCTAAAGGGTACACAGAAAATGTATTTGCTATGGGCAGGGTACACTTAATCTGCAGGGTTATTGTGATGAAGACATGGCAGGTGACTTAGACACTCGCAGGTCCACTAGCGGGTATGTCTTTACAGTTGCTGGAGGGGTGGTCTCTTGGTGCTCCAGGTTGTAGAACATCGTAGCACTGAGTACTACTGAAGCTGAATACATATCAGCTACTGAAGCTTCTAAGGAAGCTATATGGTTGAGCAGACTTGTGGAGGATCTCGGCATGTCTATAAGTACTCCAGTGTTGGGATGTGATAGCCAGAGTGCTGTGTATTTGGCTAAAAATGGCATGTATCATTCACACACAAAGCATATTGATGTGCGATATCACTTTATCAGACAGATTCTAGAGGATGGTCTAATCACATTGACCAAGATCAAAACATAGGACAACCCTGCAGATGTTCTCACTAAAAGTCTAGGCAAGGCTCAGCATGAGCATTGCATACAACTAGTGGGAGTTGGTTAAAGGTTCACTCCGGACCTTTAAGTGGGAGGTTGTTGGGATGTGAAGGTCCTTTATTCACCTCTGTGTATTTTACACATGTATTGTTATGTTGTACATGTGAATGCACCCTTATGGGCATACATTTTATTCTTTGTGTACCAACACATTGTTGGTACACCTAAATAAGCTTGTCACTCTCACTCTCACTCACCTGTACATTTCCCCTGCTGCAAATCTTCACGCTTCCGCTACCCGCGCTCTCCAACACCTTGTACAATGTTGGTCGTCACTAAATATCAAAGTGTGACGTGCTAAAAGATAGTCAATCATATACTGTGAAAATAAACTTAGGTGATGTACAAAACAAAATAGTGCTCATATAGGGATACAATGGGAGGATGAGATAGTATATGTCTAACTGTGTGGCTGAATAATATCCCCATATATAGTTTCATCCAATCAGGTTCGGTGGATAGAGAAATCATACATCTCGAATGAAATAGTATGACGATAGCATCTAGACTGTGCCCTTGACTCTATTATCTATTGCTCATGTCATTGGTGGATCTCCCTCATCTCTCTCTGATGTATCATCTGTGTCTAGTACCCCTATATCTACGGGCGGCATGCTACTATGATCTCCTCAGCTTTGTGGAGTCTGGACTGTCACCCCTCTCTATTTGGGTGGTGTGTGTGTGTGGTCACTATCTAGAAGAAATCGGTGAGCTATAACTGATATCCCCCGCTCTGTATAGTGCCAACCTGTAGTAGTGATGTGTGGAGCCTTTGAATCTTGACTAGGAACTAGCCCAAGTGGTGCTTGTGTGGGGATTCCATGACTAGTTTGAGGGAGGTGTCTCCTCCAGATAGCAAGGGGTACCTAGCTCCAACTGCAGTATAGGCTTTGCATTTGCAAATGTAGTGCTTCTTGCTCTCCACCTCCTCATGGCATAATCTGCAAATCCGCTCAGCTCTAGGGATTTGGGCTGCTCTCCCAGTCTCAATCTTGAGCTAGTGGGAGGATACTCGAAGCTGGCCAATGGCTACCCACCTCTCATGTGACATGTATACATCTAGGTATCCAGGTCTCTCAATGATGACATCCATGGTAGTCTTCATGAAGTGGTCTCTGTAGTAAGACATCTTTGGGTGTAAACTTGAAATGATTTCCTTTAAGAAGGGTGGAGAATCAAATTTTGGATGTGCAGGAAGTTAGCCTATAAAAGGATGAAGTAAACTGTGCTTAAGTAGGTGGAGAAAATGTCTCTCACAAATTTAAAAGGTTCTATGAAGTGTGTGGGGCAAGATGGAGCTCACTGCACCATCCTGCACAAAGTGGTGTGGCAAAATGCATGAATAGGGCCATTAATGAAGCTTGGATTATGAAATTTGGCTGTGTGAAAATCAAGTTCAGAGGCCTACTCATTTAAAATAAGTTTCTAATGTTAAGAATTGACCCAATACCAAAATTACAAAATATTAGCTCATGAAATTTCACAAAGCATTTCTAGATGAGGGATAGCAGATTTTGAGAATAAACATATTAAATCTGAGTGGAAAATTTAAACTTATTTCCTAATATTCTGAGGTTATTAGATAAAGAAATAGATTAATCGTACTTATATGAAGTACTAACAGTTTGTGATAGAAATATATATGATAACAAATAGATACTTAAACTGATACAAATGCATACAATAACTAGCTAAAATAGATACAACTTTAAGTAGGCTTTACAATTCTGCACTGCAGTTGATGATATGCAATCTGTAATTAAATACTCTTTTTAATATCATCAAACTAATTATCTATTTTTTAAATTTATAGTCTTAGTCTATGTCAATTTACTCCTATAGTCAAGGTAATCAACCCTAGGTTCAATAGTTAGTAGCTTGGGTCATAGACAAAGGCCCAGCATGCGGATACAAGGATTTTCAAGGGAACCACTCTTTTCTCATCATTGGCAAATATTTGAGCAGAATCCCCACTCTCGATTACTTGACAGCACAATGGTCTTAGGGACATTGTCATAGATGGGAGCCTACTGCTAGTATTATTGCTTGGTACAATTGGACTGCAAGGTACAGCTATACTATTGACCTCCAATATGTTTTCACTGCAGAGTTTCTTTCAAGGATTTAGCAAAGATCATCCATACTCTCCACAAGAGAAGGGAGAGGTTGCAGGGTGGTTCTGAGAGGAAAGATGCTTTCATGTAGACATCAGATTCCAGCACCGTGTTCACCTAGCCCCTCCTAGGGGTTTAGCACTACAGGCCACTAGATTGGTTGCTCACACAACCATTGTATTAATGACGTACTTAGTTGCTATAGGTCCTTTCTACTTTGTATTTCTATCTCAAGGGGATTTTCTCTGAGGTGTCATTCATAGAATATTTCTTTGCTTGAGACAAAAATATCTTAAACTGGGAATACAGTAAATAAGTCTGGATACTAGCTTCAGTAGCCTATTTTAAACATCTATCTTACTATTCCGGATTAAGTCTGAGTCAAAATTGGAAAGTTTTAGCTGACAAAAGGTACTACAATACATGCACTTATGATGGATAGCTCACTCTCAGCTTAAGTATGCACAAAAATGTGCCTCAGGTTGGCCAGGACCCTGATTTATGCCCAGAATGACAGAATTTTACTTACAAGCTACCTTTCCATAATTATACTTCTTAAAATATATTGATAATTGGGTAAAATACCTCTAATACAAGTTCAAGATCTTTTACAAGCTACAATGTTACTTTTTATAATATTTTCAAATTCAAAATGGATTGAAATTTACTTTTCCTAAGAAGTTAGGCCTCTATACAGGTTTGAACT
This sequence comes from Lygodium microphyllum, assembly GCF_053477565.2. Classification (NCBI taxonomy): domain Eukaryota; kingdom Viridiplantae; phylum Streptophyta; class Polypodiopsida; order Schizaeales; family Lygodiaceae; genus Lygodium; species Lygodium microphyllum. The sequence goes on from NC_141158.1 coordinate 1,880,434, forward strand.
TGGAAATTTAACCAAGTTTGGGTCAGCTTGGAAGCCTACTTTGGAGACAAATAACTTTTTAGGTATTGAATCAGTTCAAGTTCATACTTAGAGGGTTAATAGCTAATGAAAAATTTTATAAATCATCTCCTAATTATGGATTGCTAGTTTTGAAGTTAAGGTTACCAAAATAGGGCCCAAAGTTTGCTGAAAGACTATTGCTGTGAAATATGGGTAGCTCACTTTCTTAGAAAATATCCCATGAAATATTAAGATTTGCAAAAGTCGTAGGCACTAGAAATTATAGATCTTATTAAGGGCTAAAACTTTCCTAGTTACAGCATCCTCATTTCTGAATAGATAGAAAGATAAAGTACCTGGAAAAATGTATTCTGAACATGGCTGGGCTGGTGTGAATAGGCAGCAAGATGGCAACTTGGATTATAAGAGTTGGGCATCAATGAGGGGAAAAAATATCAGGTTGCCCAATATGTAAAATGAGGATTAAAAAGGAGGTTAAGAAGGAGATTAATAAAGTGATTAAGCCAATAAAGCTTGAGTAAAAGCTTTTGTATTACGGCTATGGTATGACAAAGGCAGTGCACCTCCATGGATGATCTTGGAGATGAGAAAAAAAGCATTGCAACCCTCCAAATTGTTATCCATATTGTTTGAGATACATTGGTTAAATGATACTCCTTCAGCTATTTTGAGTGTCCCAATTCTCATCTATTTGATTTTACGGGAGAGATCCTCTGAACAAGACAGTCTTAAACTTTGTTTGAGTGTTACAATGACTCACCCGACTCATTTAAACTCATCTACCATGTATCAGCCCTCCCTCAAACTTACCTTTGTGTTATGAACCTGCTCCGGGGTTCCTTTGAAGCAATGCAAACCAATCCGCTTCCATAAGAGAGTTGCAACTGCATCCTTATTGTGCTCTTCCCCTAAAGGGTACAAATCCTTGAGCATGGCCAAAACCATGAACTTGTGCACTTCTTAAATAGAGGTTTTATCGGCCAGGGCTGATGCTCATTGTCCCCCCCTAAACCATCCTTTTTGCTGAGCTAGAAACTTTAATGAATCTTGTGTTCTTTAATGATGTTTTAGTGTCCTTTAATCTCTAGTCTAGAGACTCTAGGCAACTTTCTATTATGTTTGCACTTTACCCTGTTCAACAAGATCTACTACCATAGTGAGTGGTGCATTCATCCATCCTAATAGAGGGTAAGCATAAAGTTTCCTCTATAACAAAAAATTACACTGGGAGCCCTTAGCTGACATTTTGCTTTGATGGTCAAAATTTCATGTGACTCAGATTCTCCACACAGCAAGCTCTGGTTCTGTACATCACAAACAGTTGGAGGCCAAATTTGACCTATAGGATGAATCAGATAATTCATTACATTTCACTTCAGGTATTAGTGCCATGAAGGCACATAAGAAGAAAGAAAAGAAAGAAAAATAGAATGGAATAACCTCTGAGATCTTATGACTCATAAGAGCTTTAATTACAGCATCAAGTTTGATTACAAATATAGAGGATAGCTAAATTCCACTAGAAGATACATTTACTTCTGGGTAAGTGGAGTGCAGAAATCCCTAATGACCACTTTTCGTCCCCAATACACTACTCACTTGCCATTTCTTCATGTATCTCCGACTTTGGCTAATTCTGTTGGCCGAGTTTTGAGCTGGGGTGGGATCAACTCATCTACTATCCACACTTTCATCCCTTACAGGAACTTAGGCTGCTTCACCACTACCATCTTCTCTGTCATATCCATGTACATGACCTTTGCTTATGTGCCTTTTGGGATAATGATGGAGTCTCCCAAATCTACGAGAGGGACAACCCTGCTTGACTATGCTTGTAAAACATTGGTCTCCAGGATGAAATCTTGTTCAAACTGTGGAGCAAGATTCTCCCTATCCCATTCTTGGGTGGTCGAGAGAGAGAGAGAGAGAGAGAGAGAGAGAGAGAGAGAGAGAGCAGGGTACCTTTTTTTCGTAATTAATACGAAGCAGCTAGAGCAGTAGTAGTAGTTGCAGCATGGTGTGCCCAAGAGTGGCACTCCCACTAATCGGACGAATCCAAAGGAGGAAAGTGCCTGGATGATCACGGAATCATCTCTGCAAAGCATGTAGCATGATACAGGGAAACGGGGCCTGACAGACAATTACTCGCCACTATAAGGAGTACAGAAGAAAGGGAAGAGATTTTGGGGAAGAGGCATCGAGCAGAGCGGCAGCTGTACCAGGAGTGATCCTGATCTCAGGCGCTAGCTGATGCTATTCTGGACAAGTGGCAGATTCATCAAAAAATCTTAGTGAACAGAGGGCGGCAAGTCATGAAGGTAGGACGGAAACATCAAGCTCAGTTCACAGGGTGGCCTTATAATCTTTGGCAAGTAGTCTGAAAGTATATAGTTGAAGTTTGCATTCAGGTGTACCCATATCATAGCATCACACTACATAGAATAATAATTCTTATATGGTTGGGGGGCAGCTCAAGCTCATACAAAGTGGGATGATTATGTATGAGACAGTGAGGTTGCTGCAGTCACCCAGGAAGAGCTGTTGATCTTGGGGAGCAGGTTTGAGATCCGATCTGCAACAACTTGGCCAACTCTCTTTCTCTCTCTCAAAGGACATGCCTCTCGTGTTAGATTGTTCACAGGAAGGGATGACACCATTCTGTGATTCCAGCTGAAGTATTTTGATGCAAGAGTGCAGAAGCTTAAACAAGAAAATCAACAACCTGGTCTTCACTGAACTTTTATTAAAAAGTCGTCTGTTCACATCATAGATTGTTCGGGCAAAAATAGTATCTATCATCTGGATCTCCCACAGGTAAGAAAAAACTAATGTTGCAGAAATCTTATCAGAGTTTTTGTTCTTTTTCCTTATAGCCCAGGTTATCGCAATTGAGATGGGGAACTCAAGTCTCTCACCCTGCTAAAATGTAAATCTAAGATGATAAGCTAGCTTGAGAAATGTGTTACAAAGAGAGAGAGAGAGATTTTTGGGCAGCCCAAATACCCCACTCCAGCACAACCACATATGAAGCTCGTGTATCACTTTCTTCGATGCATAACTGGACCATTCGGAATGCTTTTCTTTTTGATTCTGCCTATAATGTTCAGCGGCATATTGCTAGGCTTAAGGGCCTCTTGTATTGGCAGCTAGATCTTCTCCAGCATTTTGACATGCTCTCTAGGGAGGACTTACGTCCCTGGCATATGGCAATTTCCTCCGCGTCTTTGCCATGACTTTGTAACTCGTAGTACTGGAACCTCTTCACATGATGGCTTAGTGTCATCATGTATCTTGTAATCAAGTAATCTTGTATTTTTTTCGTAATTAATACAATTACCTTTCACGAAAAAAAAAAGAGAGATTTTCTTCTGGAGCTGACATGCAGACTGGACAGGTACATAATGTTTCACCTCCTCCAGAAATAAACAACAGCATCAAGGTAAAGCTGTTACTGGTGAATTTATTGTTTCTTGGCAAAAACAGTTATGTTCTTGACAAATGTCTTTCCATTACAGATGGAGGTTGGCATTGAAGATTGTCTACACATTGAGTTTGAATACAACAAAAGCAAGTAGGTGGCACACTGCCATGGTTTTGGGAAATTCAGGATCTTGTAGTCTTCCAATTCAGATGTTAAAGATTATTAAGTGGATAACTTAAAGTTTTATGAGACTGAATCAATACTTTTTCATCCACACGAAATGCCTACTGGTCTTTAAAATCCTTCTGAGGATAACTCTTAAGTTTTATGGATGCTGATTTAATACCTCTTTTAACCACATGAAGTGCCATCTGATCTTTTTAAGTTACGTGTAGGTATCATCTGAGGATAACTTCAAGTTTTATGAGGCTGAATCAATACTTTTTCACCCACATGAAATGCCTTCTGATCTTTAAAATCCTTCTGAGGATAACTCGAAGTTTTATGGATGCTGATTTAATACCTCTTTTAACCACATGAAGTGCCATCTGATCTTTAAGTTACGTGTAGGTATCATCTGAGGATAACTTCAAGTTTTATGGAGGCTGATTTAATAGCTCTTTCATCCACATGAAATGCCATCTGATCTTTAAGTTGCGTATAGGTATCATCTGAATGATGTGGTGATTGGCAAGATATATTTCTTGCTTGTCCGCATCAAAATCAAGCACATGGAACTTGAAATTAGACGTCGTGAATCGACTGGATCAGGCCCAAACTTGTATCTGGAGACAGAGACACTGGCAAAATTTGAGCTGATGGATGGTGCACCAGTACGTGGTGAGTTTAAAATTCATCTCCTGTATATCTACCTAAATAGAGGGGATAAGACAACCTGCTGTTCTTTTAATATGTTTGCTTGAGTTTAGTGAAAGAAAAGAGCAGGGAAAGGGAAGCTGTCTTTCCTCTATTAACTAGTTACAAAGATGATACAGAATGATGCCCATGAGTATTTATATAAAAGGCTTTGCAGTGCTTGGCAGAATGAAGCAATGTGTGGTTGTTGTGAACTTTGAGCTGTTTAGCAAAATTTTCTCCAAGTTTCTCTTTCACATTTGGCTTCATAAGCTTATGATTTCATCTGTCTGAAATGAACAGGTGAGTCAATACCTATTCGGTTGTTCTTAACCCCATATGATCTCACACCGACATATCGAAATGTAAACAACAAGTTCAGTGTGAAATACTACTTGAATTTGGTTTTGGTGGATGAAGAAGACAGACGCTATTTCAAACAGCAGGAGATCACAATGTACAGAAAGGATTGAGATACTCTTCTTATCTATACATTTCATAATCTGGCGGTTTTCCAAATGGGAATTTTTGTGTAGAGCTATTCCTTCCTCTGAGTATGTAGCCATTGCCTGAATTAATAAGTAATGCACGCAAACACACGCAAGGGCTCTCTCTCTCTCTGGCATATGCTGACAAATGGTCTCTGACACCTGATGAATGGTCTCATGAACAGATTGATGTGAATGGTTTGACACCGAGCTGTCTCACGAATCATGACTCTTTCAAATGGTGTGACATGGTTTGCTGACGTGAATGGTCTGATGTGGGACTGCTAAAAGACGCTGGTCTGATCGTGAGCTCTGGATGCCTGCATGTGACATGGGATACCTGCACTACACAAGACCTGTTACTGCTGGTGCTTGTAAACACAGTAAATGCAGAAATATAAATAACCTAGGATGCCAAGCTTCTGACTGCTGAAAACCTGGATCACACCTGTGAATGCAGTGGTATACACTCATAGAGTAGAACCTGCTGCTTCAGTGAATGCATTGTATAAACTTAGTGTAAATCTGATGTGACAAGGAATGCAGTAGTCGCACCTGAAACTCTGAATACAACGGTTATGCACTGGATACTGTGATGAGGGTAATGCAGTCATGTGGTTTGATGTAATCCTTTGCTTTGGGGATGTAGAAAAGAAAAAGGTTTTCCTCTCTATCGGATAGTTTTCAAATATAAGAAGAATTATTGGAATGAGGCAACTTACCCTAGCACAAATAGTGTATCGCAAAGAACACATGCCCAAAGTATTGGAGGCTCACAAAGAGGGAAAATGGATTGTATACAAGGATGGGTCATTATTACTAACAAATGGTCCACATGAGATACTAAGGGTGTACATATAGAAGTATAATAAAGTTCTATGCTTAAATGGTGATTAAAAGCATATACATAGAAATACACCATTGTAAAGATAGTAGATTATCATATGTGTAGAGATATATGTGGGAGGGTTCATTTCGTCCAATAGCTAGAAAATTGATGGAAGTGTAACCATGTTATACTAAGAAGATCAAGGGCTAGTGCAAGTAATGAAGAGATCACGATACACAATACTTATGGATTAGAATATATATATAGGGAGAGTATGAGATATATTCATGCTTACCACAAACTTGACATTAGCAACATGAGATGAATTGCCTTTTGATATACTTTATGAGGTCATTATGAGATATGTGAGCATTGGAGGACATATTGTTAGTGGGAAATTCAAATGCACACATTTGCAAATGTAGGCCAAGTGACTTATACATGCATGATAATGCAATGCTTAAAGAGGTTGACATAGATGAAGTAGATCTATGCATGAGAGTCGAGAACAAAGAAGCGAGCACCTATGTGACACATTTGTTGCCCTATGAACTGCACACAGACTAATCATCTTTAATGGACTACCATTATGGCTAAGGTCACGCACTCCAATGTTGAAATCACAAAGGGGTAAGTAGTATGAACTACTTACATAGGCTTACCAGCATTGATACCAAATATCTAAAACTTTAAAGTATCTAAGAGACAAATTGGTATAGCAACAGATCATGTGTTTTTGAGATTTGTGATCACTTGTGGACATATGAGGCATGAAACACCATATCTCTAAACATCCCAAACACTATTTTATAGAGATGCCTCACTCATCTATAGTGGCTCTTTACATGCTAAGAGGTATCAAAGCTTGAGCTAATATAACATCTTGGTTTGGTAACTATAGTGTAGAGACCATATGAAATCTAGAAAGGGTTTTTAAATTTAGAGGATATGGAGATTAGTGCACGAGAAGAAAGAGTTACAATAAGAGGTGCTAGAGGTAAAGCTAAAGTATCAGGACGTGCAAGAGCAATTGGAACATGTTAAAGTAATCAAGAGAGAGGTTGAAGAATTTGTGGCAAAGATTACGATGAATTAGAATGAGGAGGATTCGACGTTGCAATTATCCTTAAGGTATTGGATGAGATATAGAAGATGACTTCAAGATATGCAGACTTGCAAGATTCAGGAAGAGGGATTGTAAGAGCATGCTTATTTGAGAAAGCAGCCTTCCTCTTTCTTCACCTCTTAATTAAAACCTAGACTTGCTTTTGAAAACTGTGATCCGCTTTCTCACTAGCTTGATCCTCCTTGCATAAAAACTTCTGATGTCACATAAGATTTTTTCATGATCATACCACTAACTTATTCTCGTAAATCCCTAGCTTCTCAAACCCCTTACTTCCAACTCACAAGCAAGCCCTTACCAATCCCATAGGATACAAAACAAAGACCAAAGGTTTTTTTTAAAAAAAATTACGGTTTCTTCCTAAGGTTGATTTCAACTCCCTACTTCACTCTAAATCAAAACTTTAAAAACAAAAATCCATCTAATCTCTCCTATTCCATCCATTCTACCCTATCTCACACTCATTTCAAGCTCCAATCCTAATTCCTTTCGGAGTACATGCTTCTATTTCATTTCAAAGTCTTGCTTCTTCTTTTATGCATGATAGAGAGAATGTATGCCATCATGGGTAATTTCATTGTGTCTCGGAAATAGAACCAAAATATCAAAGCTTTTACAAGATGGATTACTAGACTTGATGGAATACTTATTGTTTTAAGCACTTCATCCCATTCGGCAATGGATATCTCTCACATAGTGGATACATCTCTTGAACTCATTGATCCAACCATTCTTCTCTCTAACCACATGAAAGCAATACCAAAAAAATCAACAAGGGTGTAGTGAACTCATTGCCTTATCTTCTCCTTGATCCCATAGAAATGAAAGCTCGTTGGTGGCTCCACAATCCTCCTCTACTCTATAGCTCATGTTTTGATTTGTAAGCACTCAATCCACGAGAGGAAACATGAAGAAGAAGAGAAGCAACCCAACCTTTTCTCCAATCCACCTTTCACCCAAGAAGAAGGGGAAGAAGAAAAGAGTGCATGCAAGGAAGAAGATTTGTCTCTCAAGTCCCTCACTCTCTTCCTCGCTTTTACACTCTCACTCTCCCTCACTTTCAAGATGAAATATAAGAAGGTATAGTAGAAGAAAGAAGGAGAAGCATGCTCTAAAGTTTTCATACCACAAAAATGAGATTATCCATTCACTTTTGCCTTTTATATATGGAATTCAATTAGGATTTAAATTATTTGGATGCCCGTCTCTCCTATTCGGGCTTGGTTTGGGCTTTATAGGTTTATGCATTTACATTTAGAGTGCACTGATTGTTGCGGAAGTGAATGAAAGCTAGTGATTGTATCCTTGCCAAGCTATGGGTTTTTCTTCATGGCAAAATTTATTACAACTTGCATGGGCATTGTGCCAAGATTTGAAAATAATATTAGAAATAATTAGTATATGTAACTAAAATGATTAATTTTCAAAACAATTGTGACAACTTACGCCTTCCATCCATTTGCTATTACATCTGTTTTGTGATTACATTGGTTTTATTGTTAGCAAGTACTCATAGATAAGAATGAAAATTGAATGCAACATACCCTAAGCCCATTTCCAGTATTACTTTTTAAAAAAAAGCTTACCTCTTAGCTATGGAGGGTCTCTTGAGGTGCCCTCTCTTAGATGGTATAGTAGTATCAAGGTGGACAACCTCTCAATGGTAGCAACTAGTGCATCTTTGAGAAGAGTATCATGTAGATATCATCATTGACCTTCTCACATTCAAGCCCTACCTAGGCACTAGTCTCCATAGCACTATGAAAAACCCATCTCTAGTGATGGACGACATAGTGCTATCTATAAAGTGCACCATAGATAAATTGTAATCAGTTAAGTATTACAGTACGAATATGTTCATATAATGGGATGGGATTTAGAAAAGTTTGTTTTTAGTTGTAGTTTTGTAGTTATTAATGGAGGTAGAAACAAATTACTAGGAAGACAAAAACTTTCAAGATTTTGAGCTTAACATGGAACCATCAAGTTATGCAAATTGAATGGAAAACCAACCATATTACTATAGAAATCCAAAAGGTGTGAGTGTGCACAATGGAAGAGAGTCATAAACACAAAGAGGGAAGAGAAGAGAGAGATATAGCAAGAAAAGAGAAGAATGGAGTGATAGATCTACACTAACTTTGAATGTTGATATAATGGTGGAATGATCATTCCCTCCTTGCATACAACCCAAGTCATCGGTGAGGACATGACATCAAGAGGATGACCATGGCAACACTAGTGGGGTGAAAGAAGACTGAAGACAACGTGTGCTAAATCTACAAACAGAATGTGATATGCTACAAGTGGGAGTGCAAGAAAAATATAGCTAGCCTAGGCCAAAATTGATCGACATGTCTTTGTGGTAAAAATAGTGTTGTAGTTGGTTGCTTGACCAATAGTCAAACATCACAAAAAATGTTTGACTACTCTAGCTATACAAAAATAGGACTACCTCTTTTCATAGCCACTATGGTATTTAGCACATTGTTTAGAATAGAACTACCCTTCATGAAGCTGCATTGATGGATTTATACTTTGAATGATGGGGATCTATCGGCCATGGCTTTTGCAAAGACTTTGTAAATAACACTCGTGAATGCAATTCGCCTCCAATGGGAGATTTTCAAACATTATTTTTGTTTTGGAATTAGACTAATTATACTCTTGGTCCAAGAGGGGAAAGATGACCTAGGCTATAGTAATAATTGATGAGGTTGCCTACCTAAAGGCCAAAATACTAGAGATATAAAATGCATCCCATAGTCGTACCATTGATCTTTTCCTACCAAGATTATTGAGTGCCAAGAGTAGCTCCTCCTAGTCAAAAGGTTTAACTAGACTTAAATTATCTCTCTCAATGATAACTCTATCCACCTACTTCAAGAATGAGTCAAATGCCCCTAATCAAGATCTCCTTTTATCTTTATAGAGTTCCTCAAAATGTGACTTGCACTACCTTATGATTTCACTCTGACCAATATGCATTTCCCATCCTCTTATAAAGAGGAGATAGAATTTCTCTAGTTCTTTGATATGTCTTCTATGCCTAACGAGTTGGGCCAAATTTAATAGGGCCACCTCATCACCCATTAGTTGATTATTGGTCACTTTACTTGCTAACCCCTCAAAGATTTTGTTATCCCAATTGAGGTTATTCCTTTACGCATTCCATAGTTATGCCATTTGAAGGGATGCATAATGTTGGATCATGGAATTGAAGTTTTCCCATGGATCTAAAATATTAGCAAAAATGTCTTGTTTCAATTTTGTGACCACTCCCTTTATTGTATATGTGAAATCCAACTGCTACTAGTGTTTTCCAAGATGACTAAATAAGTTGTACATGAGGGGGAAACCTAATTGTAAGAAATCTTTCATATTCAATAGCTCTAGTTTACTGCATGTTGAGTGCCAAAATTCTAGTTCATCCCCGGACATCAAGAAAGAAGAAGAGGATGCATCTCCCAAATCTACTACATCATTAAAGTATCCCTCAAGAAATCCAATGCTCTATGGAGTATTGCCCAACTCATCCCATGAATCTCTTATTCTTTTACTATTATTGTGCTCATAAATATTAATAAGAGTGATTCTAGAATCTTCCCAATCCATGGAGATAGATAGGATCCTTCCTTCTATACCATTGAAGATGTAGATTAGATTATGATTGGATTCCATAGTGGTGAACCAACTAGGCTCACCATCTTTTTCTGCTCAAAATAAGCAAACATACTCCCAATGCATTTGTTTAGAGCTACCCCATTTGTGTACCTTATGCTCTTGGACTAGAATTGCATCCAAGTCCCATTTTCAAAAAAGGATCCTCTTAATACTATCATTGAGGCCTTTTGCATTTATTATTGTATATTTAGCTTTGTCATGCACTCATATGTTGAGTACAGATGGCATCTTGGCTTTCCTCCTTCTCAGGACCTTTCTTCTTATTTTCCATGGAAAGAAACTTCTCTATCCATATATTTGAGGCCATGCTTCTTGCTACCATGTCATTGTTAGTCTTTGTTGTGAAGTAATCTTGGCTACTAGGTCCCTCATCCTCCTGTATAATTGGATGTCTACACTTTAGCATCCATCCTTGGGAATGCCTTGTCAAGATGCTCAAGTGAGACTCAATTGAGATGCATGAAAGAGCTCGCTATGTTCCTATTCTAGAAAGAGATGGCAACTTTATTCCAAAATTTTCTTACCATGTAAAACTTATTATAAGGGTTACCCACCAAGGTGCTTTCATTGATTTTGCTGAGCAAACCTTTGCCCTTCTCACCACAAAACTAGTGTTTATCCATCTTCCTTATCTTCATGGACATCAACATGTTTTTCCTACTTCTCACATTCCTTAAGATAAGACTTGACCACCTCTACTTAGGAACTCCTTGTTTGACTTTTCTTAGCTTCAACATCCTCTTTATCTTAGTGCCCCATTGTCCATAACTAAATCTGCACCCCTTTTTTGGTGGATATCTTGATTCAAGTCTATTATCCATCAGTCAATGTATGTATTCAGCTTTCTTTCCACTATTGGCATGACTGATTTTTAGCATGTCGCCATCCTTTGTAGTCTACATTTTGTTTGCTATCAATTTGTACAACCTACTACATCATTACAACTACTAAATTTTGCTATAACAAGAGTTGCCTACATTACCTTGATTGTTTTTAGTCTATTGCATATTCCTTCATGCTGTCCAATATTATCTAGTAGCATTGACCCATGCTTTTCATATCTACATTTGTTGCACTTGTGTACTTTTAGAGTTGGTTTGCTACATTCTCTCTACAACTATCCTAGGGACATGGGTCTAGATAAATACTTGTAAAAACAATTATATGACAAAGCACCGATTGATAAAGAACACTACTAGGGTTAGGGTAATTCAGAGAGAATAAACAAAGAAGTTAAATGAATGAATGACAAATAGATATAATACTCAATGTAGTGAGCATAATATACAAAGATGAATATTGACCCTCAAAATCTTGTGTCTCAAGAACTGAGTCACAAAATATAAGCTAAAGAGTGTCTTGCACTCTAAGAGATCATGAAACACAACAAGATGTTGACATGGTAAGCTAGCGATGGATGAAAAACACAACAAAATGCACAGTGTTTGCTGATGTGGCACTAACCATTTTGCATTTCTTTTTCAACCTATTTTCATGGACCAAGTATGGGGGATGTTATTTTTTCACCAATATTTTTGACAGATCACATTCTATTTGTAGATTTAGCTACATTTATCCCCTACTCCCACTTGGGACAAATCACATTCTATTTGTAGATTTAGCACACTCTATCTTTAGACAACTTTTGCCATTGAAGTTTTTTGAGAGCGGATTTTAAAGGCTATTTTTGAAGCAAAAAAGAGACCGAGAGGCCGACAACGACCAAATTTTCATGCAAAATAAAATGGTTGTGGATCGATGAGCTAGAGTTTTCCTAGATGGAGTTTGATGCCAGGAAGCCAACTCAAGTCTCAGTTTGTCAATCAGAGTTTGTTTGATCCCCCATTTTATCCTCGCAAGGTTGCGAAGCCAGTCGTCTAGATGGATCTCAATTCCAAGCATGTTTGGCCCCTCAAAAGCAAAAAATCCACTTTCCTCGCATCATGAAAACTCCAAAGTGAACTAGTTTGGTTGCAAACCAAATATTAAAGCTTAAAACAAGCTTAAGAGGAAAAAGACACAACTTTTCAAATTGTGCGGGGAGGGGAGCACTGCTATTTTCGGTGCCCCCAAATCCCTCATTTTGTGTGATTTTTCAGCCTACACTGATCAAGGAACTCTCCTGGCAGCATGCTCCACCATTTTTTTTCTCTTCATCACCACTGGAATCATCTGATTTGATGCATTGAACAAAGAGATCTTTTTTTAGTCTCTCTCTCTCTCTCTCTCCTCTCTTCTCTTGTGGACTGTTCTTTTTATGGATCAATGTAAAAGAAAGGGGGATGGGCTGAGATGGATGTTTTTGGTCAAACAATGAAGCACGAGTGGAGAGACATGTGAATCGGAGTTGGAACGATCATCAACGGCCGTTGAAGAGCATCAGGGGGCCTCCAACGTCGAAAAATGCATGTCATAATGGGTGGTTTTATGAGAAAAATATAGATTTTACCATTTTATGATGAATTCTTGTTTGAAATGGTTAGTAATGCTTGGCTGATTTCCAATTCTCTATTTGATCAGTCATGTTGAAAGAATCATAAAAAATCAGTCGTATAATAATTGTATGCAAAACACACAAAACCCGAGACTAAGCGGTTTTAGGAAAAATATGTAATTTTTGGGTTTTTGGTGTTTTTTTTCCATTCACATGGAATGAAATAAAATAAGAAAATCATTTTATATGAGAGTAATCAATATACACCTAAAAATAAGTAATTATCTGTAATTCTCCGTAAATAAATAGAGAAAAATAAAGAAAAATGAGAAAATTTAGGTTTTTTGCATCATAAAAATAAGAAAAAATAAGATTAATATGTGTGATTGTATACTGGAGCTGAAGCATAAGGTTTAGCCTCAGTTCATTCCCATTTCTTTGTTAGAGTGTGTTTTTACCACTTTCAATAAAGGAAAATACATTTTAAAAATGCCCTACACCTATCAACGCAAGCATAATCTTAAACGTAGGGAATAGAGGGGTTGTTGAGTAGTTAAAGTGCATTAAATGCTGATGTTTGATGTCACATTTCATATAGAGTTTGCCGTTGTTTGAAATCAAAGGGACTAGTAGCACGAGAAAACTTGGTGCTAGCCCTAAGCAATTAAGCACTCGCGTAGAAAAGAAAATCACGAAAAGAATTGTCTTCGCACTTTCACATTGCTGATTTTCAATGAATATTTTCTTGAACACAATGATCATATTCACTTTTTCATTGATGTACCTCATGGTATCGAATCTTGGATGCATAGGACATGTTTGTATGAGCGATGACCCGATGCTGTGAGAGTGTGAGGTATCTCGAGCCGTAGGGCTAGATATTTGATTCTTTGGAAGTTATTTGGTAAGGTTTATATATCATCTCTTGGATCATTTTATCAAAAGAGTGGACTTTGTTTTGAAAGTGTTTTATGTTCATGGTGCATCTTGGGGCCAATCCCCGAGATGTAGGAGAGTCTAAGTGGAGCTGCGGTGATTAACTGAGGGGTGCTCCTCCCTGTGTGTGTGTTATGTGGTGTATAACACCATCATGTTTAGGGACTCCTTTCAAGGAGTGGGGAATAAATCATTTGTTGGACTATGAAAAGAATACAAACGCAAAGTCTTAAACGTTCCTTGCTACTACGAGGCCGTGTGGGGTGGTTTTAGGTGAGTAGAGAGGCCCGACTAGTGCCTTAGAGCCAATGTCGGTCCCATTTCAGGTCTCGACACTGTCATAGTCATCAGCCTAATCTAATGTTCTCACTAATACCTTGGGTTGCATGCATCAACCTAATCTAATGTTCTCACTAATATCTTGGGTTACATGCATGGACTTATCAGTTTGTTGTTGTATGCAATGAGCATCTATTCTATGTGTAGCTATCCAATCTTGTTTGGTAGCACTGATCCATTCTTTTCATATCTACATTTGTTGCTATAGTACACTTTTTGAGATGCCTAGTATACAAAGATAAATATCGACCCTCAAACTCTCGTGTCTCAAGAACTGAGGTAGAAGGTATAAGTTAGAGAGCATGTCTCATTTTCATGGATCCCAAAATGTAGCATATAGTCTCTAGAGATATCTACCAACAGCATACGCAACTTTGAGAGGCTAGATTAGTGTCAAATAGGGTATATGGGAGAATAAATATCAAACATTGGTTGGATGCTAACGTGGTAGCACCGTGGTAGGCTAGTGATAACTAAAGACAACAAAATGTAGCTTGTCTGCTAATCTGGTAGTAATGTTGATACAATGAATTAGCAAACATAGGTCTAGAGATGACATTAGCAATTGGCAAGAGTAGTAGAATACTAAAGAAAGGGTGGAAAAATATGTATAGTAATACATGCATTTGTGTAGGTGATGATAACCAAAGCTATCATAACCTAAGGTGGTTTTTTTTTTGCAAACTCGAGAATATCTCCACAAGGAGAAGGTGGGATAATGGATGAAATCTACATAAGAGGATGAAGAATTGAAAGAAAAGGGATGAACTAGTGTGTCTACTCATAGGTGAGTGGATCCTCCCTAATTATGGTTTGGCTTATGGGATATAGACACTCTCTAGGACTACAATTTTTCAAAATGAAAGTAGGTAATTACTATGCTTGGAGGATGTTTTATAGAGCTAATAAGTTTAGAATGCATTTTTAAACTCAACATAAGTTGCTCAGTACCTAGCAACTCTATCCTTGCTAGCTTTTCTTTCTCCATTGAGAGAGTTTACGGGGATAATTAGAAATCCAAAATATCATGAGGGCACCTAGTAAGGCTAATGATGGAAGGCTCTAGTCATTGAAAAAGAAATGCAAGTTGGAAATATAACTCAACTAGTGTGAACACACCTAAACTTGACCAAAAAAGAAATGCATGCTCTAGAAAGAGTTGCCATCTCTATCAAAACACATGATAAATTCAGTGTTAGAGCTCCTAATGTCCCCATTGCTGACTTAGACTAAGGCTCATAGGTAGAAGATGATTGTGCATGACACATATGATTGCTAACACCCCATCTTAGATTCTAGCTATGGCAAGCCAAAGAACATAGAATGGATCCAAGGGTAGAAGAAGAAGTGATAAAGCTAAAGAATTCCATCAATGAAGAAGCTCCTCTCACAATCTTGGAAATCCCCCTTTGAAACACAAGGAACTATGGAATTCATAGTTGCATTTCCAATATCATCCCCCTTTGAAAGGGATGGGAAATATGAGGGAACCACAAAAAAAAAAGAGATGGTAGGGGATGGGATAGAACTTGTGGGATAGAGGATGTACAAACATGAATGCGTATGGCTATGGAGAACTATCTTGGAGAATTCTATACAATGAAAGGGGAATGGTGCATGTAGAGCCATGTTTCCTACCAATCTATTGCTAAAATGGCTCCTGAAGAAGAATCCTCAACAAAGATGACTTGCTTGGTGAAGACAACCTAGGTAGTACTGAGTCTAGTAAGGTCATGAATAGAGAGAAGTGGAAAGCTAAAGTCCATTCAACACAGCTAAGACTTCTGAAATGGAGCTTGATGAATGGTCAGAATCCAAATAATAATAGCAAAGTGCTAGTACCACTAATAGCAAATGTCACCAATAGTGACACACAAATATCCTATAACAAATCTCTTCAAGGAGTCATATGACTTGAAGTACCATTGCCAATAAGCGAAGGCCTCTCTCTAGCAGATGAAGAAGACTCCTTCATCTCATGGATGTGAAGAAACATGGACTCATGTGTAACAATAGCTGGTGTAGAAGTAGAGGAGGGCTTAGATGTTTTAGCTCCATCCTTTGCTCTTGAATGAAGGCGAGGATACTCCTTCCAACACTTCTCCTTGAGATGAGTTTCCTTCCTACAGTGTGGGAATTTAGGCTTCTTTTAATCTATGTCAAGCCGGAGGAAGACTCCAAAGGTTTAACCTGCTTCTTGTTCTTGTTCTTGGTCTTCCCATCCTTCTTGGTTGGTTTTTGTAATCCACGAAGGACTGATCATTTTGATTCATTGAATTAGAAAAATGTTGTGAGAGTGCAGAAACACAAGCATGGAGAGAGAAGGATTCTCTTTGTATTCAGCTTCCATTCAAAGTTCAGTTTAGATTTTCTCCATTCATTGTCTTCTTTCATTGTAGTCTTTCTCTTTCCATCTCTCTCCATGTTTATGTTTCCTCTTTTCTTGCTTACTTTCACATGGTATCATCATCAAAGTGAGGACTCATAGTTTCTACAAAGAGAATACCACATTCAACTTACTTTTTGGAGAAGATCCATCATGAAAAACATAGATTTTTTGCCTTGTTTGTTGGGGCTTTTCAAAGTGTATGAGTCATCCACAACTTCTCTTTATAGGGTGTAGCTAATTTTCGCTCCATTCAATTAGCTCAAACCTAAAACATAGGATTTTTTTGTGTGTTTACAAGTATCTCAAAAGATTTATGGAGTACTAATTTGATACATTTGATGACTTAGATGCATAGACTATTTAGTCTTCCTTTGATAGGTGGTCCATCAATGAGACTATTACCCTTCCTTTGTATGAAATCCTTTGAGGTAGCCTTCCATAGCTACATCCATTTCCAATTTTCCTCCATCTATCCCATAGGTTCAATCCCATCGCCCACCATCTCCTCTAGTGGTTTCATTGTACCTCCCATCTATTTTAGAGGGAAATGATATCAATGATGGGGCTATGGATTCTTTATTCCATTTTCTTTCAGAGGGGGATTCCTAAGATCATGAGGAGCTTCTTCATTGATGAAATTGATCAACATTGGAGCTTCTTCAACCACCCTTGGATCCATTCCACCTTCTTTGGCCTTTAGCCACATCTAGGATTTGAGAGGGGATGCTAGCAATCATGTGTCTTGTGCATAGTCATCTCTTGCCTATGAGCCTCACTATGAATCAAACAAGGATATTAGGAGCTTTGAAACTTAGTCTATCGTGTGTTTTGATGGAGCATGTAGATCTTTCTAGAGCATGCATTTCTTTTTAGTAGGATTTAGGAGTGTTCACACTAGTTGATTATTTTCTAGCTTAGTGAATTTCTTTTTTAGTGGGTTTGGTTTTTGTTCACATTGATTGGGAAGGAGAGACTTGCATTTATGATGGCAATTAGAATCTTGTTGATTAATTTATTATATTTGATTAGTTGCCTAATATTTTCGATCCCTACAAGTAGCAGTTTGCTAGTTTTGGCATATTTCATCTATTTATAGCTATCCTCCACACTGCCCATCATTCACAGGTTCATCCTTTGCAGGTTTTAGCACACTTTGACATATGGGGACCCTTCTTTGTCTTCTAATACTTCATTTCATCATCAAGATGATCTAGTGCCTTGACTCATGCCCTCAGCTATATGGAGGGATTGATCAGTCCCCTTTGTATTCAACTTTCAGATTTCAATGCAAGTTTTCTCCTTCCATTCTAGTCTTTCTCTTTCTTTCTCTCTCCATGTTTTCTATGTACTCTCACAAATGGATCCACAGTCTCTCACTAGTGCAACAATGCGATCAATGAGGATTTTCCATGAGTCCAAGTCCTAGAACAAAGTGATTTGTCGAATGAGGAACCTTCAATTTACTCTCAAATAGAAGTAGTTCAAACTTGTAAAGCTTGTATCTGTAAACCCTAATATTTGGCATGTGTTTTCCCTAATATTAAATGTTGAACTTAGTGCTTTCAATGGCTAGAGATTTAGACATACATGTCTAAATGCATTTTACCCAATGTTTGCCTCAAACCCTTAGTAACACAATGACACTGCTACTGATAAGAAGTCCATTGGAGGCATATTAGCTAACATGCATGAAAGTTTCTTCTATAATTAAAGCTGATATTGTCATATATACAGTGATGCTATGTTGAATCCCTATTTGCATTATATAGGATTATCTATTATGATAAACTACATCAAAAGTAAAGATAAATACAATCTTTTGTTCTACTTTATCATCACATAGTTTTTGTTAAATTTTTTGACAAAAAGTATGCAATGTTCAAGAGAACAAGTGACTAACAGATGATTTTTGATGCCAAGAAGTGCTTAAAAATAGCCAAAAATTACAAATATCAGGGGAAAAATAGACTTTGTCGAAGGCGGTGGTGGCAATCAGTACGATTTTAAGCGGCAAGTCCCTAAAGCAACGCTAGTGCTAAACTTCATGGAGAATCAAATGATGGTGGATGGTTGAGCTGGAGTTTTCCTAGATGCAAAACGACACCAGGAATCCAACGCGTCTCAGATCTCAAGGTCGTTTGATCCCCCATTTAATCCCTGCAAGGTTCGGGGTTCTAAAGCAGCTACTAGATCTGGAAGCCAAGAAGAGCATGATGGATCTTAGCTTTGTAGATTTCGATGCCACGGAGCCACTCGTCTAGATGGATCTCGAATGCGATGTCGTTTGCCCCTCCAAAAGCAAAAAAACCACTTGTCGAAAGTGTGAAAGCAAAGGGCATGAACTAGATAATTTGATTAAGAGCTTAAAAGCTCTTAACAAAGAGCTTAATGCTCACGAAATGAAACATTGGGGGGGGGGGGGGGGGGGCGTTGGTTTTTTTGCACCCCATTTTTCCCCCATTCTTCATCATTTTCTAATCGGTGGAAGCAGGAGGAATCCTCTTGGCCCTGAGATGCTTCTATCCTTTGCCCTCCATTGCCATAAACAGATCAAGGAACGATGCACTGAGCAAAGAGGTAAAAAACTAGTCTTTCTCTCTCCTTCCTCTCTCTCTAGCATAGAGCAATTCATGTGCAAGAAATCAAGAAGAAGAGGGATTGAAGAATGCTTGTCCGGCTGTGGGTGATCGGATTGCTTCAAGATGAAGAGGAGGCTGAGGAAAGAGGTTCAGCACTGAAGAATGGTTGCTGGTCGGTCCATGGGCTACCCATAATAATTATTAGAAAACCCGCAACATGCAAGACATGCGGTATGCTCCAATTTCACAAAGAAATTTGATTGTTTTTGTTGTTTCATAGTCCAAATGTTGTTCATATGCAATGAATTTTTGTTCGAGCCTTGTTTACATCATGTTTGAGGGTTGTAACTACAGAAATTTAGAACCCGTAATGATTTAGAGCCGTTATTAATTCTTTAAAATCTGTAAAATATCATTTTTAATGGAAATTAGTGGTTTTTTTTATTTTGAGTTGGAAAAAAGGAGTGAAAATGGAATAAACTCAGAGAAAATGTTAATTTTCAGTCAAAATAATAAGCCAATACAAATAAATCAGAAAATACCTATTTTTCATGAATAATAAATAGAAAAAATAGTGAAAATTTAAGAAAATTGAGATTTTCGCGCTAAAAAAATATGGAAAAATAAGATTTATGTGCATGAATGTTTGGCGAGGTTAAAGCATGAGGTCAAGCCTCAGTTTGGCCTCGTCCTTTGTGTTATAGTACGTGTTTATTGGATTTTTACATACAAAAATGATACAAAACAACCATTTACACCTATGCATCGTAGCAACACCTAAACAGTGAGGGGGGGAGGTAGTTTGTGCAACAAGCTAATTGTTGAAAAGATACAAATTCTGATTTCTCTCTTTGTGCATAGCATTTAGGGATCGTTTCATAATTAAATATAGGCGACTAGTAGCACAAAAGTTCTGGTGCTAATCCCTAAAGCAGTGCAGCATGTGATGCTTAGTTAAAATTCATGAAAATACTGTTTTTCGCACCTCACATGGCTAGTTTTTTAATCATAAAATGGTTGTGCACAATCGTCATACACCTTGCATCAAGCATGCCATGTGGTATCTCCTGGAATGCATTGCAATTGATTGATAAACTTTAACCAAGGCTGAGAGGACAGGAAACCCAAGCTGTAAGTTTAGACGGGTGCTTCCATTGGGGAAAGTTTTGTGAGGCAAATCAAAATCTCCTGGAACATTGAATTATGAAAGAGTGAAGTTTGTACGAATGTTATATGTGTTAGCGATGCATCTTGGGGCCAATCCTTGAGGTGTATGAGAGTCACAGTAGAGCCGCGGCATACAGCTGAGAGGTGCTTCCCTATGTGTGTATTACGAGGCATTATGCCTATAAGTTATGGAATCTCCGTCTAAGGAGAAGGGAAGGTGAACGTTGGACTACATATTGGATACAAATGCAAAATCGTCATAAGCATTTAGTGCAAAGTGAGTCTTAGACGCTTCTGGCCCATGAGGCCATGTGGTGGGGTTGTCTGTCATATGCATGAGGTCTGGCTAGTACTATAGCTAGTGCCGGCTCATTTTAGGTACCATCAGCGGTGCGTTTGTCGAGAGCTGCCTATAAGTGGTGGTTTTCGAATCTTGGTCTTATAAGGGACCTGTTAGCTTTATTATATAGTTGATAGCTGCCTTGAAGAGGTGGATGCTAAAATAGGCGGATTAAAGTTCCAGCCATGAGCATGATGATGAAACCAAGGAATCCCTGTAACCCTAAAGATACCTTGTCCATTCTAAATGGTTTAGTGGGATCTTTGGCTAGAAATGTAGCCGATTACTTTACCCTTTGCCCTGAAAGTGACACCATGCTGGAGTTTGGGTCACAATGGGGAAATACCCATGGAGTAGCCATGAGAGATAGTCCATGGGAGCTAGAGGAAAGATTAGGGAGTAAAAGTGATGTTAGGATGGCACAGTCGTTTGTGATCCTCAAAAGTGATAAGTTTTTGAAGGAAAATACCGTGATGCCATTAGTCAAAGTAATATATGCCTATGAGCAAGAGATATCTCTGATGCTAGGACGTGATGCAATTGGGTTCCAAAGCGCAATTTTGCAAATCCATAAAGCATTGGACGATATCTACATATGTGGAAAACCCTTATCAGAAAGGAAGGTTCTATTAGGACCTACCTCCGATTCTAGGGAAACAATAGCAAATGAGGATAGAATTACTAAAACACCAACATGAAGCGATGGAGTAGACTCCTTAAGTGCATAGCATAGGACTCCCTAGACTACTCTGTGAGTTGGCAGAAAGGGATAGCAAGGATGATATTAACCTTCCTACACTAGCAAATGTGGAAATGGAAGAGGTTGGAGACCCCAAGACACTAGAGTTAGGTCATGAATATGAGGATTTTAATGGCCCAGTACTGATCCCAAAGAAAAGGACTAAATTCCCTCCTCCTTATAGGGATCTCCCAGGGTTTCATGGGCTGGTTAAAGAGGATCCGATGGTGCATTTATGAGAATACGCCCTAACTTGCCTTGCAAGTGGGTTCAATGATATTCATCGGATGCTCGTATTCTCAAGTACCCTAAAGGGAGAGGCTAGAAAATGGTATTGGAGCCTCCCAAGGGGATCTATTAAATCCTTTAAGGAGTTGAGTGATCGATTTTTAGATGAATATGAGAAGAATGTGCCTATGACCCAAGTTTTAGGGCAGCTGAAGCAGATTATGCAAGAGTCCTATCCTTTTGTTAAAGAATACGTTAGAGCCTTTGATGATATTTTGAGGCTTTGTCCAAGAAGAGCTACTGCATTGCCAAGTGATGTGCTATGTGAGCTCTTTTTGAGTGGCTTAGAGATTAACATGCAAATCCAAGTGGGACTGTGGAATCCTAAGTCGTTAAGGGAAGCAAAGATACATGCCATTGATTATGAGGGACATATTCAGAGATGTTGGGAAAACTTTTGGAGTTTTCCCTGCTCAATACAAGTGCGTCCTAGCTTCCAACCATTTCTATAAGGAGATAGCTCACTTGTTGATACCAAGGTAGCCTATGAGAGGAACCTTGGTAGCCAAAATCTCCAAGCAGAAAATGGCAATAGTAGGGATAATATACCCCCTGGGGATAAAAAGATTCCAAGCCCAGTAAGTCCCATCAAGGCTTGCAACACTTCCATGAGAGGTAGTTGTGACTGTGGAATTGATAGAACCATTAGGTCTACAAGCTTAGATGAGCGTTCAATGAGTGGTTCTAGTTGTGCTCCTAGTAAGGCTCTTGAGAGACCTTTCCAATTTATAGATGAATCATGCTTTCGAGTAGATGCTATTCCTTTAATTAAAAGCATGGTTCCCATGGCTAAGCAGTTGTTGCAGAGTGGACAAAGGCAAGTAAAGACATCTCGTGTAGAGAAGATGCGGCATGCCATATCTCATCCCCTTGGTCGTCATTCAAACAAATCAATTGTCCCTGACATCATTAGGTTGATATATCTCATTCCCTTGGTCGTCATTCAAACAGATCGCTTGTCCCAACTTTCTAGTAACTCCTCCTACAAGGAGAATCATGGATTTATGATCATTCAACTCTTCTCTAGTTGGACCATTACATATGTCAATGATACGATCCAAACTAGATAGAGCTTTAGGCCTAGACCCATCACATAGATGCATCTCAGGGTGGTGGTCCCTATTGTCAGATGTTGCATTATGGCCTTTAGTCGCATCCTCTTGGGAATCCATCAAAGCATGTCCACATGCAATTCCTGGCCCTTCATTTGACACACCAACAATATTTTTAGGGGTTTTGGGCCTCCAAACCCATCTCATATTCCTTATCATATTCTTGGATTGCCTCATCTGCCCAGTACCCAAGAAGAGATTTCCATTATTATTGAGATATCAGTAGAAAGGCTTGGGCTAGTGAATCTACAAAGAGCGTAGATCAAGCTTTTAGCTAACTCGCATGAGTAGCATGAGGCCAGTCCTCCTATTTTATGCTATCCTGATTAGTTTGATAGGATGTGTTGTATATGCCAAGGAGATCATATATTGCATGGATTAGAATGAACTATCCATTTTAGGCCAAGAGGGCCAGTTAGTTTGCAGTGAAATGCTTGATTTCTTTAGGCCAAGAGGGCTAGTTGTTTTCAAGTTTTAATAATCTATCTCTTTAGGCCAAGAGGGCCAATTAGTTTGCAATGAAATGTGCTATTTCTTTAGGCCAAGAGGGCCCTATCTCTATTTGGTGCAAGTACATTTAATGTTTTGTTATTTTAGTGATTGCACCATACAGGTTAACGACGTCGCTAGAGGGAGCCTTTGCTACGAAGAAGCTTCTTGTGGCCATTCTAGGTGGTTTAGTCCCCTTTTGGAGTTTTTCCCTTAAGCAATTAATGATATATGTGTGGGTGAGGGTTTTCTTTCTTGTTGGGGACCGGCAATCAAGGCATGAAGTCCTAGGTTTAGGTTAGGTATGTCTGGGGGAGGTCTGAGTCATCATTGCCTCCTACAAGGCACTGTCAGGCATTGAAAGACTTGTTTTAGATGGGAGTTCTAGTGACCCTGTTCAATTGACCTGCTAGGCGGCCGTTCTAGGAGTTCCTCTTAGTTGTGAGGCAGTTAGAGAGGCCTACTAAAATAATGATGGAAAGAGACAAAACCCTCAAGATATGAAAGACAATATATGGATATACGAAGGTGTATAAAAAGGGGTTTTAACCCCTTTAACAAAAGAAAAGAAAGAAAAATCCTTGAGATGTTGTTTATCGCCTTGCGAAGACCTGGTAGGTTCGTGGGGACGAGTAAGACCCAAGGCCAATGCCTTGTCTTCCTTGGGGTGACATCTTACCATAAAATAAAGAAAATAAAAGAAGGTTGGAGTAAAAATAAAAGTGAGCGTTAGGAAAGGATTAAGTGTTACCTCACGAGGGCTTGGTAGGTTTTTGGGTACCGAGACAGGACCTGAGACCGATGCCCTATTCTCCTTGGGTCACTACGCTCAGCTCCCTCTTTTTTACATGCCCGAGTATGGACAATCAGGTGCTAAAAGAAACTATTTCTTGATCAGGCTATAGGAGTCCTCGTCTAGTAGGAGCTCCTAGTTGAGTTGTCCTTAGTTAGGTAGGTAGTTCAGACCACCACTTAGGATGACCTCTTTGATCGTTCTTTTTAGCTTGGCTATGTTGGAGCACTTGGTTAGCAACTGGCTTCAGACTTTCTGTCAGATTATGCTGGGCCTACTCCTCGTGGATTTCATGTCTTGGTTTTGTCAGCAGGTAGGGTATGAGCTATGATGTGTTGTGTTGTGTATTTTTTATATCAGCTTGATGCTCCTTTTTGTTGTTTATGTGTAGATCTATTCGTGGGATTTGAGGACTAAATCGCCCTATCTCGTGGTCGCCAATGATAGATGATTTTTGATGCCGAGAAGTGCTTAAAAATAGCCAAAAATTACGAATATCAGGGGAAAAATAGACTTCGTCGAAGGCGGCGGTGGCAATCAGTACGATTTTAAGCAGTAAGTCCCTAAAGCAATGCTAGTGCTAATCTTCATAGAGAATCAAATGATGGCAGATGGTTGAGCTGGAGTTTTCCTAGATACAAAACGACGTCAGGAATCCAACGCAAGACTTAGATCTCAAGGTCGTTTGATCCCCCATTTAATCCCCATAAGGTTCAGGGTTGTGAAGTGGCTACTGGAACTGGAAGCCGAGAAGAGCGTGATGGAGCCCAACTTTGTAGATTTTGATGCCAC
The DNA here is from genome assembly GCF_053477565.2 of Lygodium microphyllum. NCBI lineage: Eukaryota > Viridiplantae > Streptophyta > Polypodiopsida > Schizaeales > Lygodiaceae > Lygodium > Lygodium microphyllum. The sequence continues at coordinate 1,905,255 of NC_141158.1, forward strand.
GGAGCCACCCGTCTAGACGGATCTCGAATCCGATGTCGTTTGCCTCTCCAAAAGCGAAAAAACCACTTGCCGAAAGTGTGAAAGCAAAGGGCATGAACTAGATAATTTGATTAAGAGCTTAAAAGCTCTTAACAAAGAGCTTAATGCTCACGAAATGAAACATTGGGGGGGGAGGGGGGCATCAGTTTTTTTGCACCCCATTTTCCCCCATTCTTCATCATTTTCTGATTGGTGGAAGCAGGAGGAATCCTCTTGGCCCTGAGATGCTTCTATCCTTCGCCCTCCATCGCCATAAACGGATCAAGGAATGATACACTGAGCAAAGAGATAAAAACCTAGTCTTTCTCTCTCCTCCCTCTCTCTCCTGCATAGAGGCAATTCATGTGCAAGAAATCAAGAAGAAGAGGGGCTGAAGAATGCTTGTCTGGATTGCTTCAAGATGAAGAGGAGGCTGAGGAAAGAGGTTCAGCACTGAAGAATGGTTATTGGTCGTACCCATAATAATTATTAAAAAACTTGCAACACGCAAGACACGTGGTATGCTCCGATTTTACAAAGAAATTTGATTGTTTTTGTTGTTTCATGGTCCAAATGTTGTTCATATGCAATGAATTTTTGTTTGAACCTTTTTTACATCATGTTTGAGGGCTGTAACTATAGAAATATAGAACCCATAATGATTTAGAGCCATTATTAATTCTTTGAAACCTGTAAAATATCATTTTTAATGGAAATTAGTGGTTTTTTTTATTTTGAGTTGGAAAAAAGGAGTGAAAATGGAATAAACTCAGAGAAAATGTTAAGTTTCAGTCAAAATAATAAGCCAATACAAATAAATCAGAAAATACCTATTTTTCATGAATAATAAATATGAAAAAATAGTAAAAAATAAAGAAAATTGGGATTTTTACGCTTAAAAATATGGAAAAATAAGATTTATATGCGTGAATGTTTGGCGCGGTTAAAGCATGGGGTCAAGCCTTAGCTAGTAGTAGAGAATTTTTTTGAAGGAGAGACAGCTGAAGCATTCATCACTCGGATTAAGAACCTATGCAACCAGTTGGCTGGTGCTGGGATACAAAAGACTAGCGAGTAGCTAGCTCGGAGGTGTCTTCGGATTTGTCCATAAAAGTTTGATGGACTAGTAACTATCCTTAATACTCAGGTGAGACCTCAAGCTTTGAGTTTTAAGGAGTTTTGTGCATTATTGCTGGAGGAGGAGTTGAGGTTGAAAACCTGAGAAGGAAGCAACAATGGAGATGCTGCATTCTCTGCCAATGCAAAAGGCAAAGGTGGTTCCTCCACCAAAAATGATGGTGACAAAAAGAAGAAGTTTCAAGGAGAGTGCTTTTACTGCAAGAAGAAAGGACATGCAATTGCAGATTGTCATGTCAAGAAGGTATATGAAAAGAATGGTACCCTTAAAAGTAAAGGGAAAGAGATAGCCAATACGACTAAAGCAGAGTTGTAGTTATTCATGGCGACCATTGAGGAGGTGTGCTCCTCGGTGCAAGAACAATCTACCACTCACTCATGGGTGTTGGTTAGTGGGGCCTCCCATTTCATGACCAACAAGAAAGGTCTATACAGTTTTATGCAGTCTCTACAAGAATCCATCACTTTGACGGTTGGAAATGATGCAAAATGCCCTGCTATGGGCATAGGTACTATTTCATTTGTTGCTGCAAATGGTGATGTCAAAAAGCTTTCAAATGTGCTGTATGTTCTCGAAATTAGGAGAAATCTGTTATCAATTGCTGCCATAATTGATATTGGTCATGAAGTGAGGTTAAAGAAGACAAGTGCAGAAATTCTTGATAGTGATGGCAAAGTTGTTGGCAAAGGAGAAAGAAGGAACAACCTATATGAGCTATGTGCTCTTAAAACCATTGTTGGATTGGGCACAAGTAAGCTTTGGCATGAAAGGTTTGGACACATTGGATTTGCAGTGTTGAAGGAGATGCACAAGCAAGGTATGGTTGCTCACCTACCTGCAATGACTCAATTGAAGGAACCATGTGAAGCTTGTATGATGGGCAAGAAACATAGAAATGCATTTCCACAAGAAAGAAAGAATAGAGCACATGCTTCTCTAGAGTTGATGCATGCTGACTTGTGCAGAAATGCCTACACGGGCCTTGGGGGGATCTTCTTATTTTATGTTGATTGTTGACGACTACAATAGGAATATGTGGGTGTACTCCCTTTGTGATAAGGCTCAAGATTTTGGTAAGTTTAAAGAATGGCTAACACTTGTTGAGAATGAAATAGGGAAAAGTGTGAAGAAATTTAGAACAGATGGTGGTGGTGAGTTCAAGTCAAAGGAGTTTGATGAAGACTTTTGCAAGAGCAAAGGGATCAAACGTCAATTGACGACGCCTCACACACCTCAGCAGCAGAATGGTGTTGTGAAACACAGGAATCGCACCATTGTGGAGATGGCAAGATGGATGCTAAAGGGCAAGGGATTGCCTAACCATTTTTGGGCTGAAGCTATTAATACTGTAGTCTACATTTTAAATCGGAGCTACATAAAGGCTCTCAAGGGAAAAACACCTCATGAGGCTTACACTGTAAGAAACCATCTATCTCACACTTTAGAATTTTTGGATGTGAATGTTATGCACATATTCTAGATGAGAAGAGAAACAAGTTACAACAAAAAGCAAAAAATGTATCTTCTTGGGTTAAAGTGATGAGTAGAAGGCTTACAAATTATATGACCAAGAGGCAAAGAAGATCATCGTGAGCCATGGTGTGGTGTTCAAGGAGCAGCTACATACAGTGGAGGAGGAGAAGGCAAGTTCTTCCACTTTATCATCAAGTGACGAAGTAGTCCACTATGAACCTGTCCCGAGAGCTATCCCTATCCTTAAGGAGGAGGAAGCATCATCTTCAGATGATGAGGAAGAAGTTCACCAACCTGACATCACCCCAATGGAAAAGCCATTGCCATGTTGGGTGAAGAAGCTCTATGACCACAATAATCCTATGCCCACATCTGTTGAGGAGAAGGCAGAGGGACCAAGGAGGTCTCAGAGAATAGAGGAGCAAAGGAGGGCTTCTGCTCTCATAGTCAATATGGCCTTGATGGTTAAGATTATGAGAGAAGTAAAGGAGCCAACTGACTTAGAAGAAACACTTGTAGATCTAGCATGGAAGTCAGCTATGCAAGCTGAGTATGACAGCATAATGAAGAATGAAACTTGGGAGCTAGTGGATTGGCCAACAAAGTGAAAGGTTATTGGCACTAAGTGGATCTGGAAGGTAAAGTACAAGGCTGATGGTTCTTTAGAAAAGTACAAAGCTAGACTGGTTGCATAGGGTTTTTCACAGGTTGAAGGGTTTGATTTTCAAGAGTCATTTTCCACAACTACCAGAATGACCATCATTCGCACAGTACTTGCAGTGGCTGCCCACAAGTAGTGGCCAGTTTACCAAATGGATGTTAAGTCAATGTTCTTAAATGGTGACCTCAAGGAGGAGGTACGTGGCTCAGCCACTAGGGTTTGAGGCCCCCCATTCTGAGAACAAAGTGTGTAAGCTGAAGAAGGCATTGTATGGGCTGCAATAAGCCCCCAGAGCATGGTACCAACGAATAGATAAGTTCTTTTTAAGCTTAAACTTAAAAAGATGTGCCTCAGATGCTAACTTGTATGTTTACAGAGATGGTGAAAAGTCTATAGTGATTGTCCTATATGTGGAAAAACTTCTTATTACAGGTGACTATGAAGATATGATCAACCAAACTTGAAAGGCTTTGAGTTCTGAGTTTGAAATGACAGACTTGGGCTTACTGCACTATTGTTTGGGAATTGAAGTCTGGCAAGAGCCAAGAAAGATCTTCATCTCTCAGAAGTAGTATGCATGGGAGATCTTGAAGGCATTTGGCATGATTGAGTGCAAGGAGATAGCTACACCTATGGAGGTGAATGCAAAGTTATCCATTGAGGATGCATTAGGACTGGCAGACATTGGGAGGTACAAGAGGATGGTCGGTAGTCTGATCTACTTGTGTAATACAAGACCATATATCAGTTTTGCTTTGGTGTTTTGCGCAAGTTCTCAAACAAACCTCATGAGAGTCATTGGAAGGCTGGGATACAGGTGCTCAGATACTTGAAGGAAACTCTTGACTATGGTATCACATACAGTTCTGGAACTTCTCGTGGGGAATTGTGACTCAGATTGGGCAGGAGATAGTGATTTTAGGAAGTCAGTTTCTGGTTATTTTTTCTATTTGGGTTCAGGAAATTTCTCTTGGATTAGTAAGAAGCAGCCAACAGTGGCATTGTCTTCTACCGAAGCAGAGTACAAGGCACCTTGTTTTGCTGCATGTGAAGCAGTATGGTTGAGAAGTGCAGGATGAAGAACCAACTGTGCTAGGATGTGACAATCAGAGTTGCATTTCCATTGCCAAAAAATCCAGTGTTTTATGCATGTACCAAACATATAGAGATCCAGTATCACTATGTGCGTGATTTGATGGAGGATGGGATAGTGGAACTGGTTTACTATCCAACATAGGAGAATGGAATGGATATCTTCACTAAAGCACTTATGAAGGATCTGCTTCAAGTTCATCTTCAGAGACTCGGCATTGGGCCGAGTGTTGAGATTAAACAATCACACTCACTAAACATCCTCTTTGTATGGAGCTTCAGGGCCAAGGACATGCAGGCTAACCTATCCCATATGCACAATGGTGCCTACTGCAGTTTCCTACTTTCCTATAAAGCATTGTACTTGCTTCCTTTTCTTAATGCAATGATAGTACTCTTTTCTTTTCAGAGAAGTGTCAATGTCATTGTCCACATACACAAGATTGTGTTTATGAGTCCAAGTCTCAATCTTGGAAACTAATTCACTTGTGTAACAAACAGTGTCTTTATCTTCTTCATCATGAGTCCACACTTCTCCTTTCATCCACCATAACTCACTGCCATACTCTAGATCCCGCATGGTATCAGAGCACAGTCGGGCATGGCTCAGCTCGGCTTAGCTCTCCTCTGCTCTCTCTCAGCTCATGATAATCTCTGGTCAGCTTAGTTCCATCCCATGACTTCATCTCCCAACTCTACCCTCACTGAAGCTTCCATGGCAGCCATAGCCAGCAGCACCCTATCAAATTGAGCTGCTTATATCTCACTCCACAGGTCAAATCTCTTGGAGCTTCCTTTTGGAAAAGTATTCCCCAACTCACAAAGCTTCCCTGTATCACATCAATCCATGACATTTGGCTATTTGAAGCTAAGCATTGTGAAAATTCTCAATCTCTACTCTGTGTCTGCCATAGCCAAACAGGACCTACCTCACTTGGAGCTTCCATAACTTCTCAACCAGGCCACTTCAGCTCCTGATTCCTTCTAGGGGATTGTTCTCCTACTCAAGGTGCTTCACCTTGGCACATCAATCAACCAATTACTGCGCCTTGACCCTGGCATTACGGAAATTCATCATCGCTGTCCTGAATCGCGCCGTGTCTGATCGAGCTGTCTGCGTACACCGTACTGCCTACAATCTAATCGATTATCATAGGGCTTTGATAGCCCATGAAGTAAGCTTCCTAGACATATAAAATTTTTTGAAAATGATCAAGTATAGCTCCTGCAATCTGAGAAAAACAAGGCCCCTGTCTCAGAAACCCTAATTCCACCATAGCCAAAATCTTCAAAAACTCATTTTTCTTTCATTTTCTCTCTCCTGACACTCAACCCAAGCCTCTGTCACTCTAATCCATTGACCCAGCATCAAATCAAGGAGGGGAAGGACCTGAGAAGATTGAAGAATGACCAAACGATCCCGAACAAGAAGAATCAAGCTCAACATCAACACTGACATAGTGTGTTTTCACACTGTCACTAACTGTGTCTCTTGACACACTACATTCTGCTCTTCTACTGATAAAATCTCAGAATTCTGGTGTTGATTTGCTGTTGATCTTGCAACCTCAACATGGGAAAAGACTCTCCAAATGCTCGATTCAAAGGAGTCGGGTTTCACACCTGGCAAACCCGCATCAAGCTCATCTTGATGAAAAAGGGTCTTTGGGCCATCACAAATGGCAAAGAGAAGAAACCTCGGGACGTGGACCTTGCAACTACTTGGCAAAAGAATGATGACAGAGCCCAGGCCATTATCAAACTGGAGCTAGACGATAGTTATATCCACCATGTGGATAACTGTGAGACCTCACAGGATACATGGAAAAGACTTGACACCTTGTTCGGTGCACAATCTAAATTATCAAAGTATGGTCTCTTGATTGAGTTCTTCAGGCTTGAAATGAAGTCCAGCACATCACTTGCCACACATCTCAATTACATGGAAGGACTCCTAACCCAACTTGCAGGAATCAACATTAAAATGGATGAAGATGTTTGCATCAGTGTTCTACTTGAGAGTTTGCCTCCTGAATATAATAATGTATCAACAACTTTAATCAACATGCCAAATCCTGAACTTGTTGATATCCAGGCATCACTGTTAGAAGAGGAAAAGAAGCTAAAAACTAAGGAAGAACCAAGTACCTCTAGAGATGAGCATGCATTATATGTTGGCAACATGTACAAAGGCAAGAAGGATCAGCTCTTCTGTGACTTCTGCAAAAGAACCGGACACACCGAGAAGTTCTGCCATGCAAGAAAGAGATCCCAAAAGGCCTTTCTAGTTGCAGTCAAAGAAGAGGAAGAAAATGGAACAAAGGAAGAAGAAGATGAAGATGAAGACCACCAGGATTGGAAGGACAAGACTCATCAGTCCTTCTACTCTCATAACTCTGATAGACTGTTTTAAAGGCCTTGTACTTCCTTGCCCTAATGATTCCTGCCATAAGCTTTGTAAACTCCTCATGTAACTTGGCATTACAGTCTCTATACACTTTGTGAGGCCCCTGTTACAGCCTCTGGATGTCCATCATGCTTTGGTGCCCACACTTAGCCGTTTCTGCGACAGCCTCTAGTGTCTACCATGTTTGTGGTGTGCACACACTTTGTAGGTGGTTCTCATTACAGCCTCTACACACTTTGTGCCTTTCTAGTTGTGATTGAGGAGGGGTGTTGAGATTCAGCAATCACACTCACTAAATAGCCTCTTTGTATGGAGCTTCAGGGCCAAGGACATGCAGGCTAACCTATCCCATATGCACAATGGTGCCTACTGCAGTTTCCTACTTTCCTATAAAGCATTGTACTTGCTTCCTTTTCTTAATGCAATGATAGTACTCTTTTCTTTTCAGAGAAGTGTCAATGTCATTGTCCACATACACAAGATTGTGTTTATGAGTCCAAGTCTCAATCTTGGAAACTAATTCACTTGTGTAACAAACAGTGTCTTTATCTTCTTCATCATGAGTCCACACTTCTCCTTTCATCCACCATAACTCACTGCCATGCTCTAGATCCCGCATTTCTCACACCGAGGAGATAGTTCACCTATGGGTGGACATTGAGGGGGGGTGTTAGATATGCTCAATGCCCCACCCTCATAAGGTGCCACCAATGATCCATGGTGCTCAAAGTTGTAAGGCCCCCATTATAAGGAGAAGCCAAATGTGAGCCTGAACATTGGTTGAGTCCTAACTTGTATATCAGATGAGGTCTATGTGATTGGATGGCAAAAAGGTGACCATTGTGGGTCTAATCTTTGGGTTGAACCAAGTAGTTAAGTTGGTAGCAACTTGAGGCACCTTGCATCGAGTTGCGGGCCCGACGATAAAGGGAATATTCCTTGGAATATCCCCTGGTCGACGCAAGTGGAGGCTCATATGGTAGATCGGTAATGCCGACCTAACCACCTTCATGGGCTATAAAAGCTAAACCTGTTCACAGCCATCGATCATCTATCTTTCACCCAGTTAGAGTTTTTTCAGCTATCCTTAAGCTCTTCACCTATCTTCTATCTAGATCACCATCTAAGCTTCACTGTGGAAGCCCACGATTGGAGAGAGCCATTTCTGTATCAGTTGTTTGGAGCTAAAGAAATTTTCTAATTCTCCTATTATCTGTTATGTACTCTCTATCTCTATCTCTTTCTTAGATTCTCTTCGCTGCAATGTGTAATTTTTACAAGGCTTGCCTAGCAGAATATCAAAATCCACTTCCTTTATGACTATGAAGTTCATGGAGAATTGGATTCCCGCTAGCTTTAGAGGCCAATCCTTTAGGACTTCAAAAGGTCAAACCTTCATCCCATTTGCTAGAGTGACGTTGAACCGTGCGATTTTCACCAGCAGGTTTTCCCAAGCTTGCAAGACTCCATGGCTAAGTACACTAACCCTTGTCTCTGTGTCTACTATATCCTTTCTCATAGTATCCCCTAGGGCAATGATAGGTAAGACTACATGCATCTTAATACCTTCCCAAAAGGCATTCACTTGTGCCGACTTAAAAATTAGATTCAATGTTAGGCTTGGTATGTGTGTCATGGCATCTTGATCCAGAAAGTCTTGCAATTCATATTCATTACTTTGTTCTACCCATTGCTTCAATTCTTGCCCTAGTGTGGAGTTTTTCCTGAGCGATTTTCCCAGTGATATTGTCACCAGAGTTGATATTAGTGTGGCTAGCAATTTGCCATCCATCATTTCCCCCTCAACTACATGGGCTCCTTGCCAATGCTCTTGAGCTGTTTGCCTATTTGTGGCATTCTCATTCTTCCTATATAGCTATTCATGTGGTGGTGTTGCCTCTTTTTCTCTCAAGTATGTGGGAGAGACTGGTGGGCTCACCATTGAGAGTTCGTTAATCTCATCCTCAATGATAGGCTCAGCATCTTGCAAGTGAGCTTGGGCTTCTTTTATCCATTACTTGACTTTATCCATAGCCTTTAGCTACTAGTTGAGGTCAGGGTGCTCTCCAACCCTAGCGTTTCCCTTCTCTCTCATCCTAGGAGTAGATGTTTCTGCTTCAACATTGGTTACCTATTTCCCTTTTGTTAATGTGGTCTCACTCTCGATCTTGACAGTTATTTTTGCCTCAGTCCACTTCTTCCTCCTTTGTTGGCTCTTCTTCCCTATAGAGGATGCATCTAAGTTGCTAGGTCCAGGTAATGAGATACTGACATGATTCGTTTGAGCTCATGTCATGACACTTACAAGGATAGGTGTGGCATCATTGTCAGGTGACTCAGCACAAAAGAGTCCCAACATCATAGATGGTATGATTTCCAACCTAATGGAGGATTTTCACATAGAGCAATTAGCAAATAGGTGCGTGACTCCATATTTGAGACACCTCAAGTTGACCTTCTCTCTATTTTCTTGCTCCTTTTTAGGGCAGGGAGATGAGATATGCCCTGTATGGCCACACATCCCACATGCTATGGGCTCTTGGTTCTGAGCTTCTCCTAGGTCTCTACCTCTCCCTTTTCCTAAGGCCATGACTGGCATAGGTCTATAGTCCATCAATATGGGATTACCCTCTTCATCATAAGAGACATAAGGATTCACATATGAGTCTTCCTCTAGTGGTTCCTCCACAAAGTGTGTTGGAGCTTTTCTTGATGGGTGGGTCATGATAGGTCTTCGCAATCTAGGGATTCCCATTGGGTTGATATCTATCCTCGGAGTGGCTAGCTTTGAATCGTTAAGTGCAGGTAGAGCCAAAGGGGCTCCCCTTCCAATGTATGGCTGCTTGATTCCAGGATAGTATGGTTGAGTGTACGATTGTCGGTAAGGCAATCCTCTTGGAAACCAACAATACATGTGTCATGTCTGAATCTTCTGCAATTGGCATAAGGCCTTGATCTAGGATCCGGACATTCAAATGGCAGGTGGTTCCCTTTAGAGTGCACATATTCAGCATACACGTGTGGTTCCATTGCTCATGCTTGATGATGGCAAAAAGAAGAGCCTACATGATGTACTACATGTACCTTCTATTAACAAGAATTTACTATCGATCGAACAGATGGCAGAGAAAAGAATCTGCACGTCAAATTCCTTGCATTGATCATTTGGTCCTCTTCTTCATGGTCTTTGCTTGCTAGAGCATGGCAAGATCTATGGAGGACAGAAGATGAAGACAAGACTCATGTTGAAATAGAAAAAAAGAGACCAACTGTTACACAAGTGAATTAGGTTCCAAGATGGAAGCTTGGACTCATAAAAACAATCTTGTGTAATGGATTGTCAATGACAAAGACTGAAAGTACAAAGCATCATGATATTGTATTCATTCCATATGAAAGTGATAGTCAAGTACAATGCTTTATAGTAGCTGGGTAGCTACCATTCTGCACCACTGTGCTTATGGGATTCATGACCTCTTCCTAGACTACTTCTGATTTCCTTGCCTACTGCTCCATACAAAGAGGCATACAAATGGATGTGATTGCCAGATTCTCAACACCCCTCCTTAATCACAACTAGAAAAAGGCACAAAGTGTATAGAGGCTTTAGTAAGCACGACCTACAAAGTGTGGACACACCACAAACATGGTAAACATCCAGAGGCTGTTGTAGAAAAGGCTAAGTGTGGGTACCAAAAACATGGTGGACATTGAGAGGCTGTAAAAGGGGACTCACAAAGTGTATAGAGGCTATAATACATGGCTACATGAGGAGTTTACAAGCTTATGATAGGAGCATCAATGGCAAGTACATACAATAAAAAGGTCTAGTAAAAATTTGGATTAAGGACCGGTAGGCCATTGTGGTTTCCTTCATTTTTGGATTTTCTTTTAGCATAGATATTTTGGTCTCCATTCTCTACCGCTTTCCTTGCATTGATCATTTGGTCCTCTTATTCATGGTCTTTTCTTGCTAGAGCATGGTAGGAGCTATGGAGGATGGAAGATGAAGACAAGACTCATGTTGACATAGACAAAGAGAGACCAATTGTTACACAAGTGAATTAGATGGAAGCTCGGACTCATAAAGACAATCTTGTGTAATGGACTAACAATGAAAAAGAAACTAAGTGAAATTAGGAAGTATCATGATATTATATTCATTCCATATGAAAGTGATAGTCAAGTACAATGCTTTATAGTAGCTTGGTAGGTACAATTCTGCACCACTCTGCTTATGGGATTCATGACCTCTTCCTAGATTTCTTGTGATTTCCTTGCCTACTGCTCCATACAAAGAGGCATACAAATGGATGTGATTGCAAGATTCTCAACACCCCTCCTCAATCACAACCAAAAAGGCACAAAGTGTATAGAGGCTTTAGTAAACACGACCTACAAAATGTGGACGCACCAGAAACATGGTAAACATCCAAGGGCTATCGCAGAAAAGGCTAACTGTAGGTACCAGAAACATGGTGGACATTGAGAGGCTGTAAATGGGGACTCATGAAGTGTAGAGAGGCTATAATGCCATGCTACATGAGGAGTTTACAAGCTTGTTATAGAGCATCAATTCCAAGTACATACAATAAAAAAGTCTAGTAGAAATTTGGGTCAAGGACTAGCAGGCCCTCGTGGTTTTCTTCATTTTTGGATTTTATTTTAGCATAGATATTTTGGTCTTCATTCTCTACCGATTTCCTTGCATTGATCATTTGGTCCTCTTCTTCATGGTCTTTGCTTGCTAGAGCATGGCAAGACCTATGGAGGATGGAAGATGATGACAAGACTTATGTTGAAATAGACAAAGAGAGACCAACTATTACACAAGTGAATTAGGTTCCAAGATGGAAGCTTGGACTCATAAAGACAATCTTGTGTAATGGACTGACAATGACAAAGACACTAAGTGAAAGCATAAAGCATCATGATATTGTATTCATTCCATATGAAAGTGATAGTCAAGTACAATGCTTTATAGTAGTTGGGTAGCTACCATTCTGCACCGCTGTGCTTATGGGATTCATGACCTCTTCCTAGACTACTTCTGATTTCCTTGCCTACTGCTCCATACAAAGAGGCATACAAATGGATGTGATTGCCAGATTCTCAACACCCCTCCTCAATCACAACTAGAAAAAGGCACAAAGCGTGTAGAGGCTTTAGTAAGCATGATCTGCAAAGTGTGGACACACCACAAACATTGTAAACATCCAGAGGCTATCGTAGAAAAGGCTAAGTGTGGGTACCAGAAACATGGTGGACATTGAGAGGCTGTAAAAGGGGACTCACAAAGTGTACAGAGGCTGTAATACATGGCTACATGAGGAGTTTACAAGCTTATGATAAGAGCATCAATGGCAAGTATATACAATAAAAAGGTCTAGTAAAAATTTGGGTCAAGGACCGATAGGCCATTGTGGTTTTCTTCAGTTTTGGATTTTCTTTTAGCATAGATATTTTGCTCTCCATTCTCTACCGCTTTGCTTGCATTTATCATTTGGTCCTCTTCTTCATGCTCTTTTCTTGCTAAAGTATGGTAAGAGCTATGGAGGATGGAAGATGAAGACAAGACTCATGTTGACATAGACCAAGAGAGACCAATTGTTACACAAGTGAATTAGGCTCTGAGATGGAAGCTCGGACTTATAAAAAAAATCTTGTGTAATGGACTGACAATGACAAAGAAACTAAGTGAAAGTAGGAATCATCATGATATTGTATTCATTCCATATGAAAGTGATAGTCAAGTACAATGCTCTATAGTAGCTTGGTAGGTACAATTCTCACTACAAGGATTTAAGCCTATAGCGATAGCAGGTAGCGACGCGGGTACCGGCGTCACTATTTGCATCGCAAAATATGCAAATAGTGATGCAAATAGCGACACTCCACAGGGAAAAAAAAACAGGCCGAAACTGAGTGCGGGTATATTTTGCTTTTTTGTGTTTTGTGTTTTGAGAGCGAGAGCGAGAGAGAGAGCGACCGTCGTGAGAGAGGGAGAGGAAGAAGGCTTGCCGCCGCCGCCGCCGCCGCCGCCATTGTTCACGAAGGAGAGGAGGATCCTTCATCACGAAGAGGAGCCACCCCATAGTCGCCATATCTTATCGGTGAGTCTCCCTCTCTCCTTCTTTTGCTTGTTTAGGGTTTAAATCACTTTCTCTTTTGCTTGTTTAGGAGAGGAAATGAGAGAGAAAAAGAGGGATAGGGAGGGAGAGAAAGAGAAAGAGAGAGAGAGAGAAAGAGAAAGAGAAAGAGAAAGAGAAAGAGAAAGAGAAAGAGAAAGAGAAAGAGAAAGAGAGAGAGAGGGAAGGGGAGGAAATGAGAGAGGGAGAGAAAGAGAAAGAAAGGGAGAGGGAGAGGGAGAGTGAGAGGGAGAGGGAGAGGGAGGGAGAGTGCATTCTCTCTCTCCCTCTCCCTTTTGCTTTTGGAGAGTGTTAGGATATATTGTGAGAGGGAGAGGAAATGAGAGAGAAAGAGAGGGAGAGGGAGAGAGAGGGGGAGGAAATGAGAGAGGGAGAGAAAGAGAAAGAGGTGTATACTCAAATGTATAGCTTTATGGAGATGTATGTCTACTCAAATGGATAGCTTTTGTCTACTCAAGATGTAGTCCACCCGTGTGTGTATATATTGGAACGATAATATATCCATGATTATGGTAATGGTATGCACTTTTCTTTTTTTATGGGTACCATTACATCGACTCCTTAAGAGGGCTAAAAATTGGTCATACACTTTATAAAGTCTAATTAGGAGATTTAAGATGCATGATAATGGACTTATCGATAATGGTATGCAATGTGCTTTACCATGGGCCACGTGTTGAGATATCGAGCTCCACTCATGATATGCCAGGGTGACTGTTGTGCATTTATGTCACCGACTTGTCAGTTGTAGACGCGGTTAGTACACCGCCCATGAATAATAGCTAGATGACAGCTATCCTTATCTACTCTAGTTCGTGGCTTGGTTAGTATGCCACCTTAGTTAGTTGAGTTTGGTTTGAGACCCATATATAGGGTTCTTCTATTTCTTTGTAAGAGAGTTCTTTTGGCTTACACAACTAAGAAGAGAAAAACTGTTTTCAGCCTCCACCTGTGTGTGTATTCCCCATTGTGCAAGCAAGAAAGCTACAAGTGAGACTCCTTCCTTCTCTCCCACAATCTTGACATGGTATCTGAGCCTTGTTTGTGGTAAGGAGCTCAAGAAAGCAAGCCAAGCTCGCGGTATTCTGGTTGAGATGCCCTTCGTGGTGAAGTAAGAGGGCAGTATATTTGAGGCCATTTCGGGGCCTGTTTTGGAGGCGGAAGTTTTCTGCACGCACTCAGGAAAAGGCTCAGTTTTATGCTGTGCAGCCACTGTTCTACAGGTCGGTGAAAAGTTACTGTAGAAATTGCATCGTATGCTTGTGTGCAGAGACATTGGGAGTTACAAAATCATCCTTGTTGCCTGTTGATGCAAAATCGTCACTAGGGAGTGACTGTGTGGTCAAATACCACTTTCGTCAGTTTTGCAGATTAGCCCTTGTGAGGCTGAAGCTGTGTTCTTTGCAGTGACAGAACTTTTTGCAGTGTTTTGTAATGGCGTCTGATTCTCTCTCACAGATTGTCACTGAAAAGCTTGACAAGAACAACTTCCAAGCATGGAAGTTTAGAATGACGAATTTCCTTATGGGAAAAGGATATTGGGAATTTGTTGCAGGAAATGAAGAAGAACTAGTTCTTCCTGATGTTCCCAATCAACAGCAAATGCATGCATTTAAAGCATGGCATGAGAGAGCCAGGAAAGTTATGTACTGGCTGTCTATCAGTATTTCAGACTCTATGATTGTGCATATTCAGGATGCAAGTACGCCAAAGGAGGCATGGGATACTCTGTCAAAAATGTATAGCACAAATACGCAAGCCAAGAAAATGCAGCTCAAGCAAGAGTTGCATAATGTGCAAAGAGAAAATATGAGCATCAATGACTACCACATGAAGATGAAGAAGATTGCAGATGCACTTGCTTCCATTGGGTCGCCAGTGGAAGATGATGATTTAGTTTCTATGACCTTGAATGGTCTAGGAAAGGATTATGCACAGTTTCGGACATCCATTTCAATTCGTGAAAGATTTCCTGATTTTGAGGAGTTGATTGCTCTTCTAATTTCTGAGAAGCAGAGAAATGGTGGTGCATCTTCTTCAGGAGAAACTTCGAAAGAAGCTGTCTTCTACTCAAATGTTGGAAGAGGTAGAGGAGGCCGATTTGGAGGCCGTGGTAGAAATCAGAATATGCAGCAAACTCAAGAAAACCAGTCCTATGGAGGAGGACGTGGTAACTCTAGAGGCAGGGGGAGCCAAAGAGGTCGTGGTGGATGGAAAAGAGGGCAAAATGCAAACAGCAATGTTGAATGCTACTACTGTGGTAAAATGGGTCATATGGCTAAAGATTGCTATAAAAAACAGAATGACATAGGAAATTATGCATCTTCTAGTAGACAGGGTGATGACAGAAATGAGCATTTGTTTATGGTGCAGCACATGAACAATTCTGTGACAAGTGCAGAAGAAAGCAATGATGTATGGTATGTTGACTCAGGTGCATCAAACCACATGACAGGTCATGCAGAATGGATGGAGGATGCAAGGAAAATGAAAAAACCAAGATTTGTGGAGACTGGTGATGATACTGCACATCCTATTTTGCAGATTGGAAAAATTCCTTTGTCTATGCAGGATGGGAAAAAGAAATACCTATCCGATGTATTTCATGTCCCGAATATCACCAAGAATCTGGTTTCTGTTGGTCAAATGGTTGAGCAGGGCTTGCAGGTCAGATTTAATCCTCATGGATGCTTTGTTGAGGATATGAAAAATAAAGGTCGCTTGATAGCAAAAGGAAAGAAGAAGGACCGAATGTTTACGTTGGATGCAGACATGTCTGAATTGAGTGTAGCAATGTTTGCACATGGAACCAGTGTAGTTGCAGATATTGATATTTGGCATAAACGCATTGGTCATGTTAATGTATAGCGACTTAAATCAATGCAGGCCCAAAACATTGTTGCAGGATTGCCTAAATTCAAGGTTGCAGAAATGCATAAGGTATGTGAAGCCTGTCAGTTTGGAAAACAGGCAAGGAAACCATTTCCTAGACATGTTCAAGAGAGTAAGAAGCCATTGGAATTAATCCACTTTGATGTGTGGATGACTAAAGCTGCATCTCTTGGAGGGTGTCATTATTTTGTCACTTTTATTGATGACTACAACAGAAAAGTTTGGGTGTATTTTATGAAAAAGAAAAGTGAAGTTTTTGGGCATTTCAAAACTCTTAAAGCTATGGTTGAAAAAAGAAACATGCCTGCAAATAAAATGCCTAAGGTCAGATGGAGGGGGAGAGTACCTCTCAAATGAGTTTGCAAGGTTCCTGCAGGAGCATGGCATAAAGCAGCAATATTCATGCTGTCATACCCCACAACAAAATGGAATTGCAGAAAGGAAAAACAGGCATATTGGAGAGGTATCTCGTGCCATGCTCAATGAAAAAGACGTGCCAGATTTTTATTGGGCTGAAGCAGTTGCTACAGCAGTCTACATAATGAACAGGACTCCTACTACAGCAATACATGGGATGACTCCAGAGGAGAGGTATACTGGTAGGAAACCAGATATTTCTCATTTGAAAATTTTTGGTTGCATTGCCTATGTACATGAGCCTGATGAGTTGAGATCCAAGTTGGATCCAAAAGCTGAGAAGTGCATCTTTATTGGTTATTCTCTGCAGCAAAAAGGGTATAGATGCTATAGCCCTTCTACTCGTAAGTTTACAGTGAGCAGAGATGTTGTTTTTGATGAGATGAGTAGCTGGTATAAACCAGTAAATGTGATTGATGATGTAGATGCACAAAATGGTAATGCTGCACAGAATTCGCAGCAGCAGTCACAAAATATTAGTGGACCTGGAGTGTCCTCTAGCAGTGGTTCACATTCTTCGCCATGGACAGGCAGATTGAGATCAGGAGAATCTTCTCAAAGCAATGCAGATAGTGGTATGCAGGTATCACTAAAAGGAAAAGAGAAGGTTGATCAGCCCATGTTTGATGTGAATGCAGGTCACTCTTATGTGGATGGTGAATCCAGTGGCTCAGAACAGAGCATTGATGATGAGTTGGGTATTCCTTCTATTGTTACACCTGGAGTAAGGAAGACCAGGGATGTTTTGAGAGCACCTGGGAGTGAGCCTACTTTGCGCAGGTCTACCAGAGCTAGGTATCCTGTGGATAGGCTAAAATATGATGGATTTACAGCCATTCACTATGCATATATGGTCAAAGTGATATAGGAACCAGAACCCACTTCTTTTGAGCAAGCCATGGGAAAAGAAAAATGGGAGAAAGCCATGGATGAAGAAATGGATGCCTTGGAAGCAAATGCTACATGGGAATTGGTACCTTTGCCTAAAGGTAAGAATGCAATTGGCTGTAAGTGGGTTTATAAGGTGAAGCACAATGCAAATGGTTCTGTGAACAGATACAAGGCAAGATTGGTAGTCAAGGGGTATGCACAAACATATGGCATTGATTATGAAGAAACCTTCAGTCTGGTTGCAAGGATGGCAACTGTAAGAGCAGTCATTGCTATGGCTGCATCAAAGGAATGGTCTTTACATCAAATGGATGTAAAGAATGCCTTCTTGCATGGTGATTTGCAAGAAGAGGTCTATATGGAGCAGCCACCAGGTTATGTGCATGCTGTTCATCCTGAGTTTGTTTGCAGGTTGAAGAAAGCCTTGTATGGCTTGAAGAAAGCACCTAGAGCATGGTCTGACAAGATAGGACAGTATCTTGTCACTATTGGCTTTCAGATTTCCAAGGTAGATTTCTCACTTTATATGAGAGAAACAGAGAAAGGTATTATGCTGCTTGTCATTTATGTTGATGATTTGATTATGACAGGTGACAGTGATGAAGATATCCTTCATGTGAAAATGCTATTGAAGCAAAAGTTTGAGATGAAGGATTTGGGAGAGCTGCGTTATTTCTTGGGCATTGAGGTGATTAGATCACCAAGTGGGATACAGCTCTTGCAGAGGCAGTATGGATTGGACATGCTGTCCAAATATGGGATGACAGGCTATAAGCCTATTTCAGTTCCTTTGGAGCAGAATGTGAAGCTGAGCGCAGATGCATGTGAGCTTCTGGAAGACCCTACTATGTACAGACGCATAGTAGGAAGTTTGATTTATATGACTATTACCATGCCAGATTTGAGCTATGCTGTTGGATTGGTAAGTCAGTTTATGCAGGCTCCAAGGAAACCGCATTTGGATGCGGCTAGACGCATACTCAGGTATGTGAAGTCCACATTGCAGTATGGACTATTTTATGAGACTGGGGTTCAGATACAGTTACATGGATACACTGATGCTGATTGGGCTGGTAGTATTTCTGATAGATGATCTACCAGTGGATATGTGTTCTCTTTTGGGAGTGCTGTAGTCACTTGGAGCAGCAAGAAACAGCCTACAGTTGCCTTGTCGAGCACAGAGGCCGAGTACAGGGATGCAGCAATGGCTGCATGTGAGGTAGCTTGGTTGCATAAGCTACTTTATGATATGCATCAGTCTACAGATGGACCAGTTGTCATTTATTGTGACAACATGAGCAGTATACACTTGGCAAATAACCCAGTCTATTATGCTAGAACAAAGCACATTGAGGTGCATTATCACTATGTGCGGGAGAGGGTTTTACTAGGTCTTATTGATCTAGTTTATGTCAGCACAGAGGATCAGGTAGCTGACATATTCACGAAGGCATTGGGCGCAGAGAAGCTGCGCAAGTTTAGAGACCTGCTTGGTGTGCAGGAATTGGGATTGAGCTCGAGGGGGAGTGTTGAGATATCGAGCTCCACTCGTGATATGCCAGGGTGACCGTTGTGCATTTATGTCACCGACTTGCCAGTTGTAGATGCCGTTGGTACACCGCCCATGAATAATAGCTAGATGACAGCTATCCTTATCTACTCTAGTTCGTGGCTTGGTTAGTATGCCACCTTAGTTAGTTGAGTTTGGTTTGAGACCCATATATAGGGTTCTTCTATTTCTTTGTAAGAGAGTTCTTTTGGCTTACACAACTAAGAAGAGGAAAACTGTTTTCAGCCTCCATCTGTGTGTGTATTTCCCATTGTGCAAGCAAGAAAGCTACAAGTGAGACTCCTTCCTTCCCTCCCACAATCTTGACACCACGTATATTGGTGACTCTTTAAGATGGCTTAAAATTGGTCATATCCTTCATAATGTCCAAGTAGGGGATCTAATTGTGATATGCATAATTCCTTGTTTTTGTATTAACTTTATATAATCATGCCAACTAGTCAACGGAAGGACTAAAAGAAAATGATCCCTTAGCTAATGGTCATTATGGTACTTCATCAAAATGAACCCAAAAGTGTTGCCATAGAAGAAGAATCCCTTAAATTGAGCATAGGATATTTTCTTCAAAGGTTATGACTATGAGGATAATTGATTGGAACAAATTTTATAACTATGGTACACAAACACACACCCCCACACAGGCACAAACATTTTTACTATTTGATATTGTCTTTGGCATGGTAACCTTGTATTACATTGTTGCATTTGATGTCTTCCAATCATTACAATAAAAGTTGATAAATTTCATAGATGGCATTAATTTTTATACATGGACCTAGGACAAAAAAACCACATTACTAAGATGCTTTTTGTTGAGATTGGTTTATAATTAGACTAAGAGATCCTCAATGATACTCATAAATTTTCTATACCATCAATGTTGATGTTGTGCTAGAAAGAATATATGAATATATGGGTAAGTGTACATAAGCATATAGAATTTACTTGATATCTTGATATCCCAT
Organism: Lygodium microphyllum; assembly: GCF_053477565.2. Lineage (NCBI taxonomy): Eukaryota > Viridiplantae > Streptophyta > Polypodiopsida > Schizaeales > Lygodiaceae > Lygodium > Lygodium microphyllum. The sequence continues at coordinate 1,924,928 of NC_141158.1, forward strand.
AACTAGGGTGTACGCTGACACATGTCGCTACTTCATGATATTACTTCACACGCGCATGCACACTCACACACACACACACACATGTATGATTAATGCATATTATGATATATATGTAACATTTGAGGGATGAGTATGAATGTTTCCTATTGTATTTCTCTTTAATTGATGATTATTTTCTTTAGTTTATTTTATGGCCTCAATAGACCATAATAGAAACACAGAAACACTAGTTTTGCCTAAAATATTCCTACTACTGCATATAACTTCTTGAATTGATTTACATACATATTGATCATTAATTCTTTAGGACTAATATGCAGACATAAGATATACATCATAATCATTTACAAAGCACTGCTCACCTAAAAATTATGAATCAAAATACTCTCAGCACGATCGTTCTTGAACAAATAACTTATTATAGATAGGACTAATTTCTAGGAAACAAGAACAGAGTAGTAGAATCAAGCATCATCGACCCTATACAGACACTGCCCTAAAGATCTTTCATTCGTCATGACTGAAAAGATACTTATATTTATTTCATGCACCTACATCCTTACAAGTACTAAGATAGATGATGCAATTTGAGCCCGAACACATGGCACAACCCAATGTATCACTGGGATAGTCATGACTCAAAACCCACTAGTATGCAATTAAGTAGTATATAGCATGAAAACTAAGTAGCATGAAGACTAACACATAGAACATAGTTATACCTTGGTAAAGGCCTTGCATCCCTTAATAAACCACACTGAGCAAGCAACATTGAGTAGAGCCCCTCTAAGATACTCAAAGCCCTCTAGTGCAGTTGTATAAGTAATCCTAGGTGTCAACAAAATGAGACTAAGAAAGAACTATGATGAAACAAAGTGGAAAGTGATATTCATCAATGGCACCTAGGATTACTTATACAACTAGGATTTGTTGACAAAGTTTTATTTTGTTGACTAGGATTACTTATACTCATAGCCCTCTAGTGCAGTTGTATAAGTAATCCTAGTAGAGCCCCTCTAAGATACTCAAAGTACATAATCTAGAGACCGTAGCTAGGTATATAAGGTATAATGGCCATACAAGAAGACACCTCAATAATTGACTGATCACCACTAAATCCCAAAGAAGAATCATGTTCCATCCCCTTCAACTCTATATTCACCTCGTGAAGAACTTCATTAATCATAGCATCCTTGTCACCAATCTTTTTGTTGCAATGATGAAGTAACATATTCATCACTTTTCCTTTTAGCATCTAAGGCATTATCCAATCTTTTAGTTAAGTCCAAACATTTAGTTTCCAACTCATGAACCTTATGAACCAATGCCTTTTTTTTCTACAATAATGAATAATTATCTACAGGGACAAACAAATCCTTGAGCATGGTATATGGCCGAGATATAACATCAATAAATCTCTCAACTACTATGTCCCATGCATTTTTTACATCAATCAGTAAAGCATTTCTTATATCTTGAAGTTTAGATTTCAACATCATGGATGCATCAATATCAACCTCAATGTTTTTCAAAATTTTCTTCTCAACCTCTTGCAGAGGCTAAAACCTCTCAAGCAAGAGCTTATGGTCAACTTGCAACTTGACATACATCTCCATAAAGCTATCCATTTGAGCCTCATTTTCCCAAATTGTATTACAAGTCATTAAATTGTTTGTTGTAATGTAGACAAGATGGAAAACGAAGAAGGTCCTGTTGTTCAAGATCACGAGGTGTATCTTAATTAGCGTGTCCCATGTCCTTGCTCTCAATGCATGTTGACAATTAGACAAAAATGCCGATTGTCTATAGAACACGTACAACGATTTGGCGAGTTTCAATCTGAGATCATTGATCAGGCAATTGCGGATTTTCAGCAAACGGTAATTTGAATCATGCATTGTAATCGCAAGCTAATTGAATACCATATACAATAAGATTGGGTCTTGCTGGTAAATTTTCTATCCAGGGAGGTGATGTCTCATCCCAAGGGGGAGTGCACCCTTTGCGGCCAATTAGAAGAGTTCGTGGGCGTGCGATGGATGGAGTGCAAGAGCCAATGCACCACTTGCAAGGCCAATCTATACCGTCAATGCCAGAGGAGACAGGCAACCTTCCAGACCTACCTACAATCTTGGAGCCTGAGATGGAGGCAATGATCGATGCATTGATTCCCATGGATGTGGAGACTTCTGATCCACTTAGAGAGGAAGCATCCATACCATTATATGATGGGTGTCGAGTATCTTGGCTGAAGACACTGCTTGCACTCTTAAGTGTGCAAGTAAAATATGGGTGGAGCGATACGAGGGTGACCGAGTTGTTCAGGTACCTTGTACATATGCTTCATTGATTTTTTTTTTCGAAACTATTATTACAAAAATTTGTGCTTTTTCAAGGTGTTTTATGATTTTTTTCAGGTTATTGAAATATCATATATTACACCTGGAAATACCATGCCTAAGTCTCATGATAATGCACGACATGTTTTACAGAAGCTTGGCATGGACTACAATAACATCCATGCATGTATCAACAATTGCTGTCTGTTTCGAGGAGAATACGAGACTATGGAGACATGTCCAAAGTGTGGTGCTCACAGGTATCGATAGGACTTGCAAGGGCAAACCATCCCTCAAAAAGTTCTCAAACACTTTCCGCTCATCCCCCGCATAAACCACATGTTTCGTACGTCCGGCATGGCGAGCTTGAAAACGTGGCATGCGCAGAATAGGTCCACGGATGGAGTTCAACGAATATCAGCAGATTCGCGCGCATGGAGCCACATTGACACTACCTTCCCAGGCTTTGCGCAAGAGCCAATGAATCTTCGACTCGATCTTGCAATGGATGGCGTGAACCCATTTGGTCTGCGCTCAACTTCTTACAGTGTGTGGCCTATAGTCCTTGTCAACTACAACATCCCTCCATGGCTTTCTACGAAGAAAGGACATCTCATCCTTATCTTGCTCATCCTAGGCCGCTAGAAAGTAAAAAATATGGACGTGTATCTTCATCCATTAGTCGATGAGCTTAAGATTTTGTGGGAGGAGGGGGTCACTGTGCAGGATATGAGCAGACGCAATGGTCGGCGGCGGTCAACCAATATTCGAGCCATTTTCATGTGGACGATGCATGACTTTCCGAGATTGGGAGAGTGCTCAGGTGAGCAAGCCTCCGTTCTCACTGGTAATATCTATATTTTATCTCATTCAATCAAATATTTACTAGGTCATGGTGTTGGAACAGGTCTGGTTACCTCAGATTATCATGCATGTCCATTGTGCGGGCCACAGTTAGACTCTCGAAGGTCACGAACCATGAAGAAGATGGTATATCAAGGATACACTGCTTTCTTGCCGGAGGATCATGAACTCAAGGAACTTTTCCTTGGACGATCTCCAACATGTATGAAAGCCGCAAGCTCGTATGAGATGAAAATGGTCCAGGCGGAATCAAATCCAAATGGAATGCGGCAGTTCTCAGTTTTCTACGAGTTGCCATATTGGACCCACTTACAGGTCAACCACTTGTTGGATCCCATGCATATTTTCAAGAATGTGGATAGCTTGTTATGGGACCACATCACAGGAAAGAGAGACACTATAGGGGCACGAATAGATTTGAATGAGGTTGATGCCAGGAGGCATATTCCACGGTGGATTCTATGAGGTTTTACGGTGGATTCCGTAAACTTAGATGACCGGGGCTCATACACAAAGTGGATTCTTTGTGCGAGAAGTTGATGGGGACGCCTGTCCTTTTCGGGCGTTTCATTAATTTAGTGTGTACATGGGTGATTCCATAGTGGGTGATTCCGCAAAATGCATATTAAATTAATAAACCTTTATGAGTTTAGAGTGCACACTCGTAATAAATTAAGGTTAGGATTTATTTCTAACCAGTTGATTTATTTATGTAGCTGAAGACTGCTAGGTATTCACTTTTGTCAGTTTAATTGTATTATTTTACTAACGATTGTGAATGCTTCAGTTGATGTGTAGAGATAGCAGCAGTGGCGGAGGAAGCATTGGAGTCTACGAGTATTCGACCTATGGATTATATTTTGATAGGCGCCACGCCTATATTTTGTCATGTCTATTGAGACATCGATTATTTATTATTATTTTGTATGCGCCTATGCGCATGGATATGTTATTTCTATTTGGGACATTGTATTGGGCATGCTAGATTCCATGGGCACCGTCCATTAGCTTTATTTCCTATTTTTGTAGAAAGCAAACTCAAAAGCTAAAAGCTTGTCATATTTTTGTAAATTGGGCTATTATTGAGCATGAAGATGGAAATATACATAAAATACATGCTTTGTGAAGCGCTCACACAAGGCATGGGGGGAAATTGAACCCAATTGGTCTCTTGCTTCTTGTCGTTCATGCTTTTACATTGTTTTTTGTGCAAAAAGGTAGAGTTCATTGTTCTTAGGGACCTTCCGGGATTCACTACGTGAGCATACAGCGACCGATCTGCGCACCAGTGGTATTAGAGCGGAGCTGAGATCAAGAGCTTCCAATCGCTACCCATCTCGTGCGAAGGCGGAGCTCCTGGAACGATCGGGCTCTACAATCAATCTCGTCGCGAACCGTCGATACAGGCAGACTTCTGGCGATCAAGAACCCCTGTTTCTACTCTCAGATCGTGAAGGACCAGGCTGCACAGGCGAAGGACCACGCATTCATCTCCATCATTAAGTCATCAAAACAGAGAGATAAGCTTTCTTAATATCATAGTTAATTACTTCAAAAAAGCTTAAGACTAAGCTTAGAAGCTTTAAAGAAGCTTCAAGCTTCAATTTTTCGCCGTGGTACAAGAGGAGGTGTCCGCGTTTTTTGCCGTGAAGAAAAACGGCCCCCCCCCAACGATTTGCGCCGTGCTGCCCCTATTAAGCTTAAGCTTAAGCTATTAAGCTTAAGACACTAAGCTTTCTGCAAGTCAGACAAGACAATCAAGTTAACAAACTCCGGGTCCTGCACTTCCGAAGTCAAGTCCTGCAAGTCGACTGTAATCAAGTTCTGCAAGTTCACTAAGTTCTGCAAGTCTCCAACTCTGCAAGTCAGACTAGTCAACTGGAGTCAGAACTGACTAGTGCTCAAAACTCCTAGAAGGGTTGTTCCTGCGCAGAAACTCTGAACTGCAAAGTTGTTCGTGGCAAGGTATTCTACCCATCCACAGGTCCGCTGAAGTATTTTCAGCAAACGAAGAAGGAAATATTACAGATTTTCTGAAAATTGAGAAAGAAATATCCAAAAATACATAGCCTTGTAACCCCGAATTTGAGCTACGCTCATCCCGCTAACCTGATTTTGAGTGAGAAAGGTCTTTTGAGTTTTACAGGATGACGCACCACATATGGATGATCCTATGGCTGAAGATGACCTACCTGGGCCTACCATGGAACAAAAGCTGGATCTAATCATGATGCAATTGGAAGAAGAACGAAGGGCTAGGCAAGCTTTGCAAGCGCAATTGGCAAAATTACAAAGAGCGTCTACCGACAAAGAAGAACCTCAAGCTGAAGATTTGATTCGACGTACCATCGACGCCACACTTGAAGCCCAAACCATTCACAAGGAATCAAAGATAAGTAAACAAAGTTTCAAATTTCACACTTTCAATGGCATACGAGAAGGAAAGACTATTTTATCATTCATTAGCCAGTTTGATGACTATTTCCATGAGGAAACCTATCCAAAAAAAGATAAAATCAAGTGTGTTACTAATCATTTGGTAGACAGAGCATCACTTTGGTGGACTGTAGTACGCAAGAGCATAGAATGTCCTGCTACTTGGGAAGATTTCAAGAAGAAGTTCATGCAGAATTTCCTTCCACTGCAATATCATGAGAAGGCTATCAAGCAATGGGATCTACTTCAACAACGGGATCGTGAGCCTATTCCACAGTATACAGAGCGTTTTTGGAATGCACTCCTACAGCTACGCATGCTTGAAGACGTACCAGAGACGACACATAAATGGAAGTATATGTCTGGACTTCTTGGACATTACTACGCTGAAGTGAACATGTTCAAGCCTGCTACCCTTGAAGACGCCATCTCACTAGCTCACGACACTGAAGATAAGTTACGCGGTAGAGACAGACGACCACAGCAATTCCAAGCCAATGGTAATTATGGATCTAAACAATTCAATTCCAATTTTAGAAGATTTAATCCAGGTTGTTTCTCTTCACCATCTTTCCGCAAGAATTGGGCTAAACCACCTGCATTACCATCCAATGTCAATCCAAATCCTAAGCCTATTCCACAAGCAAATCCAAATGTACCCAGACTTCTAGCCATTTCAAATAATGTAACCAAAGCCAAGCCAATAGTATGCTATAAATGTCACCAGCCTGGACATCTCGCAGCAAATTGTCATTCAAAGAAGCCACCAGCACATATCAACTATCTTGGAGCCATGGACGAAGACGAACATGAGGATATGCCTGATTTCATTGAAGATGAGGACGACACTACTACTACTTCCGACACTTTACCAGGTATGCCTACTCCACATTCATTATTGACTGTGAAATGTTTGGTGCATGGAAAGAAAAAGACTATCTTGCATGATGACGGTAGTACTCATGACTTTATTTTAGCAAATTGGTAAAGGAATTGAAATTACAGACTGTACCTACGCATTATCGCATAAAAGCTGCATTTTTAGGTACTAGGTATAATGGTACACAAGAAGTACAAGATTTAGAGATTCAAATAGGTTCATACACTGAAAGAAAAAATTTCTTAGTTGTTCCATTACAGTCGAGTGACATTATTTTGGGAATGCCTTGGTGACACCAACATAACCCAAATATAGATTATTCCACACACACAATGAATATTAATTTTCAAGGAAAATCTATTACATTATATGGTATGCATGCATCTAATGTTTTTCCACTGCTTTCGCATACTCAAGCAAAACGTGCATTACGCAAGAGTACTAAATCATATCTCATTTGGGTGAATGAATTGCAAGCAAAGGAAAATCATATGCACCCTAGGCATAAGGAAGTTCTTGCATATTTTAAGGACTGTTTTGCAGAAGACCTACCACTAGGTTTACCTCCTTCACGTCCAGAAGACCATAAGATTGATTTGATACCTGGCACACAACCACCTTGCAAAGCACCATATAGGCACAATCAGATAGAGCAAAAAGAAATCCAGAGTCAAATTGAAGAATTACTAAATAGAGGTTTAATTCGACCTAGCAGTTCTCCATTCGGTGCACCTGTACTCTTAGTCAAGAAAAAGAATAATACCTATTGTATGTGTATTGACTACCGAGCTTTAAATAAGATCACTGTAAAGAATAGGTATCCTATACCTAGAGTTGATGACCTTATGGACAAACTGCAAGGATCTTCTATATTTAGTAAAATTGACCTTAAGTCTGGATATCATCAGGTGAGGCTAGATAAATCTGACATATATAAGACTGCATTCAGAACACAGTTTGGCCATTACGAATTCTTAGTCATGCCATTCGGATTGACTAATGCACCTGCCACCTTTAGTAGAATGATGAACCGTATCTTTTTGAAATATCAGTACTGTGTGATTGTTTTCTTTGATGATATTTTGGTGTTTAGTCAAAATGAAAAAGAGCATTATGAGCATTTGTCATTAGTTTTTCAATTACTGAAAGAAAATCAATTGTTTGCAAATCCTGAAAAGAGTGAATTCTTTAAGACAGAAATTGAGTATCTAGGTCATATTGTATCATCTGAAGGAATTAAAGTTGATCCTAAGAAAATTGATGCAATATTGAATTGGCCTGTTCCTAAAAACGTGCATGAGTTACGCTCATTCCTTGGTCTTGCTAGTTTCTATAGGAAGTTTGTACGTAATTTCTCATTACTTGCTTTACCATTAACCAAACTTCTCAAGAAAGGAATTGTTTATCAATGGACCGAAAATCAATAGAAATCCTTTGACTTACTGAAACATGCATTAACCAATGCCCCTGTTCTACAGTTGCCTGACTTTAATAGACCATTCTTTCTAGTTGTGACCGATGCTAGCGGATCAGGAATAGGAGCCGTACTAATGCAAGACAATCATCCAATAGCATATTCTAGTTGTAAGCTGAAACCCTCTGAGCTGAAATATTCCACATATGACAAAGAACTATTAGCAGTTGTACAAGCATTAAGACAGTGGAAACACTACTTAATGGGTTCAGAATTCATGATAAAGACCGACCAGCAAAGCATTAGACATTTACTTAGCCAACCCCAAATTTCTGACCGTCATATCAAATGGGCTTCCTTTATTCAAAGTTTTCATCCTATCATTCAATACCAACCTGGAAAAGAAAATGTAGTTGCTGATGCATTGAGTAGAAGACCTGCAATTCATAATATTTATGTCATATCTTTTGATTCTTTGATTGCTATGAAAGATACATATCATCAGGATATTACTTTTCATTCTGATTGGCATAAATTAGTTCAAAATAATTTCATTCATGTTGATTCATTGTCATATAATGATGGATTTATGTTTTATGAAAAGAGACTGTGTGTTACTATTCCATTCCGATCTTTTGTTTTGAATGAAATTCATTGTCCCCCATATCAAGGTCATAGAGGTATCATATCTACATTACGTATGTTAACTGAAGATTTTTATTGGCCGCATATGGATGCAGATGTATCTAATTTCGTTTCTGAATGTTTGATTTGTCAAAGAGTAAAAAGACATCATGGTAAACAGTATGGATTACTAATGCCTTTGTCTATTCCATCTAAACCTTGGGAACACATTTCTATGGATTTCATTACTAGTTTACCAAATACTAAATCTAACCATGATATGATTTGGACAGTTGTAGATAGATTTAGTAAGCAAGCATATTTCATTCCATGTAAGAAAACTTTAACAGCATCACAAGCAGCACAGTTATTTTTGAAAACTGTTTTTACCAACCATGGATTGCCAAAAGTGATTATTTCAGATCGTGATTCTAGATTTTGTAACAATTTTTGGATTACACTGTTTGCTAATCTAGGCGCAAAGATTGAATTCTCATCTGCATTTCATACAGAAACAAATGGACAAACAGAAGCCACAAACAACACCATTCTAGATCTTTTACGTGCATATACTATCTCTAAACCTCAGACATGGGACACTCATTTGCATTTATTACAGTTTGCATATAACAATACACCGCACACATCTACAAAGAAAGCACCGTTTGAAGTCATTTATGGATATAGATTATCGACACCTGTTGCATCTTTGTCTAATAGAATTCAGAGTGCTGATGATATTGCTAGTATGCATAACAGTATTTTTGATGAGGTTAAGGATATGATTGCTAAAGCCCAGCAATCATATACCAAACAAGCCAACAAGAAAAGACAAGCCATGAATTTCAAAGTTGATGATTATGTTTGGCTGAGAATAGAAAAACGTAGATTGCAAAGTGTAGATAGACATCCAGTTGTCAAACTAGCTCCTAGATTTTATGGGCCATTTAGAATCATTCATAAAATTAATGATAATGCATTCAAGTTAGAATTACCATCTCATTGGAAAATTCATAATACATTTCACATTAGTTTATTGAGACCATTTAGAGGCCAATTACCTATCCACCCTGTTTATGAAAACCCACCTTTATTAGAGGAAGAGACTGAAATACTTGAACCAGAAGCTATCATAGACACTGATTATATGACCACTAGAACTGGCCGAAGGTATTCTAGATATCTAGTAAAATTTAAGAACCATCCTGTAGAGGAAGCACAATGGATGCACGCTAGAGACTTAAATGCTTTTCCCACTCTGTTAGCTCCACATTGAGCTAATAGCAATTGAGGTCAATTGCTATCCCACCCCGGGGGTATGATGCCAGGAGGCATATTCCACAGTGGATTCCGTGAGGTTTTACGGTGGATTCCGTAAACTTAGATGACCGGGGCTCATACACAAAGTGGATTCTTTGTGCGAGAAGTTGATGGGGATGCCTATCCTTTTCGGGCGTTTCATTAATTTAGTGTGTACATGGGTGATTCCATAGCGGGTGATTCCGCAAAATGCATATTAAATTAATAAACGTTTATGAGTTTAGAGTGCGCACTCGTAATAAATTAAGGTTAGGATTTATTTCTAACCAGTTGATTTATTTATGTAGCTGAAGACTGCTAGGTATTCACTTTTGTCGTTTTAATTGTATTATTTTACTAACGATTGTGAATGCTTCAGTTGATGTGTAGAGATAGCAGCAGTGGCGGAGGAAAGCATTGGAGTCTAGCGAGTATTCGACCTATGGATTATATTTTGATAGGCGCCACGCCTATATTTTGTCATGTCTATTGAGACATCAATTATTTATTATTATTTTGTATGCGCCTATGCGCACGGATATGTTATTTCTATTTGGGACATTGTATTAGGCATGCTAGATTCCATGGGCACCGTCCATTAGCTTTATTTCCTATTTTTGTAGAAAGCAAACTCAAAAGCTAAAATCTTGTCATATTTTTGTAAATTGGGCTATTATTGAGCATGAAGATGGAAATGTACATAAAATACATGCTTTGTGAAGCGCTCACACAAGGCATGGGGGGAAATTGAACCCAATTGGTCTCTTGCTTCTTGTCGTTCATGCTTTTACATTGTTTTTTGTGCAAAAAGGTAGAGTTCATTGTTCTTGGGGACCTTTCGGGATTCACTACGTGAGCATACAACGACCGATCTACGCACCAGAGGTAGGTAAGATGGAGGCGCTTCGGTCGTAGTCGAGTGATGATGGTCGCGTGCAGCTTCCTCGCACTCCTTGGGTTTTCTCCACTAAAGAAGAGCGCATTGTGAAGCAAGTAATCAAGTCTTTCCACACTCCAACGGGTATGATGCGTTCTCTCAGGTTCGCATTTTCTAAAGATGACTAATTATCAGGGCTAAAATCCCATGACTGGCGTAAGATATGTCAGGTTTGTACTACGAATGGATTGTAATTAGAGTGGGCATTTTGCTATTTGGAATGTGGCCATTATTCATAATGCTTTCTAATTTGTGGCAGTTTGTAGTACTGATCGCGATCACAGGATGTCTTACTCCAGAAATTCACGGGGCCATTTACAAGTTGTCGACCTTGGTGCAATGGATCTCACAGAAGGAGATTAAGAGTCCTCTATTGAATCCGCGAGGCGGGGAGCAGTGGAGACGGTCTGTCTCTTTGAGAAATACATGCCCACCAGCACAAATACATGCCCACCAGCATACTCACGATACAAATCCACCTTCTTGTGCATCTTGTGGACGAAGTGGAGATTGCTAGACCTATCCATACGCGATGGATGTTCTTCTTGGAGTGCTTCATGAAAACCCTGAAAGGCTTTGTGCGACAATGAGCTCAGTCAGAAGGTAGCATGACCAAAGGTTGGTTGGTGTCTGAGGCACTAGTGCATATTTCACCAATGGCTACCAACGGTGGAACTAGACAATGAAATGCTATGGTCGCGCTGAAGGATGATGATAGACTGACTGGAGATGTGGTGGTTGGAAATGGGGTAGAAAAAAGAATGGATGCCTCAATGGAAGAGAAGGTGAATCACTTTTGTATGTTGCACCATGCCTCTATGGAGACGTGGCCCGCCAAGTACCAAATCGCTAGGCAAGATCGAGAGGAAGCGCGAGCTGAATTCTAACGTAGTACGCGTCATCGATCGATTTGATATCCCGAAGGCATGGAGGAGATGCCGCGGTTTATGTCAACGCGATGCTTGCATGGAGCCTTGATCGCAGCATCTCGCGAAGGGACAGAGGTCTCAATGGAGGAGTGGAAATTCTCGAGGGGATGTAGTCCAAAGGTGATGAGGGGTTTAGAATTTGTCGTATCTAAATTTTATAAGCGACATCTAATTTGAGTGTTTCAATGTACAGTACAAAATATGTAGTGCAGCGTGGTCACGCGGACGGTATTTTCGCGTGGAGCGTATTGACAAAATGCGCTCCACAATGGACTGTGGTGTCATGGCAAGGTTCGAGCAAGAGAGTCAGCGATGAGCAACAGATCCAAACACGGTTGTGGATGAGATGGAGTATTTTGGGAACTTGCAAAGTATTATTATAGTGGATTACCGTAGCTTCTCCATGATACTATTTGATGTGCAGTGGTTCAAAGTGGTACTTGGAGGAGCTGGAGCAACAGTTCGACGAGATCCATCTGGATTTCTCAAAATAGATTCCGAAAAAAATGGATGGATTTGCGCAACACCTTTGTGTTTCCGGCCCATTGTGAATAGGTGCATGGAGTCATTTGCTTGCTAATTGTATTACGACATGGTTTATGTCACAATGGTTTGAACTCTCTTGTACATGTTTATGAATAGGTAATCTTCTATCCAAACCCCCGACAAACTCGATGGTGGTATGTTATACCTTCAACTCCCCGAAGTGCAAGAATATATGATCAAAGCAATGTTCCGAGCATAGATGAAGATAATATGCAAATAGAGGGGTCGACATTGCAAGGGGTGGAGGCCGTCGAAAGCTTGGAGCTAGCATCGGCTAACAATGATGGAAATACAGGAGTCCAAGAATTCTTTGAGAACAAGGCGGACTCATTCTTTTGTGGTGATATGTCTATCGACCTTCCAGTGTATGCGGAGTTGTGTCAGGAGATTAACATGGGACCATAGGATACTTCATACTTGGAGCATCCACTTACTCAATTCGTTGACCAATCGCTTATAAGGGTACATAAGATATGTATTTTAAGTGAGATTTTTTTTAATGATTTATATTACTGTGCTTTGTATGATTTAAATTGATTATTCTAACATCATTTTTTGTCTGTGCAAGTGACATTTTCAGGATGAGTGATGAGGAGTTACAGTACATCTTTGCACGCATGTCTCCAGATCAAATCGCCAAATACAGAGAGATGGCAGACTAGGAGCTGTCTCGTTCTTCGTCAGGGTGCTCTGCTAGATCTGTTTCAGTGCAATCGGATGCTTCAACTTCGAGCAGACGATCTCGACGCTCATGACTTGGGCTAGAGGGAGGGAGTGCATCGTGATTAGGGGGATGCTGCAGAGATACAGAGGCAGTGAGCCCGCGGTCGACATGGGATATAGGTGCGACTCCTCGCTCTCGTGGCTCAGGTGGATGCTGTGGAGACACGAATGTGGTGTCTCCATCTCGTCATTCAGCTAGAGCTGTGTCACCTCTAGGATTTGTCACACCTGTGGGGACATCTACTCTAGTTACTCTGGCTTTTGCGCAGCCATCAGCAGGTGGCACCCCTTTGTGTGCCACTCCGAGAGAGATCACCCCCGTCGGTACACCGGATACAGAGGGGTCTCCTAGATATGCCCAGGAGCATGGACACAGATGGAAGAGGACCCATCTTAGGCAGACTCCTAGGGGTTATGGATATCTGGTCGATAGTAGGTCAGGAGCCATCATCATGAATGATGAGGGGAGGAGGGTGATGGCTCGCATGAGAGAGTTGTGCCAACAAGTTTTTCAGCACAACGTCTTGGATCATTGGAAGAACATACCAGAGGGGAGCAAGGACTACATAGTAGCTTCCTTGCACGAGGAGTTTCCGGTGCCAGCCGCAGTAGATAGATTCTTTACGGCTGGATGATGGATTGCATGCATGCATACATGTCACATAGACGATTCGATGCACGCAAGGCAATCAAGAGTGGGGCTGCAATGCCCGAGTGGTTAGATGCAGATGACTGGCGTCGACTAAGGGAGGAGGCTACAGATTCTCCAGGACATTGGAGTCAGCAGCGCGAGGCGGTGAGGGCACAACTTGAGGTCGGAGTGGTCCATCATCTTGGGAGTAGCGGCCACATGACATATTTGGAGGACTTTGTAAGTTTTTCTTTTGTTTTGCTTGTTTATTTTTTTTGAAATATTCTTTGTATTGACAATCATGTTTCTAACAGTTAGCATTTTGTTTTCTTTGTAGCACTCCATTACAAATCGCAATCCGTCTGGCCTTGAGACTCGATATGCAGAGAAGCACGGTCTCAATGCATTGATCGACCGATTATATAAATGCAGCGACCCTGTAAGTCACTCATCTTTCTTGTCTGTAGTTACCATGAGATATTTGAATGCATTATTGTATGATGGATTGATATGTTGTTTCTTTTTTTGCAAAGTCCGTTCGATGCTCCTTTGTGGTGGGATGAGCTTTCGGGGGACGAGGAAGCGTAGCTCGCCCTTGGATCCTTGGAGCTCACACACCTTTATTTTTGAGTCACCTGATCTATATAGACATGTTCTATGTATTAGTGATATCCTGTCATGATTGTACCAATCTCTTTTTATGCGATCATGTATTTATTTCATGTATCAGTTTTATGATTTCAGTATACATTCTTTTTGTTTGCAAGCGCATTGTACATAGTAGTGCAGAAACTATTTTGTATGGCTCTCATAAAGCACACAGTGCTATATGTGGCAGGGCAGCTTGCTGCCCTGCCACAAATTTTTTTTCCCCTGTTACAGTCGCTATTAGAGTCGCAAATTTTATTGCTCGCATCACTATTGGCATCACTATGCGCGTCGCAAACCGTCGCTATCAGCGTCGCATTTTATGCGCGTCGCAAACCGTCACTATCAGCGTCGGTATTGGCATCGCTATTAGTGTCGCAACTGATAGCAACGCCAATACCGACGTGCATAAAATGCGACGCTGATAGCAATGCCAATACCGACACTAATAGCGACGGTTTGCGATGCGCATAGTGATGCCAATAGCAATGCTGATAGCGATGCCAATACTGACGTTTCTATGGCATCATTAATAACAACGCTTTTTGCGATGACGGGGGAAAATTTTGTTGTTTATATTTTCGTCGCTTTAAACGTCGGTATAAGGCCTATATCTTGTAGTGTCTGCACCACTGTGCTTATGGGATTCAGGACCTCTTCCTAGATTGCTTGTGATTTCCTTGCCTATTGCTCCATACAAAGATTGCCAAATTCTCAACATTCCTTCTCAATCACAACCAAAAAAGGCACAATGTGTGTAGAGGCTTTAGTAAGCACGACCTACAAAGTGTGGACACACCACAAACATGGTAAACATCCAAGGGCTATTGCAAAAAATGCTAAGTGCAGGTACCAAAAACATGGTGGACATTGAGAGGCTATAAATGGGGACTCACGAAGTGTGCAGAGGCTATAGTGCCATGCTACATGTGGAGTTTACAAGCTTGTGATAGAGCATCAATGGCAAGTACATACAATAAAAACGTCTAGTAAAAATTTGGGTCCAGGACCAGCAGGCCCTTGTGGTTTTTTACATTTTTGGATTATATTTTAGCATATATATTTTGGTCTCCATTCTCTACCGCTTTCCTTGCATTGATCATTTGGTCCTCTTCTTCATGGTCTTTGCCTACTAGAGTATGGCAGGACCTATGGAGGATGGAAGATGAAGACAAGACTCATGTTGAAATAGAAAAAGAGAGACAAATTGTTACACAATTGAATTAGGTTCCAAGATGGAAGCTTGAACTCATAAAGAAACTCTTGTGTAATGGACTAACAATGAGAAAGACACTAAGTGAAAGTATAAGGCATCATGATATTGTATTAATTCCATATGAAAGTGATAGTCAAGTACTATGCTTTATAGTAGCTAGGTAGCTACCATTTTGCACCATTGTGCTTATGGGATTCAGGATCTCTTCCTAGACTTGTTCTGATTTCCTTGCCTACTACTCCATACAAAGAGGCATAAAAATGGATGCGATTTTCAAATTCTCAACATCCCTCATCAATCACAACCAGAAAAGCACAAGGTGTGTAGAGGATTTAATAAGCACGACCTGCAAAATGTGGGCACACCACAAACATGGTAAACATCTAGAAGTTGTCGCAAAAGAGGCTAAGTGTGGGTGC
The DNA here is from genome assembly GCF_053477565.2 of Lygodium microphyllum. NCBI lineage: Eukaryota > Viridiplantae > Streptophyta > Polypodiopsida > Schizaeales > Lygodiaceae > Lygodium > Lygodium microphyllum. The sequence goes on from NC_141158.1 coordinate 1,940,833, forward strand.
CAGAAACATGGTGCACATCGAGAGGCTATAAGAGGGGACTCACAAAGTGTATAGAGGCTATAATGCCAAGCTATATGAGGAGTTTACAAGCTTATGATAAGAGCATCAATGGCAAGTACATACAATAGAAAAGTCGATTGAAATTTTAGTCAAGGACCGGGAGGCCCTTATGGTTTTCTTCATTTTCTGATTTTCTTTTAGCATAGATAGTTTTGTCTTCATTCTCTACCTCTTTCCTTGCATTGATCATTTAGTCCGCTTCTTCATGATCTTTGCTTGCTAGAGCATGGCAAGAGCTATGGAGGATGGAAGATGAAGACAAGACTCATGTTGACATAGACAAAGAGAGACCAATTGTTACACAAGTGAATTAGGTTCCAAGATGAAAGATTGGACTCATAAAGACAATATTGTGTAATGGATTGACAATGACAAAGACACTAAGTGAAAGTACAAAGGATCATGATATTGTATTCATTCCATATGAAACTAATAGTTGTAATGTCCCACTTTTGCAGGAAACCCCCCCTATTTCAATTAAAATTAATGGAAAATTCCCCATCGTTACTGAGGACAGGTGGTGAGGAGGGAGAGAAGGGAAAGGCGGTAGATGACTCAAGGGAGGAACTTGATGATGGCAAACATGGAGAGAAGATAGACGATGTGAAATCAAGGGGTGAAAGTAGGTGATGATGACAGAGAGAATGGAGGAAGTCAATTGGATGGCACGGAAGAAGACGATGTCAAAAATGATGAAGATGGCAAGCCCTCGAGCATGATGACTAGTCATGGGTAATTGGGAGGCCCCAAAAACACCCCCTCACCCAATGCAATACCACGTTTTCCCCCCACTATCCATTTTCGCTCATTAAAAAAAAGAAAAAACCTCCCCCACCATTATATAAACCCCCCCCCCCATTCGCAATTAAAAAAAGGGGCCTAGGAGGCTTTAGGAAAAAGAGGAGAGAAGGAGAGAGAGAGAGGAGAGGAAGGGAGAGGAAGAGTGAGGGAAAGGAAGGGAGAGGTGAGAACAGAGAAAGGAAGAAGAGAAGAAGAAGAAGAGAGAGAGATAGTGAGAGGAAGAGAGAGGGGGAGAGAGAAGAAGAGAAGGAGAAGAAGAGGAAGAGGGAGCCCTTCACCTCTTTAGAGGTGACCACACACTTCATCTCTTCCCCGCAATTTATTCCCTTTCCCTGTGAGTTAAACCCCCCTCGCAATCAAGGGAAGTCACCCTGGCACATCATCTCTCTGGCAAGGGGCAGAGAAAGGGAGATATTCATAAGCCAAAGTATGGCCCCCAAATGGAGGGAGACACGCACCATTGGTAATCTCACACCCAATGATGGAGACACCGGTCAGGGTATTATTGCTAATATGATTCCAATGTTGTATACAGATAACTCATATCCAAATATCCAGGTACTAATTACCATCTCCACTATTCATTGAGGCATAGGCATGTGCAAAAATTCATTTCAACAAGTAGATTGAATTTATTTTTAGATAGTTAAGGAACTCATAGGGGATCATAGGCTAATTCTTTCCGCAACCTTAGATGACCTCGCATAGATTTATGCATGTGGCACATTGAGGTTTGCACAAACCCATGTACTCAAATACCTTGCATCCCAATGCTATGCGACAAAGTTATACGTGGCATAAAGAACATATAAGGTTACTTAAGGGTTATGCACATAGATGGTGCATGCAGCACAAGAAAGATTATATGAAACATGCATTGATGGTACACAAATTGACCTTGCATTGAAGTCTTGCTAATGTCACAAACTATTAATTCTTTGGGATCTTGAAGTTGTGTGTAGCTAGTGCAAACAAAAATCATTAGGATTTAAAATTAGGATGCCTCCGATAGCACCTATGTTATCAATCCTATTCAAGAATTGAGCTAGCAACATCTCCAGGCAAGAACTCCAGGGATTAGAAAACCCTAAGTCGACGGAAAGATTGATGCTTTTATACTTGTTGGGAAGAAGGCTGGGTTATTGATCAATGAAAGTGAATAATAGAACTTATATCATGTTTATGTTGGGGGTAAAGGCGCCTCCGCCTAGCCGCCCGTGTATTACTACAATAACAGTCACCACCACTACACATTGCAGGTGGCCTGCGCCTGTCACCGTCACTTTATTCTTCATTTTTTTAGTGACAGTTTGAATAAAGGAAGGCCCGGTCACACATTGTGACTGTTGGAGTTCCCATTTCTTGTCTCTCTCTTTCTTGCTCTTGCTCTCCCGCCATAGCTCTCAATTGCAAGCTTCGATCCTTCTTACCTTTCAACTGGTATCAGAGCACGGCTTCCTGACTTTTGAGCATGGCTCATGGCATTCTCAGCTTCCCATTGACTCCCCACTCGCATTGGGTCTCCTCCCCGGTAGCCATAGCTCATTCTCTTGAGCTCCTGTCACTCCCCGGCTTCCCAAGCTTCTTCCCGGCCTATTGAGGCACCATTAGGGCATTGACATTGAGGTATTGCTTCATTATTTCAGAGTCTTACTTCAGTCCATAGGTCTAGGTAAACACGGTTTTCACAGGTTGTGGGCAGCCATAGCTCACACCTCTTGGAGCTTCCTTCACTTGGATCTTGCTTCCAGCCTATCAAGGCTTACTGAGGCTTGGTGTAGGCCTTCTTTGGCCCCCATTTGTGCCCCCTTTGAGCCCCATTGTTGACACATGGGACATCAGACCCCCCAACCAGCTCACTTTTTTTTTGCGCATGTTTCAAAATCTGGCCCAAAAATCACTCTTTTTGTCATATCTCGAGCATTCGGAACCCGATTCAGGCAAGGTAAGAGTCTAAGTTGGGGTTTTGCGTGCTCCGCATGCGATGGTGATGTCAGATTTGCCAAATTCTGATGATAGAATATTTTGCAACAGATTTCAAATCTGAGATAGCATGTATTTGTATGCCTATGGCTTATGTGATGCTTCTACTGATGTCTATTGATACCAGATCACTTGTGGATATTATGCCTCTTATGTGAGATGCATTTGGAGCTGATTTAGCTCAGCCATTGACTATTTTAAACAATCCCAGATCTTTCCAAAATAGAGCAGCCACTTGTTACTTCAATTTTATGCTTACAGGTCTTGGCATTTGATGCCCGATTATGCCCGGTTGGTGCCTATACATATGGGAATGTATGCCTATGGTTTGCCTATGGATTTGAGCTTGGATTGAGCATTGATTTGTTCAGTTTACAGAGGTTATATGCTGCAGGAAACTTCAGGGATAAAGCTATTTATGCTACAGTTGGGTTATGCCTATTAGTCATGGGGTGTTGGGTTTGACTGTCACTTCTTTGCAGCTGGCATTTCATCTATTATATGGTTTATGCCTAGGCTACCCAGTATGGGTTATGATGTCTTGGTGAATGCTTTATGCTTTGGCTGTGGATGGCAGTTGTTTGAGCTCGTCTCGACATTCATTTGAGTATTCCCTTGAGCAGTTGGACATTGACTTGGATTTTTCCGTTACGACTTGGCTTTTTCCATTATGACCTTGGATGCTATTGAGGCATTGTCTTGGTTACCTGTCTTTGGTACTCTGACTTGGTTTGATTGAGCTGTTGAGCTTGTTTATCTGCCTTTTGTGCCAGTGGGAGCATCTCGTATGCTTGACCGACATTGAGCAGGAGGTTTATGCTATTTTGAGCACTTTGTAGACACTTGAGACTTGTTGGGGGTAAAGGCGTCTCCGCCTAGCCGCCTGTGTATTACTACACTGATAGTCACCACCACTGCACACTGCAGGTGGCGGGTGCCCGTCACCATCACTTTATTCTTTATTCTTTTAGTGACAGTTTGAATAAAGGCAGGACCGGACACACATTGTGACTATTGGAGTTCCCATTTCTAGTCTCTCCCTTTCTTGCTCTTGCTCTTTCGCCATAGCTCTCGAGTCCAACCTTCAATCCATTGCTCCCTTTCAACTGGTATCAGGGCTTTGCTTTCTGACTCTTGAGATTGGTTCCTGGCATTCTCAGCATCCCATTGACTCCCTACTTGCATTGGGTCTCCTTCCCGGCAGCCATATCCGACTCCTTCGAGCTCCTATCACTCCCCGGCTTCTGAGCACCTTCCCAGGATTGTTAGGCACCATTAGGGCATTACATTAGAGGTATTTGATCATTTTCTTCAAGGTTTACTTTAGTTCTAAGGTCTCATAGGCTGTAAACAAGATTGGGGCAGCCACCATTGAAGCTCCCTTGCTTCATATCTCACTTGCCTTTGAACAAAACTTGCTGGAGATTGTTTAAGGCCTTCCTTGGCTTTAACCGGACCCCTCCGAAGCTTGGCCACCATTTTTTGCAGCCCTAGGACCAGCATTTATAGTTGGCAGAATCATGCAGTCCTCCCATATGTGTCTTCAGCATTGACAATCACAACAACAGCTCTCCCCCTCCATTGGCACTAGAAAAGGCTCCATTTCGGGCATATGAACATGCTTTGATGCTTGATTTTGATGGTTGATGTGCTACCATAGCATTTGGACTGATTTAACACTGTTTTGGGACTGTCATAATAGTCCATAGGCAGTTTATGACAGTGTTACACTGACATTTGATGCTACAGCTTGTTTGGCATTGTCATTTGATGTCTAGTTGGTCCCATTTGATGCCCGGATGTTAGGGGAATGTATGCCTATTGTTTGGCAACCATTTGGAGCTGATTTTGGTGCTGAAATTCTCAGTTTTGAATAGTAAATCACTGCTATACATAGTTGGGCTTAAGTCATTTTACTCATGTATACTTATGCCTATGCTTTTCGGGCTATGTTTCGGACATATATGGTGATGTATTGACACTTGGGGCTCGACATAGAGCTTGGTTTTGATTCGGGATCATTGGTTGAGCTTGAGATCTCTTTGCAAAGCATTTGAATGCTCCGTCTTGGATGTACTTATGGCATGTATGTTGCTTATGTCTGACCGGTCTTGACATGCTTAGCCTGTGCCATTACTACATGATCGTTACATTGTTTGGAGCATATTGCTACTGGAGCTCGATCTTGGCTTGACCTTGGATTCTCAAAGCTTACTTGAGCTATTTATTGGCTTGCCAAAGTTGTATCTTGGGATGTACTTGATGTCTTACATGCTTATGGATGCTACATAGAGATGCTCTACCGCCTACATGTTCGGGATGTACTATTGATGTATTGTCTTGGACTTATGTCATTGGCACTGTGTCTTGCCTTGGCTTGAGCTCTTGAGATCAAACATATGGCTTTTGTGCCAGTGGGAGCATTCTTGAATGCTTATCAGACATTGAGCAGGTGGTACTTTTATGCATTGAGCCGTTACATGCTATTGAGCTGTTACAGACACTTGAGACTTTGGGACTTCTTACCTTTTGGGATGATACATCATATGTCTTGGTTCACTGTATGCTTATGAGCTAAGTCTTAGTTTTGGATCCGTATCTTTGTGAATTGACACCTACTTGTGTCAAGTTTTGGTAGTGGCAGGAATACTTGGGTCATATGCTTATCAACCGTCATATGCTGGGAAGGTGCTCAGAAGGTCAATATGCTTATCGACCGTCATATGCTTATGCTATGCCCGCATGATCCCGGATTTGGTCTTGGCAGTATCTGATTTTCTTGGGATCCGATTTTGGCATTGTTAGCTCTCTTTTACTGAAATCTGAGATTTATTATAGCAAGCATATATATATGGACTGACATGGATTTTTCATGTTGAAACACTCTAAAATGATGTACTTTCACTAGTACATGGTGGGCAGCAGCTTTGGTTCCACTTTCTTTGCCATTTTTTCTCAAATTTGTGATTTTTTGGTCATTTTCTGCAGTAAACAACAAGCAGTTTTGAACTGTCTACAGTCTTTTAGCCTGCATTATGGCGAGTTCATCCACTGATCATGCTATTTTCAACATCATTAAGATTGATGGTACGAATTACTCTTATTGGAAGAGCCAGATTTGGTAGGTGTTGGTGCAAAAATCGCAGTTCAAACCTTTGAGGTTAAGCGAGCATCCGCCTGCAACTATGCCAGATGAGGAATGGCTTGAGCTTGATGAGTTATGCAAGTCCACTATTGTATTGTCTCTCACAGAACAGGTTCACTATAATGTCTTTGAGAAAGAACAGAGTGCATGACAGTTGTGGGAAAATATCAAAAACCTCTATGACAAGAAAAGTCCAGCGAGTCAAATGTATGGCTGAAGTACCTTATGGATCTGCGCATGAAGGAGAATGTGACTATGTCTGCTCACTTGAGCCAGTTCCATGCTATACTCAAGAACTTGAATTTGCAAGACATCACTTTTGCAGAGGATGTCATTCCTCTTTTCTTGCTTGGTACTCTTAATGAGTCATGGGATGTATTGCGCACTGCATTATGTGCCTCTATTGCTACCTTGAAATTATCTGATATTGAGAGTACTCTTCTGCAGGAAGAGGTTAACCGTAAGAATTTGGATCCCTCTTGTGTGTCTCATGCTATGATAGTTAGAGGCAGGAATGATGGATATGGAAAGCATGGCAGTGGTAATGGTAGTGGTCATGGACGGGATTCTCAAAAATCTCAATCCAAGTCTCATGGGAAGTCACGTAGCAAATCCCATGGCAGCAATGTAGATGTTACTTATCACCATTGTGGGAAAAAGGGCCATATTAGGCCACAATGCCATGAATTGCGCAATGAAAGGTGCAAAGATAAGGGGAAAGACAAAGTGCAGGATAAGTCTTCTGATCGCAGCATAGTACTTGCAAAGTCCAGTGTTAACATTGAAGAGATCAATGTTATGCAGCCTGAGAATGTTGATGATGATGATTATATCCTAGCAGCTTCTTCTAGTGCTTTGCAGATGGCAGAGATACACTCTATGTATGCACAGTGTTGGCTCTTGGACTGAGGTGTGTCCTTTCATGTGACACCTTGCTGAGAGTGGTTTCATTCATACCGTACTGTTTCGGGTTCTGTGCACTTGAGTGATGACAGCTCTCTTGATATTGTGGGCATTGGTGATGTTAGGCTGGACTTTCTCTCTGGCAGCAATTTTGTTATGCAAGATGTACGTCATGTACCTGCTTTGATCGCGCAGTCTCATGTCAGCTGGACAGCTTGATGACACAGGATATCATGTATGTTTTGGAGACTCTACATGGAAGATCACTCGTGGCAGACTTGTGATTGTGAGAGGTCCCAAGGCTGGTAGTCTCTACCTCTTGATTGTATCAGCTTCTTCCCTTGATCATGTTTTGTCTGTGGGTTGTATCCCACATATATCTCTTTGGGATGCCCATTTGGGCCATATGTCTTTGAAGGGAATGAAAATGCTTTCTGGTTTGCAGTACGTCTCACCCCTTCATTATCATGTTTTGATTTATGTGAGCATTGTCTTTATGGCAAGAAGACTAGGTCTACGCATAAGAAGTCTGGTAGGCCACACATGAGTAAGCCCTTAGCATTGGTACATTCGGATGTTTGTGGGCCCATGCCTTGTCAGTCTATGGGTGGTGCAAAGTATCTTGTTACGTTCATATATGATTTTTCATGAAAAGTTTGGGCTTATTCCATTAAGCTGAAATCCGATGTCTTCGTTGAGTTTCAGAGATGGCTTGCATTGGTTGAGAACCAGTCTGGGTAGAGGCTAAAATGCCTAATGACAGATAATGGGGGTGAGTATGTCTCACGTGCTTTTGAACAGTTATGTGATGAGAGGGGTATTAAGCGTCAGTTGACCGCCCCCTACACCCCCCTCCTAGAATGGTTTAGCTGAGCGGATGAATAGAACAATCCAGGAGCGTGTGCACATTATTCTTAGCCATGCAGGCCTACCACAGAGCTGTTGGGCTGAGGCAGTTAGTACACCTGTGCATGTCATAAACAGATCACCCTCTAGTGGTTTGGATTTCCAGGCTGCAGAGGAGGTATGGACTGGAAAACCTCCCTCTTATGCGCATCTCCGTGTCTTTGGATGTGAGGCATTTTGCCATGTGCCCAGGGACAAGAGAAGTAAGATGGATCCCAAGAGTCTCAAATGCATTTTCCTTAGCTATGGGGATGTAGGCGAGATGGGTTATCGTCTCTGGGATCCGCAGGCGCGGAAAGTCATCTGCAGTCATGATGTAGTCTTCCATGAAGACAAAATGCATAGGCAGCCTGAGTTGTTGAGATCCACAGGGTCATATTTTAGGAGGAGCCAAGAGCTCCCGCACAGCTAGTTGGATAGCCTACAGCTGTAGCAGATGCTCATGGTCAGGGTGTTGGACAAGCAGTTGGGCAGGTAGCAGAGCCTGCCGTGAGATGGTCTACTAGACACAGACATCCACCTGATAGATTTCAACCCTTGATGCATTATGTCTTGGTTACAGATGTAGGAGAGTCTTTCACCTATGATGAGGCTATGCGCAACGGTGACAGTCACTCCTCATAGAGGGCTATAAATCAGCACCAAATAGTCATCAAGACCCTGAGCAAACACCCAATTATGTCACCAAAGCATCTATCAATGAGTAGGCATACCCCTTGGACAATAGGGCAAAGTATACATAACACTGGCAAGACCTGACACTAGTAGGTGTATGCTCACAAGAGTGCAAAGCTCAAGCTCAGGTCAAAAGCAACTCCAAGATATCAGTGCATGAACCATGCGATATTTAAGTGTACGAGATCCCAAAGTCTTGAAAGGGAGCGACGGATCGAAGGTTGGACTCGAGAGCTATGGCGGGAGAGCAAGAGTAAGAAAGGGAGAGACTAGAAATGGAAACTCCAATAGTCACAATGTGTGACCGGGCCTTCCTTTATTCAAACTGTCACTAAAAGAATAAAGAATAAAGTGATGGTGATGGGCGTCCGACACCTGCAGTGTGCAGTGGCGGTGACTGTCAGTGTAGTAATACACAAGCGGTTAGGCAGAGGTGCCTTTACCCCCAACAACCTCCCATTTAAAGGCGAATCCGCCCTAGTGAGGAGTGAAAAGAAAAAGAAAAAGACAGTACAACATGTACATATGTACAACACGATGAGAAAAGACGTCATCTCATCCCATGCCCATCAACCTCAAAGGCAAAGTGCTCTGTAGAGAGGCTTTTCGTGAGCAGATCTGTAGGATTCTGGCCAGTCGAGATCTTGACAAGATCAACAGACTTGTCCTCAATGACCCCACGTATGAAGTGATACCTCACCTCAATGTGTTTTATCTTTGCATGGAAGACCGGATTCTTGGCTAATTGAATAGCACTCATAGAATCTGAATGGAGTGTAGGGATAGCATCAATACCAAGGTCCACAACCAAACGACCCAACCAAATGGCCTCCTTGCAAGCCTCAGTGGCTACAACATACTCGGCCTCTGTAGTAGAAAGGGCCGTGCATTTCTACACCCTGGACATCCAAGAAACATCATCTCTAGCATAGGTGAGTACATAGCCGAAAGTGGACTTCCTGCTATCTGCATGTCCTACATAATCAGAGTCAATGTACCCCATGACTCCTGTATCCTGGCTGCCATAGCATATGCACATATCTCCAGTGCCCTTCAGGTACCTCATGATACCCTTCATGGCATCCCAATGCTTCTTGCCAGGTGTATCCATATATCATGCTACAACACCAACTGCAAAGGCAATATCTGCACGAGTGGCTATCATGGCATACATAAGACTGCCCACTGCAGATGCATAGGGAATCTTGACCATCTCGGCCCTCTGCTCATCTGTCTATGGACAATTAGCCTGTGATACCTTCACATAAGAAGGCAATGGACAGCCAATAGGGTTTACGTCTTGCATGCGGAAGCACTCAAGGACTTTATGAATGTACTCCCTGTTAGAAATGCGGGATCTAGAGCATGACATAACCGGAAGCTATGGAGGATGGAAGGAGAAGTGTAGACTCATGATGGAATGGACACTGTTTGTTACACAAGTGAATTAGGTTCCAAGATTGAGACTTGGACTCATAAACACAATCTTGTGTATGTGGACAATGACATTGACACTTTACTGAAATGAAAAGAGTACTATCATTGCATTAAGAAAGGAAGCAAGTACAATGCTTTATAGGGAAGTAAGAAACTGCAGTAGGCACTATTGTGCATATGGGATAAGTTAACCTGCATATCCTTGACCCTGAGATTCCATACAAAGAGGCTGTTTGAGTGTGATTGCTGATTCTCAACACCCCTCCTCAATCACAACTAGGAAAGGCACAAAGTGTGTAGAGGCTGTAATGAGAACCACCTGCAAAGTGTGGGCATACCACAGACATGGCAAAACACCAGAGGCTGTTGCAGAAAAAGCTAACTGTGGGTACCATAAACATGGTGGACATCCAGAGGCTGTAACAGGGGCCTCACAAAGTGTACAGGGACTGTAATGCCAAGTTACATAAGGAGTTTACAAAGCTTATGGCAGGAAGCATTAGGGCAAGGAAAATACAAGGCTATTAAAACAGTCTATCAGAATTATGAGAGTACAAGGACTGATGAGTCTTGTCCTTCCGATCCTGGTGGTCTTCATCTTCATCTTCTTCTTCCTTTGCTCCATTTTCTTCTTCTTCTTTGACTGTGACTAGATAGGCCTTTTGGGATCTCTTTCTTGCGTGGCAGAACTTCTCGGTGTGTCCGGTCCTTTTGCAGAAGTCACAAAAGAGCTGATCTTTCTTGCCTTTGTACCTGTTGCCAACATATAATGCATGCTCATCTCTAGAGGTACTTGGTTCTTCTTTAGTTTTTAGCTTCTTTTCTTCTTCTAACAGTGATGCCTGGATATCAACAAGTTCAGGATTTGGCATGTTGATTAAAGTTGTTGATACGTTATTATATTCAGGAGGCAAGCTCTTAAGTAGAACACCGATGCAAACATCTTCATCCATTTTAATGTTGATTCCTGCAAGTTGGGTTAGGAGTCCTTCCATGTAATTAAGATGTGTGGCAAGTGATGTGCTGGACTTCATTTCAAGCTTGAAGAACTCAATCAGGAGACCATACTTTGATGATTTAGATTGTGCACCGAACAGGGTGTCAAGTCTTTTCCATGTATCCTGTGAGGTCTCACAGTTATCCACGTGATGGATATAACTGTCATCTAGCTCCAATTTGATAATGGCCTGGGCTCTGTCATCATTCTTTTGCCAAGTAGTTGCAAGGTCCGCGTCCCGCGGTTTCTTCTCTTTGCCATTTGTGATGGCCCAGAGACCCTTCTTCATCAGGATGAGCTTGATGCGGGTTTGCCAAGTGTGGAATCCGACTCCTTTGAATCGAGCATTTGGCGAGTCTTTGCCCATGTTGGATTTACGGGAACAGTAGCAAATCAACTTCAGACTTTATTAGATTTGAGCAACAGAAGAATTGATTGAGAGACACAAGTGCTAAAAAGCACTAACTGAGTGTCAATGAATACCAAATCTGCAAAAGTCTTTTACTCCAAGTGATCTTCCCCTTCTTGATTTGATGCTGATGCCTTCAGATCTGAGTGACAGTACTTTAACGAACTTCAGAGAGTATTGCTCAGTGATTAAAATCACTGTTGATAACTTCAGTGAGAGAAACAGTGAAAAATATCAAGATTTTGAAGCTTTTGGCTATGGTGGAATTAGGGTTTCTGAGACAGGGGCCTGGTTTTTTGCTGATTGCAGGAGCTACAGTGCATCATTTTCAAAACTTTTTACATATCTAGGAAGCTTATGTCATGGGCTACCAAAGCCCCATGGAGATTGTGCAGATCGTGGTCAGTATGCAGCGCGCAGGTGCCGCGAACAGAATCGGCGCAGATCTGGACAGCGAGGTCGAATTTCTGCAATGCTGGAGCTAGGGAGCATCAATGTCATTGATTATTGTGCCAAGATGAAGCGCCTTGAGCAGAGGAACAACTCTCCAGAAGAAATCGTGGGCTGAAATGGCCTGGTTGAAGAGTTATGGAAGCTCCAAGCAAGGTAGGTCCTGTCTGGCTATGGCAGACATAGAACAGAGATTGGGGATTTTCACAATGCTGAGCTCCAGATGGTCCAATGTCTTGGATTGATGTGATACAGGGAAGCTTTATGAGTTGGGGAATACTTTTCCAGAAGGAAGCTCCAAGAGATTTGACCTGTGGAGTGAGATATAAGCAGTTCAATCTGACAGGGTGCTGCTGGCTATGGCTGCCATGGAAGCTTCAGTGAGAGTAGAGTTGAGAAAAGAAGTCATACACTGACACTGAGCTGGGTGGAGGTTCAGAAGAATCAAGAGAGGCTGGAGAAGCAATGCCATGCCCAACTGGGCTCTGATACCATGTTAGAAATGCGGGATCTAGAGCATGACATAACCGGAAGCTATGGAGGATGGAAGGAGAAGTGTAGACTCATGATGGAATGGACACTGTTTGTTACACAAGTGAATTAGGTTCCAAGATTGAGACTTGGACTCATAAACACAATCTTGTGTATGTGGACAATGACATTGACACTTTACTGAAATGAAAAGAGTACTATCATTGCATTAAGAAAGGAAGCAAGTACAATGCTTTATAGGAAAGTAGGAAACTGCAGTAGGCACTATTGTGCATATGGGATAAGTTAACCTGCATATCCTTGACCCTGAGATTCCATACAAAGAGGCTGTTTGAGTGTGATTGCTGATTCTCAACACTCCCTCTGTGACAAGTAGAGGAGTCCTTGATGCCTGTCGCATCTAATGCGCATACCAAGTATGTGAGCGGCCTGTCCCAGATCTTTCATCTCAAAGCTCTTCATGAGCTGAGCCTTAAGAGCATCTAGCTCATCATGAGCTTTCCTTGCTATTAGCATATCATCCACATAGAGTACCAAAATCAATAAAGAACCATCACGGGCTTTCTTCATATAAAGACACGAATTCATAGCACTCCGGTTGTAGCACTGTGATTGCATAAAGGCATCAAACTTATGATACCACTCCCTAGGTGCCTGTTTCAAGCCATAAAGACTTTTCTTCAATTTGCACACTAGGTGCTGCCTGCCAGGTTCTGCAAAGCCCTTAGGCTGCTCCATATAAATCTCATCATGCAAGTCCCCATGTAAGAAATCCATCTTGACATCCATCTGGTATAAATCCAAGTCAAGCTGAGCAACCAAAGCCAAGACTAAGCGCAGGGTGGTCATTCTAACCACAGGAGAAAAGACCTCGTCAAAGTCCACATTATGCTCCTGCTTAAAACCCTTTGCTACCAATCTAGCCTTGTATGCCAGCTTGGGGTGTCCAAAGGTATTTTTTAGCTTGTACACCCACTTGCATGGCAAATCCTTCTTGCCTGTAGGCAAGGAAACCAAATCCCAAGTGTCATTCTTATGCAGGGAGTCTTTATGGCTGGTCATGTCTTGGCTGTCATTTCTTGACTTGGTGTAGTGATTTGGTCAGCAATTGACTCTCATAGTACCTTGCTGTCATTTATTACAGCAAGCATATAACTCCGGACTGACATGGATTTTTCATGTTGAAATATTTTGAAATGATGTACTTTCACTAGTACTTGGTGGGCAGTAGCTTTGGTTACACTTTTCTTGCTATTTTCTCTCGATTTTGTTGTTTTTTGGCTATTTGCAGTAAACAACAAGCAGTTTTGAACTGCCTACAGTCTTCCAGCCGGCATTATGGTGAGTTCATCCACTGATCATGCTATTTTCAACATCACTAAGCTTGATGGTACAAATTACTATTATTGGAAGAGCCAGATTTGGCAGGAGTTGGTGCAGAAATCGCAGATCAAACCATTGAGTTTGAGCGAGCATCCGCCTGCAACTATGCCAGATGAGGAATGGTTTGAGCTTGATGAGTTATGCAAGTCCACTATTGTATTATCTCTCACAGAATAGGCTCATTACAATGTATTTGAGGAAGAACAGAGTGCATGGCAGTTGTGGGATAAAATCAAGAATCTCTATGACAAGAAAAGTCGAGCGAGTCAAATGTATTGGCTAAAGCAGCTTATGGATCTGCACATGAAGGAGAATGTGACCATGTCTGCTCACTTGAGTCAGTTCCATGCTATACTCAAGAACTTGACTTTGCATGACATCACTTTTGCAGAGGATGTCACTCCTCTTTTCTTGCTTGGTACTCTTAATGTGCCATGGGATGTATTTCGCACTGCATTATGTACATCTACTGCTACCTTGAAATTATCTGATGTTGAGAGTGCTCTTTTGCAGGAAGAGGTTAACTGTAAGAATTTGGATGCCTCTCATGTGTTGCATGCTATGACAAATAGAGGCAGGAATGATGGATATGGAAAGCATGGCAGTGGCACTGGCCGTGGACGGGATTCTCAGAAATCTAGGTCCAAGTCTCATGGGAAGTCACATAGAAAATCTTGAGGAAGGAATGCAAATGTTACTTGTCACCATTGTGGGAAAAAGGGCCATATTAGGCCACAATACCATGAACTGTGCAATGAAAGGCACAAAGATAAGGGAAAAGACAAAGTGCAGGATAAGTATTCTGATTACAACATAGTGCCTGCAAAGTCCGGTATTAAAATTGAAGAGATCAATGTTATGTAGCTTGAGGATGTTGATGATGATGACTATATCCTTGTAGCTTCTTCTAATGCTTTGCAGATGACAGAGATACACTCTGTGTATGCACAGTGTTGGCTCTTGGACTCAGGTGCATCCTTTCATGTGACACCTTGCCGAGAGTAGTTTCATTCATACCGTACTGTTTTGGGTTCTGTGCGCTTGGGTGATGACAGCTCTCTTGACATTGTGGGCATCGGTGATGTTAGGCTGTAGTTTCCTTATGGCAGTAGTTTTGTTATGCAGGCTATACGTCATGTACCTGCTTTGGCACGTAGTCTCCTGTCAGTTGGACAGCTTGATGACACAGGTTATCATGTATGTTTTGGAGACTCTGCATGGAAGATCACTCGTGGCAGACTTGTGATTGCGAGAGGTGTCGAGGCTGGTAGCCTCTATCCCTTGATTGTATCTGCTTCTTCCCTTGATCATGTTTTGTCTGTGGGTTCTATCCCACATGTATCTCTTTGGCATGCCCGTTTGGGCCATATGCTTTGAAGGGAATGAAAATGCTTTTTGGTTTGCAGTACTTACCGCCCCTTGATTATGCATGTTTTGATTCATGTGAGCATTGTCTTTATGGCGGGCAGGCTAGGTCTATGCATAAGAAGTCAGGTAGGCCACGCATGAGTGAGCCCTTGGCATTGCTACATTCAAATGTCTGTGGGCCCATGCCTTGTCAGTCTATGGGTGTGTGGTGCAAAATATTTTGTTACTTTCATAGATGATGTTTCACGAAAAGTTTGGGCTTATCCCATTAAGCTGAAATCGGATGTCTTGGCTGAGTTTCAGAGATGGCTTGCATTGGTTGATAACCAGTCTGGGTATAGGCTCAAATGCCTAAGGATAGAGAATGGGGGTGAGTATGTCTCACATGCTTTTGAGTAGTTATGTGATGAGAGGGGTATTAAGCGTCAATTGACCACCCCCTACATCCCCCCCAGAATGGTTTGGCTGAGCAGATGAATAGAACCTTCCAGGAGCATGTACGTAGTATGCTTAGCCATACAAGCCTACCACAGAGCTTTTGGGCTGAGGCAGCTAGTAGAGCTGTCCATGTCATAAACAAATCACCTTCTACTGGTTTGGATTTCCAAGTTGAAGTAAGGTGGATCCTAAGAGTATCAAATGCATTTTTCTTGGTTATGGGGATGCAGGCAAGATGGGTTACCATCTCTGGGATCCCCAGGTGTGGAAAGTCATCCGCAGTCATGATGTAGTCTTCCATGAAGACAATATGCATCGGCAGCCTAAGAGAGTTGTTGAGATCCGTAGGGTCATATTTCAGGAGGAGCTGAGAGCTCTCGCACAGCCAATTGGACAGCCTAAAGCTACAGCAGATGCTCATGGTCAAGGTGTTGGATAGGTAGCTGGGCAGGCAGCCAAGCCTACCATGAGATGGTCTACTAGAGACAGACGTCCACCTAATAGATTTAAGCCCTCAATGCATTATGTCTTGGTTACAGATGCAGGAGAGCCTTTCACTTATGATGAGGCTATGCGCAAGGGTGAGAGTCACTCCTAGGAGAGGGCTATGCAGTCTAAAATAGACTCCTTGCATAAGAATGACACTTGGGATTTGGTTTCCTTGCCTACGGGCAAGAAGGCTTTGCCATGCAAGTGGGTGTACAAGATGAAAAGTACCCCTGGACACCCTAAGCTGGCATACAAGGCTAGATTGGTAGCAAAGGGTTTTAAGTAGGAGCATGGTGTGGACTTTGATGAGGTATTTTCTCCTATGGTTAAGATGACTACCCTGCGCTTATTCTTGGCTTTGGTTGCTCAGTTTGACTTAGATTTATACTAGATGGATGTCAAGACGTCTTTGTTACATGGGGACTTGCATGATGAGATTTATATGGAGCAGCCTAAAGGCTTTGCAGAACCTGGCAGGGAGCACCTAGTGTGCAAATTGAAGAAAAATATTTATGGCTTGAAGCATGAACCTAGGGAGTGGTATCATAAGTTGAGCGGCGGCCAATGACCAAGCCACTTTTAACGGAGTTGTCAAGCCAACTTCTAAGAGTTGTTGCACTAGATAGGTGATTTTTACTACTAACTGCAATAACTTTGCCTAATCTTTCAAATATTTATAATAACCCTTCACTATAAGTAGTCCAACTAGAACTCTCTTAAAAATGTTACTTAATTATTCTATTTTCCCAGGAAATTTTATATTTGACTTTAGAAATATTGTTTCACAACATAAATTCAATATAGTCTATAAGTATATCTCCGTTTCAGTTCCTTCTTAAATGTTTCCTTCTCCACCTTTTATAAAATTATTTCCTTGTATTGTTTTAATTAGCAAACCTTCAAAACAGATCAACTAACGTGTGATAAACTTATAAACTTTAATTTCCCTTTTAAATTGTTTCCCTTCTTTGTTTTGCACAATTCGTCCTTTGCTATTAATGTTTAGGCATTTAATTGGTTTTTATTTTCCAATAGTAACGTCTTTTCTTTCTTCTTCTCTAACTAAACATCAATCATGACAAAAACAAGTTCTTTTCACACTTTTATACGTCCACATGCACAGCTCATTTTAAAACCCCAATGTATCCCCTCAGTTATCAATTATCCTAATGGCCCTCCAATCTTAACTCTTTTGATCACTCAAATAATATTTATAGAAAAATAAAATATAGAATTTCCACTTAGATAATGAAGCTTTCCCTCATGCCATCAGATAATTGTTTTGTATTAATTTTTTTATAGTTTAAATTTAGGACTATAGTTTTTCCTTGATATAAGTGATTATTATAAAAGACTATTATATTTCTTATTTTTACCCCTCCCTATGTTATTAAACAGCACACCACATATCTTTCTCAAAATGAAAACATCATGTTTTTCAATGTAAACATATTTTAAAGACAATATAATTAAATTGTTTCCTTTTCCTTAAATTTACAAAAACTCCATTGACACATCAAAAATTTTCTTTTCAGTTCTCCATGAATAGCATAATTTTTTTATTGATAGAAAATCCATTTATATATATATAGAAATTGTTGCTTTTCTCTTAAAAATATTTTTTTGAATTTTAAATATACTGAATAGTCTTTAAACATTATTAAAAAAATTGAGTAAATTTCCAAAATTAATGTCTTTATGGAAAAAATATCATAACTTATAATTTTTCAATAAAAAATTTTATAAAAATTTATTTGTAACATTTTAAAGCTTTTTTCAAGCATTTTTTACTATTTTCAATTTTTAGATCATAGAAACATGTCCACATAAATACAAATAACCATTGAGCGTAGGAAAAAAGGTTTCAAAATATTTTCTAAAAATAATAAACTGAATATTTACTCATGCTATAACCTCTATTTTTGTTAAACGGTTTAGGCGCATACTTGTAAAATCTGCGGGTTGTTGTCGTGTCTTTGGAAGCTGTGTCCTCTTTCCATCTGGCCACTATCTAGTCATTGTGCACCGCAAGCTCATCATTTCTCGTCTCCTGAGAGATCTTATCACTTCAGATTAGATAGGTATATTGAAGCTCCAATTTAGCATCAAGAGAAGGACATGGCGATGATCTTCAACGACAAAGTATTGATTTCAATTCTCCGCTTTTGCTCTCCAATTACATTCTTTTGCAATCTTTTTGTTTTGATTGTGCTCTCGAAGCCCTCCTATCTCTCCCTCTCTCCAATTCGTTCAAAAAGATGGCACCCTCTTCCTCACGACTATTTCTTTTTCTCTCTCTCTAGTCTCTATATGCTCTTATGCCTATGTTTTTTAATTCAACTCCTTTCTTGCATTTTATAATGTCATAAATCAACTCCTCTTAGAATGTGTTCATGAGGCTCCTCAAGTGTGTCTTAATCAACTCCTAACAACAACCATTATCATAGTAGAGATTCACACATAATTAGAGGTCCTAGTTATATGGGGCTATAATTTACATTCAAAGTGGAGAGGAACCATCAAAGAGCATTTATCAATGTAGTTTCTAAGGAGGGTAGGATGATGAATAGGCACATTGTCAATGGTGCTACTAGATCCTTTCACATGTAAGCTACTCTTGACTTGAGTAGTTACAATATTGTTTTGTTGTTTCACCTTGGAATATTGATCAATTTGTTCATCTAGTTTAGTTCTCAATTCTTACACACATTCTAGTAGGGCAACATACGTGTTCGGATGCGAACGCCTGGCACCACATCATCAATGTCGAAGGCGTTGATCTTGGCAGAAGCTACAGAAGACAGGAGGGGGTGGACGAAAGGCCGGGGGTTATACCTCATCATCTCGTCGCCCTCACCCTCACCATCATCATCAATAGCTGCTTCTGTTTCCGCATGTCCTCTCTAGTGTGAATTATTCTTGCTGTTATGATTCTTGCAATGCTGTGACGGCTTCTTGTTTGACAGCTTCAAGGCCTCTCTCTCTACGTCGTGTGCCTCACTCCATATATTCAGTTGCTCCAGAGGCTAATACTGTTCCGGCCCCATGGATGCCGTCACGCTTCAAGTCGGCCCTCCTCTTGCCTGAGTCAAGCTTGCGAGTAGCAGAAAGAGTCCCAGAGAATGAATTCCCAAGCTTCTTTAATTCTGGTTATGAAGGGCCTAGTGGGAGCAGAGAGGAGATGGGAAAGGTGGTCGTTGGGGCTGCCCATCTTGTGGGTGAGAAGGTGGTGCAGGAAGGCGCCATCGCACAGCACCTTAAAAGGCTCCCTGAACCCGCCGCATGTTTTGTAGAACCGAATAGTGCGCTTGTGTATTTTCTGCCTCTTCACCCTCATCTCCCTCCCCCTCTCTCTCTTTCGCTCGTGCTGCCTCTCCTCTAAACTCCTCTGCTCAGCGATTGATGGCACACATGGCGATCTCTCTCTCTCTACATTGTGTCGCACCCCTCCCTTATCACGACAGTTTTTTTTCTCTAACTGCTCTCTCACACATAACATTGTTTTTCTCCCCTCCTCTCACTACGGTTTTTAAAGAAATAATGACACTCCCCTAATAATTTCTTCCTCAACTCTCTACGAGTTGGAAACTTCCTTCCTTCTCATGTTCTTTTCGCACAATCTCTACATTCTCATGGCCAAGTCCTCCTTTCCCCTTTGGAGAACTTCCTTCAAAGACTCTTGGATGGCTCTATAGTGCCTACTTTTTGGAAATTTCCTTTCTTACTCCCTTGTTGACTCATTTTCTTGAGTGACTTCTCAATATTGGGCTTTTGTTCCACCCTTGGTCATTTGTCCTTCGTTTATCCCACTTTTTTGCTACTAGTGCTACTTGGAATGGTTTTGACAATCCCAAGGCTGTAGTAATGAGCTTATGAGAGCACTACCATAGGTGATCACACAACTTGGCCTTAGTAGTGATAAGCTTTTCATAAGGATTTTTGGGAAGATCCATATGTGCCTTGGCAACTGATGAAGACCCTCAATGCAAGAGATATTCTACTATACTAATGATAGGGATACGAACCAAAAGTCCCCTAATACTCTTGGCCTTGACAATTTGACCATCTCGTTGAAAAAATCTTATGTTGGTTGCAGAAAAGTTCAAGCTTTCCAATTACCTGATATTCAACACCTCCCCAAAGGGATCTCCATAATAATCACCAATGATCTAATGATCACCCCTTGATCGTCACGGCAGTATTATTGTAAACAATAATCACAATCATGATGTTGTGTATTCTTCATAAGTAATTTAATCCTTGGGAGGTAGGAGGTAGCATAACCGGTGAAATCCCTCATCCCTTAAATTAATACTAAGATATCCTATCAACCTGTCAAGACCTTGCCAAGTCTAAAATTCCCCCGAAAACTCCTAATTTATAACAAGATCTTATCTCCTCTAAGTGATAATAATCCCTACAGGAAAATTTTAAACAGTCATAGCTGAGATTCACTAAGTAAACCTATCAGATTTTTTCTAAAACTCCACCTTCCTCTCGTACAAGAACTTCCTTGTACCAACATCTCCTGGCTAGACTGCAAGGAC
Organism: Lygodium microphyllum; assembly: GCF_053477565.2. Classification (NCBI taxonomy): domain Eukaryota; kingdom Viridiplantae; phylum Streptophyta; class Polypodiopsida; order Schizaeales; family Lygodiaceae; genus Lygodium; species Lygodium microphyllum. The sequence continues at coordinate 1,961,316 of NC_141158.1, forward strand.
ACGGCCTCTAAAGACAACAACTACGAACACCGCATCTGCATGAGATTAACGTAAAAAGATGGTAGTAGTGTATCAGATGTATACAATGTTGTTGAAAACTTTTGCAATATGTGACATGTTTTTAGGTGTTGTCATAAGTTTGATGCCTTTATGTAGTCACAGGGCTACAGCAAGAGTGCTATGGATCCGTGTCTTTACACGAAGAAAGCCCGTGATGGTTCTTTATTGATTTTGGTATTATGTGGATGATATGCTGATAGTAGGGAAAGCTCATGATGAGCTAGATGCTCTTAAAGCTCAACTCAAGAAGAGCTTTGAGATGAAAGATCTAGGACAGGCTCCTCACATACTTGGTATGCGTATTAGACGCGACATGCATTAGGGACTCCTCTACTTGTCACAGAGAAGGAGTACATTCATAAAGTCCTTGAGCGCTTCCACATGCAGGACGTAAAGCCTATTGGCTATCCATTGCCTTCTTATGTGAAGGTATCATAGGCTGATTGTCCGCAGGTAGATGAGCAGATGGCCGAGATGGCCAAGATTCCCTATGCATCCACAGTGGGCAATCTTATGTATGCCATGATAGCCACTCATCTAGATATTGCCTTTGCAGTTGGTGTTGTGGCATGCTATTTGGATCACCCGGCAAGAAGCATTGGGATGCCATGAAGGGTATCATGAGGTACCTGAAGGGCACTGCAGATATATGCATATGCTATGGCAGCCACGATACAGGAGTCATGGGGTACATTGACTCTGATTATGCAGGACATGTAGATAGCAGGAAGTCCACTTCCGGCTATGTACTCACCTATGTTAGAGATGTTGTTTCTTGGATGTCCAGGGTGCAGAAATGCACGGTCCTTTCTACTACACAGGCCGAATATGTTGCAGCCTCTGAGGCTTGCAAGGAGGCCATTTGGTTGGGTCGTTTGGTTGTGGACCTTGGTATTGATGCTATCCCTACATTGCATTCGGATTCTATGAGTGCTATTCAGTTAGCCAAGAATCCAGTCTTCCATGCAAAGACAAAACACATTGAGGTGAGGTATCACTTCATATGTGGGGTCGTTGAGAACAAGTCTGTTGATCTTGTCAAGATCTCAACTGACCAGAATCCTGCAAATCTACTCAAGAAAAGCCTCTCTACAGAGCACTTTGCCTTCGTCGGGAGGTTGATGGGCGTGGGATGAGATGACGTCTTTTCTCATCCTGTTGTACATGTGTACATGTTGTACTATCTTATTCTTTTTCTTTTCACTCCTCACAAGGGCAGATTTGCCTTTAAGTGGGAGGTTGTTGGGGGTAAAGGCGCTTCGCCTAGCTGCCCGTGTATTACTACACTGATAGTCACCACCACTGCACACTGCAAGTGGCGAGCGCCCATCACCATCACATTATTCTTTATTCTTTTAGTGACAGTTTGAATAAAGGAAGGCCCGGTCACACATTGTGATTGTTGGAGTTCCCATTTCTTGTCTGTCTCTTTCTTGCTCTTGCCCTCCTGCCATAGCTCTCGAGTGCAAGCTTCAATCCTTCTCACCTTTCAGTTTAGTGTTTAAAACCTTAACAGACACCTTAGCCCAGTGAAGGGTGTGTTAAGTAAATCTTACATAGAACCCCTCCTAATTCCCAAGGGGGAGAGCAAATATGCAATGGAAAGGTTATCGCGACTATTCCTGCAATGTTTGGAAAAGGATACTATTGTTTTGTTGATTGATCAAATAACATCCTAAATGCCTTTGCATTAAACTAATTGTGGGATGTGAATTGGATAATTATTCCAAGTGCTTGTGTTGATGGTAAATGCATAGCAGGGGTCTGTGATGACAAATTACCATGCAAAATAAAGGAATGTTTCCTTGAAAGATGATTTTAAGATGATTGCTTTGATTGTGCTTGATTCTTAATTGTTTTAATTAAGGAAGGATAAATGCATGGGTGGATCATCTCCAAGATAGGGCACTTCTCGATTCACAAGCCGAAGGTCGAGTGGTGAAAAGGCCATCCACGAAAAGTGAGTCTCACTTCTAGGTCACTTGGGGTTAGTGGAGCTCTGGACACCCCTTGCCGAGTCCGAAACGTCAGTGTTGTAGACTATGGTGAGCCCAACATCTAGGGCATTGTAAGATCCTATTCTAGAAATTTGATAGAAATTATGGTGCCATGTGATTTGGATCCGGTACTTTTGTTGGACAAAAAGGAATACATAATTTCTCATGTATGGGCAAGAGACATAGATTAACTTGAGATAAGTTAAGAAACTCGTTCAAACTTATTTGTCAAATGATTTCTTGCTTTGTTTTTGTGTCTCTGTCATAAATTATGCAAACAAACCCCGTTCCCTAAAAGGCCTAATTAAAGAAGCTGATTTTGACACATAAATGTGATAGGATCTAATTAGAAAACTAAAGCTATCAAGGGAAGCGGGTGGACAGAGCCCTGACAGGTGCATCCTATGGGAGGATGGTCCGAGAGAACTGGGAGGCTTCTCACAAGGTTTTACCATCATTTGACCTTTAGGTATGGTTAAGTTAGAACTCGATTCATGCTGTTTTAGGGGATTGGAATGGAACTGTGCCCTAAAAGCAGAGAGATTGAGCGGCATATCCCTCCCATTTTCCATTCTCTTTGAACCAAGTGCAGCATGGAACTGCTTTGGTTTGGGTATCTCTACATAAAGTAGAATGTCCAAGACCCGATGCTAGAATGATGTCAAGAGAACTTGACCACTAGGGACTCAAGTTTCAGGTCGATTCTAGTGGGTTCGATAGTGTATGTTCCATTGCGAGGACTCGGGAGACCCTATGCGAAAAACATCATAACATTCTATGGGAGTGCCAGGTGGTGACACTTAGATTCGTCTCTCGATGGACCGCTAAAAAAGTGTGTGGATGGCCGAAAGGTGGCACGTTATAGTTGATATCAGAGCCAAAATTTGTAATGATATGGGATTGATTTATGTATGGTTCATAGACATATCTTAAACAAAATAACCTACATGGTATGGCTTGATTTTCAGGCACCTTTTGCACCTACGAATACTGACATGCAAGAGAAGAAATTCCTTCTCAAGCCGATTAAGGCACCCGAGTTTGGTGGAGAAGGGATAGATGTCGCAGCAGAGGCGGAGATATGGATTGAGTCGATGGATGATTATTTCTCTGCTTCAGGAACTGTCACTACCAATTAAGCAATGATAAACAAAATGAAGTTAGTTGGCCAAGCTCGGATATGGTGGAGGCAATGGTGCAAGGATCAAGGTATTTCAGAAGCCGTTGTCACTTGGGCTTAGGTGAAAGATGTTGCACACGGATAATACCTTCCGCCAACCTACCAAACTTTAAGGATGAATTAATTCTTCAAGCTAAAGCAGCTATGGATTAACCTTGGAATCTTACTACTCAAAGTTTGTAACCCTAGTAAAATATGCACCACCTATGGATATTATGCAGCAAGTATCCAAGTTTTGCCATGGCCTAAACACTCCTCTAAACCACTGTCTTGAAGCAATGCATCCAACAAACTTGCAAGATGCATTACTTAAAGTGAATCTAATCATCCAATAACTTCAATTGGGCAATCGTAGCAAAGATGATTCCTGAGATGAGGACAAGAGATGCCACACGTGTAGAGAGTTAGGGCACATCCATAGGAGATGCCCCAACCGCCGATGTTTCCACTGCAATGAGCGAGGGCACGTCTAATTAGAATACTTAAGTCCACAAGATATGGATCCTCCAAGGAAATGAAGCTACACAAGTGTAATCTTCAGATATATAGAGGAATCGGATGAAGATGAAGACCTAGAGCCCACTACACCTCTTCAAGATGATTAGAAATCCTAGAATTTTTGTCGATATGAAATACAACTTGTTTTAGAATAAACTTTACTCTTGTAACTATAGTTAACCTAAGTAATATGAGTTGCATCTATTTTGAGCCTAGAACTTACAAATGATTAAATATACTCAGCAAGGAATGACAGTTATGACTTGCAACGAATTTCTCTTAAGTTGTTTTTTCTCAACTAATATGGATTGGGTCTTACCAGAATTTCGTAGCTTGGAAGTATTCTTTAGTATTACAAAAAAAGCCGATTGTCCATGGAGCTCAGTCCCGAACTAAGGAAATGACAATCTAGGAATAGAGTTTTCAAGACCACTTCGATCCGCTAAAAGAATCCTAAGGCAATTTGGTCTAATGAAGAAAATCCTGCCAAGGACGACCAGGAGTCTTGCGACCACAGATGATAAAGCTCTGCGCTATTTTTATTGCAAGGAGTTAGGTCATTTCAAAAGGGAATGTCCAAAGCACCCTAAACACTGATGCTCCGAGTTCCACAACATTGGATATAACTACAAGGAATGAGAATGTACGACCTCCAGTAATCCAGAATATACTAGATACTTAGGAAAAACCTAGAAGATATCCATGAGATGTAACTATAACAAACTTTTCTCTCATAATCCACATTTAGATAGATCTAATATAATAAGAAGTTGTTTCAAAAGATCACATGCCTATGAGTGATTGGAGTAGCGCAGCAGAAGCATGGTGGATCCTAACCCACAAGCCCTAAACCCCACTAATGCTTGTCTTCCCTAGTTCTTCTGAGATGAGGACATCTCGAGTTCTCTAAGGGAGAGAGGATGTAATATCCCACTTTCACAGGAAAACCCCCCTATTTTAATTAAAATTAATGGGAAATTTTCCCCCTATCATCGCCAACGACAGGTGGCGAGGGGTGGGGACACGATGGAAGGTGGCGAGGAGGGAGAGAAGGGAAATGTGGCAGATGATGCAAGGGAGAAACTTGACCACGAAAAACATGGAGAAAAGATAGATGGTGGAAGTCAAGGGGGTGGAAGTAGGTGATTATGACAGAGAGAACAGAGAAAGTCCACGTGGATGGCATGGAAGAGGAGGACATAAAAAACGATGAAGATGGCGAGCCCTCAAGCATGACGACCAGTCATGGGTAATTGGGAGGCCCCAAAAACATCCCCCCCCCCATGCAACACCATGTTTTCCCCCTACTATTCATTTCCCCTCATTAAAAAAAAAAACCTCCCCCCCATTATATAACCCTCCCATTCACAATAAAAAAAGAGAGGCCTAGGATGCTGCAGGAAAAAGAGGAGAGAGAGAGGAGAGGAAGGGAGAGGAAGAGTGAGGAAAAGAAAGAGAGAGGTGAGAAGAGAAAAAGGAAGAAGAGAAGAAGAGGAAGAAGAAGAGAGAGATATAGGTAGAGGAAGAGAGAGGGAGAGAGAGAAGAAGAGAAGGAGAAGAAGAGGAAGATCGAGCCCTTCCCCTCTTTAGAGGGTGACCACACACTTCGTCTCTTCCCCGCAATTTATTCCCTTTCCTCGCAAGTTAAACCCCCTTAGCAATCAAGGGAAGTCACCCCCACCACATCATCTCTCAGCCAAGGGATAGAGAAATAGAGAGATTCATAAGACAAAGTATGGCCCCCAAATGGAGGGAGACACGCAGCAATGGTAATCTCACACCCAACAATGGAGCCACCGGCCATGGTATTATTGCTAATACGATTACAACCTCGGGTATGGATAATTCATATCCGAATATCGAGGTACTAATTGCCATCTCCACTATTCATTGAGGCATAGGCATGCACATAAATTCATTTCAACAAGTAGCTTGAAATTATTTTTTGATAGTTAAGGAACTCATAGGGGATCATAGGCTAATTCTTTTCGCAACCTTAGATGACCTCGCATAGATTTATGCATGTGGCACATTGAGGTTCGCACAAACACATGTAATCAAACACCTTGCATCCCAATGCCACCCAACAAAGTTATATGTGGCATAAAGAACATATAAGGTTACTTAAGGGTTATGCACATGGATGGTGCATGCACGGGAAAGATTATATGAAACATTCATCGATGGTACACAAATTGACCTTGCATTGAAGTCTTGCTAATGTCACAAACTATTAATTCTCTGGGATCTTGAAGTTGTGTGTAGCTAGTGCAAACAACAATCATTAGGATTAAAACTAGGATGCCTTGAGACCTGTCCGATAGCGACTATGTTATCAATCCTATTTGGGAATTGGGCTAGCAACATCTCTAGGCAAGAACTCTAGGGATTAGGAAACCCTAAGTCGAAGAAAAGACCGATGCTTTTATACTTGTTGGGAATAAGATTGGGTTATTGATCAATGAAACTGAATAATGGAACTTATGTCATGTTCAGTGTTCGAAACCTTTGACTGCTTTGACTATGCTTGATTCTTAATTAGATTAATTAAGAAAGGATAATTGCACAAGTGGATCATCTCCAAGATCGCACCACAGATTACCCCGAGAGGGCACTTTTCGATTCACGAGCCGAAGGTCGAGTGGTGAAAAGGCCATCCACGAAAAGTGTGTCTCACTCCTAGGTCGCTTGGGGTTAGTGGAGCTCTGGACACCCCTTGTCGAGTCCAAAACATCAGAGTTGTAGACTACAGTGAGCCCAACATCTAGGGTGTTGGATGATCCTATTCTAGAAAATGGATAGAAATTGTAGTGCCATGCGATTTGGATCGGGTACTTTTGTTGGACAGAAAGGAATACATAATTTCTCATGTATGGGCAGGAGACATAGATTAACTTGAGATAAGTTAAGGAACTCGTTCAAACTTATTTGTCAAAGGATTGCTTGCTTTGTATTCATGTCTATGCCATAAATTATGCAAACAAACCCCATTCCCTATGCAGGTGGGTGGAACCTCGACAGGTCCGTCCTATGGCAAGGTGGTCTGAGAGAACTGGGAGGCTTCTCACAAGGTTTTACCATCATTTGGCCTTTAGGTATTGTTAAGTTAGAACCCGATTCATGCTGTTTTAGGGGACCGGAATGGGACAATGCCCTACGGTTAGAGAGGCTGGGCGGCGTATCCCTCTCATTTCCCATTCTCTTTGAACCAAGTGCAGTATGGAACTGCTTTGGTTTGCGTATCTATGTGTAAAGTAGAATGTCCAAGACCCAAGGCTAGAATGCTGTCAAGAGACATTGACCACTAGGGACTCAAGTTTCAAGTCGATCCTAGTGGGTTCGATCGTGAATGTTCCTTTGCGAGGTGAACTCGGGAGACCCTAGGTGACAAACCATGTAACGTTCCATGGGAGTGTCGGGCGGTGACGCTTAGTTTCATCTCTCCATGGACCGCTAAAAACGTGCTTGGATGGCCGAAAGGTGGCATGTTAAAATAGTCAAGTAAAATGCTTTATAGTAGCTGGGTAGGTACCATTCTGCACCACTCTGCTTATGGGATTCAAGATCTCTTCCTAGAGTGCTTCTGATTTTGTTGCCTACTGCTCCATACAAAGAGACATACAAATGGATGTGATTTCTAGAATCTCAACACCCCTCCTAAATCACAACCAAAAAGGCGCAAAGTGTGTAAAGGCTTTAGTAAGCATGACCTACAAAGTGTGGGCACACCACAAACATGGTAAACATCCAGAGGCTATTGCAGAAAGGCTAAGCATGGGTACCAGAAACATAGTGGATATCGAGAGGTTGTAACAAGGGACTCACAAAGCTTAGAGAGGCTATAATGATAAGCGACATGAGGGGTTTACAAGCTTATGATAGGAGCATCAATGGCAAGTACTGACGAAGGAAATTTGGTATGGCAGCCTCTATACTATGCCAAACTCCCTTTTGCCACAAAGTGAATGAGGTAAGGGCACCACCTAGTCATGGAAGAGTGGACTAGGATGCTATGCAAGAGGGAGAGGAGCTTGTGAGGGGTAAGAGAGGAAAACTAAGAGAGAGAGAGAGAGAGAGAGAGAGAGAGAGAGAGAGAGAGAACTACAAAAAATAGATTAATCAATAAAACTTAAGAGGGCACAAGAGATAGAGAACCCTCGAGACATAACCAATATACACAATATGAACACCAATAGCATGGGCTTATTACCATGTAGAGCATGCATAAGCTATAGTAAGCGAATGAACTGCATAAGCTCATGAGAGAAAATGGGAAAGGCTCAATAGGTCTGATGAAGGCCTCTTGGATTTCTCTTGCTTTTTACAAAGGAGAAGGCCTCTTTATATAGGTCTTGACGGTGTTTAGGGAGGAGGTTAAGATAGAATAGGAATTAACACCACCAAAGTTGCATTAAGGCGGTTCCACCAATGTGGAAGCTCCATCTAGATGTTTTATTGACCAATTTTGTACTTAATCAAGTTCCATCATAGGTGAGTTGTCTCCATTCTCCCCCCATAGCTTGAGTCCAAGAGCTCACCTATAAAAAATGTGGAGAATCTCCATAAAATAAGATCATATCTAGCAATAATGGAGAGAGAGTAGTGAGAATTCATACATTACTACTACAATTAAGGATGATTTGAGGGTGATTTAGGAGGGAAATGCTAATGGTTTATTAGCTTGAGAGAGAGGAGAAGAGAGGAGAAAGGGTTGGGAGTCTAATGAATGATGTTTTATGGAAGTTTTAAGTGTGGGGAAGAAAGTGTGGGTGTGTATAAAATTGGGAGGTGGTATCCACCGTAGTTGGAAAAAGTTGGCATCCACCATTTTGGCCATATCTCCGACTCCCAGCTTCAAAAAATTATAAAAACATACCAGCCAAAACTTCAGCTCACAGCTAGAACTTTCATGTTGAAAAGTTTTTTTGGATCTGAGTGGAAGTGTTTTTAAAAAATATTACAAAATCATGTGCCTGATTTTTCTTCCACTAATGTTTCCAAGAAGGGTCCCATTTGTTTGAATTATCATAAGGCTCCAAAGCCATGACATTATGAGCCTCACATGCCCTTTGGATGGATCCAAATCCATTTCATGTCTTTTCTTTTCACATTACACATTTTCCCTTTACCTTCCTCCATTGATCTTTACTCTTCACCCCCCCTTGGTAAACCGGTCCATAAAATATTTCCATCCAGTGATTTCTTGGATTTCCCAAGAGGTTGTTCCCACCCTCTTCTTTATTTCAAACCTCCAAATATACAAAAAATCAACAAAGTGTTAGACAAATATTTTTTTGTGATTTTCTCAGATCATATAGCCCCCCAACTTGGCTAGAGGTATTTATGCCTCTAGACACTCTTTGGTATCTTGAGCTGACCCCACCCTGATGTGATAGGGTTTTAAGTGCCATCCATTTACCCTGGTCTTGTGCACTTTCCCTCAATGTCTTGAAGTTTGTAGGAGCCATTGTTGAATTTTTTTGTGACCCAAAACGGTTCCTCCCATCGGTAGAGAAACTTGCCATCCTTTCTTTTATCAAAGCGATTGTCATATCGAAGCACTAAAGATCCCTCCTTGATGTTTTTATATGTTAGCTTCTTGTTGAACTTTTCTCTATGCTTCTCAGCTTCCTGGGAGTAGTGCTTGATGGCTTTTTCACAATCCAATTGTAGCCTCTCTAGGTCCAGTAATCTTTGATGTAACTCCTCCTTTTGAGAGCCTATTGTGCCACCTAATACCTGAAGGCTAGCTAATTTCACCTCAATAGGCAAAAGAGCCTCTTTTCCATAAAATAGATGAAAAGGTGTGAACCCTAACATGGTTTTGAAGGAGGTTTTGTAAGCCCATAGAGCTCTACTAAGGTGCTTGTCCCAATCATGGGGCTTTGAATGTACCTGTTTGCTGATGATTTTACAAATCATTCCATTTACCTTTTCCACCAATCCATTGCATTGAGGGTAGTAAGGGGTAGAGTGTCATCATTGAATATTTAGCTTTTGTATGAGTTCACCCACCACATTATCTCCAAACCCTGGTCCTCTATCTGATAGTATTTCAAGAGGGGTACCAAATCTACAACAAATGTGGTCAAAGATGAATTTACTCACTTCCTTAGCAGTGATTCTTCTAGTTGGCATAGCCTCGGCCCATCTAGTCATGTAATCTACCCCCATGATAATATACTCTTTTCCTGATGGAGTGCGTGGTAGAGGCCCTATGGCATCAATTCTCCACTTCTCAAAGGGTCCGTAGACCTTGATTGGGATTTGAGGTTCTGCTATGAGCCATCGTGGTCCTGATTTCTGACATTCTTCACATGTTTGACACTAATATTTGACATCTCGGTGTAGACTAGGCTAAGTAAAGCCAGCTTGTAGAACCTTTCTACTTGTGATGTCGTGTGCAAAGTGGCCTCCACACACATCATCATGGTAAGATTTTAAGATTTCTTCAATTTCCCATTTTGAAGGCACTTTCCTAAGCACACCATCCTTAGCAAGACAATACAAACTATCATTTACCATAGGATATCTTGTAACCTTCCGAGCTAGCCACTGTCTTTCTCCCTTAGTCAGGTGTTTGGGAGCTTCCCCGTGCTCTAAGAGGTGTAGAATATCTTCTAAGTCTTCCTTGCCTTGCTGAAGTGGAGGTTTGATAGCCATTGCTCCCACCATTGACTCATTCAGCTTTGATGATGCTACATGGTCGGCATCCTTGTTCTGGTCTCTTGGCACATGATGTACTTGTGCTTCCCTAAATATTCTCATAAGAGATTTGGCCTCTCTCATTTTACTAGAGAGGTTTGTATTTTTGCAAGCCCATGTACCTTGCATCTGCCTTACCAATAGCATGGAGTCTCCAAAAGCATTCAACCTCTCAATTGAATTACTAAGAAACCAAAAAAGACCATGAATTAAAGCTTGATATTCTGCTTCATTGTTAGATGGACACCTTCCAAGATGATTCCTTCACCATAGATTTTCTCTCCTAAAGGAGAGAAAACAACAATGCTTGCGAGACTGCCTTATCCTTAGTTCTCTTGTATGCACCATTAAAGTAGAGGCTATAAGCATCTACAAGAGTCTTTATGGATGGGGGTGGTGGAAGGTCCTTTCTTTTCACCCTAAGATTTTTCTCATAGCACCTGTTTGTCAAAATATCAGCCAGGCATGCTCGAGTTGTTTTTTCAACCTGCACCGTATAATCAAACTCTTGAAGTCAGACCACCCACTTTGCTATTTTGTTAGAGATTTCCATATGTTGCAGTGCATAGGGAAACATATCCTCCACAGTGATGATCACAAACCTCTTTGGAAGCAAATATGGCCGAAATTTGGTTACTGCAAACATGAGGGCCAATAGTAGTTGTTCCATGGAGGTGTAAGCCTTCTTTGATGCTTTTATGAGACGACTGGCAGAATACACAGGCCTCATGAAGAATGTTTTTGGATCTTTTTGTAGGAGAGCAGCACCAATGGCCTCTTCTCCCACACTAGGGTTTACAAAGAATGTTTCTTCCCAACAAGGCTGGAGGATTATAGGAAGTGACTCCAACATTTTCTTTATCTCCTTAAAATGTCCTTCACTTTGTTCACTCCATACAAGTGTTTCTTGGTGTGTCAGTTGCTACAGGGGATATATGGCCTGAGAGAGTAAGTGTATAAATCTACCCAAATATCTTAGCTTTTGTAAGAAGGAGACTAATTGTTTGATGGAGGTTGGGGAAGGTAGAGCTAGCAATGTTTCTACCTTTTTTGGATCTACCTCAATTCCTTCAATTGACACTAAATGCCCTAGTAGTATAACCTTGCTTTCCCCAATGTGACATTTATCATTATTTAGTTATCCACCCAACCTAGCTAAGTGAGTAAATCCTTCATCAACCTTGTGTAGATGTATGTTCCTTGAGCTGTAAATACAAAATTCATCTATGAAAACCCTTATGGACTTACCAAAGTAGGGTTGGAAGACCATATTCATGAATCGTTGAAAGGTTGGTGGGGCATTTGTGAGACCAAAGGGCATGACCCGAAAGGCAAAACAGCCCCATGGTGTGATGAAAGTGGTCTTCTTTTGATCCTCCTTTGCAATGCAAATCTGGAAGTAGCCAGAGTAGCCATCACACACACTGTATACCGCTCATGTCCCACTACTTCATTCAAGATTTCATCCTGAAATGGGAGAGGGAAGTGGTCCCTCTTTGTTGCAGTATTTAGTGGCTTGTAATGTATGCATACTAGCCACTTACCATTTTTCTTTGGTCTCACTATTACTGGGGAGACCCATTCTGAACCTCCCATTGGGTATATGAATCCTACATTCAAGAGTCTCTTCACCTCTGTCAATAGTGCATCCTATTGCACAACTCCCAGTCTTCTCAATCTTTGTACTACAAGTTTGCTTCCTTCTTTGAGTTGGATGTGATGCTTCACTGCAGTGACACCTATAATGTAAGTATAATCAGAAATAAACAATGATGCATGCTTCTTGAGAACATTCACATAACCCTCCCTTTCTTCATCCTTTATATCCTTGGATATCATCTTCTCTAGGCTAGCATCCCACACATCTTCTCCTTGGATTCTTGGGTTGTCTTCTGATGAGGTAGGTTCCTTTAAGGTGGCAACCATAACTTCGAGAGTGCTATCACTCTCTCCACTTGAACTCTCTTCCTCTTCTACCGATAAGGAACATCCACTTGAGCTCCACTCATCGGCATACGTTTCTAGTTCAAGGTTCTCTTGATGCCCACTCTTCAAGTTGTAAACCACCTTTTGATCGTGGACACCCACCTTACGTGGCCTTAACTCTAGATCCCCTGTTGCCCAATATTGCCTAGCTCCGATGCCCATAAGCCAAGGTCTCCCTAGGATGAGGAGATATCCTTCTCCCTTTACTAGCATCACATAAACATCCACGACTGCAGTGATTCCAAAAATAGAAACTCTCAAAGCTTTCACTACACCCACACATGTGACCGCATCATTGTTGGCCATCTTTGCCCTAAAGGTTGAGGATTCCATTACTTCTAAGCCTAATTGATGCATAAGCTTTTTTGTCATGACACAAACCTCTGCTCCACTATCAATGTATGCTTTTTGAATCCGTTGACCTTTGATTTAAGCCTCCACTAAAGGCACTATATCTTTGAGGCCATATGCTTTGATTGCACTAACCATTTTACCTTGCCTTGCCCTTGTGCTTACCATTTTTTACCATTGTCATCGTAGCTTTGTAGAGGCATGAAGTAGTTGTGGCCAAGTAATTTTTGGCCCTTGAGAGCTCTCATCTACTATCAGATCATAAGGTTTTGTCGGAGAACCCAAAGGGAAGTCGGAGATATCAATTTTAGACCTAGTTTGAGTCTTTCTCTTCTTCCCTTCATCTCTAGGTGCCCGTGATGTACTTGCCTAATTGATTGCTTCCTTGCTTGCCTTAGTTTGGACATGTACCCGCTTGATAGGCATGGTCTCTACTACATCTACATTTGTCTTACCTCTCGCTATTTCTTCTTGGAGCCTTCTATCCCTACCACCTCCTCTATGTTTATGGCATTAACATTTGTTCAAATAGCAGGGCTTTCAGCTTGAACATAAGGTGGTTGTAAAATTTTAGGTTGTGACTACTCTTGCTCTTGAGTCCTAGCACGAGGAGAGCTTACTTGTTGTCGAGGACCTCTGGCAAGGTGATCATATCTTCTAGGGTGAGGATAATGGTACATGCCATGTCCATTTTCTCCACAATTGTAACACAACATCTCCCTTGCTTGTCGCTGCATTTGTGGTCAATTCCCACCATTCCCCTTGATAGGTCTTCTTGCACCTTGCACAAGATTCACTCTCAAACCCTCTAGTTGATTAGTAAGATTGTTTATTTATTGGATCATGTATTCTTGACCTCTAAAAAGGCCTGGTGCATTAGATACATTTGGGAAAACTTGAAAGGCCTCCATAGTTGTAATGTTGTTTCCCAAAACTGCTTGGCTAGCCTGGGCTTGGTAGAGAATCTTTCGATTCTTTTTCCTAGTGATTCTCAAAGAATCTTCAAAAGTATTTGGAAATTTCACCTTTACCTTCTCCCTAAGCAAGGGGTACAAACCTGAAATAAGTCAATTCTTTTGAAGGCAGTTTGGAGCTCTCTCACCAGGATTCAGTGAGTCTGACCACTGCCCCCGAAGCTTCAAAAAACCTTCCTCATAAGTTGCATAACCATAAGGATCACTTTGATGGAGGTCCAAAAGCCATTGCCATAACTCTTCAGCTGAGTTAGTTTGTTGAAATCTCTACAAGAAAGCTGCCTTCAATCCCTCCCATTTAGCTCTTTGGGTCGGATTTAGAGTTTGGAACCACATTCTAGCTTCTTCCTTGAGAACCAAAGGAAAAGCCCTCAACTTTAATGCTTCATTATCCCTCCCAGAGACAAGGAAGGCCATCTCAAGGTTGTCCAAAAAATCCACTGCATTTTTTCCACTACGCCCAAAGAAGCTTGGAAATGCCATGTTGCCTTAATAGAGTACAAAGATGAACACGTCTAGACTAAAGTTGTATTTTATGAGGGGAAGGATGAATGGGTTCACAGATGCATTGATTTCAGCAAGACGTCTAGGCTCCAATATGCTTCTAATAATGCCTTAGAATCTAAGCTTTGTGCTGGCTACAATATGCACAGTTTGCATAGCAAGAGGTTGGATTGGTCCATACAACTGGTGGTGATTCATGAGAAACTATTATAATAAAATAAAGACATGTACATTGAAGGATACATTGTAGTCTAGCATTGGGAAGATTATAGGTTCTGATGATGCAAGAATCTCCCTTAATCTTTCAACCCCAAAGTACATAACAAGATGCTGCTGGAAGAAAATCTTCCTACTGATGCATACATTAACTCGGATGTTTTGTACAGAGTGGAAGGTGTACAAATTCGAGCCATTATCATTATTCATAAGTGGAGACTACTTAAGGGAGTAGAGGAAATGCACTTTCTTGAATTATAAAGGATTTTCCTCAGAGTGTTTCTTTCTGGAATCCACTAACTTTGCTATACAAAGAATTTGCTCACCAGTGATTGTTCTTGCCTTAGTGTGTCCATCCTCGGTGCCATATATTTCATAAGGTGTGATGGCCACCTTTTCAACCACACCCAACCTTCGAGCTAGCAACAGTTGAAGGTAGTCTCCACACTTTGCACCTCTACAAAACTCCACAAGTGTTCATGCATAGTTGTCCTCCTTTGATGTGGATTACGCCAGAGAGAGAGAGGGATTTGATGATTTGGAGATGAGGATCTCCCGGAAGGGCCTTCACTTTGTTTGCAAAACACTCACCACAATTATGAGAACCTAGCAATTGATGGCAACATGATTTTTTCTGTTGTGAGAAAATGAAATTTCTAAGGTGAACACCTTTTACCCGCATATGTGCCATCATCCGATAGGCATACTTCCTTTCTTGGGCTTCCTTGGGAGACCATTGTGGGAGTTATGGACTTCGACCAGCTTCAAAAAGAGTTGGTGAAGGCATTGGAGAAGAGCCACTTGGAGCACTTGTTGTAGAGGATGCACCAGTATGTGTTGTATCGTCCCGCATAAGGAGGTAGAGAATTTTGGATGAGAATGTCCTCATTGGAGGCACCAATTTATGACGAAGGAAATTCCGTATGGCAGTCTCTATACTATGCCAAACTCCCTTTTGCTACAAAGTGAATGAGGTAAGGGCACCACTTAGTCATGGAAAAGCAGACTAGGATGTTATGCAAGAGGGAGAGAAGCTTGTGAGGAAGAAGAGAGGAAAACTAACAGAGGGATAGAGATAGAGAAAGAGACAGAGACAGAGACAGAGACCAAAAGAGAGAACTACAAAAAATAGATGAATCAATAAAACTTAAGAGGGCACAAGATATGGATAACCCTCAAGACATAACCAATATACACAATATGGACACCAATAGCATGGGCTTATTACATTGTAGAGCATGCATAAGCTATAGTAAGGGAATGAACTGCATAAGCTCGTGAGAGAGAATGGGGAAGGCTCAATAGGGCTGAAGAAGGCCTCTTGGCTCTCTCTTGCTTTTTACAAAGGAGAAGGCCTCTTTATATAGGCCTTGAGGGTGTTTAGGGAGGAGGTTAAGATAGAATAGGAATTAACACCACCAAAGCTGCATTAAGGCGGTTCCACCAATGTGGAAGCTCCATCTAGATGTTTTGTTGACCAATTTTGTACTTAATCAAGTTCTATCATAGGTGAGTTCTCTCCATTATCTCCCCCATAGCTTGAGTCCAAGAGCTCTCCTATAAAAAATATGGAGAATCTCCATAAAATAAGATCATATCTAGCAATAATGGAGAGAGAGTAGTGAGAATTCATACATTACTACTACAATTAAGGATGATTTGAGGGTGATTTAGGAGGGGAATTCTAATGGGTTATTAGCTTGAGAGAGAGGAGAAGAGAGGGGAAAGGGTTGGGAGTCTAATGAATGATGTTTTATGGAAGTGTTAAGTGTGGGGAAGAAAGTGTGGGTGTATATAAAATTGGGAGGTGGTCTCCACCGCAGTTGGAAAAAGTTGGCGTCCACCATTTTGGCCATATCTCCCGGCTCATAACTCCAAAAAATTATAAGGAAATACCAGTCAAAACTGCAGCTCACGGCTACAACTTTCATGTTGAAAAGTTTTTTTGATCAAAGTGGAAGTATTTTTAAAAAATCTTACAAAATCATGTGCCTGATTTTTCTTCCACTAATGTTTCCAAGAAGGGTCCCATTTGTTTGAATTATCATAAGGCTCCAAAGCCATGATATTATGAGCCTCAGATGCCCTTTGGATGGCTCCAAATCCATTTCATGTCTTTTCTTTTCATATTACACATTGTCCCTTCACCTTTCTCCATTGATCTTTACTCTTCACCCCCTGGTAAACTGGTCCATGAAATATTTCCATCCAGTGATTTCTTGGATTTCCCAAGAGGTTGTTCCCACCGTCTTCTTTATTTCAAACCTCAAAATGTACAAAAAATCAACAAAGTGTTAGACAAATATTTTTTTGTGATTTTCTCGGATCAGTACATACAATAAAAAGGTCCAGTAAAGATTTTGGTCAAGGATAGGAACGCACGTGGTTTTCTTCATTTTTAGATTTTCTTCTGGGATAGATATTTTGGTCTTCATTCTCTACCACTTTTCTTGCATTGATCATTTGGTCCTCTTCTTCATGGACTTTGCTTGCTAGAGCATGGCACGAGCTATGGAGGATGGAAGATGAAAGCAAGACTCATGTTGACATAGACAAAGAGAGACCAGCCATTACACAAGTGAATTAGGTTCCAAGATGGAAGCTTGGACTCATAAAGAAAATCTTGTGCAATGGACTGACAATGACAAAGACACTAAGTGAAAGTATAAAGTATCATGATATTGCATTCATTCCATATGAAAGTGATAGTCAAGTACAATGCTTTATAGTAGCTGGGTAGCTATCATTCTGCAGCACTATGCTTATTGGATTTGGAACCTCTTTCTAGACTGCTTGTGATCTCCTTGCCTACTGCTCCATACAAAAAGGTATAAAAATGGATGTGATTGCTAGATTCTCAACACCCCTCCTCAATCACAACCAAATAGGCACAAAGTGTGTAGAGGCTTCAATAGGCACGACCTCCAAAATGTAGGCACACCAGAAACATGGTAAACATCCAGAGGCTGTCGCAGAAAGGCTAAGCATGGGTACCAGAAACATGGTGGACATCAAGAGGCCGTAAAAGGGGACTCACAAAGTGTACATAGGCTATAATACGTGGCTAAATGAGGAGTTTACAAACTTATGATAGGAGCATCAATGTCAAGTACATACAATAAAAATGTCTAGGAAAAATTTGGGTCAAGGACCTGGAGGCTCTTGTGCTTTTCTTCATTTTTGGATTTTCTTTTAGCATAGATTGTTGAGATATCGAGCTCCACTCGTGATATGCCAGGGTGACCGTTGTGCATTTATGTCACCGACTTGTTAGTTGCAGATGCGATTGGTACACCGCCCATGAATAATAGCTAGATGACAGCTATCCTTATCTACTCTAGTTCGTGGCTCAGTTAGTATGCCACCTTAGTTAGTTGAGTTTGGTTTGAGACCCATATATAGGGTTCTTCTATTTCTTTGTATGAGAGTTCTTTTTGGCTTACACAACTAAGAAGAGGAAAACTGTTTTCAGCCTCCACCTTTGTGTGTATTCCCCCATTGTGCAAGCAAGAAAGCTACAAGTGAGACTCCTTCCTTCTCTCCCACAATCCTGACATGGTATGAGAGCCTTGTTCATGGTAAGGAGCTCAAGAAAGCAAGCCAAGTTCGCAGTGTTCTGGTAAGAGGACCAGTGTTGCTTTCATTTTTCTATTTGGGAGCAAGTCTCTGCAGGTAGCACAGCTGGAAAGTGCAAGAGTGCATTGTCTCAGATTGAGACGCCCTTTGCGGTGTAGCAACAGGGCAGTATATGCTGGAGAATGGGCTTTAGCCCTCGGTTGCTCTGTTTTTTTTATTTGAGGCCATTTCGGGGCCTGTTTTGGAGGCGGAAGTTTTCTGTGCGCACTCAGGAGAAGGCCCAGTTTTATGCTGTGCGACAATTGTTCTACAGGTCGGTGAAAAGTTACTATAGAAATTGCATCGTATGCCTGTGCGCAGAGACATTGGGAGTTACAGAATCATCCTTGTTGCCTGTTGATGAAAAATCGTCACTAGGAAGTGACTGTGTAGTCAAATACCACTTTCGTTAGTTTTGCAGATTTGCCCTTCTGAGGCTGAAGCTGTGTTCTTTGCAGTGACAGAATTTTTTGCAGTGTTCTGTAATGGCGTCTGATTCTCTTTCACAGATTGTCACTGAAAAGCTTGACAAGAACAACTTCCAAGCATGGTAGTTTAGAATGACGAATTTCCTTATGGGAAAAGGATATTGGGAATTTGTTGCAGGAAATGAAGAAGAACCAGTTCTTCCTGATGTTCCCAATCAACAGCAAATGCAGGCATTTAAAGCATGGCATGAGAGAGCCATGAAAGTTATGTACTGGCTGTCTATCAGTATTTCAGACTCTATGATTGTGCATATTCAAGATGCAAGTATGCCAAAGGAGGCATGGGATACTTTGTCAAAAATGTATAGCACAAACACGCAAGCCAGGAAAATGCAGCTCAAGCAAGAGTTGCACAATGTGCAAAGAGAAAATATGAGCATCAATGACTACCACATGAAGGTGAAGAAGATTGCAGATGCACTTGCTTCCATTGGGTCACCAGTGGAAGACGATGATTTAGTTTCTGTGACCTTGAATGGTCTAGGAAAGGATTATGCACAGTTCCGAACATCATTTTCCATCCGTGAAAGATTTTCTGATTTTGAGGAGTTGATTGCTCTTCTAATTTCTGAGGAGCAGAGAAATTGTGGTGCATCTTCTTCAGGAGGAACTTCAAAAGAAGCTGTCTTCTACTCAAATGCTGGAAGAGGTAGAGGCAGAGGTAGAGGAGGCCGATCTGGAGGCCGTGGTAGAAATCAGAATATGCAGCAAACTCAAGAAAACCAGTCCTATGGAGGAGGACGTGGTAACTCTAGAGGCAGGGGGAGCCAAAGAGGTCGTGGTGGATGGCAAATAGGTCAAAATGCAAAGAGCAATGTTGAATGCTACTACTGTGGTAAAATGGGTCATATGGATAAAGACTGCTATAAAAATCAGAATAACATCATGAATGGAAAATTGCAACAAGGGAATTATGCATCTTCAAGTAGACAGGGTGATGACAGAAATGAGCATTTGTTTATGGTGCAGCACATGAACAATTCTATGACAAGTGTAGAAAAAAGCAACGATCTATGGTATGTTGACTCAGGTGCATCCAACCACATGACAGGTCATGCAGAATGGATGGAGGATGCAAGAAAAATGGAAAAACCAGGATTTGTGGAGACTGGTGATGATACTACACATCCTATTGTGCAGATTGGAAAATTTTCTTTGTCTATGCAGGATGGGAAAAATAAATACCTGTCTGATGTATTTCATGTCCCGAATATCACCAAGAATCTGGTTTCTGTTGGTCAAATGGTTGAGCAGGGCTTGCAGGTCAGATTTAATCCTCATGGATGCTTTGTTGAGGATATGAAAAATAAAGGTCACTTGATAGCAAAAGGAAATAAGAAGGGCAGAATGTTTACGTTGGATGCAGACATGCGTGAATTGAGTGCAGCAATGTTTGCACATGGAACCGGTGTAGTTGCAGATATTGATATCTGGCATAAATGCATTGGTCATGTTAATGTACAGCGACTTAAATCAATGCAAGCCCAAAATATTGTTGCAAGATTGCCTAAATTCAAGGTTGCAGAAATGCATAAGGTATGTGAAGCCTGTCAGTTTGGAAAACAGGCAAGGAAACCATTTCCTAGACATGTTCAAGAGAGTAAGAAGCCATTGGAATTAATCCATTCTGATGTGTGGACTACTAAAGCTGCATCTCTTGGAGGCTGTCATTATTTTGTCACTTTTATTTATGACTATAGCAGAAAAGTTTGGGTGTATTTTATGAAAAAGAAAAGTGAAGTGTTTGGGCATTTCAAAACTCTTAAAGCTATGGTTGAAAAAGAAACAGGTCTGCGATTAAAATGCCTAAGATCGGATGAAGGGGGAGAGTACCTCTCAAATGAGTTTGTAAGGTTTCTGCAGGAGCATGGCATAAAGCAGCAATATTCATGCAGTCATACCCCACAACAAAATGGAATTGCAAAAAGGAAAAAGAGGCATATTGGAGAGGTATCTTGTGCCATGCTCAACGAAAAAGACTTGCCAGATTTTTACTGGGCTGAAGCAATTGCTACAATAGTCTACATAATGAACAGGACTCCTACTACAGCAATACATGGGATGACTCCAGAGGAGAGGTATACTGGTAGGAAATCAGATATTTCTCATTTGAAGATTTTTGGTTGCATTGCCTATGTTCATGTGCCAGATGAGTTGAGATCCAAGTTGGATCCAAAAGCTGAGAAGTGCATCTTTATTGGTTACTCTTTGTAGAGCAGAAAGGGTATAGATGCTATAACCCTTCTACTCGTAAGTTTACAGTGAGCAGGGATGTTTTTTTTTATGAGATGAGTAGCTGGTATAAACCAGTAAATGTGATTGATGATGTAGATGCACAAAATGGTAATGCTGCACCGAATTCATAGCAGCAGTCACAAAATATTAGTGGACCTGGAGCATCCTCTAGCAGTGGTTCACATTCTTCGCCATGGACAGGCAAATTGAGATCAGGAGAATCTTCTCAAAGTAATGCAAATAGTGGTATTCAGGTATCACGAAAAGGAAAAGAGAAGGTAGATCAGTCCATGTTTGATGTGAATGCAGGTCACTCTTATGTGGATGGTGAATCCAGTGGCTCAGAATAGAGCATTGATGATGAGTTGGGTATTCCTTCTATTATTACACCTGGAGTAAGGAAGACCAGGGATGTTTTGAGAGCCCCTGGGAGTGAACCTACTTTGCGCAGGTCTACCAGAGCTAGGTATCGTGTGGATAGACTGAAATATGATGGATTTACAGCCATTCACTATGCCTATATGGTCAAAGTGATACAGGAACCAAAACCCACTTCTTTTGAGCAAGCCATGGGAAAAGAAAAATGGGAGAAAGCCATGGATAAAGAAATGGATGCCTTAGAAGCAAATGCTACATGGGAATTGGTACCTTTGCCTAAAGGTAAGAATGCAATTGGCTGTAAGTGGGCTTATAAGGTGAAGCACAATGTAGATGGTTCTGTGAACAGATACAAGGCAAGATTAGTAGTCAAGGGGTATGCACAAACATATGGCATTGATTATGAAGAATTATTTAGTCCGATTGCAAGGATGGCAACCGTAAGAGCAGTCATCGCTATGGCTGCATCAAAGGGATGGTCTTTACATCAAATGGATGTAAAGAATGCCTTCTTACATGGTGATTTGCAAGAAGAGGTCTATATGGAACAACCACCAGGTTATGTGCATGCTGTTCATTCGGAGTTTGTTTGCAGGTTGAAGAAAGCCTTGTATGGCTTGAAGCAAGCACCTAGAGCATGGTCTGTCAAGATATGACAGTATCTTGTCACTATTGGATTTCAGATTTCCAAGGCAGATTTCTCACTTTATGTGAGAAAAACAGAGAAAGGTATTATGCTACTTGTCATTTATGTTGATGATTTGATTATGACAGGTGACAGTGATGAAGATATCCTTCATGTGAAAATGCTATTGAAGCAGAAGTTTGAGATGAAGGATTTGGGAGAGCTGCATTATTTCTTGGGCATTGAGGTGATTAAATCACCAAGTGGGATACAACTCTTGCAGAGGCAATATGGATTTGACATGCTGTCCAAATATGGGATGACAGGCTATAAGCCTATTTCAGTTCCTTTGGAGCAGAATGTGAAGCTGAGCGCAGATGCAGGTGAGCTTCTGGAAGACCCTACTATGTACAAACGCATAGAAGAAAGTTTGATTTATATAACTATTACCAGGCCAGATTTGAGCTATGTTGTTGGATTGGTAAGTCAATTTATGCAGGCTCCAAGGAAATCGCATTTAAATGCGGCTAGACGCATACTCAGGTATGTGAAGTCCACATTGCAGTATGGACTATTTTATGAGACTGGGGTTCAGATACAGTTGCATGGATACAGTGATGCTGATTGGGCTGGTAGTATTTCTGATAGACGATCTACCAGTGGATATGTGTTCTCTTTTGGGAGTGCTGCAGTCACTTGGAGCAGCAAGAAACAGCCTACAGTTGCCTTGTCGAGCACAGAGGCTGAGTACAGGGGTGCAGCAATGGCTGTATGTGAGGTAGCTTGGTTGGATAAGCTACTTTATGATATGCATCAGCCTACAGATGGGCCAATTGTCATTTATTGTGACAACATGAGTAGTATACACTTGGAAAATAACCCAGTCTATCATGCTAGAACAAAGCACATTGAGGTGCATTATCACTATGTGCGAGAGAGGGTTTTACGATGTCTTATTGATCTAGTTTATGTCAGCACAGAGGATCAGGTAGCTGACATATTTACGAAGGCATTGGTGCGCAGAGAAGCTGCGCAAGTTCAGAGACCTGCTTGGTGTGCAGGAATTGGGATTGAGCTCGAGGGAAAGTGTTGAGATATCGAGCTCCACTCGAGATATGCCAGGGTGACCGTTGTGCATTTATGTCATCGACTTGTTAGTTGCAGATGCGATTGGTACACCGCCCATGAATAATAGCTAGATGACAGCTATCCTTATCTACTCTAGTTCGTGGCTCAGTTAGTATGCCACCTTAGTTAGTTGAGTTTGGTTTGAGACCCATATATAGGGTTCTTCTATTTCTTTGTATGAGAGTTCTTTTTGGCTTACACAACTAAGAAGAGGAAAACTGTTTTCAGCCTCCACCTTTGTGTGTATTCCCCCATTATGCAAGCAAGAAAGCTACAAGTGAGACTCCTTCCTTCTCTCCCACAATCGTGACATAGATATTTTGGTCCTCATTGTCTACCGCTTTCCTTGCATTGATCATTTCTTTCTCTTCTTCATGGTCTTTGCTTGCTAGAGCATGGTAGGAGCTATGGATGATGGAAGATGAAGACAAGACTCATGTTAACATAGTCAAAGAGACCATTTGTTACACAAGTGAATTAGGTTCCAAGATGGAAGCTTGGACTCATAAACACAATCTTGTATAATGGAGTGACAATGACAAAGACACTAAGTGAAAGTACAAAGCATCATGATATTATATTCATTCCATATGAAAGTGATAGTCAAGTACAATGCTTTATAGTAGCTGGGTAGGTACAATTTTCCACCACTGTGCTTATGGGATTCATGACCTCTTCCTAGATTTCTTGTGATTTCCTTGCCTACTGCTCCATACAAAGAGGCATGCAAATGGATGTGATTTCCAGATTCTCAACACCCCTACTCAATCACAACCAAAAAGGCACAAAGTGTATAGAGGCTTTAGTAAACATGACCTGCAAAATGTGGACTCACCATAAACATGGTAAACATCCAAGGGCTATTGTAGAAAAGGCTAACTGCAGGTACCAAAAACATGATGGACATCAGGAGGCTATTACAAGGGACTCCCAAAAAGTAGAGACGTTGTAATGCCATGCTACATGAGGAGTTTACAAGCTTATGATAGGAGCATCAATGGCAAGTACATACAATACAAAAGTCTAGTAAAAATTTCGGTGAAGGACCAGTCTCATGAGATTCTTTGCCCATGGTCTAAACATAAAACTTTTAACCTTTATATATATCACTTAGTCACTTGAAATCTAGACATGCTACATAGAGACTTTCCTAGTGCAATAAATCTTAAAAACCTAAGTCCACCAGTATATGGCATGGTGTAATAAAGATGGGGGCTCTTTGCCTTAAAATGCAATAAATTTATCATGGGTCCTTGACAAGATGATTGATTTTGGATACTTACTCTTAACCTTCCTTGCATTGCTTACATGAAGTTGTTACAAGTTTTGTAAGTCATGCTACATATGAGATGGTATATGTGATCATGGACAATCATATGCCTTGAATGAGGCCTTGGCTACATATGACAGTGATGAAGTTACTCTAGAAACATGACTCACAAGTGCATTAGGAAGAAGAATCACTTAATTTTATGAAATTTACTATGTTTGTGAGCATAGGACATTGTCTATGTCTTACACTTTACTTGTGTGACCAATAAAATAGTCAAGAAAGAAGGCAAGAGGAGCATGAAATTTTTTTTGTCGCATTTTTTGGGCTGAGGAGGTGCCATGGATGGAGAAGGGGGAGAGGTGTCCAAAGCTATTATAGAAAGGGGAAGTTCAAGCCATGCATCCACAAGTAACTGTAGATGACTCCACTTGACATGTAAGTGTTGCTCTTCTCATGCACTAATGAAAATGAAAAGCCACTCTTGGCTATGTAAAACAAGGTAGAACTGTGTATTTAAAGGGCAGTAGCCCATACTCAAAAAAGAGTTCTATTATGAGTGTGGAGGAAGGACTAGGCCTGACCTGTGTATGCTAAGTTTGATCTCCCATGTCAAGAGAGACATTAAACTCACTCCCTTGAGTCCTTTAAGAGTTGAATAGGGACTATTATTGGTCTTCCAATTCTGGAATGTGAAGGGATGAAGTTCATATACTTGCTTTATTGATTAATCTTGACACATAGGACCCATTCTTGCTCTTGGAAGCCTACTGCAATCTACCATTGTAGAAGCTTTAGGAGAGGAGTGTCAAGAAGCCTTCTTGACTTGATTATGTGAAGAGAATGGGCTGAATATTTCAACCCAAACAAAGAATTGTGGGCAGCAGCACTTATTTTCCTCCTCTTGAAGATTCATGATCATTTATTGGACTTACTTGACATTGATATTCTTGTTGCAAGTTGGCATAAGCATTTTGGAAGGGGTAGCAAGAGAACATCTTGATTGCCCTATGTACATGCCTGGGGCTGATATAGGTAGCCAATAATAGGGCTGACAAGGCAATAGGAATTCCTTCTTCTCTCCTACTTCTATATGCTTATTTCAAGCTACCTATTGCTTGTTACATGCTCTTGAATATAGGGGATGTTTTTGTACTTCATCAAAGTGTCTTCTTAGGAGATAGATGCCATGTATGTGGGCTGAAATAGATAGCCCTCACAGTGATTTGTGGACAACAATTCCTTTACTTCTCTATTGCTTCATATGGTATGATTTACACTTGTATTTGGTTGATCTATACACTCTATGTTAAGGAAAGTTTATGCTAACATCAAGGGTGAATTCCAAAAGTTTTATGGGATGATTTGGGGCTAATATCTTCAGCCACATTCAAAGAATTAGCTACAGCAATGATCTTTTAATTCATTTCTTTCTCTACAGTTGACATCTTATCAAAATATGCAAGTATTATGTGCCCTATGGTAGGGAAATTTTTGTAGATAATTCATAGATACTATAAATTGAATTAAGAAAAACTCTTTCTCTTATTTCTTGGCTATGGTAACTTAACTTTATCAATATCTTTATTTGAAAATCTCTTGAAGCAAAGTTCTTTGTTCTACAAGCCTTGTAATTGACTCATAAGCTTTGTCCCTTACAGTTTACATTGAATGTAAACTTGCAAAGTTGATCCATGTTGAATGATGGGATGTAGAGTTGTTTTTTATATATGTACTTAAGTTCATAATCCATGATTACTCATACAATCAAGAAATCGAGCTTCGTTTGAATTAGAGCTTATGAGGTAATATGCTTATGATATTTGCTAAGAACATGCAGTTGGAAGCCCTATTAAACATCTTCAAGGATTTTTCTTGAAACCTTCAACTCTTCTCTTATATGTATCATCTCTAGAGTCTAAACTCTTGAACCCCAAAAAATTCTTCTATCTCAAACCCCTATGATTGACCGCGAAGTACCTCTTGAACTTTTAAACATTCATTGTAATCTACTTGTCGCTTGAAGGCATATCTCCAATTATCTTGTCTAATTTTCTTGCCAAACCCTTGTGTGACCTTCAACCCTACGCAATGCAACATTGGTGAACCCGACGTGAAGGTCGGTGTAAGAAAACTCCAAGATGGGGGATTCTTTAGGAGATACTCTACAGTAGTTGGTGCGCATACTGCAACAGACTCAGCAAAAACAAATCCAAATGTTACAACAACAAAGGCAAGACGAAGAGAAGATTGATTCCACAGCTATCAAGGCCCTAGAAGAAGTTGGGCGTGAATTCAAACAATTTAATGGTCAAAATTTCTCTATATTTATTCATTTGTATATTGAAAAAATGCTATTATTTGGTATATCATAACATGCATGGAGCCGTTATTTTGCTAGGCAAGCCAAGCATGGTCTCAAAGAATCCATGGTCCCTACGCAAA
This sequence comes from Lygodium microphyllum, assembly GCF_053477565.2. NCBI lineage: Eukaryota > Viridiplantae > Streptophyta > Polypodiopsida > Schizaeales > Lygodiaceae > Lygodium > Lygodium microphyllum. The sequence continues at coordinate 1,987,971 of NC_141158.1, forward strand.
GATTTCTTTTTAGAAGACTTTGGCCTAATGATGAAGAAAAGTTTCATTGATTGGGTTGAGAAACCCAACAAAGGTATAGCTGCAACATATTTTTATCATGAATTTGAAAGTAAATTTGGACAACTTGATGCTCAAGACCAACAAATAATGGAAGGTCAGAAGAGTGAATTATTTCTTAAGGCTGTAGATCCCAATCTGCAAGAGAAGCTTGTAGATCGCCTAGAGGATGCTACCTCCAAATCAGGAATCAAGACTACATGGATAGATGTTACTGACGCAATTAACATGATTGCTCGAAGAGAGCGGATGCGACTAAGACTGGGCTCGGCTTCAACTCCAACAAATCAATGGAGCCTCTTCTACCATCAAAACCCCCTATTCCTTTAATTAATCAACCAACTCTTTCTTCTTTTGTTCCTTCTAAAAATGATGTCATGAATGAACTCATTAAAAGCATGTGTGGCCTTCATCTGAATCTTACAGAAATTTGTTCCAAGGTGGAGAAGCTAGATATCAAAGTTGAGAAATGAGGACAATCATCAACTCAAAGACCCATGAGAGAAGACTTTAAGAGGTGCTGTATTTGGTGTGACAACTAATAACATGACAAGAGAGAGTGTTCTGCCTTCCGTGAGGCTAAAGCACAGAAGCTCATCTTTTGGAAATACGGAAAAATTCATGTAATTGAAACTGGACTTCAACTACTAGAGCCAAATTTTGGCAATGGTGGAATGAAGGAAAGATTAGAAGAATTAGCTATAAATAAAGCCTACGCAGCAATTAATGCAGCTACCTATGGGCTACAAATTGAGCCAACTAAATCAAATTTGAAAGCATGTAAAGCTAATGTGCAATCTGAAGAATGGATGCAGACATTAGATCAAATGGAATGTGGCAAAGTAGGCAAAGATGATTTGACTAACGCAAGTCAGTGCATTCAGGGAATAATTGGTTGGAAAGAACCAATAGATTCTTTTTCCACCTTTGCACATTTGGCTGACATTAAACATAAAGAAGTCTTGATTGAAGAAAAGAGAAGATGAACATGGGCCTTCCTCTTCTGGCCCTCCAAAATGGGTAACTAGAAGAATTTCTGAACAACCAAAGCCTGCTAAAAATATAATCTCGGATCAAGAGATGGAAGGTACGCCATAAACAAAGAAGACCGAAGGAAAGAAGAAAGGCAAGCAGCTAGGCTACAAATTGTAATCTGACATAGAAACTGTAACCACTCTCAAAAAGTCCTAAAGAACAAATTCTGGGAAGTAAAATTGAGTTTACCTTAGGCAAAATTATTGGGATTGCCAAACGTGAATTTCATGATGTAATTTATAATGTACTCAAAAGAAAAAGACAATATGTTGGTGATGAAGCTGAAGAAATAGTGCATGCTTTTTTGCAAGCTCTTTTCGAGTCATTGTGCAGGGAGGAAGAGAAGCTGGCTGCACAAGGAATTCAGCTTGAAGCAGTTAAAGAATTAATTGTAGCAATTGAAGTTAAAGATAAAGAAAGCATGAATGCAAAAATAAAAGAAGTAAAGGCTGAAAATGTAATGGTTGGTTGGTCCAAACCAATGGGCAGCCTACCTCACAAAAAGGAGGTCATCTACAGCACATGCATGATGAGGAAGAAGCCCAATTCATTCCAAGCAGTCACTACTCCCGTACACATTGGGCAAGAGTAACAATGGAGACAATCGTCAAAATTGGAGAAAAAGAAATACCATGTATTGCACTCTTAGACCATGGTTCTGAGATAAACATCATGGCAAGGAGTCTCTATGAAAGCGGCGGATGGCCCATAGATGTTGATCCAGGCTGGCAAATGAGAGCTGCAAACAACTCTTCTGGAGAGTTATATGCTGCATGTCCTAATGTGCAGGTAACTATTGGAGACATAAAAGACAATTTTCACTTCTTTGCTCAAGACTCCTATAGTTACTCTATCATTCTTGGACAACCCTACATTTTTTAAGCCTGCTTGAAAACAAAAGCTCTTGACGATGGTTCCTCCCATGCTCGAATTCAAAGCAAGGATAATGAATGAGCTATCCAATTTCTTATTGTGTGTGTTAATCATCATCGAAACAAAGATCAGCTGTGGGATTATCTAATGGCAGAGCAATTTATTCTATGGGCAATCTATATTCATGATATGACAAATTTTAACTTTCATTAGAAAGCTGAGACATTACCACAATGAAGACACCTCTTGGATTGGTTTGCATGTGCACTCTACCACAAGGTGCAACAAACTCCGTAGCCCATATGATGAATACAATGCACAAAGTCTTAAGGGACTTTATTCCACAACTTACTCTTTCATTTCTTGATGATGTACCTATCAAGGGATGTGAAGTTTATAAAAAGAATGAGGAGCTTGACAAAGATGGCTACATGACATTTGTAGTTAACCATATTCATGATTGTGACACGATTTTAACAAAGCTGCTGGAAGAGGTTCATCTTACCCTTTCTCGAGCTAAATCAATTTTTGGAGTTGAAGAAGTCCTAGTGTTCAGACAGACGCAAACCTTCGCCAATCAAGATAGATGCCATCAGTAGAATGCAAGAAAAATGCACAAATATTTCAGAGGTGAGAATATTTCTTGGCGCATGTGTATTCTATCTCATATGGATACCACATTTTGCTCATGTAGCTGAAAATCTCTATCAATTATTAAGAAAAGGCCAAAGATTATCTTGGGGTAAAGAGCATACTCTCACAATACGCAAAATAAAGAAGTTGTTAATTTCAGTCCCCACTCTAAAAAGGGCTGATTATTTAAATGGTCAACCCATCATCCTTACTATGGATACAAGTCCCATTGGGATAGGATGGGCTGTTGGCCAACAAAAACCTTGAAGGTAATAGGTATACAATTTGTTTTGGAGCAAAGGTTCTCAATGAACGTCAAAAAAGGTACGCACAAGTAAAAAGGGAATTGTGGGGAGTTGTAACAGCATTAAAGTGTGATCGTGAATACTTTATAGGTGCTTTCGTATTGGTAGAAACTAATTGTCTTCCGCTCTTGGGCATGATTTCCAACTACTCTACACCCAACATTACTATGCTAAGATGGATTGCATATATTAAATCTCTCAACCCCAAATTAAAGCATATTGCAGGAAAGGAGAATCTAGTCTGACATGCTATCAGGAGCAAGATATGATAATGAAGAAGAGCTGATGGAAGAAGATGAAGTTAAAGAATCTATATTTGTTAAATTTCATTCCAGGACAGCTAAAAATACATTTTCAGTTGCTGCAAATACATAACCAAAGCTGAAAACTATAAGTGAAGCTAATCTTTTTAATGGTACAACATTAAGTACAACAAGAACAGAAAAGAGTACTACTGTAAATTGGAAAATAACAATAAAGATCAAAGATTTATCTATGGATGAAGGGTGGTCAACTAGAAGCCAACATGCTCATTGCATTGCTCAAGTTCTAGTTCATTTCCTTGAAGAGATTATGAAGAATATTGGCTGAAAATCGGCCAATATTTGCACAATGAAGAAGAATGAGACTTGGACTGATGAATACTTCAAGCATATTAAGAGGAAAGCTGATGGCTTCTTTCTTAAAAATGGGCATCTATGGAAGCACGCAAAGAAGAAAAAAGGAGCGCATGTCCGAGTTTTAGGTAACAAAATATTACAACAACAAGTAATGAAGGAATTTCATGGAAGTTTGTGGGCTGGCCATAGAGACATATGGGGAACATTTATTAAAGTCAAAAGAAAATACTAGTGGCAAAACATGTACCAAGACATAGAGCATTTTTTTGAAACTTGTTATGTGTGTCAGATGTACTCTATGGTTAAGCATCAAGATGAGTTACAACCGACTTATCCTTTGTCTATACATTATAGATGGTTATTGATCTTGTAACCATGCCTACAGGGATATGGAATATGCAATATTTAGTGCTTGCAAGAGAAGACCTAACGAATCAAGTTGAAGGTAAAAATTTAACAACCAAGACCACTGAAGTTGTTTGTCACTTTTTTCTTGAAGAAGTATTTTGCAGATATGGTTGTGTCGATAAAGTAACTACATATAGAGGAGAGTTGGATATTGATGAGGCATGCAACTTCTTTGCTCAATTGGGTATTAATCTGGCTTTGATATCATCCTAAAACCTTGAAGGCAATGGGAAAATTGAGAGAGGACATCAGCCTATTCTCAAAGCTCTAGCAAAGTCTTGTAGAGGAAAGATCGAAGAATGGCCTAAAATGCTTCCTTTCGCATTATGGGCTAACCAGACTAGTCACAGTCCTATAATTGGCTATATGCGAACTGAACTTATGCATGGGAAGCAACCAATTATGCCAATTGAAGAATATATTCTCACATGGAGTCTTCACCTTGAGAAGAAGGCATCAGTAGAGAAGAGTTGCTGACTTTGCACATATGGCAACTAGAAAGAAGGCATGAAGATGTTCAAGCAACTATTGATAAGCTAAAAATATCAAGACTAAAGAACAAAAGAAGATTTGATAGGCAACATCAACTTCGGCCAAGAGCTATTCAAGAAAATGACTGGGTGCTTGTCTATGACAGTAGCTTAGATAGTCAATACAGTGCTTCTAGGAAGATAGCAAAGCGTTGGTTTGGCCCATATATGGTAAAGGTCATTCATGACAATGTCACATATTCATTAGTTGAATTGGATGGAACAAGAATGAAGATACCCATAGCTGGAAAAAGAATCAAGTTCTTCAAACAAAGAGAAAGTTCAACATATGAGTTATAAGACTTAGATATAATCCAAGAGCATGAAGACACGGAGAAAGAAGATGACTTCAAAGACGGAGAAGAGGACATGATAGAAGATGAAAGCAACATAAAGTGGAACATGCCGAGGATGTGCGAGTTAGGAGGGGGTGAATGTCATGAGATTCTTTGCCCATGGTCTAAACATAAAACTTTTAACCTTTATATATATCACTTAGTCACTTGAAATCTAGACATGCTACATAGAGGCTTGCCTAGTGCAATAAATCTTAAAAACCTAAGTCCACTAGCATATGGCATGGTGTAATAAAGATGGGGGCTCTCTATCTTAAAATGCAATAAATTTATTTTGGGTCCTTGACAAGATGATTGATTTTGGATACTTACTCTTAACCTTCCTTGCATTGCTTACATGAAGTTGCTACAAGTTTTGTAATTCATGCTACATATGAGATGCTATATGTGATCATGGACAATCATATGGCTTGAATGAGGCCCGGCTACATATGACAGTGACAAAGTTACTCTAAAAACATGACTCACACGTGCATTAGGAAGAAGAATCACTTAAGTTCATGAAATTTACTATGTTTGTGATCATAGGACATTGTGTATGTCTTACACTTTACTTATGTGACTAATAAAATAGTCAAGAAAGAAGGCAAAAGGAGCAAGCTGTTTTTTCTCGTCGCATTTTTTGGGCTTTCTAGGTGCCATGGATGGAGAAGGGAGAGAGGTGTCCAAAGCCACCACAAAAAGGGGAAGTTCAAGCCATGCATCCACAAGTAATTGCAGCTGACTCCACTTGACATGTAAGTGCTACTCTTCTCATACACTAACGGAAATGGAAAGCCACTCTTGGTTGTGTAAAATAGGGTAGAACTTTGTATTTGAAGGGCAGCAGCCCATACTCAAAAAAGAGTTCTATTATGAGTCTGGAGGAGGGACTAGGCCTGACCTGTGTATGTTGAGTTTGATCTCCCATGTCAAGAGAGACATTAAACTCACTCCCTTAAGTACTTTAAGAGTTGAATAAGGACTGTTTTTGATCTTCCAATTCTACAATCTGAAGGGCTGAAGTTCATCTACTTGCTTTATTGATTAATCTTGACACATAGGACTCATTCTTGCTCTTGGAAGCCTACTGCAATCTACCATTGTAGAAGCTTTAGGAGAGGAGTCTCAAGAAGCCTTCTTGACTTGATTATGTGAAGAAAGTGGGCCGAATATTTCAACCCAAACAAAGAATTGTGGGCAACATCACTTATTTTCCTCCTCTTGAAGATTCATGATCATTTATTGGACTTACTTGACATTCATGTGCTTGTTGCAAGTTGACATTGCATAAGAATTGTGGAAGGGGTAGCAAGAGAGCATCTTGATTTCTCTATGTACATGCTTGGGGCTAATATAGGTAGCCAATAATAGGGCTGAAAAGACAATAGGAATTCCTTCTTCTATATGTTTATTTCAAGCTATCTATTGCTTGTTACATGCTCTTGAATATAGGGGTTGTTTTTGTACTTCATCAAAGTGTCTTGTTGGGAGATAGATGCCATGTACGTGGGCTGAAATAGGAAGCCCTCAAAGTGACTTGTGGACAACAATTCCTTTATTTCTCTATTGCTTCATATGGTATGATTTACACTTGTATTTGGTTGATCCATACACTCTATGTCAGAGAAAGTTTATGCTAACATCAAAGGTGAATTCCAAAAGTTTTATGGGCTGATTCGGGGCTGATATCTTCAGCCATATTCAAAGAATTAGCCACAACAGTTATCTTTTAATTCATTTCTTGCTCTACAATTGACATTTTGTCAAAATATGCAAGTATTATGCACCCTATGGTAGGGTAATGTTTGAAGATCATTCATAGATACTATAAATTGAATTAAGAGGAACTCTTTCTCTTATCTTGGATATGGTAACTTAACTTTATCAAGATCTTTATTTGAAGCTCTCTTGAAGCAAAGTTATTTGTCCTACAAGCCTTGTAATTGACTCATAAGCTTTGTCCCTTACAGTTTACATTGAATGTAAACATGCAAAGTTGATCCATGCTTGAATAATGGGATGCAGAGTTGCTTTTGATACATGTACTTAACTTCATAATCCGTGATTACTCATACAATCAAGAAATCAAGCTTGGTTTAAATTAGAGCTTATGAGGTAATATGCTTATGTTCTTTGCTAAGAACATGCAGTTGGAAGCCCTGTTAAACATCTTCAAGGATTTTGCTTGAAACCTTCAACTCTTCTCTTATATGCATCATCTCTGGAGTCTAAACTCTTGAACCCCAAAAATTTCTTCTATCTCAAACCCCTGTGATTGACCGCAAAGTACCTCTTGAAATTTTAAACGTTCATTGTAATCTACTTGTCTCTTGAAGCCACATCTCCAATTATCTTGTCTAATTTTCTTGCCAAACCCTTGTGGTGACCTTCAACCCTACGCACTGTGACACTGGTAGACCCTTGTGGTTTTCTTCATTTTTGGATTTTCTTTTAGCATAGATATTTTGGTCTTCATTCTTGACCGCTTTCCTTGCATTGATCATTTGGTCCTCTTTTTCATGGTCTTTGGTTGCTACAGCATGGTAGGAGCTATGGAGGATGGAAGATGAAGACAAAGACTCATGTTCACATAGACAAAGAGAAACCAACTCTTACAGAAGATGGAAGCTTAGAATCATAAAGAAAATCTTGTGTAATGGACTGACAATGACAAAGATACTAAGTGAAAGTACGAAGCATTATGATATTGTTTTAATTCCATATAAAAGTGAAAGTCAAGTACAATGCTTTATAGTAGCTCGATAGGTACCATTCTACACCACTATGCTTATGGGATTCACGACCTCTTCCTAGACTGCTTCTAATTTCCTTGTCTACTGCTCCATACAAAGAGGCATACAAATGTATGTGATTCCCAGGATCTCAACACCCCTCCTCAATCACAACTAGAAAGGCACAAAGTGTGTAGAGGCTATAGTAAGCACGACCTGCAAAGTGTGGGCACACCACAAATATGGTAAACATCTAGAGGCTATTGTAGAAAAGGCTAAGTGTGGGTACCAAAAACATGGTGGACATCGAGAGGCTGTAAAAGGGGATTCACAAAGTGTACAAATGGTCTAATGCCAAGCTACATGAGGACTTTACAAGCTTATGATAGGAGCATCAATGGTAAACGTCTTGTAAGAATTTGGATTAAGGACCAGCAGGCCCTTCTGGTTTTCTTCATTTTTGGATTTTCTTTTAGCATAGATATTTTGGTCTTCATTCTCTACTGCTTTCCTTTCATTGATTATTTGGTCCTCTTGTTCATGGTCTTTGCTTGCTAGAGCATGGCAGGAGCTGTGGAGGATGGAAGATGAAGGCAAGACTTATGTGGACATAGACAAAGAGAGACCAACTCTTACACAAGTGAATTAGGATCCAAGATGGAAGCTTGGACTCATAAAGACAATCTTGTGTAATGGACAGACAATGACAAAGACACTAAGTGAAAGTACAAAGCATCATGATATTGTATTCATTCCATATGAAAGTGATAGTCAAGTACAATGCTTTATAGTGGCTGGGTAGGTACCATTCTGCAACATTGTGCTAATGGGATTTAGGATCTGAGAGCGGAGTTTTGAGCCCGGAATGTGCCTAAAATTTGCCAAAAAAATCTGAAATTTAGGGGAAAAATATTCGACATCGAAGGCGGCGGCGGTAGCTAGGACAATTTTAAGCACCAAGTGAAAGACAACTTTTAAAAGGCGCTCGAGCGACACTTGTGGATTTTTGATCATTTTTTCGACTACCGTGCGGGATGCCCGGAGCTGCCAGTGAGTGCCTGATTTGAACGCGCAGGATTTTTTAGAGGTCAAATCAGAGTCCAGACGCGAAAGAGGCCAAAAATTGGCCAAATTTGAAAAGGTGGACAAAATTTAGGCCAAAAGGGGGTGCCCTTTGGGAGGAGGCATCCCCCTACCCTCATTTTTTTCATGTGGCAGCAGCATGCCATCATTAGAAATGGCGCCGAAAAAATCGCCTTCCCCCCCCCCCCCCCAAATCGATTTTGGGGCTGCAAGTAAGCCATGAAACAGACAATACCGGGAAACTTCTCCTTCTTCCTTAATCATATCACCGGTCCTCGCATAAGATATGGTTGGCTGAATGAAGAGATCAAAATCTAGTCTTTCTCTCTCCTTCCTCTCTCTCCTCTCTATGGACTATTCATGCGTACTATCTTGAAGGAGGAATCAGGAAGGAGATTGAAGAAAACGGTGATGGAGATTGATGGAGATGCTGAAGATTGATGTGCAACATTGAATTGAGAGCAATGGAGGCTCCGTCCGCCGGTCATGCAGTCATTTAATGCGTCTCGGGTTTCGTAAAAACACGGTATGACCATTTTTATGAAGAAAGTGAAGGCTTTTTGGTATTTTATGATGGTAATGATGTTCTTATTGGATGAAAATTTGTTTGACTGCTGGTTGCATCATGATTAATTGCTGTTAATCAGAGAATTTTGATTTTGCAATGATTTACATGCACTATTTAATTCCCATAGAACCCGAAATGCGGTTTTTAAGCGGTAAAATAGTAGTTTTGTCGTTTTGGGTGGGTGAAATGTGTTCCTATGGGGAAACAATGGAAAATAAATTGAATGTTAGTATGCTGAAGTGATTGGAACAAGAAAGATTGGAAAATAGCATATTTTATTGCCAAATAAATCAAGAAAATGGGAAAAATAAGGGAAAAATAGAAATACGCTTCACAAAAATAAGAAAAAATATAATGATTGTGGATGTGTGGTAGTGGCAAAGCATGAGGTTTAGCCTCAGTTTTCTCTATCTCCTTGTCAAAGTTTGTGATTTATTGCTTTTCATACATCAGAACATGACAAAATGAACCTCTACACCTATGCAACGAAATGAACCTCTACACCTATGCAACAAAAGCAATACCTAAACGTAGGGGGTGAGGTGTTTGAATGGTGCGATTTGCATGCTGATTATTGCTGATTTTCTGATGCACATCATGACATAGAGTTTGTTGTATTTTAATTAAGAGGATAGTAGCACAAGTGTTGTCTCTGTGCTATCCTTACATCACCGCAACGAGTTAGTGAATGAACATTGGAAAGCCTGGTTATGCACAACACGTTTCTGATTGAAAATTATGTTTGAGCACTTTAGGATCATCCATTTTTGCATGTGCATGTCAACCATGGTATCAAAATACAAAGAACTGGACACATAGCACATGTTTTCGATTATGATGACCCACGCTTGAGTGTGGAAAGGCAACCTAAGCCGTAGGATAGACGTTCGTTTCTTGGGAGATTATTTGGTAAGGACACATGGTATCTCCTGGAATACTTTCAAAATGAAAGAGTGGAGTTTAGTCATTTGTTCTATATGTTGAGCAACACATCAAGGGGCTAATCCCTACGATGTGGGAGAGCTGCAGTGGGGCCGCGGTGATTCCACCAAGAGGTTGCCTCCCATGTATGTGATTATCGTGGAATTTATTGCTAGTGTGTATGGGTTCTCCCTCTGTGGAGTTTATAGAAAGGGAAACGTTGGACTACAAAACTATGAATGCATAAATTAGGCTTTAGGACAGTTCGTCTTTAGCAGAGATAGACGCTCCTGGCCCATGAGACCGTGAGGGTATGTTTGTATGTTATGAGCATGAGGTCCGACTACAGTGGGGCCGCGGTGATTCCACCGAGAGGTTTCCTCCCATGTATATGATTATCGTGGCATTTATTGCTAGTGTGTATGGTTTCTCCCTCTGAGTTTATAGAAAGGAAAACATTGGACTACAAAACTATGAATGCATAGATTAGGCTTTAGGACAGTTCGTCTTTAGCAGCAGATAGACGCTCCTGGCCCACGAGGCCGTGAGGGTGTGTTTGTCTGTTATGAGCATGAGGTCCGACTAGTGCCATAGCCAGTGCTGGCCCATTTGAGGTCCCATCAATGGTGTGTCTGCCGGGAGCTGCCAACAATTGGTGGTTCTCGAATCTAGGGTTTTTAGGGACCAAAAAGTTGGTTTATGTCCTGTGACAAGGACCGTCAAGCTGAAATACAAAAAGAAAAACGTGCTGAGAGGGCTAGACGGCGGTTAGAGATTGTAAGACGCTATTGCCCTCAAAGGAGTAGCCCGATACGCATAAGAGGCAGTGGTCTTAGTAACCCAATTTCTGCACATAGTCCTTTAGGTGCAGAAGGAAGTGCAAGTTCTTCCTCTCTTCCACCAAGTCAACCCACTTCAAGTGGGGGTGTGATCCCATCAATCCAAACTCCTATTGTCAATCCGATTGTCGTCATGGCACAACCCATTGCAATTCCTGCAAGGATGCTGAATCTGCCAGATTTAGGAGTTCCTTTGACCATTTTTAATGGGTTAGCCGAAGAAGATGTGGAGTTTTACATTTGTGAATTCCAGAGATTAATGTTTTATTACCACATCCAAGATGAGGGACATCTTATGATGTTCTTTAACATGACGTTAAAAGGAAGGGCTGCAGTATGATATCATAGCATAGAGACTGGAACCATCACTACAATCGACCAATTTTATGTAGCTTTCCGAGAAGAATATGCCCCTGAAAGAGGTGGCCAATATTGGTTGCATGTTTTGAATGTAACATGCCAAGAATCCCATGAGAATGTGAAAGCCTATGCCAAGAAGCTTAAGGAAGTGTTTCGTAAGTTACAAACTTACATTCCTATTCCGCCGGCTGCCCAATTGCAATACTTATTGCATGGATTGGATTTCAATATTCAGGTACAATTGAGCAGTGTGGCTTTGGTTGATATAGACACCGCCATCACGCGGGTAGAAGGAGTAGAGTCACGATTACAGACGGCCTACTCCTCTCGAATAAATCTTAATGCGGGTCTAGTACTTGGAGGCAATTTACCATTGATGAATGGAAGTCAAAGGATGCCTATGAATAATCCTAATGGGAGAGGAAGCATGGTTCAAAATGTACCTTTGCTGCCAGCTCCTCCCAGTGTGACTATGCCTATGGCTAGCTCCTCCCAGTGTGACTATGCCTATGGCTAGTCAGTTGGCTCCACCAAATGCTGGAGGCCAAGCTTCGAACCCTAATGTTGTTCATGTGAGTCAACAACCAATGCCCAATCAATTTGTTAGGCCAATGGAATGACGGATAGACAATCAAGGCTATGAGTCGAGTGCATCTAATGTCCTTGGTGAAGTTAAGGATATGATGAAGCACTACACCGACATGATTTTTGAACAATATCAGCAAATAGCTGTTGACGTCAATTTCCTAAAGAAGTAGCAGAATCTGATAGGGAGTCGACGCCCTGAAGAGGGTGGTCCCTTAAGATTCAGTTGTAAGTGGTGTGGCGGAAAACATTTCCCTAGAAACTGTCCAAATGTTAAATGTGATATTTGTGGGAAGTCGGGCCACTTAGCCACTACTTGTTGGAGTAAGATTAGTTCCCTCCAACAAGGGAGTAAACAGCCAGGTCCAGTTAATCATAGAGCACAAGGTAATAACCTCCAGCAACATGATGGACCAAGACAAATACTGCAAAGGGGAAAGACCACTATAGAGGAGTTGCCACAAGGCAATGGAGTCAGCCTTATCGAGGCTGTACGCGTCAATGGCATTGAAACCTCTAATCTATGAGCTGTGACAAGAGGCCAAAAGGCTAAAGAGGGTGATAAAGATAATGCAAAACCGGTCGAGGAAAACCCTAAGCAAGGGGATAAGGGGATGCAAGTCCTGAATCCTGGCATGGAAGGTGGACCTCTAAGGCTTGTTGACAAAAAAAGTCGATCTTAAGAAGGATGAGGAAGTGCCAAGAAAGAAGACAAGAGCTAAAAAAGAAGTACCAAAGCCGGTCCCGAGACCAAAAGAAAGAATGTTTTGGCGAGAAAATGGAGCTTTGGCTACCTATCATGATTTTGATTTAGCAATTTCTCTTTGCGAAGTCAAACCAGATGTAAACCTCTTACAGTTGATTAAATTATCTCCAGGAGTACGCAAGGAATTCAAGAAGATCATGCGTATTGGGTATATTGTAGAACATTTGGGCATAGCACGAGTAGGGGAAGATTGGTTTGATAATGCTGAAAAGAATTCCCTAGGGATCTAGCATACGTAGATGGAATATTAGTGGAGCATGCTATCATAGACACTGGGTCCTCCGTCAATATCATGAGTTCAGAGTTGATGGAGAGGTTGGGTCTAGGCATCCAAAAAGACGGCTCCATCCTTCTTAGAATGGCTGATGATAGTCTAAGGTAACCAGAAGGTTGCGTTACTAAAGTCCATGTTACAATGGCAAGTGTAGAATGCTTCTTGGACTTTAGGGTGATAAGATTTGCAGGACGTCCGAGCTATCGAGCCTTGCTAGGCAGGCCTTGGATCTTACGAATAGACTATCAAGTCGATATACCCGCCGATCGAGTGGTTCTAGGTAGAGGTGCTAATCAAGTAATAGTCGATGCTTACCCTGAGTCACCTTAGAGTGAGAGAGCTCCTTTATCTTCTACTGAATTAGAAACAGTAGATGATCCATCTGGTAGTGAGATATCATCCAGTGATGAACCTAAAGAGGGGTCCACTACAGAGGATATTTATCATATAACTCTAAATGAGCCAATAGAGCCGCAAGATAGGATAAGAGACGCAAATGTGATTGAGTTGGACCTTGGCATGCCGAATGATTCGTGGCCAATTAAATTAGGTTCCATGCTCAGTTCAGCAAAAAGGGAGGACTATGTGTCCTTGATTCAAGAATTCCGCGACATCTTTGCTTGAAGTTATGATGAGTTGAGAGGCATTTCTCCCAGCATGGCTGTTCATACTATTCCTGTAAAAGAAGGCAATCGTCCTGTGCGTTAGAAGGTAAGGCGTATGCCTTTTGAATTGAGGGACCGGGCTGTTTGAGGAGTTACAGAAGTTACGAAAAGTTGGTTTAATCTTCCCTATACATCACACAAAATGGTGTTCACCAGTTGTTATCAGGAAGAAGAAAAACAACCAAATCCAACTATGTGTAGATTTTAGAGAGCTGAATAAGTATATAGTGAAGGATTACTACCCGTTGCCATTTGTTGACCAAATTTTGGATCAATTAGTGGGTAGGGAAATATATTCTTTTATGGATTGCTTTGCAGGATACAACCAGATGGCAATTGCAGAAGAGGACAAGTTAAAAACAACTTTCATTATTGTCTTTGGTACTTTTGCGTACCATGTGATGGCCTTTGGATTATGCAATGCACCTGGATCATGGAAACAAACAGCAGACAAGACCTTTGGCGACATCTCCCTAGATGAGTTGAAAGTATTTATCGATGACCTGGGGGTAGCCATTGTAAGGGAAAGGATGCTGATTATCTTAAGAAAGTGTTTTGAGCGCTGCAGACAATTTTGTATCGCTCTTAACCCAGATAATGGGAGAGACTGGAGCTGGTTTATCAAAATCTGAAAAGAGGAAAATCAGACAACAGGCTTTGAAGTTTTCCTTGATCGTAGGAACACTATATCGGCAGGGTGTTGATGATATCTATCGCCGATGTGTGATGCGTGACGAGGTTCCTTTCATCTTGGAAGAGTGCCATGACTCTACGTGTGGAGGGCACTTCGCTGGATGATTGACTGCACAAACAGCTTTAAGAGCTAGGTATTGGTGGCCGTCCATCTTCCAAGATTCCTTTGAGTACGTTAAGAGATGTGATACCTATCAAAGACATGACAACAGAGAGAATAGGAAACGCCCACTTGCGCCTATCATGGCTATCCTTCCATTTGAGAAGTGGGGCATTGACTTTGTGGGTCCTATCACCCCATCGTCTACTACTCAGAAGAGGTACATTATAGTAGCAACTGATTATTTCATAAAATGGTCAGAAGCACCGGAGACGAGGCAGGATAATGCAAAAGAGACTGCAAGTTTCCTTTTAGAGCAGATTATCTGCCGTTTCGGTCCACCGAAGGAACTAGTGTCAGACCGTGGAACCTACTTTTTGAATAAAGTGATCAAAAGGCTGAATGAAGCTTGGCAAATCAAGCATAACAAAATGACCCCCTATAATCCGCAAGCCAATGGGCAAGTCGAAAGTACTAATAAGCAGCTTGTGGATATCTTGTCTAAAATAGTCTCGGAGAAGAAACGAGACTGGGACGGGAAGTTGTATGTGGCAGTATGGGCATACAATACAACGTTCAAGCGAGCTACGGGCCATACTCCATTTAAATTAGTTTATGGGGAAGAGTGTGTGTTACCCCTCGAAATGGAGTTTCCAACCATACGGTTTGCAATAAACCACTCGTGGGGAGACGAGGATGCACTCTTTGAACGTTTCACAATGATAGCCCACCTGGATGAGCTGAAATTGAAGCAATTGCACGACCTTAAAGCAAAGAAGTATACCTTTAAAAAAGGGCAATTAGTTCTGTACTACGATGTGTGTAGGGAGCTATTTCCAGGGAAGCTGGAACCTAGATAGGATGGCCCCTACAAGATTGTCAGGATAGGAAAAAATAGATCTACGGCTCTACTAGCTGATTTGCAGGGAGTAGAATTTAAATATAAGGTTAATCTTAATAAGATTAAACCTTATTATTTCTAAGTATGCTAACATGGAGAAATGCATTGCAGGTCCATGCTGGGGCTGATTTGAGACCTGCAAAAGAGCTTAAAGCTGGCTGATGGGGCGGTTAATCCCTTATTTGGAGCACCCATATCTGGAGTAGAGATACCATTAGAGGAAACTTATTTGGTGGAGCAAAGGATACAAAGTGATTGAGCAAGAAGATGAAACTTTTGTGTGGGAGATCAAAGTCTTCTGCCATCACTGCTTACGAATGTTGAGAAGTATCCCTGTTGAGTTTAATAAAGAAGGTGGGATGGAGCCATCAATTCATCCTCTAAACATGTTAAATTTTGACTATCATAATTACGAATAGAGGAGTTCGTGATGGCAGGCTATGTAAACCCATTGTGGACGTACACATTATATTTTGACGGAGCGTCCAGGGGCCCTAGTAAAAAAGGGAGTATTGGAGTAGTAATCCAAGATCCCGGACGTAGATTTATGATGAAGTTAGCTGCTTATCTCAGGATAGGATTCACTAACAACATGGCGGAGTATAAAGCCTTGATTATGGAACTGCATATTGCCAAGCAAGGTGGTATTTGGTGGTTGTTATTAAAAGGGGATTCCCATTTGATCTTGAATCAACTAGATGGGACATACACAGTGCAGAATCCCATCCTTTGTATGTATCATCGAACTGCCATGACCCTACTTGAGGATTTTGAGAGAGTGTCTCTTCAGCTGATTCCACGTTACTGGAATCAGTTTGCGGATTCACTGGCAAACCTTGATTATGAAGAATACCTTTTCTTCAACTGTGGTCCTAGTTTGGATATTGCTATCAATAATGAGAAAAGACCCAGTCGCTTGTGGGAAATGTTATCAGAGCATGCAATATATGGCAGGCGATGGTTGATATGGGTGATGCAAAGAGTAGCCAAGACCCATCTACCATTGTTATCCTGGACCCATAGGCTGATTAGACAACATGTTATACATAAGCCTCTTGCTATATATGCAAGAGGGATGGGTCATAAACTTATGCATTTAGTTTAGGGCTGCGAGCCCTATTTTTCCTCCTTGGAAAGGAGCATTTAATTGTATATCTGTACTATTTCGAGGAGGGATGTGTAGTTGCTATTCTGTTTGATCTTGTTAGGCCAAGAGGACCAGTTTTGCAAGGTTCTAAATGCTTTATTTCATTAGGCCAAGAGGGCCAGTCGTCTGTTTAGTACGGGTGCAGTTAATGGTTTCTTGTTTTCATCCTGTACTAGACAGGTTCGAAGAAGAGCTTGGAAGGAGCCTATGTCACGCGGAGACTTCTTGTGGCCCTATCCAGGTGATATCTCTCCTTTACGAGTACCGTGTTTTTATGCTATATATGTCTGTGTACTTGTAGGGGATTTTCTTTTCTTGTTGGGGACCGGCGTCCAAGGCATGAAGTCCTAATTTTAGGTTAGGTCTGTCTGAGGGAGGGCTGAGTAGTCGTTGCCTCCTATAAAGACATTGCCAGGCATAGAAAGATCTATTTTAGAAGGTAGTTCTAGTGACCCTGTTCTACTAGCTTGCTAGGCAGCTGTCTAGGAGTTCTTGCTTAGTTGTGAGGCAATTAGAGAAGCCTGTCGAAGGAAAAGGATGATGATAGAGAGGAAGAAACCCCGAATATCTCAACGAAAATAAATATATACAAAGGTGTGTAAAAAGGGGTTCTAATCCCTATAAAAATAGAAAATAAAAGAAATGAAAATTTATAAGTAGTTGCTCATCGCCTTGCCAAGTCCTGGTAGGTTCCTGGGGACGGGCCGATTCTTTGTCTTCCTAGGGGTGGCGTCTCGCTGGAAAAGAAGAAAGTAAGGAAGGTTGGAGCAAAAATAAAAGTGAGCATCAGAAAAGGATTAAGTGCCGCCTCGCAAGGGCTTGGTAGGTTCTTGGATACCGAGACAGGACCCGAGGCCGATGCCCTGTTCTCCTTGGGTCACTACGCTCAGCTCCCTCCTTTTTACATGCCCGAGTATGGGGGAATAAAAACCTAAAAGAAGAAATGTGCTAAAAGGAAATACTTCTTAATCAGGCTATAGGAGTCCTCGTCTAGTAGGAGCTTTTTGGGTGTGTTGTCCTTAGTTAGGTCGGTAGTTCAGACCACCACTTAGGGCGACCTCTTTAATAGTTCTTTTTAG
This sequence comes from Lygodium microphyllum, assembly GCF_053477565.2. Taxonomy (NCBI): domain Eukaryota; kingdom Viridiplantae; phylum Streptophyta; class Polypodiopsida; order Schizaeales; family Lygodiaceae; genus Lygodium; species Lygodium microphyllum. Next base: position 2,005,483 of record NC_141158.1, read on the forward strand.
TTTGGCCGTGTTGGAGTAGTCGGTTAGTGACTAGCTTCGGACCTTCTATCAAATTACGCTAGGCCTACTCCTTGTGGATTTCATGCCTTGGTTTTTTCAAGGGGTAGGGTGAGCATTGTGCTGTGGTTTAATATGTATCTATTTTGTATCAGCTTGATGCTTCCTTTGGTTGTTTTGTGCAGATCTATTGCGGGATTCGACGGGCTGAGTCGCCCTATCCCATGGTCGCCAATGAGAGAGGAGTTTTGATCCCGGAATGGGCCTAAAATTTGCCAAAAAATTCAAAATTTAGGAAAAAAATATTCGACATCGAAGGCGGCGGCTGTAGCTAGGACGATTTTAAACACCAAGTGAAAGACAGCTTTTAAAATGCGCTCGAGCGACACTTGCGGATTTTTGATAATTTTTTTGACTGCCATACGGGATGTAGGGAGCTGCTAGTGAGTGTGGGATGCCAAGACAAACGCGCAGGATTTTTTAGAGGTCAACCGGACGCGAAAGAGGCCAAAAATTGGCCAAATTTGAAAAGGTGGACAAAACTTAGGCCAAAAGGGGTGCCCTTTGGGAGGAGGCACCCCCCTCATTTTTTTCACGTGGCGGCAACACACCATCATCAGAAATGGCGCCCAAAAAATTGCCTTCCCCCCCTCCCCCACAAATCGATTTTGGGGCTGCAAGTAAGCCATGAAACAGAGAATACATGGCAACTTCTCCTTCTTCCCTGATCATATCACCGGTCCTCACATGAGATATGGCTGGCTGAATGAAGGGATCAAAATCTAGTCTTTCTCTCTCCTTCCTCTCTCCTCTCTATGGGCTATTCATGCGCACTATCTTGAAGGAGAAATCGGGAAGGAGATTGAAGAAAACGATGATGGAGATTGATGGAGATGCTGAAGATTGATGTGCAACATTGGATTGAGAGCAATGGAGGCTCCGTCCGCTGGTCATGCAGTCATTTAATGCATCTCGGGTTTTGTAAAAACACGTTATGACCATTTTTATGAAGAAAATGAAGGGTTTTTGGTATTTTATGATGGTAATGATGTTCTTATTGGATGAAAATTTGTTTGAGTGCTGGTTGCATCATGATTAATTTCTTTTTATCAGAAAATTTTGATTTTCAATTATTTACATGTGCTATTTAATTCCCGTAGAACCCGAAATGTAGTTTTTAAGCAGTAAAATGGTAGTTTTGTCGTTTCGGGTGGGTAAAATATGTTCATATGGGGAAAAAATGGAAAATAAATTGAATATTAGTATGTTGAAGTGATTGGAACAAGAAAGATAAGAAAATAGCATATTTTATTGCCAAATCAATCAAAAAATTGAAAAAAATAAGGGGAAAAATAGAAATACGCTTCACAAAAATAAGAAAAAATATAATGATTGTTTGTGGATGTGTGGTAGTGGAAAAGCATGAGGTTTAGCCTCAGTTTGCCTTATCTCCTTGTCAAAGTTTGTGATTTATCGCTTTTCATACATCAAAACATGACAAAATGAACCTCTACACCTATGCAATGAAAGCAATACCTAAACATAGGGGGTGAGGTGTTTGAATGGTGCGATTTGCGTGCTCATTATTGTTGATTTTCTGATGCACATCATGACATAGAGTTTGTTGTATTTTAATTAAGAGGATAGTAGCAGGAGTGTTGTCTCTGTGCTATCCTTACATCACCGCAACAAGTTAGTGAGTGAGCATTGAAAAGCCTGGTTGTGCACAGCACGTTTCTGATTGAAAATTATGTTTGAGCACTTTAGGATAATCCATTTTTGCATGTGCATGTCAACCATGGTATCAGAATACAAAGAACTGGACGCATAGCACCTGTTTTCGATTATGATGACCCATTATTGAGTGTGGAAAGGCAACCTAAGCCATAGGATAGACGTTCGTTTCTTGGGAGATTATTTGGCAAGGACACATGGTATCTCCTAGAATACTTTCAAAATGAAAGAGTGGATTTTGTTTGTTTGTTCTATATGTTGAGCAACGCATCAAGGGGCTAATCCGTGTGATGTAGGAGAGCTGCAGTGGGGCCGCGGTGATTCCACCGAGTGGTTGCCTCCCACATATGTGATTATCGTGGCATTTATTGCCAGTGTGTATGGGTTCTTCCTCTATGGAGTTTATAGAAAGGGAAACGTTAGACTACAAAACTATGAATGCATAGATTAGCCTTTAGGATAGTTCGTCCTTTAGCAACAGATAGATGCTCATGGCCCGCGAGGCCGTGAGGGTGTGTTTGTCTCTTATGAGCATGAGCTCCGGCTATTGCCATAGCCAGTGTTGGCCCATTTGAGGTCCCATCAAGATCTCTTCCTAGACTACTTGTTATTTCCTTGCTTATTACTCCATACAAAGAGGCATACAAATGGATGTGATTCCCAAATTCTCAACACCCCTCCTCAATCACAACCAAAAAGGCACAAAGTGTGTAGAGGTTATAGTAAGCATGACCTACAAAGTGTGGGCACACCACAAACATGGTAAACATCCAGAGGCTGTCACAGACAAGGCTAAGTGTGGGTACCAAAAACATGCTGGACATCGAGAGGCTATAAAAGGGGATTCACAAAGTGTACAAATGGTCTAATGCCAAGCTACATGAGGACTTTACAAGCTTATGATAGGAGCATCAATGGTAAGTACATACAATAAAAAAGTCTTGTAAGAATTTGGATTAAGGACCAACAGGCCCTTGTGGTTTTCTTCATTTTTGGATTTTCTTTTAGCATAGATATTTTGGTCTTCATTCTCTATTGCTTTCCTTTCATTGATTATTTGGTCCTCTTCTTCATGGTCTTTGCTTGCTAAAGCATGGCCGGATCTATGGAGGATGGAATATGAAGGCAAGACTCATGTTGACATAGACAAAGAGAGACCAACTCTTACACAAGTGAATTAGGATCCAAGATGGAAGCTTGGAGTCATAAAGACAAACTTGTGTAATGGACACACAATGAAAAAGACACTAAGTGAAAGTACAAAGCATCATGATATTGTATTCATTCCATATGAAAGTGATAGTCAAGTACAATGCTTTATAGTGGCTGGGTAAGTACCATTCTGCAACATTGTGCTTATGGGATTTAGGATCTCTTCCTAGACTGCTTGTGATTTCCTTCCTTATTGCTCCATACAAAGAGGCATACAAATGGATGTGATTCCCAAATTCTCAACACCCCTCCTTAATCACAACCAAAAATGCACAAATTGTGTAGAGGTTATAGTAAGCATGACCTACAAAGTGTGAGCACACCACAAACATGGTAAACATCCAGAGGATGTCACAGAAAAGGCTAAGTGTGGGTACCAAAAACATGGTGGACATCGAGAAGCTGTAAAAGGGGATTCACAAAGTGTACAAATGGTCTAATGCCAAGCTACATGAGGACTTTACAAGCTTATGATAGGAGCATCAATGGTAAGTACATACAATAAAAAAGTCTTGTAAGAATTGGGATTAAGGACCAACAGGCCCTTATGGTTTTCTTCATTTTTGGATTTTCTTTTAGCATAGATATTTTGGTCTTCATTCTCTACCGCTTTCCTTTCGTTGATTATTTAGTCCTCTTCTTCATGGTCTTTGCTTACTAGAGCATGGCAGGAGCTATGGAGGATGGAAGATGAAGGCAAGACTCATGTTGACATAGACAAAGAGAGACCAACTCTTACACAAGTGAATTAGGATCCAAGATGGAAGCTTGGACACATAAAGACAATCTTGTGTAATGGACAGACAATGACAAAGACACTAAGTGAATGTACAAAGCATCATGGTATTGTATTCATTCCATATGAAAGTGATAGTCAAGTACAATGCTTTATAGTTGGCTGGGTAGGAACCATTCTGCAACATTGTGCTTATGGGATTTAGGATCTCTTCCTAGACTGCTTGTGATTTCCTTGCTTATTTCTCCATACAAAGAGGTATACAAATGGATGTGATTCCCAGAATGGAAGATGAAGACAAGACTCATGTTGACATAGAGAAAGAGAGACCAACTTTTACACAATTGAATTAGGTTCCAAGATGAAAGCTTGGACTCATAAAGACAATCATGTGTAATGGACAGACAATGACAATGACATTAAGTGAAAGTACAAAGTGTCATGATATTGTATTCGTTCCATATGAAAGTGATAGGAAATCATAATGCTTTATAGTAGCCGGGTAGAAACCATTATGCACTATTATTCTTATGGCATTGAGGATTTCTTCCTAGACTGCTTGTGATCTCCTTGCCTAGTGCTCCATACAAAGAGGCATACAAAGGGATGTGATTGCCAGATTCTCAACACCCCTCCTCAATCACAACTAGAAAGGCAAAAAGTGTGTAGAGGCTTTAGTAAGCATGACCTGCAAAGTGTGGGCACACCACAAACATGGTAAACATCCAGAGGCTCTCGCACAAACAGCTAAGCGTATGTACCAGAAACATGGTGGACATCGAAAAGCTATAAAAGTGGACTCACAAAGTGTAGAGAGGCTATAATGCTAGGGTACATGAGGAGTTTACAAGTTTATGATAGGAGCATCAATGGCAAGAACATACAATAAGAAAGTCTAGGAACAATTTGGGGTCAAGGACCAATAGGCCCTTGTGGTTTTCTTCATTTTTGTATTTTCTTTTAGCATAGATATTTTCATCTTCATTCTCTACCGCTTTCATTGCATTGATTATTTGGTCCTCTTCTTCATGGTCTTTGCTTGCTAGAGCATGGAAGGAGCTCTGGAGAATGAAAGATGAAGACGAGACTCATGTTGACATAGACAAAGAGAGACCAACTGTTACACAAGTGAATCAGGTTCGAAGATGGAAGCTTGGACTCATAAAGACAATCTTGTGTAATGCTCAAACAATGATAAAGACATTAAGTGAAAGTACAAAGCATCATGATATTGTATTCATTGGTGGACATCGAGAGGCTGTAACATGGGACTCACAAAGTGTATAGAGGCTGAATGCGAGGCTACATGAGGAGTATACAAGCTTATGATAGGAGCATCAATGGAAATTACATATAATAAGAAAGTCTAGTAATAATTTGGGTCAAGGACCGGCAGGCCCTTGTGGTTTTCTTCATTTTTCGATTTTCTTTTAGCATAGATATTTTGGTCTTCATTCTCTACCCATTTCCTTGTATTGATCATTTGGTCCTCTTCTTCATGGTCTTTTCTTGCTAGAGCATAGGAGGACCTATGGAGGATGGAAGATGAAGACAACACTCATGTTGGGATAGACAAATAGAGACCAACTATTACACAAGTGAATTAGGTTCCAAGATGGAAGCTTAGACTCATAAAGAAAATATTGTGTAATGGACTAACAATGATAAGGACACTAAGTGAAAGTACCAAGCATCATGATATTATATCCAGTCCATATGAAAGTGATAGTCAAGTACAATGCTTTATAGTAGCTCAGTAGGTACAATTCTGCACCACTATCCTTATAAGATTCACGACGTCTTCCTAGATTTCTTGTGATTTCCTTTCCTATTGCTCCATACAAAGAGGCATACAGAAGGATGTGATTCCCAGGTTCTCAACACCCCTCCTCAATCACAACTAGAAAGGCATAAAGTGTGTAGATGCTTTAAGAAGCATGACCTACAAAGTGTGGGCAAACCACAAACATGGTAAACATCCAAAGCTGTCGAAGAAATGGCTAAATGCAGGTACCACAGAAACATGGTGGACATTGAGAGGCTGTAATAGGGGACTCACAAAAAAAGAGAGGCTGTAATGCCAGGCTACATGACAAATTTACAAGCTTATGATAGGAGCATCAATGGCAAGTACATACAATAAAAAAGGCTTGGGTTAATGACTGGTAGGCCCTTGTGGTTTTCTTCGTTTTTGGATTTTCTTTTACCATAGATATTTTGGTCTTCATTCTTTACCACTTTCCTTGCATTGATCATTTGGTCCGCTTCTTCATGGTCTTTGCTTGCTAGAGCATGGCAGGAGCTATGGAGAATGAAAGATGGAGACAAGACTCATGTTGGCATAGACAAAGAGAGACCAACTGTTACACAAGTAGATTAGCTTCCAAGATGGAAGCTTGGACTCATAAAGACAATCTTGTGTAATGGATTGACAATGATAAGGACACTAAGTGACAGTATAAAACATCATGATATTGTGATCATTCCATATGAAAGTGATAGTCAAGTATAATGCTTTATAGTAGCTGGGTGGGTACCATTCTGCACCACTATGCTTATGGGATTCAAGACCTTTTCCTAGACTTCTTGTGATATCCTTGCCTACTCCTCCATACAAAGAGGCATACAAATGGATGTGATTGCCAGATTATCAACACCCCTCCTCAATCACAACCAGAAAGGCACAAAGTGTGTAGAGGCTTTAGTAAGCACGATCTACAAAATGTAGGCACACCACAAACATGGTAAACATCCGGAAGCTGTCATAGAAAAGGCTAAGTGTGGGTACTTGAAACATGATGGATATCAAGAGACTATAATAGGGACCTCACAAAGTGTACAGATGCTATAATGTCAGGCTACATGATGAGTTTACAAGCTTATGATGGGAGCATCAATGGCAAGTACATACAATAAAAATTTCTAGTAGAAATTTGGGTCAAGGACTAGCAGGCCCTTGTGCATTTCTTCATTTTTGGATTTTCTTTTAGCATAGATATTTTGGTCTTCATTCTCTACCGCTTTCCTTGCATTGATCATTTGGTCCTCTTCTTCATGGTCTTTGCTTGCTAGAGCATGGTAGGAGCTATGGAGGATTGAAGATGAAGACAGGACTCATGTTGACATAGACAAAGAGAGACCAATTGTTACACGAGTGTATTAGGTTCCAATATGGAATTTTTGACTCATAAAGACAATCTTCTATAATGGATTAACAATGACAAAGACACTAAGTAGAAGTACAAAGCATGATAATACTATATTTAATCCTTTTGAAAGTGAAAGTCAAGTACAATGCTTTATAGTAGCTCGGTAGGTACCATTCTGCATCACTGTCCTTATGGGATTCAGGACCTCTTCCTAGACTACTTGTGATTTCCTTGCCTACTGCTCCATAGAAAGAGGCATACAAATGGACGTGATTGCGAGACTCTCAACACCCCTCCTAAATCACAACCAGAAGGCATAAAGTGTGTAGAGGCTTTAGTTAGCATGACCTGCAAAGTGTGGGCACACCACTAGCATGGTAAACATCCAGAGGCCATCAAAGAAAAGGCTAAGTGCGGGTACAAGAAACATGGTGGATATTGAGAGGCTATAATAGGGGACCCACATAGTGTACAAAGGCTATAATGCCATGCTACATGAGGAGTTTATAAGCTTATGATAGGAGCATGAATGGCAAGTAAATACAATAAAAGAGTCTAGTAAAAATTTGGGTCAAGGATTGGTAGGCCCTTGTGGTTTTCTTCATTTTTAGATTGTCTTTTATCATAGATATTTTGGTGTTCATTCTCTCCCGCTTTCCTTGGATTGATCATTTGATCCTCTTCTTCATGGTTTTTTCTTGGTAGATCATGGAAGGAGCTATGGAGCATGGAAGATGAAGACAAGACTCATGTTGACATAAACAAAGAGAGACCAACTGTTACATAAGTGAATTAGGTTCCAAGATGGAAGCTTGGACTCATAAAGACAATTGTGTGTAATGGATAGACAATGACAAAGACACTAAGTGAAAGACAAAGCATCATGATATTGTATCCATTCCATTATTAAAGTGATAGTCAAGTACAATGCTTTATAGTAGCTGTGTAGATACCATTCTGCACCACTGTGCTTATGGGATTCAAGACCTCTTCCTAGACTTCTTGTGATTTCCATGCCTACTGCTCCATACAAAGAGGCATACAAATGGATGTGATTGCCAGATTCTCAACAAACCTCCTCAATTGAAACGAGAAAGACACAAAGTGTGTATAGGTTTTAGTAAGCACGATCTGCAAAGTGTGGGCACACCACAAACATGGTTAACATCTAGAGGCTGTTGCAAAAAAGGCTAATGGTGGGTACCAAAAACATGGTGGACATCGAGAGGCTATAGCAGGGGACTCACAAAGTGTACAAAGGCTGTAATGCCAGGCTACATGAGGAGTTTGCAAGCTTAGGATAGGGGCATCAAGGGCAAGTACATACAACAAAAGAGTCTAGTAAAAAATTTGGATCAAGGACCAGCAGGCCCTTGTGGTTTTCTTCATTTTTGGATTTTTTTAAAGCATAGATATTTTGCTCTTCATTCTCTACCGCTTTCCTTGCATTGATCATTTGGTTCTCTTCTTCATGGTCTTTGCCTGCTAGAGAATGGAAGATGAAGACAAGACTCATGTTGACATAGACAAAGAGAGACCAAGTGTTACACAAGTGATTTAGGTTCGAAGATGGAAGCTTGGACTCATAAAGATAATCTTGTGTAATGGACAAACAATGAAAAAGACATTAAGTGAAAGTAAAAAGCATCATCATACTGTATTTATTCCATATGAAAGTGATAGTCAAGTATAATGCTTTATAGTAGATGGGTAGGAACCATTCTACACCACTCTGCTTATGGGATTCAAGACCTCTTCCTAGACTATTTGTGCTTTCCTTGCCTACTCTTCCATACAAAGAGGTATAAAAATGGACGTGATTACCAGATTCTCAACACCCCTCCTCAATCGCAATCGGAAAGGCACAAAGTGTGTAGAGTCTTTAGTAACCATGACCTACAAAGTGTGGGTACACCACAAACATGGTAAACATCTACAGGCTATTGAAGAAAGGCCTAAGTGTGGGTACCAAAAACATGGTGGATGTCGAGAGGCTGTAATAGGGGACTCAAAAAGTGTAGAGAGGCTGTAATGCCAGGCTACATGAGGAGTTTACAAGCTTATGATAGGAGCATCAATTGCAAGTACATACAATAAAAAATTCTAGTAAGAATTTGGGTCAAGGACCAGTAGGCCCTTGTGGATTTCTTCATTTTTGGATTTTCTTTTAGCATAGATATTTTGGTCTTCATTCTCTACCATATTCCTTGCATTGATCATTTGTTCCTCTTTTTCATGGTCTTTGCTTCCTAAAGTATGGAAGGAGCTATGGAGGATGAAAGATGAAGACAAGACTCATGTTGAGGTCAACAAAGAGAGACCAACTGTTACACAAGTGAATTAGGTTCCAAGATGGAAGCTTGGACTCATAAAGACAATATTGTATAATGTACTGACAATGAAAAAGACACTAATTAAAAGTACAAAGCATCATGATATTGTATTCATTCCATATGAAAGTGATAGTCAAGTACAATGCTTTATAGTAGCTGGGTAGGTGCCATTCTGCACCATTGTGCTTATGGGATTTAGGACCTCTTTCTAGATTGCTTGTGATTTCCTTTACTACTGCTCCATACAAAGAGGCATACAAATGGATGTGATTGCCAAATTTCCAACATCCCTCTTCAATCACAACCAGAAAGGCACAAAGTGTGTAGATGCTTTAAGAAGCACGACCTACAAAGTGTCGGCAAACCATAAACATGGTAAACATCCAAATCTGTCGAAGAAATGGCTAAGTGCAAGTACGAGAAACATGGTGGACATCGAGAGGCTCTAACGGGGGACTCACAAAGTGTAGAGAGGCTGTAATACTAGTCTACATGAGCACTTAAGAAGCTTATGATAGGACCATGGCAAGTACATGCAATAAGAAAGTCTAGTAAAAATTTCAAGGTCTAGCACGCCCTTATGGCATGTTGACATAGACAAAGAGAGACCAATTGTTACAGAAGTGAATTAGGTTCCAAGATGGAAGCTTGGACTCATAAACACAATCTTGTATAATGGAGTGACAATGACAAAGACACTAAGTGAAAGTACAAAGAATTATGATATTGTATTCATTCCATATGAAAGTGATAGTCAAGTACAATGCTTTATAGTAGTTGGGCAGGTACCATTCTGCACGACTATGGTTATGGGATTCAAGACCTCTTCCTAGACTTCATTGTGATTTCCTTGCCTATTGCTCCATAAAAAGAACCATACAAATGGAAGTGATTGCCATATTCTCAACATCCCTCCTCAATAACAACTAGAAAGGCACAGAGTATGAAGAGGCTTTAATAAGCACAACCTGCAAAGTGTGGGCACACAACAAACATGGTAAACATCTAGAGGCTGTTGCAGAAAAGGCTAAGCGAGGGTACCAAAAACATCGTGGATATCAAGAGGCTGTAATTGGGAACTCACAAAGTGTAGAGAGGCTTTAATTCGAGGCTATCAAGGATCGGAAGGCACTTATGCTTTTCTTCATTTCACGATTTTCTTTTAACATAGATATTTTGGTCTTCATTATCTACCTCTTGCCTTACATTGGTCATTTGGTCCTCTTCTTCATGGTCTTTGCTTTTGCTAGAGCATCGGAGGAGCTATGGAGGATGGAAGATGAAGACAAGACTCATGTTGACATCTATAAAGAGAGACCAACTGTTACACAAGTGAATTAGGTTCCAAGATGGAATCTTGGACTCATAAAGACAATCTTGTATAATGGAATGACAATGACAAAGACATTAAGTGAAAGTACAAAGCATCATGATATTATATTCATTCCATATGAAAGTGATAGTCAAGTACAATGCTATATAGTAGTTGGGTAGATACCATTCTGCACCACTATGCTTAAAGGATTCAAAACCTCTTCCTAGATTGCTCGTGTGCCTATTGCTCCATACAAAGAGGCATACCGATGGATGTGATTGTCAGATTCCCAACACCCCTCCTAAATCACAACGAGAAAGGCACAAAGTGTGTAGAGGCTTTAGTAAGCACGACCTGCAAAAGTGCGAGCACACCACAAACATGGTAAACATCCAAAGGCTCTCACAGAAAAGGCTAAGTAAAAACATGGTGAACATCGAGAGGCTATAAGCGGGGACTCACAAAGTGTAGAGAGGCTTTAATGCTAGGCTACATGAGGATTTAACAAGCTTATGATAGAAGAATCAATGGCTTGTACATACAATAAGAAAGTCTAGTAAAAATTTTGGTCAAGGATCCGCACGCCTATGATGGCATGTTGAAATAGACAAAGAGAGACCAACTGTTACACAAGTGAATTGGGTTCAAAGATGGAAGCTTGGACTCATAAACCCAATCTTGTATAATGGACTGACAATGGTAGAGACACTAAGTGAAAGTACAAAGCATCATGATATTGTACTCATTCCTTATGAAAGTGATAGTGAAGTACAATGCTTTATAGTAGTTGAGTAGGTACCATTCTGTACCACTGTGCTTATGGGATTTAGGACCTATTCCTAGATTGCTTGTGATTTCCTTTCCTACTCCTCCATACAAAGGGGCATACAAATGGATGTGATTGCCACATTCTCAACACCCCTCCTCAATCACAACCAAAAAGGCACAAAGTGTGTAAAGGCTTTAGTAAGCACAACGTACAAAGTGTGGGCACACCACAAACATGGTAAACATCCAAAGGCTATCACAAAAAAGGCTAATTGAGGGTACCAAAAACATGATGGACATCAAAAGGCTGTAACAGGGGACTCACAAAGTGTAGAGAGGCTATAATGCCAGGCTACATGAGGAGTTTATAAGCTTATAATAGGATTGTCAATGGCAAGTATATAAAATAAAAAAGTCTAGTAAAAATTTCGGTCAAGGACCGACAGGGCATTATGGTTTTTTTCATTTTTGGATTTTCTTTTAGCATAGATATTTTGGTCTTTATTCTCTACCACATGCCTTGCATTGATCATTTGGTCCTCTTGTTCATGGTCTTTGCTTGCTAAGGCATGGCAGGAGCTATGGAGGATGGAAGATGAAGACAAGACTCATGTTGACATAGACAAAGAGAGATTAACTATTACACAAGTGAGTTAGGTTCCAAGATGGAAGCTTGAACTCATAAAGACAATCTTGTGTAATGGATTGACAATGACAAAGACACTAAGTGAAAGTACAAAACATCATGATATTGTATTCATTCCATATGAAAGTGATAGTCCAATACAATGCTTTATAGTAGCTGGGAAGGTACCATTCTACACCACTGTGCTTATGGGATTCAAGACCTCTTCCTAGATTGCTTGTGATTTCCTTGCCTACTCCTCCATACAAAGAGGCATACAAATGGATGTGATTGCCTAATTCCCAATAACCCTCCTCAATCACAACCAGAAAGGAAAAAAGTGTGTAGAGGCTTTAGTAAGCAAGTGGGTACCAAAACATGGTGGGAGAGGCTCTAACAGGAGACTCACAAAGTGTATAGAGGTTGTATTACCAGGCTACATGAGGAGTTTACAATCTTATAATAGGAGCATCAATGGAAAGTACATACAATTAAAAAGTCTAGTAAAAATTTGGGTCAAGGACCAGCAGGCCCTTGTGGTTTTCTTTATTTTTGGATTTTCTTTTAGCATAGATATTTTGGTCTTCATTCTCTACCACTTTCCTTGCATTGATCATTTGGTCCTCTTCTTAATGGTCTTTTCTTGCTAGAGCATGGCAGGAGCTATGGAGGATGGAAGATGAAGACAAGACACATGTTGACATAGACAAAGAGAGACCAACTGTTACACAAGTGAATTGGGTTCCAAGATGGAAGCTTGGACTCATAAAGACAATCTTGTATAATGGACTAACAATGACAAAGACACTAAGTGAAAGTACAAAGCATCATGATATTGTATTCATTCCATATGAAAGTGATAGTCAAGTACAATGCTTTATAGTAGCTGGGTAGGTGCCATTCTGCACCATTGTGCTCATGGGATTCAGGACCTCTTCCTAGACTGCTTGTGATTTCCTTACTTACTAATCCATAAAAAGGGGCATACAAATGGATGTGATTGCCAGATTCTCAACACCCCTCCTCAATCACAACCAGAAAGGCACAAAGTGTGTAGAGAGTTTAATAAGTATGACCTGCAAAGTGTGGCACACCACAAACATGGTAAACATCCAAAGGCTGCCGTAGAAAAGGCTAAGCCCAATCTGATTTCAGCCCTATTTTAGAAGAGGCGTCTTCTAAACAATCAATTAGCTTCTCTTGCAAGACAAGATCTACATTATGAGAAAGGATCTGCAAGATAGGATTTGCATTATGAGACAGGATCTGCATTATGAGAAGGTGAAGGGAGATTCAAGGAGAGGAGTAGATGGAAGAGAAGGGGTTGAAGAAAATAGGAGATGTAGAAAAATACTCATAGATATGAAGCCTATTAGTTTATTTCTGCATTATAAGAAGATAAATCTCTTGTAGACAAAAATACACATAAAATAATACATTCCTCTGTGTAGCTCACAAACTACCAATCTGATGCTTCCATTGGCTCCAAAAGAGGGGTAAAATACCAAGACACCTTGCCAGATCACTCCTTCATCTTCCACTTCAGAGTGATGTTCACTGCCTAAAAACAACGATCACACATTGCACAATTTCGTCAATCCTTCTTTTTACATAAAATCCTCACAAAATGGCTAAAAGCTACCTGCTTTCTTTTACATGTCATACTATTCTAGAAGTTATCTATAGTTCTTGGATTTTTACAAGAGATAATATTTAAAATATCCTAAATTAGCTAAACTTGTCCAAAAATGTAATATGTTTGGACCATCCACATTATGGACACTGACACTAATGGCATTGGCTCTCTAGATTAATAAGAAAGTCGCACTCTAGAGTTTTTTACATTGTGTGTGCGTAGCAGCATGACAACACCGCGTAATTTCGGAAGCCCCTCTTTTTGTATGAGATCTTCCAAAACTAGCTGAAAAGTAATTTAATTTTTGCATGTCACCCTATTCTAGAAGTTTTTTATATCTTTCTAGGATATTTATAAGAAATAATATCCAAAATATAAAAAATAGGCTAAATTTTTTCAAAAATATAGTATTTTTGAACCATCCATACTACGGACACAGACACTAATGACTAATATGGCATTGACTCTCTAGATTAATAAGAAAGTCGGATGATGATGCACTTTAGAGTTTTTCACACCATGTCCACATAGCAATACAACATCACAATCATGCTTGATATGGAGGTGATATGTCTCTCTCCTGTATCTCTTTGATGATGATTCAGACACCGACGTCTCCCTTTGTGATGTTGATTCCACCCCAACCATCTCCATTCGTAGTGTTAATTCTACCCTAGCTATCCTTGTTGATTCCACCCCATCCATCTCTGTTTGTGATGTTGATTCAACTTCATCCATCCTTTTTTGTGAAGTTGCTTTCAAAAAAGTGAGGGAGAATACATGAAAATCTTCCAAATGTAATATGACGGGCACAATTTAGGGCTTGACATAGTCTTTTGGCTCATCTTTTGATAAAAAGAGACTATCATTAATTCCAATCGATTTAATTACAAGCTGTCAAGTTTTAAGCACTGGGCACTTACACTGACCACTAAACTCTTAATCAAGGTTAATTGACAACTTAAAGGCTATGGGATGATTTGTGAATGCTCATTATTCTTTCTCTTTTGATGACTCAGACATGTCGAATCTACATGTCAATCTTTTCACTCAAAAGCCTTTCATGAGATGAATGAATGACATATTTTAAGTATTTTTTATAAGATTGGTGAATCACATATCTAAGTGTTGCTTATCTTACTACAAAAAAATGAAATAAATATAATTCTTCTTAATACTTTGAGATGACTTCAACCTTGAGAATGTATTTATATAACATTGAATATAAGAAGAAAATAGTATGGGTTTGTATCTATGAGTCTCATATTTGTGCTTCGATTTTAAGTGTTAAGAATGCATTATAATGGATGAATCTTTAATTGAAGATACATTGTGCTTGTCTAATGATCATGTAATGATGTAGATTATCATGATATGAAAAAGAGACTTGATAATTGGAAGGTGTGCTTGAAACTCATGGTTGTCACGGTGGTTGATCTCATATTTGTGCTTCGGTTTTAAGTGTTAAAAATGCCTTATAATGAATTAGTTTCTAATTGAAGATATAATGTGCTTGCCTAATGATCGTCTGATGGTGTAGATGATCATGATATAAAGAAGAGATTTGATAATTGGAAGGTGTATTTGAAACTCATGGTTGTCATGGTTGAGAAATTAAAATTGACCAACTCGATTCACATGCAAGCTAAGGTCAATGTTTTGACCTCTCTTTAAATAAGATTAAAGCTTTGAGGTGAGAGAAAACTTAAAGAATATACAAACTTTTACCAATGTCACCCACTAATCACTTGGATTATTAAAGTCTTCTCAATCACTTAACTAACTTGAGATTCACATGTGCATCTCACATATATGCAACTTAATATACTAAGAATAATGTTTCCTTACCAACCTAAAATAGTCAAGCTCTTTAGTGAGAACCAATATATGAAGTCCCAAAAGTGAGCCAAAACAATGGCCAAATACGTGTTTCTTTCCACATTTCATTTTTAACTTTAAGAAACAATACAGTTTTCCAAAGGCAGACATGTAATGTCACTAGTAAAAGCAACCTTAAGTAACAAGGACTAATGGGATAGTCTTACTCTTAAGGAAAAGAAAAAAAAAATTGCTCATTGCTTTCTTTTGACATAGCTCTCCTCATTAAACATCTAATAGTTGTGATTATTTGGGATCCAAAACCCAAGGCAGTCCCATCAAATTAGTGACAAAAAGAGCACATGTTCTTATCATAAGCTTTAGCAATATCCAAGTAAACCATTGTCGCTTCTTTTCTTGAGGCTTGCTCATATCAACTCCCAACTGCACATTAAGGACATATAAAATGTATGAATGAATATAAATTACATAGAGAAACCGAGATACAATTACTCAATTATGTTGACATAAGATGCTTGTACTCCATAAATTATGTCTATGAATGTCTCAACCTTTGTAAAATGTCTAAAAGTTTTGAAAAAACTAATGTTTGGCAAATTTTTTGTTGATACTTGCTTATAGATTTTGTCTATAGGTTCTTGAATATCATCTATAGCATGTATGCCGCCTTATAGAGTTCATATCATCAAGAAAGTATACAATAAGAGAGACATCTAGAGTCATTCATTTTGAAAGAAAATATTCATATAGTTAACACTTCCTACTAGCAATCATAAGATAATATTATCCATGATTCAAGTGAATGGTAAATCATACCACTTGTGATTCAAGAGAACGAAAAATCATACATGAAAATGTGTTAGGATGGGTCAGTTAGTTTTTCACTCATCAACTACATTTTGAAGGCCCAAAGCTACTAATCAACGAGTTTTGGCCCTTTTTGGCTATATATAGCAAGTGGCCACTTTGGGTCTCAGATCAGTGTTATCTTCTTGTTGCAAGCACATACTCTAACATGGCCATTTTTCTCCATTGATTGCGAGGACTACTGGTTACACACTCCATCTTTGTCATCATCTCCAATGATGATGTCACCATTTTCAAGTCTAATCCAATGCCCTTTGATGCTTTGTGCTTGCTGCGGGTTAAAGATTGCCTATGTCTAACCACTTACATTTACTTGTATTTACTACCCGCACACCTATACACTATTTTCATTAGGGGAGATTTGGACTCAAGTTTGGGCCTTGTAAGAAATTCCATCTCATATTTTGAACAAATAGTTGATTCAAATGTCAATTTTTAAAAAATATAAAATAAAAAAAGTTTTGTAACCATGGATTTAGAATAGTTGGACCAAACTCCTTTTGCGATCTTGTACGGTCACTCAATATATTACTAGGGTTGATGCCAACAAGCATTATCTTTGCTCTTAAGGGTCTTCCTCTCCTGTGGTGACCTACATCAAACAAGCTTATAATGTTTTTATAGATGAGTTTAAAAAGCATAAGTACTAAGTTTTGTTTATTAAGTAACATTGGTAGCTTTAGTTATTGGTTTTATTTTTTGTGTTAATGGCATCTTGCTGTGGGTTTCTTTTTATGCCGAAGGCTCTTCTATATACCTTTAAGGTGACTAAAAGGACATATTATTTATAAATGAGAGAGAGAGAGAGAGAGAGAGAGAGAGAGAGAGAGAGAGAGAGAGAGAGAGAGAGAGAGAGAGAGAGAGAGAGAGAGAGAGAGAGAGAGATAGAGAGAGAGAGAGACAGAGAGAGAGGTCCTTTTAGATGCCTTAAATGCATATAGGGGAGCCTTTGCCACCAAAAGAATGTCATAGCACAATGAAATATAATTAACATTTCATCTCTCTTGCACAAGCAAACAAAATAGGATTATCATGTGGCTTTGTATCATCCTTACCATCTTTTTTTTTTCTTCACAAGTATAATTATGTTTGTTATTATTATTTTTACACATATTTATCAAAAAATATTAATGTTTCATCTCTCATGCACGTACACAAAGCAAGATTATCATCTAGCTCATCATCTACTTTATCTTCTCATTTTTCTGTGATGACAAGATTAATTATATTTGTTATATATATTTATATATATATATATATATATATATATATAATGTATTGAGAACAAAGCTATTATGTCTATTTATATAACAAAGTGTGTAAAAAATATTACTTAAATTTTATTTGATGTAATCATGTAGGCATGTCATGTAAGTAAATAACAAGTTATCGCAAAAGAAGTCAACTTGAAAATTTGGTGTGATAAAAAGATAAAAAGAAGTTAAGTATTCAACTTGTAGTACTAATTAATACATTGTAATATTTATACTTAAGATTTTTAATGCTATAAAATATTTTTAAAAATATTTTATAGTAAGTTAAAAATTTTATTATACTAGTTTGACAAAAAATATTTATGAAAAATAGAAGGTAAGATCTACATTAACAAAAATATATATAATACGAAGCAATATTACTATAATTAATGAATGTAATAGTGGAGAGTGTTAAAAATATGAGGATCATTTAATGATCATTTAATATTATTAAAGTTTAATTAATGACATTTACTTGGCATGTTTCATTTACTCTTCAAAAATCACATGGATGCTTTTTCCTGCAGAGTTTCATTCAAAACTTTGCATGCAATGTTAGATTGCACAGAGCTGAAACAAACAAAAAATCAAGAAGAGCGAAAACAAGACTTCACGTAGGGAGAAGAAGATTGTATTAATAGTCTCAATATCAAAATAGAGGAAGCTCAAGGAGTTGATCATGCTCTAGGTGAAATATAACAGAGTTTTTCTTTATAGAATGTCATTCTATCAACACCAAGAGGAGAACACCACCTTTGTCCTTCGAGAAAAAATTATAATTGGTGGTTGACCTACTAGTAGAGTTATTGCAAAGGAACATAGATGAGAGGAAGGCTCCACCAAAAGATCACTCTTTACGCTCAAAAGATTTATGCTAATATTTTTTTCTTGCATTTTAAAGTCCTACGTGTATTTTTCACTAGTAAGCTATCAAGATTGATGGAAACACACTATTTTTAATTTAAATATTCTTAGTATTCAATATCATTCAAGTCTAAGAAGACTTCTGAAGCAAGAATTTAACATGTCATTCTCAATTTTTAAGAGATCTTTCAAGTCCAATGGATGAAAATGATCAATCATCAAAGTTGGTCAAGTATTTGCTATATTAGAAAAAGTCAATTCTTTACTTTAATCCACACTTGCTTGCGCATTTGGGCATCATTAATTAATTGAGTCACTACGATAACTATATTGACAAAATAAAGTGATATTTCAATTGAGGTTGTCAATATTGTTTAATAAGCGTGACATAACCAAAGTCACCACCTTGAGTTCTTACAAGAGAGAGAAATTTGCTTTGTTGTTTGCGAGAATGCATCTTATGCTCTTGCACAAGCATGTGATTTACGTCTATATAGCTAATCCATTTCCACAAGAGATCTCTTTTAGTATTCACATTAGCAACTTTATTATTGAGAATAGAAAGCTTAAGATTATCTTGGGTTATTATTGGTCTACTTGAGATTCTTTAAATCCATTGTCTTTCTCTTCTAAGTTAGTGTGATCTTTAAATCAACCATTAGAGAGATGTGAAGACCCTTATGGTTTGAGTTGACTTGAGCGGCAAACTAATTCGATCCTTGCCAATTAAATCTATGCTTATTCGAGTGGCTTTGTTTTTAGCATAATTGTGCTAAGATACTGTTGGTTCAAGTGCTCGAGGAGAATCTTTTTAATTTGAGCAAAAATATTTGTGCAACCTTTACTATTTTTGGGAATAGCCGCTTTGCTCTAACAATTTGTTATTGGGGGTGTTTTGTTTATGTACTATCAACAAGGACTTCAACTTTGCTTGTTGATATGTGTTTTTTCTTTCACTACAAGATATAGGCCTTATACCAACGTTTAAAGCGACGAAAATGCAAACAACAAAATTTGCCCCCGTCGTCGCAAAAAGCGTCGTTATTGGCGATGCCATAGAACAGTCGGTATTGGCATCGGTATTGGCGTCACTATTAGTGTCGCATTTGCGACGCTGATAGTGAAGCCAATACCGACACGGATAACGACGGTTTGCGACGTGCATAACGACTCTAATAGCGACGCAAGCAGTAAAATTTGCGATGCTAATAGCGACGGTAACAGGGATTAAAAAAAATTTGTGGCAGGGCAGAATGGTTTTCTGCACTACTGTGTACAATGCGCTTACAAACAAAAACAATGTATGCTAATAAAACTGATACATGAAATAAATATATGATCGCATAAAAAGTGATTGGTACAATCATGATAGGATATCACTAATACATAGAAAATGTCTACATAGATCAGGTGACTAAAAAATAAAGGTGTGTGAGCTCCACGGATCCAAGGGCGAGCTACGCATCCTCGTCCCCCGAAAGCTCATCCTGCCACAAAGAAGCATCGAACGGACTCTGCAGAAAAAGTAACAACTCATCAGGTCACCATACAATAATGCATTCAAATATCTCATGGTAACTACGAACAAGAAAGATGAGTCACTTACAAGGCTACGAACAAGAAAGATGAGTCACTTACAAGGCCGTCGCGTCTATACAATCGGTCGACCAATGCCCTAAGATCGTGCCTCTCTGCATATCGAGTCTCAAGGCCAGTCAGATTGCGATTTGTAATGGAGTGCTGCAAAGAAAACAAAATGCTAACTATTAGAAACATGATTGTCAGTACAAAGAATATTTCAAAAAAATAAACAAGCAAAACAAAAGAAAAACTTATAAAGTCCTCCAAATATGTCATGTGGCCGCCACTCCCAAGATGATGGACCACTCCGGCCTCGAGTCGTGCCCTCGCCGCCTCGCGCTGCTGACTCCAACGTCCTAGAGAATCTGTAGCCTCCTCCCTCAGTCGGTGCCCGTCGTCTGCATCTAACCACTCGGGCTTTGCAGCCCCACTCTTGATTGCCTTGCGTGCGTCGGATTGTCTATGTGACATGTATACATGCATGCAATCCATCATCCAGTCCGTAGAGAATCTATCTACTACGGCTAGCACCAGAAACTCCTCGTGCAAGGATGCTACTATGTAGTCCTTGCTCCCCTCCGGTATGTTCTTCCAATGATCTGAGACATTGTGCCGAAAAACTTGTTGGCACAAATCTCTCATGCGAGCCATCAACCTCCTCCCCTCATCATTCATGATGATGGCTCCTGACCTACTATCAACTAGATATCCATAACCCCCAGGAGTTTGCCTAAGATGAGTCCTCTCCCATCTGCGTCCACACTCCTGGGCATATCCAGGAGACCCCTGTGCATGCGGTGTACTGATGGGGCTAATATCTCTCAGAGTGGCATGCACAGGGGTGCCACCTGCTGCTGATGGCTGCGCAAAAGCCAGAGTAACTGGAGTAGACATCCCCACAGGTGTGACAAATCCCGGAGGTGACGCAACTCCAGCTGAACAACGAGACGGAGACACCGCGTCCGTGTCTCCACAACATCCACCTGAGCCACGAGAGCGAGGAGTCGCACCTGTATCCCGTGTTGACCGCGGGCTCACTGCCTCTATATCTCTGCAGCATCCCCCTGATCTTGATGCACTCCCTCCCTTTGGCCCAAGTCATGAGCGTCGAGATCGTCTGCTCGAAGCCAAAGCATCCGATCGCACTGAAGCAGATCTAGCAGAGTGCCTTGACGAAGACCGAGACAGCTCCTGGTCTGCCATCTCTCTGAATCTGGCGATCTGGTCTGGAGACATGCATGCAAAGATATCCTGTAACTCCTCATCGCTCATCCCTCGACTCATCCTAAAAATGTCACCTGCACAGACAAAAAATTTAGATGTTAGAATAATCAATTTAAATCATTAAATCACAATAATATAAATCATTTAAAAAAATCTCTTAAAATGCATATCTTATGTACCCTTATAAGCGATTGGTCAACGAATTGAGTAAGTGGATGCTCCAAGTATGAAGTATCATATGGTCCCATGTTAATCTCCTGACACAACTCCGCATACACTGGAAGGTCGATAGACATGTCACCACAAAAGAATGAGTCCGCCTCACTCTCAAAGAATTCTTGGACTCTTGTATTTCCATCATTGTTAGCCGATGCTGGCTCCAAGCTTTCAACGGCCTCCACCCCTTGCAATATTGACCCCTCTATTTGCATATTATCTTCATCTATGCTAGGAACATCGCTTTGATCATATACTCTCGCACTTCGGGGAGTTGAAGGTATAACATACCACCATCGAGGTTGTATACTTGATTAAATGAGATAAAATATAGATATTACCAGCGAGAACTGATGCGTGCTAATCTAAGCACTCTCCCAATCCTGGAAATTCATGCATCGTCCACATGAGAATGGCTCGAATATTGGCTGACCATCGACCATCGGGCCTACTCATATCTTGCACAGTGACCCCCTCCTCCCACAAAATCTTAAGCTCATCGACTAATGGACGAAGATACACATCCATATTTTTTACTTTGTAGCGGCCTGGGACGAGCAAGCTGAGGATGAGATGTCCTTTCTTCGTAGAAATCCATGGAGGGATATTGTAGTTGATAAGGACTATAGGCCACACACTGTAAGAAGTTGAGCGCAGGCCGAATGGGTTCACACTATCCATTGCGAGACCGAGCCGAAGATTCCTTGGCTCTCGAGCAAAGCCTGGGAAGGTAGAGTCAATGTGGCTCCATGCGCGCGAATCCGCTGATATTCGTTGAACTCCATCTGTGGACCTATTCTGTGCATGCCACGTTATCAAGCTCACCATGCCGGACGTACGAAACATGTGGTTTATGCGGGGGATAAACGAAAAGTGTCTGAGAACATTTTGAGGGATGGTTTGCCCTTGCAAGCCCTGTCGATACCTGTGAGCACCACACTTTGAACATGTCTCCATAGTCTCGTATTCTCCTCGAAACAGACAGCAATCGTTGACACATGCATGGATGTTATTGTAGTCCATGCCAAGCTTCCGTAAAACATGTCGTGCATCATCACGAGACTCAGGCATGGCATTTGAAGGTGATAATATATGATATTTCAATAACCTGAAAAAAATCATAAAACACCTTGAAAAAGCACAAATGTTTGTAATAATAGTGCCGAAAAAAAATTCAATGAAGCGTATGTACAAGGTACCTGAACAACTCGGTCACACTCGTATCGCTCCACCCGTATTTTTCTTGCAAACTTAAGAGTGCAAGTAGTGTCTTCAGCCGAGATACTCGGCACCCATTATATAATGGTATGGATGCTTCCTCTCCAAGCGGATCAGAAGTCTCGAAATCCATGGGAATCAATGCATCGATCATTGCCTCCATCTCAGGCTCCAAGATTGTAGGTAGGTCTGTCTCCTCTAGCATTGACGATATAGATTGGCCTTGCAAGTGGTGGATTGGCTCTTGCACTTCATCCATCGCACGCCCATGTACTCTTCTAATTGGCCGCAAAGGGTGCACTCCCCCTTGGAACGAGACATCACCTCCCTGGATAGAAAATTTTCCAGTAAGACCCAATCTTATGGTATTCAATTAGCTTGCGAGTACAATGCATGATTGATATTAACTTCAAATTACTGTTTGCTAAAAATTCGCAATCGCCTGATCAATGATCTCAGATTGAAACTCGCCAAATCGTCGTACGTCTTCTATAGACAATCAGCATTTTCATCTAATTGCCAACTTGCATTGAGAGCAAGGACATGGGACACGCTGATTAAGATACGCCTCGCGATCTTGAACAATAGGACCTTCTTCATTTTCCATCTTGTCTACGTTACAACAAACTATTTAATGACTTGTAATACAATTTGGGAAAACCCTTCACTCATTGTTTATTGGAGGTCACTTATGCTTCTCGAGATGTCTATTTGACGTGAGATCACTTGGGATGCTATGTCAATGTCTTGGCATGCTATTGGACTAATTTGAGCACTCATTTACTCAATTTTATAGAGATTTTCACTTCTGTAATAAGTAGGATTGAATGATATTTTGTCAGAGAAACTTCATGCTTATTGCTTGTTGATGCTTATTGATTATTTTGCATGCTACACTAATGTCTATGGTTGATGCCATATACTTGGCCATGCTTCTAGAATGCACTTGGATTGAGATTGAAGCTTAGTCTCATTGAGTTTGAGTGTCACTTCTCACATCAAGCATTAATTTAAGACACTCCATGCCTCTTATCATTGGATGATACATGAGCCATTTGTTAGATATATTATAGTGAGACAATAGGACTAATTGTGACATATACATGCTCTCTTGATACTCATTGGATGCAGTACCCCTATCGTAGGATGATTTGATATTTTGTCTTGGATCTAGTACTTATATCTGTCATAGTGTTGTCAGTGGTATTTATATGCTTCTAGATTATGTATTGAGCCTTAGTGCCCTCTCTCATTTCCTTTTCTCTCTTCTCTCTCTCTCTCATTTTTTCTCTCTCCTCTCCCTCTCTCATTTTGTTTTCTCTCTTCCTCTCCCTCTCTCATTTCATTTTCTTCCTTAAATGTTTTATTTGGAAAATATCTCCCTCTCTTCCTGCTAGCTTTCACTCAAGAGGTCCTTCCATTTAAATGCTCCTAACACTCTCCAATGAGTTGCATTTAGATGAGTTACATTATGAGTTCAATTTGAATGCAACCCATAGGGTGTTTTATCTAGAGAACTAATTTCATGTCGTAAGCAAAAAAATTCACTAATTTCTTTCCTAATACAATTGATAAACATTAGACATAACTAATCCTCCATAGCAATCATTAGACATAACAGTAGACATAACTAATTTCTTTCCTAATGCAATTGATAAACGTTGGACATAACTAATCCTCCATAGCAATCATCAATCAATGCAATTTGAATCTCTACTACAAATTATTAGAGAGTTTTTTTATAAAAAATTGAGTTGTTGATCTCTATCTACTCTAATATACTCAACCAATCAAATCATCATCTCAAATCAATTTAGCCTCACAATCCAAGCATGGCTCCCTCAATTGGTTATGCCACTCCATTTTGCAATCCATCCATTCCTCAAGTACTCCAACAAAGAGAGGAAGCATAGAAAAGAAAGAGGGATATCCCAACCTCATCTCAACTCCACCTCTCACCCTCCAAATTGTAGAAGAAGAAGGGGAAGAAGAGAAGAATGCAAGATAGGAGAGAAGCTTCACTCTTCTAGTTTCTCACTTAATTCCTCTCTCACTCACCCTCACCCTCACCCTCACCCTCACCCTCACCCTCACCCTCAATGTGAAGCATAAGAAGATAGGATACAAGGAGAGAGAATAGAGCTCTCAAGTTTGCACACACAAGAATGATCTATGCATGCATCCTATGTTAATTTGAACACTTCAAAAAAGTGAATAGAGAGTTTTGCCCACAACCTCTTCCATTTCCTCCCTCTCCCTCCCTCTCCCTCTCCCTCTCCCTCCCTCCCCCTCCCTCTCCCTCTCCCTCTCTTTCTCTCTCATTTCCTCTCCCTCTCTCAATATATATACACAAATTATAAAAGCAAAAGGGAGAGGGAAAGAGAGAATGCACTCTCCCTCCCTCTCCCTCTCCCTTTCCCTCTCCCTCTCTTTCTCTTTCTCTCCCTCTCTCATTTCCTCCCCCTCTTTCTCTTTCTCTTTCTCTCCCTCTCTCTTTCTCTTTCTCTCCCTCCCTCTCCCTCTCTTTCTCTCTCATTTCCTCTCCTAAACAAGCAAAAGAGAAAGAGAATTAAACCCTAAACAAGCAAAAGAAGGAGAGAATAGACTCACCGATGAGATATGGCGAGGGTTTGGCGGCTCCTCTTCGCGATGAAGGCTCCTCCTCTCCTTCGCGAATGACGGCGGCGACGGGGCAACAAGCCTTATTCCTCTCCCTCTCTCATGACGGTCGCTCTCTCTCTCTCTCTCTCTCTCTCACTCTCAAAAAAGTAGACGAAAAAATGCGAAATAAACCTATGCTCAGTTTTGGCCTATTTTTTTTCCCTGTGGGGCGTCGCAAATAGCGACGCCGCTACCTGCATCACTATGCGCTGTCGCTATAGGTTTAAATCCTTGTAGTGTTTGTTATTTCGAATCATATGACACTCTCCATGATTCATAGCTTGTGTTGGTTACTATTCTAATAGTATTTTGATCACTCTTAAAAATAACCACAACCACCCTATGAAGTATTTTTTACATATGACTATATCACTCTTAGAATCATGAATCAACATGTATTCTTTGTAATAGTGTCCGGATTAGCCACAATGGAAACATATAAAAATGAACTTTGCTCCAAAAAAGATTGAGGTGGTAAAGATTACCCATATAAGGATCGTTGATGTATACGAACATTTTTTTGATAGTGCTTGTGTCCTAAAGCAAAAAAAAGTCACTACGAAAGAAGCTTGCCAATGGATGTGTATAGGAAGGCATACCTAGTCCTTTATAATATATGTTTCAATCTAGATAAGATAGTCTTTCTAAGCCTCTCTTTCCATCTTCACTAGTTGCCAAGCTATAATATATATGAGATCCAAGCCCCAAAAGTGCATACCTTGGGCTCGGAGTTTTTGAGTTTTCTTCTTGTGTTGAATACAAACCTCAAAAGAAAGGCTTTATTGCCATAGTAAATGTGATCGCGACAACATTATCTCTCTTGAAAATGGAATTAAACTAAGCTTGTAATTTCTATTAGCCTTGGTGGCTTACTAGTGAAAAATGTCAAAATTGTGGGAGAGAAGGAAGGAGTCTCACTTGTAGCTTTCTTGCTTGCACAATGGGGGAATACACACAAGGGTGGAGGCTGAAAACAGTTTTCCTCTTCTTAGTTGTGTAAGCCAAAAGAACTCTCATACATAGAAATAGAAGAACCCTATATACAACCAAACTCAACTAACTAAGGTGGCATACTAACTGAGCCACGAACTAGAGTAGATAAGGATAGCTGTCATCTAGCTATTATTCATGGGCGGTGTACCAACCGCATCTGCAACTGACAAATCGGTGACATAAATACACAACGGTCACCCTGGCGTATCATGAGTGGAGCTCGATATCTCAACACTCCCCCTCGAGCTCAATCCCAATTCCTGCACACCAAGCAGGTCTCTGAACTTGCGCAGCTTCTCTGCGCCCAATGCCTTCGTGAATATGTCAGCTACCTGATCCTCTGTGCTGACATAAACTAGATCAATAAGACCTAGTAAAACCCTCTCCCGCACATAGTGATAATGCACCTCAATGTGCTTTGTTCTAGCATGATAGACTGGGTTATTTGCCAAGTGTATACTACTCATGTTGTCACAATAAATGACAACTGGCCCATCTGTAGGCTGATGCATATCATAAAGTAGCTTATGCAACCAAGCTACCTCACATGCAGCCATTGCTGCACCCCTGTACTCAGCCTCTCTGCTGGACAAGGCAACTGTAGGTTGTTTCTTGCTGCTCCAAGTGACTGCAGCACTCCCAAAAGAGAACACATATCCACTGGTAGATCCTCTATCAGAAATGCTACCAGCCCAATCAGCATCAGTGTATCCATGCAACTGTATCTGAATCCCAGTCTCATAAAATAGTCCATACTGCAATGTGGACTTCACATACTTGAGTATGCGTCTAGCCGCATCCAAATGCGGTTTCCTTGGAGCCTGCATAAACTAACTTACCAATCCAACAACATAGCTCAAATCTCGCCTGGTAATAGTCATATAAATCAAGCTTCCTACTATGCGTCTGTACATAGTAGGGTCTTCCAGAAGCTCAACTGCATCTGCGCTCAGCTTCACATTCTGCTCCAAAGGAACTGAAATAGGCTTACAGCCTGTCATCCCATATTTGGACAGCATGTCCAATCCATACTGCCTCTGCAAGAGCTGTATCCCACTTGGTGATCTAATCACCTCAATGCCCAAGAAATAACGCAGCTCTCCCAAATCCTTCATCTCAAACTTCTACTTCAATAGCATTTTCACATGAAGGATATCTTCATCATTGTCACCTGTCATAATCAAATCATCAACATAAATGACAAGTAGCATAATACCTTTCTCTGTTTTTGTCACATAAGGTGAGAAATCTGCCTTGGAAATCTGAAAGCCAATAGTGACAAGATACTATCCTATCTTGTCAGACCATGCTCTAGGTGCTTGCTTCAAGCCATACAAGGCTTTCTTCAACCTGCAAACAAACTCAGGATGAATAGCATGCACATAACCTGGTGGCTGCTCCATATAGACCTCTTCTTGCAAATCACCATGCAAGAAGGCATTCTTTACATCCATCTGATGTAAAGACCATCCCTTTGATGTAGCCATAGCAATGACTGCTCTTACGGTTGCCATCCTTGCAACCAGACTGAATGTTTCTTCATAGTCAATGCCATATGTTTGTGCATACCCCTTGACTACTAATCTTGCCTTGTATCTGTTCACAGAACCATCTGCATTGTGCTTCACCTTATAAACCCACTTACAGCCAATTGAATTCTTACCTTTAGGCAAAGGTACCAATTCCCATGTAGCATTTGCTTCCAAGGCATCCATTTCTTCATCCATGGCTTTCTCCCATTTTTCTTTTCCCATGGCTTGCTCAAAAGAAGTGGGTTCTGGTTCCTGTATCACTTTGACCATATATGCATAGTGAATGGCTGTAAATCCATCATATTTCAGCTTATCCACAGGATACCTAGCTCTGGTAGACCTGTGCAAAATAGGTTCACTCCCAGGTGCTCTCAAAATATCGCTGGTCTTCCTTACTCCAGGTGTAACAATAGAAGGAATACCCAACTCATCATCAATGCTCTGTTCTGAGCCACTGGATTCACCATCCACATAAGAGTGACCTGCATTCACATCAAACATGGGCTGATCTACCTTCTCTTTTCCTTTTCGTGATACCTGCATACCACTATCTGCATTGCTTTGAGAAGATTCTCTTGATCTCAATCTGCCTGTCCACGGCGAAGAATGTGAACCATTGCTAGAGGACGCTCCAGGTCCACTAATATCTTGTGACTGCTGCTGTGAATTCTGTGCAGCATTACCATTTTGTGCATCTACATTATCAATCACATTTACTGGTTTATACCAGCTACTCATCTCATCAAAAACAACATCTCTGCTCACTGTAAACTTACGAGTAGAAGGGTTATAGCATCTATACCCTTTTTGCTGCAGAGAGTAACCAATAAAGATGCACTTCTCAGCTTTTGGATTCAACTTGGATCTCAACTCATCTGGCACATGTACATAGGCAATGCAACAAAAAATTTTCAAATGAGAAATATCTGGTTTCCTACCAGTATACCTCTCCTCTGGAGTCATCCCATGTATTGCTGCAGTGGGAGTCCTGTTCATTATGTAGACTGCTGTAGCAACTGCTTCAGCCCAATAAAAATCTGGCAGGTCTTTTTCATTGAGCATGGCACGAGATACCTCTCCAATATGCCTATTTTTCCTTTCTGCAATTCCATTTTGTTGTGGGGTATGACTGCATGAATATTGCTGCTTTATGCCATGCTCCTGCAGGAACCTTGCAAACTCATTTGAGAGGTACTCTCCCCCTCCATCTGACCTTAGGCATTTTATTTACAGACCTGTTTCTTTTTCAACCATAGCTTTAAGAGTATTGAAATGCCCAAAAACTTCACTTTTCTTTTTCATAAAATACACCCAAACTTTTCTGCTATAGTCATTAATAAAATTGACAAAATAATGACAGCCTCCAAGAGATGCAGCTTTAGTAGTCCACACATCAGAGTGGATTAATTTCAACGGCTTCTTACTCTCTTGAACATGTCTAGGAAATGGTTTCCTTGCCTGTTTTCCAAACTGACAGGCTTCACATACCTTATGCATTTCTGCAACCTTGAATTTAGGCAATCCTGCAACAATATTTTGGGCCTGCATTGATTTAAGTCGCTGTACATTAACATGACCAATGCGTTTATGCCAGAGATCAATATCTGCAACTACACTGGTCCCATGTGCAAACATTGCTGCACTCAATTCAGGCATGTCTCCATCCAACGTAAACATTGTGCCCTTCTTCTTTCCTTTTGGTATCAAGCGACCTTTATTTTTCATATCCTCAACAAAGCATCCATGAGGATTAAATCTGAACTGCAAGCCCTGCTCAACCATTTGACCAACAGAAACCAGATTCTTGGTGATATTCGGGACATGAAATACATCGGACACGTATTTCTTTTTCCCATCTTGCATAGACAAATGAATTTTTCCAATCTGCACAATAGGATGTGCAGTATCATCACTAGTCTCCACAAATCCTGGTTTTTCCATTTTCCTTGCATCCTCCATCCATTCTGCATGACCTGTCATGTGGTTTGATGCACCTGAGTCAACATACCACACATCATTGCTTTCTTCTGCACTTGTCACAGAATTGTTCATGTGCTGCACCATAAACAAATGTTCATTTCTGTCATCACCCTGTCTACTAGAAGATGCATAATTCCCTTGTTGCAATTTTCCATTCATGATGTCATTCTGCTTTTTATAGCAATCTTTAGCCATATGACCCATTTTACCACAGTAGTAGCATTCAACATTGATGTTTGCATTTTGGCTTCTTTGCCATCCACCACGACCTCTTTGGCTCCCCCTGCCTCTAGAGTTACCACATTCTCCTCCATAGGACTGGTTTTCTTGAGTTTGCTGCATATTCTGATTTCTACCACGGCCTCCAAATCGGCCTCCTCTACCTCTGCCTCTACCTCTTCCAGCATTTGAGTAGAAGACAGCTTCTTTTGAAGTTCCTCTTGAAGAAGATGCACCACCATTTCTCTGCTCCTCAGAAATTAGAAGAGCAATCAACTCCTCAAAATCAGGAAATCTTTCACGGACGGAAATGGATGTTCGGAACTGTGCATAATCCTTTCCTAGACCATTCAAGGTCACAGAAACTAAATCATCATCTTCCACTGGCGACCCAATGGAAGCAAGTGCATCTGCAATCTTCTTCACCTTCATGTGGTAGTCGTTGATGCTCATATTTTCTATTTGCACATTGTGCAACTCTTGCTTGAGCTGCATTTTCCTGGCTTGTGTATTTGTGCTATACATTTTTGACAAAGTATCCCATGCCTCCTTTGGCGTACTTGCATCTTGAATATGCACAATCATAGAGTCTGAAATGCTGATAGACAGCCAGTACATAACTATCCTGGCTCTCTCATGCCATGCTTTAAATGCCTGCATTTGCTGTTGATTGGAACATCAGGAAGAACTGGTTCTTTTTCATTTCCTGCAACAAATTCCCAATATCCTTTTCCCATAAGGAAATTTGTCATTCTAAACTTCCATGCTTGGAAGTTGTTCTTGTCAAGCTTTTCAGTGACAATATGTGAAAGAGAATCAGACGCCATTACAGAACACTGAAAAAAATTCTGTCACTGCAAAGAACACAGCTTCAGCCTCACAAGGGCAAATCTGCAAAACTGGCGAAAGTGGTATTTGACCACACAGTCATTTCCTAGTGACGATTTTGCATATACAGGAACCAAGGATGATTCTGTAACTCCCAATGTCTCTGCACACGAGCATACGATGCAATATCTGTGGTAACTTTTCACCGACCTGTAGAACAATGGTCGCACAACATAAAACATGGCTTTTTCCTGAGTGCGTGCAGAAAACTTCCGCCTCCAAAACAAGCCCTGAAATGGCCTCAAATCAAAAAAACAGGGTTGCCAAGGGCTAAAGGCCTCTCCCGCAGCATATACTGCCCTCTTGCTTCACCCCGAAGGGCGTCTCAACCTGAGACTATGCACTCCTGCAATTTTCGGCTGTGCTGCCTGCAGAGATATGCTCCCAAAATAGAAAATGAAAGCAACACTGCTCCTCTTACCAGAACACCGCGAGCTTGGCTTGCTTTCTTGAGCTCCTTACCACGAACAAGGCTCTGATACCATGTCAAGATTGTGGGAGAGAAGGAAGGAGTCTCACTTGTAGCTTTCTTGCTTGCACAATGGGGGAATACACACAAGGGTGGAGGCTGAAAACAGTTTTCCTCTTCTTAGTTGTGTAAGCCAAAAGAACTCTCATACATAGAAATAGAAGAACCCTATATATGGGTCTCAAACCAAACTCAACTAACTAAGGTGGCATACTAACTGAGCCATGAACTAGAGTAGATAAGGATAGCTGTCATCTAGCTATTATTCATGGGCGGTGTACCAACCGCATCTACAACTGACAAGTCGGTGACATAAATACACAACGGTCACCCTAGCGTATCATGAGTGGAGCTCGATATCTCAACAAAAAACACACATATAGATTTAGAGTTCAAGCAAAGAACATTAACTTAAATATTTTGAGTGTGAAAAGTTATATTTTGGTAGAGCCTTCCTCTCATCTATGTTCCTTTGCAACAATTCCCCTAGTAGGTTGACCTTCCTATGAAGAAGAACTCTATTATGTTTCATTGGAAGAGTCATCAACTCCTTGCACTTCCTCTATTTCAATATTGGGACTATCAACACAACCTTCTTGCCCTTTAAGTGTTCTCTTTTTCTTGATCCTCTCAAAAAACATTACATGCAAAGTTTTGAATATGCAGAGTAAAAGTCAATAATTGAACTTTAATAGAATTAAATGGTTATTAAGCTGTCATCTTTCTGAAATTATCTCCTCACTATTACGTTCTTCAATTATAGTAATATCGGTTCATGTTATGTACTTTTTTGTTGATGTAGGTCTTAGGTTTCATTTTTCACAAAGACTGTTAAATCAACATAATCATTTTTCAAACTTACTCTAAACTATTTTAAAAAGTATTTTATAACATTAAAAAACTTAAGTATAAGCATCTTAATATATTAATTAGTATTATAAGTTAAATCATTGATTTTTTTAAACATTCTATCACACCAAATTTTGAAGTTGACTTTTTTTACGATAACTTGTTATTTACTTCATAGCATGCTTATATATTTACATCAAATAGATTGTAGGTTCTATTTTTTTCAGATACACTTTGTCATATAAATATAAACATGATAGCTTTGTTCTCAATGAATTAGAGAGAGAGAGAGAGAGAGAGAGAGAGAGAGAGAGAGAGAGAGAGAGAGATGATAACAAATATAACTACACTTGTCTCATAGAAAAAAGGGAGTACGACGATAGAGTAGATGATGAGCCAGATGGTAATCTTACTTTGTGTACTTGTACGAGATATGAAATATTAATTTTTATTTTAATAGGTCTGAGAAAGAGATGATAGCAAATAAAATTACATTTTTAAAGAGAAAAAAAAGATGATAGAGATAGTCATATGATGGTAATCTTGTTTTGTGTACTTGTGCATGAGACATGAAATGTTACTTTTATTTTAATGTGATGTGTGTTTCTTTTTGTGCTACCAAAGTCTCCCTATATGCCTTTAAGGTGTCTAAAAGGATCTCTCTCTCTCTCTCTCTCTCTCTCTCTCTCTCTCTCTCTCTCTCTCTCTCTCTCTCTCTCTCTCTCTCTCTCTCTCTCTCTCTCTCTCTCTCTCTCTCTCTCTCTCTCTCTCTCATTTAGAACAATGTATCCTTTTAGACACCATAAAGGTATATAGAGGAGCCTTCGATACAAAAAGAAATCCACAACAAGGTGTCTATGAAATAAAATTTAACAAATAAAAAGTGTTAATATATCATCATCATCATCGTCTCCTAAATAAAAATTAATAAATATTTAAAACAATATTATTTAACAAATAAAACTTAATGCTTAGGCTTTTTGAACTCCTATATGATAACATTATATGCTTGTTTGATATAGGTTGCCATAGGATAGGAAGGCCCTTAGGGAAAAATAGAAGGCTTGGAATCAGTCCTAGTAATATATTTAGCGGTCGTACAAGGTCGCAAAAATAGTCAAGTAATTTGATTGTTCTTGATCCATGGTTACAAAATTTTCGTTTTGCTAAAGTTCTTTTAAAGTTCACATTTCAGTGACTTTTTGTGTCAAACATGCTCATTATTCTTTCTCTTTTGATCACTCAGATAGATGTATATCAGATCCACATATTAAAACTATTTCATTTAAAAGTTTTTCATGAGATGGGTGAATCACATATCTAAGTGTTTTTTATGAGATGGGTTAATTACATATCTAAGTGTTGCTTGTCTTTCCACTAAGAGAGGCCTTGCCCATAGGACCATATAGATCATTGTGGAACAACTCAAGTGGCGTAGATGCCCTCCAAGTGGCAACTTGTAGAGGCCTTACTACTAGGGGAGGCCTTTCCCATAGGACCATATAGATCATTGTGGACCAACTTGAGCAATGTAGAAGCCCTCCTAGTGGAAACTTATGGATGAGGCTACCTATCTTGCTTACCCCTCAAGAAGCTGTAATGGCAAAGCCATCTCAAGATGATCCTAATGTTGCTAAAAAAGAAAAATCAATGAGTGCTATCATGGCAAGGTATAAAATTGCAAAGGCATCATAGACGTGACATTCCAATGGATTTTGGATAGCACATGGTATGCATGATAGGTGAGAAGACTAATATAGAACATATTATATATGTTGGTGACAAAAGATGTGCAAGAAGTATCATAGATAGCCCATCCCAAATGAATGGTCTTATTAAGGGATATGATTTTGTCTATATGGACAAGAAGACATGAGGGAGCAACCTCAACACCCCAAGTTAAATAAGATTATCTTCATCGGCTACTACCACAAAGAGCTATTGACGCTCTACAACTAGAAAAAAAGAAAGATTGAGTGGAATAGTGATGTGATCTTTGATGAGTTTGTGGCTTCCAAAGATCTTGTTGATGGTTTTTTTCTTACATATGGTTCTTCCTCTCATCAACCTCCCTTGCCCCCATCCATTAGCCCCTCCTGTTTCATCCACATTATCTATCAACACTCCTTGTTCGTCTCTACGACTCCTCCCCCTCCTTCCTTTTCTACACCTTCTCCCTCTCTTTGTGTCATCCCCTTTCTCCCTTGAGATTCTTATCTATGTTTCACTTTCAAATCCTTCACACATCTGGAACTAATAATGTGGTAGCAAATTCTCTATCATGGCAACCTCGAGTGAACGCAATCACAATTTTTTACCATAACGAGTTCATGGATTTACCCAAAATATATGCAACTGATTCTGACTTCTCAACCATATGGGATCAACTTAACTCAGGTCAGTCGATTGCACCTTACTCAGTTTGAGATGGTTATTTGTATCATCATCAACAACCAATTTGTGTAGCATTACCATTGCAATACAAGGTAATGGATGAAGCACATGCATCTCCATATGCTGGACATAGAGGTATTCTACCCACTACCCAAGCATTGAAAAGATATTTCTTTTGGCCCACTCTTAAAGATTACATTGAAAGATATGTCCGCAAGTGCAAGATATACCAAAAAGTAAAGTATGACATGCATAAACCACCTGGTCTACTAAAGGCATTACCTATTCCCAATGATCCTTGGGAAAGTATAGCCATGGACTTTATCATGGAGCTTCCTCGCACACAAGCAGGCAATGATGCAATCTGGACTATCATTGATAGATTCAGTAAGCAAGCACACTTTATACCTATGCGAAAGACAATTAAAGCTGATCATATGGCTAAGCTATTCATTGCTCATATTTTCAAGAAACATGGCATACCTAAGTCCATTATAAGTGATCGAGATCCATGCAGGACCAACCTCTTTTGATGCCAGGAGGCATATTCCACGGTGGATTCCGTGAGGTTTTACGGTGGATTCCGTAAACTTAGATGTCCGGGGCTCATACGCAAAGAGGATTCTTTGTGCGAGAAGTTGATGGGGACGCCTGTCCTTTTCGGGCGTTTCATTAATTTAGTGTGTACATGGGTGATTCCATAGCGGGTGATTCCGCAAAATGCATATTAAATTAATAAACGTTTATGAGTTTAGAGTGCGCACTCGTAATAAATTAAGGTTAGGATTTATTTCTAACCAGTTGATTTATTTATGTAGCTGAAGACTGTTAGGTATTTACTTTTGTCGGTTTAATTGTGTTATTTTACTAACGATTGTGAATGCTTCAGTTGATGTGTAGAGATAGCAGCAGTGGCGGAGGAAAGCATTGGAGTCTAGCGGGTTTTCGACCTTTGGATTATATTTTGATAGGCGCCACGCCTATATTTTGTTATGTCTATAGAGACATCAATTATTTATTATTATTTTGTATGCGCTTATGCGCCTGGATATGTTATTTCTATTTGGACATTGAGATTGGGCGTGCCAGACTCTATGGGCACCGTCCATTAGCTTTATTTTCCTATTTTTGGTAGAAAGCAACTCAAAAGCTAAAAGCTTGTTATATTTTTGTAATTGGGCTATTTTTGAGCATAAAGATTGGAAATATACATTAAATACATGCTTTGTGAAGCGCTCACACAAGGCATGGGGGAGATTGAACCCAATTTGTCTCTTGTCTCATGTCGTGCTTGCTTTTACATGGGTTTTTGTGCTAAAAAGTAGAGTACTTTGTTCTTGGGGACCTTCCGGGATTCACCACGTGAGCTATCTGTGACCGATCTGCGCACCAGTGGTATCAGAGCGGAGCAGAGATCAAGGGCTTCCAATCGCTACCAATCTCGAGCGAAGGCGGAGCTCCAGGAACAAACGGCCTCTACAGTCAATCTCGTCGCGAACCGTCGATACAGGCAGACTTCTGGCGATCAAGAACCCCTATTTCCACTATCAGATCGCGAAGGACCACTCTCTGTCGGCGGAGGACCACTCCCTCAACTCCATGAACAAGTCGTGATAAAACAGTAAGAAGCCATATCTATTTCTTCAAAAAGCTTAGTTTAAAAGCTTAATACAAAGCTTAAGAAGCTTATTGAGGTTCAAATCTTCGAATCGATCAACAAGAGAGCCCCCGAAATTTCCGCGCAGTCAAAACGGCCCCCCTCCCCCCACGATTGAAAAACGGCGGCCTGCTAGTCCACCAATTAAGCTCTTAAGCTTAATCACCAAGTCTAATTAAGCTAAATCATACAAATCTCTGCAAGTCACACAGATCTGACAAGTCAAAATACTCCGGGTCTCGCACTACAGAAGTCAAGTTCAGCAAGTCACTTGGAATCAAGTCCTGCAAGTTCTGCAAGTCGGCTAAGTTCAGCAAGTCAACAACCCTGCAAGTCTGCTAAGTCTGCAACTCTGCAAGTCAGACTAAATCAGAACTGACTATTGCTTAAAACTCCTAGAAGACTTGTTCGTATGCAAAAATTCTGAACTGGAAAGTTGTTCGCAGCAAGCTGTTTTACCTATCTGCAAGTTCGTTGAAGTACTTTCAGCAAACGGAGACAGAAATATTTCAGAATTTCTGAAAATTGAAGAAGAAAATACCCAAAAATACATAGCCTTGTAACCCCAAATTTGAGCTACGCTCATCCCGCTAACTGATTTTGAGTGAGAAAGGTTTGTTGAGTTTTACAGGATGACTACCCCACATATGGATGATCCTATGGCTGAAGACGATCTACCCGAGCCTACCATGGAACAAAAGCTGGATCTTATCATGCTACAATTGGACGAAGAGCGAAGAGCTAGGCAAGCCTTGCAAGCGCAATTAACAAAGCTACAAGGAGCGTCCACTGATAAAGAAGAACCCCAAGCTGAAGATCTGATTCGCCGTACCATCGACGCCACTCTTGAAGCACAAACCATTCGCAAGGAATCTAAGATAAGTAAACGAAGTTTCAAGTTTCGCACTTTCAATGGCATAAGAGAAGGAAAGACTGTTTTATCATTCATTAGCCAGTTTGATGACTATTTCCATGAGGAAACTTATCCTGAGAAAGATAAAATCAAGTGTGTTACTAATCATCTGATAGATAGAGCATCACTTTGGTGGACTGTAGTCCGCAAGAGCATAGAATGTCCTGCTACATGGGAAGATTTTAAGAAGAAGTTCATGCAAAATTTCCTACCACCGCAATTTCATGAGAAGGCTATCAAGCAATGAGATTTACTCCAACAGCGCGATCGTGAGCCTATTCCACAGTATACAGAGCGTTTTTGGAATGCACTCTTACAGCTACGCATGCTTGAAGACGTACCAGAGACGACACATAAGCGGAAGTACATGTCTGGACTTCTTGGACATTACTACGCTGAGGTGAATATGTTCAAGCCTGCTACCCTTGAAGATGCCATCTCCTTAGCTCACGACACTGAAGATAAGTTACGTGGAAGAGATCGACGACCACAGCCATTCCAAGCAAACGGTAATTATGGATCTAAACAATTCAATTCAAATTTCAGAAGGTTTAATCCAGGTCGTTTTTCATCACCATCTTTCCGCAAGAATTGGCCTAAACCACCTGCATTACCATCCACTGTCAATCCAAATCCTAAGCCTATCCAACAAGCAAATCCAAATATACCCAGACTCCCAGCCATTGCAAATAATGTGACCAAAGCCAAGCCCATCGTATGCTACAAGTGCCACCAGCCAGGGCATCTCGCAGCAAATTGTCATTCAAAGAAGCCATCAGCACATATCAACTACCTTGGAGCTATGGACGAAGACGAGCATGAGGATATGCCAGATTTCACTGAAGAAGAAGATGATCCTACTACTACTTCCGACACTTTACCAGGTATGCCTACTTTACATTCATTGTTGACTATGAAATGTATGGTGCATGGAAAAGAAAGAATTATATTGCATGATGACGGTAGTACCCATGACTTTATTTCAGCAAAATTGGTAAAGGAATTAAAATTGCATACTGTACCTACGCACTATCGCATAAAAGCTGCATTTTTAGGCACTAGGTACAATGGCACACAAGAAGTACAAAATTTAGAAATTCAAATTGGTCCATATATTGAAAGAAGAAATTTCTTAGTTGTCCCATTACAGTCTAGCGACATTATTCTAGGAATGCCATGGAGACACCAACATAATCCCAATATAGATTATTCCACACACACAATGAATATAAATTTTCAAGGAAAATCTATTACATTATTTGGTATGCATGCATCTCATATTTTTCCACTGCTTTCGCATACTCAAGAAAAACGTGCACTACGCAAGAATACTAAATCATATCTCATTTGGGTGAATGAATTGCATGCAAAGGAAAATCATATGCACCCTAGGCATAAGGAATTTCTAGCATATTTTAAGGATTGTTTTGCAGAAGACCTACCACCAGGTTTACCTCCATCACGTCCAGAAGACCATAAGATTGACCTAATACCTGGCACACAACCACCTTGCAAAGCCCCATATAGGCACAATCAAATAGAGCAAAAAGAAATCCAGACTCAAGTAGAAGAATTACTAAATAGAGGTTTAATTCGACCTAGCAGTTCCCCATTCGGTGCACCTGTGCTCTTAGTCAAGAAAAAGAATAATACTTATCGGATGTGTATTGACTACCGAGCATTAAACAAGATCACTGTAAAGAATAGGTATCCTATACCTAGAGTTGATGACCTTATGGACAAACTGCAAGGATCTTCTATATTTAGTAAAATTGACCTTAAGTCTGGATATCATCAGGTGAGGCTTGATAGATCCGACATATTTAAGACTGCATTCAGAACACAGTTTGGCCATTACGAATTCTTAGTTATGCCATTCGGATTAACTAATGCACCTGCTACTTTCAATAGAATGATGAACCGTATTTTTTTAAAATATCAATATTGTGTGATTGTTTTCTTTGATGATATTTTAGTGTTCAGTCAAAGTGAAAAAGAGCATTATCAGCATTTATCATTAGTTTTTCAATTACTGAAAGAAAATCAATTGTTTGCAAATCCTGACAAGAGTGAATTCTTTAAGACAGAAATAGAATATCTAGGTCATATTGTATCAAAAGAAGGAATAAAAGTTGATCCTAAGAAAATTGATGCAATATTGCATTGGCCTATTCCTAAAAATGTACATGAACTACGCTCATTCCTTGGTCTTGCTAGTTTCTATAGGAAGTTTGTACGTAATTTTTCATTACTTGCTTTACCACTGACCAAACTTCTTAAGAAAGGCATTGCTTATCAATGGAGTGAAAACCAGCAGAAATCCTTTGATTTACTTAAACGTGCATTGACCAATGCCCCTGTCCTACAATTGCCTGACTTTAATAGACCATTCTTTCTAGTTGTGACTGATGCTAGCGGATCAGGAATAGGAGCCGTATTAATGCAAGGCAACCATCCAATAGCATATTCTAGTTCTAAGCTGAAATCCTCTGAGCTTAAATATTCCACTTATGACAAGGAACTCTTAGCAGTTGTACAAGCATTAAAACAATGGAAGCATTATTTAATGGGTTCAGAATTTATGATAAAGACCGACCAGCAAAGCATTAGACATCTACTTAGCCAACCCCAAATTTCTGATCGTCATATCAAATGGGCTTCATTTATTCAAAGTTTCCATCCTATCATTCAATACCAACCTGGAAAAGAAAATGTAGTTGCTGATGCATTGAGTAGAAGACCTGCAATTCATAACATTTCTATCATATCTTTTGATTCTTTGATTGCTATGAAAGACACATATCACCAGGATATTACTTTTCATTCTGATTGGCAAAAATTAGTTCAAAATAATTTCATTCCTGTTGATTCATTGTCATATAATGATGGATTCATGTTCTTTGAAAAGAGACTGTGTGTTACTATTCCATTCCGATCTTTTATTTTGAATGAAATTCATTGTCCCCCATATCAAGGTCATAGAGGTATCATTTCTACATTACGCATGTTAACTGAAGATTTTTATTGGCCGCATATGGATGCAGATGTGTCTAATTTTGTTTCAGAATGTCTGATTTGTCAAAGAATAAAAAGACATCATGGTAAACAGTATGGGTTATTAATGCCTTTATCTATTCCATCTAAACCTTGGGAACATATATCTATGGATTTCATTACTGGCTTACCAAATACTAAATCTAACCATGACATGATTTGGACAATTGTAGATAGATTTAGTAAGCAAGCATATTTCATTGCATGTAAGAAAACTTTAACGGCATCACAAGCAGCACAGTTATTTTTGAAAACTGTTTTTACTAACCATGGATTGCCGAAAGTGATTATTTCAGATAGAGATTCTAGATTTTGTAATAATTTTTGGATTACACTGTTTGCAAATCTAGGCACAAAGATTGATTTCTCATCTGCATTTCATCCAGAAACAAATGGACAAACAGAAGCCACAAATAGTACTATTCTAGATCTTTTACGTGCATACACTATCTCTAAACCTCAGACATGGGATACTCATTTGCATTTATTACAGTTTGCTTACAATAATACACCGCACACATCTACAAAGAAAGCACCTTTTGAAGTTATTTATGGCTATAGATTATCTACACCTGTTGCATCTTTGTCTAATAGAATACAAAGTGCCGATGATATTGCTGTTATGCATAACACTATTTTTGATGAGGTCAAGGATATGATTGCTAAAGCCCAACAATCATATACCAAACAAGCCAACAAGAAAAGACAAGCTATGAATTTCAAAGTTGATGATTATGTTTGGCTTAGAATAGAAAAGCGTAGACTGCAAAGTGTAGATAGACATCCAGTTGTCAAATTAGCCCCTAGATTCTACGGACCATTTAGAATCATTCATAAGATTAATGACAATGCATTCAAGTTAGAACTGCCATCTCATTGGAAAATTCATAATACATTTCATATTAGTTTATTGAGACCATTTAGAGGACAATTACCTATCCACCCTGTCTATGAAAACCCACCTTTACTAGAAGAAGAGACTGAAATACTTGAACCAGAAGCCATCATAGACACTGACTACATGACTACTAGAACTGGCCGAAGGTATTCTAGATATCTAGTGAAATTTAAGAACCATCCTGTAGAGGAAGCACAATGGATGCACGCTAGAGACTTAAATGCTTTCCCCACTCTGTTAGCTCCACATTGAGCTAATAGCAATTGAGGTCAATTGCTATCCCACCCCGGGGTATGATGCCAGGAGGCATATTCCACGGTGGATTCCGTGAGGTTTTACGGTGGATTCCGTAAACTTAGATGTCCGGGGCTCATACGCAAAGAGGATTCTTTGTGCGAGAAGTTGATGGGGACGCCTGTCCTTTTCGGGCGTTTCATTAATTTAGTGTGTACATGGGTGATTCCATAGCAGGTGATTCCGCAAAATGCATATTAAATTAATAAACGTTTATGAGTTTAGAGTGCGCACTCGTAATAAATTAAGGTTAGGATTTATTTCTAACCAGTTGATTTATTTATGTAGCTGAAGACTGCTAGGTATTCACTTTTGTCGGTTTAATTGTGTTATTTTA
Organism: Lygodium microphyllum; assembly: GCF_053477565.2. Lineage (NCBI taxonomy): Eukaryota > Viridiplantae > Streptophyta > Polypodiopsida > Schizaeales > Lygodiaceae > Lygodium > Lygodium microphyllum. The sequence continues at coordinate 2,047,191 of NC_141158.1, forward strand.
CTAACGATTGTGAATGCTTCAGTTGATGTGTAGAGATAGCAGCAGTGGCGGAGGAAAGCATTGGAGTCTAGCGGGTTTTCGACCTTTGGATTATATTTTGATAGGCGCCACGCCTATATTTTGTTATGTCTATAGAGACATCGATTATTTATTATTATTTTGTATGCGCTTATGCGCCTGGATATGTTATTTCTATTTGGACATTGAGATTGGGCGTGCCAGACTCTATGGGCACCGTCCATTAGCTTTATTTTCCTATTTTTGGTAGAAAGCAACTCAAAAGCTAAAAGCTTGTTATATTTTTGTAATTGGGCTATTTTTGAGCATAAAGATTGGAAATATACATTAAATACATGCTTTGTGAAGCACTCACACAAGGCATGGGGGAGATTGAACCCAATTTGTCTCTTGTCTCATGTCGTGCTTGCTTTTACATGGGTTTTTGTGCTAAAAAGTAGAGTACTTTGTTCTTGGGGACCTTCCGGGATTCACCACGTGAGCTATCTGTGACCGATCTGCGCACCATCTTTTGGCAAGCTCTCTTTGAGAAGCTCGGGACTCGGTTAAAGTTTTCATCCTCTTATCATGCTCTAATGGATGGGAAGAGTGAAAGTGCTAATTCTACTATTTTGGACCTTTTGAAATCCTATGTCTCTGATAATCAAAGAGAATGGGAAAAGTATTTGCCTTTTGTAGACTTTGCATAGAATAACATGGTGCACTCTAGTACTGGTAAGGCACCCTTTGAGATCATCTATAGTAAGCCTCATTTACCACCCATTCTTCTTACTAAGGATAAGATCTTTGTAGCAGATGAGTTTGTTAGAGACATTGATACAACTTTCACTTAAGTAAAAGTTGCTATCCAAAGGACACAAGAGAAGCATAAACGCAAAGCTGATAAGCATTGTCATAAGTTAGATCTCAATTTGGGACAGTATATTCTTCTTAAGTTTGTGAAGGCTTGCTTGAAGAAGTAGAAATGTGAAAATGGTAAAGTGGTTAAGCTTTCTAATCGTTATTATGGCCCTTTCAAGATCACAGATAAGATAAGCAATGTGAATTTTTGTTTGAATCTACCAAGTCATTGAAACATTCATAATGCTTTCCATATAAGTTTGCTACATCCCTATATTGGAGAACCTCCAATGGAACCGATCACAGAAGATTTACCTCACATAGAAGAAACAGAAGAGTTCCTTGTGCCTGAAAGAATTTTACACCATCAGGACAATACTCTAAGGCCAGGTAAGGTATTACAGAAGTATCTAGTTAAGTTTAAGAATTATCCCCCATTGGACATTCAGTTTATGACAAAGAGAGAACTACGAGACTTTCCAGATCTTTTTAAGGACAATGTATCCCCTCTACAATTGAGGCCAACTATTTAGAAGCTAGAGGGATGTTATTAAATTGATTTCTTATTACACATTCTCTATTTAGTAAATTTATGTCAATAAATTAATGACTCACTTTTCTTTAAGTGTTGATAATGATCTAGCACGGCCATGAGGCCATTTAGAGACCAGTATTCCTAGTGCATCACTTAAAGGGGTGATCAGAGCACTGTGACAAGGATATCTAGTACAAGCAATACAAGTTATGAAGGGGGAAGGAAGTGTTTGCTAAGTGTAAGAGTGTACACAAGAACCAAGGAGTTACACATAAATGAAGATGGATTGAGTTCTAAGAAGAGGAAGTGCATTAGCATTGTGTATATGTATTTATGTGTGCATCCGAGGATGCCTGGGAACATTTACCTATGTGTAATGAGCATTGCATTCATTTGGGATCATCCTCTCCCTTACAAGTCAAGGTTTAAGGTATTCTATCAATTTCCAAGTTATGCAAGTGTTAGCCAGTTGTATACCGTGCCAGGAACCATGATCTTGTTCCCAAGATCCACAGGTTAAGAACTGGTTTATGTGTAACAGAGGAGCTTGCTGGGAGATTGGCCCATCTTCCAGTCTCTAGTGTGTTGTCAATCTCTCTTTCTCTCTACATCTTTCTTTTCTCTCATACATTCTCTCTTTGCACCAACATAATATTCACCATATATCTTTTAAGTATATAAGAAGGTCGAGCACGTATCTCGTATCTTATAACATTCTGTGTCTTTGTATTCTTAGAAAATATATTTTCAAACGTGGTCCATGCTGCATGTGAGCTTTCTGCATTTTTTATATGCCTCATCATAGTGTTATCAATGATTTTAGATAGCCAATACATCACGTTTTTCTCTTTTTCATTTCATTCTTTCCATGTCTTTAATTCATCTGCAGTCATAGGGTCACTTAGCTTTGACTCATTTTCTTCACTCGAAACAAACTCAAAGAGGCATTTTTCAGTAAGGATTTTATCATATGGAACTTCCATGACAAGTAGTTCTTCTTCTCTAGCTTCTCAATGATGGGGTTCACATTGTTCTCTACCATTATCATGAACTTGATACAAAACAACAAGCAAGTCTTTTGCAATCTTTCACAACAAGTGCATAACAACATACCAAGTAGCCCTTTTTACTAATGCTCATGGCACATGTAATCTGTAACCCGTTTGTAGATAAAAATTGTATTCGCTTCCTTGTAAACACATCATAGCTTACATATTTAAAATCCCTAACCTATGCACCCACTTTTCATGGACACAACTGAGATCACAATATACCCTAAAACTATTGTCTGCAACCTTGTGGGTCTAAAACGAGCCTCGAAAATGGCCTCAAATGGCAAAAAAACCAATGGTTTATCCTAAAGATTTCTTCTGCAAAATATAAAATGCTTTGCTCACACAACCAAATCTCACAACAATCTAAGATTTTTCCATTGTCTTTCTTCTAGTGCCTCTACAAGTACTATCCAAAAGAAAGAGTGGGAGAATAGGAGAGCTTTTTATCCATTGCTTGATTGTTGCTGAAATTCTTGCTTCTTCTCCTTTACTTCAATCTCTAAAACAAACATCATGATACGAAGAAGACAGAAGAGAATGTACAAGATTTTATCTTGGGGACCAAGCTCATTTTCATAGTAAGGGGAACTATATACAATGAGACTAGATGGCACAATTGAGGGATGCAAGGTTTGTAGGTGTGAGTTGTGTTATCAATGCGCTACAAGCTTCCATAGGACACCATGTGAGGGGTGAGGAAGCTAGCCTTGAGAGAGCATGAATACCCTCACACATGCCTCCTCTTGAAAGAACTCAATATCCTCCTCAAGTAAGGAAAACCAACTCATGGCCCAAGAATGGACTGTTGATCCATGCTTAGAAATTTTTAGGGTTTTAACATGCCTCACTAATATCAAGGTAGTTAGTGTCTATTGCTACACTTTTGACTCAAAATTTTGGAGGTCTTTACATGCTTCACTAAATCAAAGTGGCCAAGGTCTACCTACTAGGTGCCATGCTCTTTGACACAATTATATATGAGCACTCTGTCAAGAATCACATGGTAGGGAGACTTGCTTGAGCTGATGTGCCAAATGCACACTATACACACAAGAGGAAGCTCACTCATGAACACAAGAAGAGATATGGAGGCCAAAACGTTTTCTTGCTTACGTATTCTTCTTATACAAAAAATATAATGTACACAAAAGGCTATGAGACATAAATCTCCTCCTCTAGTTCTCCATTCACGAAGGTAGAATTGATGTTCATCTAAAACAAAGACTACCAATGTGATGGGATGTAAGAACCAAGATAGCTTGAATCATATAGACATCTCACCAAGCTATAGGTACAAAAGTATTGAAATAATACAAGCCTAACTTCCTCTTAGAAAATCCCTTGGAAACCACAAGCCTAGACTTGTGCTTGCTTAAGGAGCCATCAGTACTTGGTCTTAAAGAACCACTTCACACTAATCACCTTCCACTTTTGTGGGGATGTGGAACCAAGTATCAAGCCTAATTTTGCTCAATAGCATCAAGCTCCTCCCACATAGTCTCTCATGCTAAATATCATGTGTATAAGAGCCTCATCAATAGTAGTAGCCTCTCCATCCTAGAGAATTTATTGTTGAGATATTTGCAATCACACCTAATGTAGCCTCTTTGTATGAGGCAGTTTGGGCTTAGGACATGCAGGGTGCAGTAATCTCATATGCACAGAGAGGGAAGATTGTTACCCATCCAACAACTATAAAGCATTGTACTTGACTGCCACTTTTCAACATAGAATGAATACAATGTCATGATGCTTTGTACTTTCAGTTAAGTGTCTTGTCATTGTCAGTACTACACAAGAATGTCTTTGTGAGTCCAAGTCTCAATCTTGAAACCTAATTCACTTGTGTAATAACAATTGTCTTCTTTGTCAATGTCATCATGAGTTCTCTCTTCATCTTCCATCCTCCATAGCTTCCGCAGTTCGCCATGCTCTAGAACCCGCATTTTTAACATGGTATCAGAGCCTAGACGGGCATGGCACTGCTCCTCCAACTCCTGTTCACTCTCATCTAGCTCGGTTTGAGCTCAGTCTAGCTCAGGCCAAGTCTAGGACCTCATCTCCTACTCTTTCTTCTCACTGCCCTGCTTGGCAGCCATAGCTACACAGCACATACCCTGTTTTGAGCACTCATATCTCCTCATAGAGACCATATCTCTTCACGATTCCTTCTGGGGGAATCTTCTCCAACTCAAGGTACTCTTCTTTGTCACATCATAGCATGACATTGCTGCACGTACCTCCCATCATTGCGCAATTAGCTCGTTGCTGTCCAGATCCGGCCGCCTGCTGCGGTCGTACGCCTCATTCGCACTATATTGTCCACGATTAAACCTGTGACCATATGGCATTTGAAGAGCAGTGTTCAAACCTCCTTCCACTCAAATATTCGACCAAATGATCAAGCGTGTGCGCTGCTGCAGCCGAAAATACAATCGCCTATCTCTGAACCTTAAAGAAGAAGCCATAGCCACAACATCAAAGCTTTATCTCTACTTCATTTTTTGGCTCAAGGATCCTCTACCACTCAGATCTGACTGAAAATTGAAGATTGTAACAAGGATTGCTCATCAAATCACATCAAGGAGGGGAGATTTGTGCTTGGAAGATTTGAAAGAGTTGAAGAAATCAAGAAGCTCAAGCAACAACCACATCAAGCTCCTCTTCCAACTCATCCTTCTCACTCTTCTCACTCAACTGAAGGTTTTGCTACTCTGATCTGCTCCAAAACTCAGTCTTCAGTAAGAAATCAAAACATCAAAATAAACAAGAACAAGGTTCAAGAAGATCTAGCATCAACATCAGGCTCATCAAGAACAGTATCTATTGATACTTATCAAGTGTTATTTGACACTATTCTTCTTGTATCCTTTCATACACTTAAGTACAACACTCTTACTGATTTATCTCAGATTTGAAGCTGATTCTTGGTCATATCAATGACAATCAAGAAGATTTCTATGTGGATACACTTCATGAAGAGTAACATGACTTGTGTTGCTTATTTACATGACATAGAAGATGTTCTTACTCTACCTGCAGAAAGGAAATGGAGCTGCCTACACCAAAGAGAAATCAATGAATCCATTTGAAGACCTTGAAGACATGAAAGTGCAAAAGTTTGAAGACATTTCCACTGTCTCAAAGATTGTACCTTTGCTTGAGGGGGACCATAAAGACAAGAACCAGATAACTAATGTAAGCAAAATCCATGAAAATGATGACCATGAAGGAAAGATCAAAGAGAAAAAGAAGAAGCAGAAAGATCATGAAGACTCTGAAGCAGCAAGCAAAGTGAACAATAAGTACATGATCAAAAAGGGCAAGTTGGACTACTCCAACAAGAAGACTTACAATGAATTGAGTAATGCTGAAAACTGCAAGGGCATGCTGGTCCTTGATCCAATTTTTTACTGACTTCTTTAGCCTTATAATGTCTAGCCCAAATGTCTTTATCATAAGCTTGTAAAACTCTTCATGTAGCCTTGTACTACAGCCTCTGTAAGGCCCCTGTTACAGCCTTTGGATGACCATCATGTTTGTGGTACCCACACTTAGCCTTTTTCTGCGACAGCCTCTGGTGTTTTGCCATGTTTATGGTGTGCCCACATTTTGCAGGTGTTGCTTTTACTAAAGCCTCTACACACTTTGTACTTTTGGTTGTGATTGAGGAGGGGTGTTGAGATATTTGCAATCACACCTAATGTAGCCTCTTTATATGAGGCAGTTTGGGCTTAGGACATGCAAGCTGCAGTAATCCCATATGCACAGAGAGGGAAGATTGCCACCCATCCAACAACTATAAACCATTGCACTTGACTACCTCTTTTCAACATAGAATGAATACAATGTCATGATGCTTTGTACTTTCAGTTAAGTGTCTTGTCATTGTCAGTACTACACAAGAATGTCTTTATGAATCCAAGTCTCAATCTTGGAATCTAATTCACTTGTGTAATAACAGTTGTCTTCTTTGTCAATGTCATCATGAGTTCTCTCTTCATCTTCCATCCTCCATAGCTTCCACAGTTTGCCATGCTCTAGATCCCGCATTTTTAACATTTATGACATAAGAGCATAGTTCATAAAAACTAAACTATCCCACTAGGCTTGTATCCTTAGCTATGAGGGCCTAAAGGTGTAGCAAGAAAGTGGGTAACACACCTGACTCCTGCATGAGGGGCTAATACCATTGAGGAATGGTGATAAGCTCATCTTGTTGGGAAGGATACTTGCACATGTTTGTAAAAGGGACTCCCCCTCGCCAAGGGAAGTGAAATCCCCTTCATCCAAAGAAGAAATCTCCCCTTCTTACAACACCCCAGAAGAAGCCTAAAGGGATGGGAAAGGAGTAGGAATACGCAAAGAGGAAATAGTAGAAGAGGAAGTAGTCATCAAGGGAGGAAGGGAAATAGGGGTAGATGGAGAAGAGGAAGCAAGAGCAGGAGGGGGAGGAGTCAAATAAAAAGGGGGGGTGGATAGGTAATGTGGAAGGAAGGGGAGGGGCTGATGGTGGTGAATGGAGCTATTCTTCAAGATGAGGATGATGAAGAACAACATGGAACCGAACCATCAATTGGATCTTCAGAGACCGAAGCCCCATCGAAGATCACATCCCTCAATCTTTTGTGTCTTTGGGTCATAAATCCCATAATTCCTTATTACTGTAGCCTACAAAGATAAGATTCCTTGACTTGGAGTCAAGTTTATTCCTATCTTCTTCTTATTCACATGGACAAAAGCATCACACTTGATGATGTGAACATGGAAAATGGAAGGCATCTTCCCAAGGAAAGATTGATAGGGAGTTGTATCTTGTAATGAAGAGGTAGGAGAGCAATTGCGAATGTGAACCATAGTATTACCACCATTGCCTCACCCCAAAGAGAGTGCAGAAGACTCGTATGCTCCACCAAGCCATCTCCAGCATGGTCCGATTGGCATGCTTCAGCACACCATTCTTAGATGGTATGTTTGGATGGGAGTATTCCACCCAAATTTCATGATCCCCAAAAAAATCAAAAAAGAGGCTAGAATAAAATTCATTGCCCCATGATCTGCTTGTCAAAATTTGCATGGTGGAGGAACTTCCTTGAGCTGCTGCACCAAACACACGTTGTATACACAAGAGGAAGCTCACTCAAGAACACAAGAAGAGAGATGGAGGCCAAAATGTTTTCTTGCTGGTTTTTTCTCCTTCTTCCACACACAATATAATGTACACAAAGTATAGATAAGATAAAACATAAAGAAAAATGGCCTACTAAGTCAAACAATGCATAACTGACTACACTAGTTAACTTGCTCTATATCTATGCCAACTATAGATAGGTGTAACAAACTAAATATAGTAAGTGATAAGTCAGTGGCCATGTGAGGATCATAATGACCACTGGCATACTAAGTGTAGATGTGCAGACCTATCTAGCCAGGTATTCCATTATCAATATCTGCATGTGTTAAGCTTGCCATCTCAACACTCCCCCTCAAGCTCAACTCTATCTATGCAACTCTAAGTAAGCTTCAGAACTTTCAAAGTTTCTCTACACCCAATGCCTTTGTGAAAATGTCAGCTATCTGATCCTATGTGCTGACATATACCAACTCAATCTCTCCCCTGTAAGTACCTTCTCTCTCACAAAGTGGTAGTGTACCTCTGTGTTTTTTCCTAGCATGAAATACTGGGTTCCTAGCTAGCTGTATGCTACTCATGTTGTCACAATGAATGACAACTGGACCATCTCCCTGCACATCCGAATCACCTAATAACTTTTGCAGCTATATCACCTCATATGTTGTCATAGCATCACCTCTATACTCAGCCTTTGTACTCAATAAAAACAACTATAGGTTGCTTTTTGCTGCTCCATGTAATTGTTACACTACAAAGGGAAAACATGAATCCACTGGTAGATCTTCTGATGTGACATGCTATCAGCCCAATCTGCATATGTGTATCCAAACACCTGTACATCCTTACCTACCTTATAAAAAATTCCATAATGTAAAGTGGAATTTGCATACCTAAACACATGTACATCCTTACCTACCTTATAAAAAATTTCATAATGTAAAGTGGAATTTGCATACCTCAATATGCACTTAGCTGCATCCAAATGAGGCTTTCTAGGCATCTGCAAAAACTGATTGACAAGGTCAACAATATAGCTCAAGTCTAGCCTTGTGATAGTCATGTAAATCAAACCTCCTATTATCCTCCTGAACATATTAGGGCCTTATATCTCATCCCCAATGTCAGTATACTTAACTTCATATTTTGCTCCAATGGTATTGAAAGAGGCTTACATGCTATCATTGTCAAGATTGTGGGAGAGAAGGAAGGAGTCTCACTTGTAGCTTTCTTGCTTGCACAATGGGGGAATACACACAAAGGTGGAGGCTGAAAACAGATTTCCTCTTCTTAGTTGTGTAAGCCAAACGAACACTGGTACAAAGAAATAAAAGAACCCTATATATGGGTCTCAAACCAAACTCAACTAACTAAGGTGGCATACTAACTGAGCCACGAACTAGAGTAGATAAGAATAGCTGTCATCTAGCTATTATTCATGGGCGGTGTACCAACCGCATCTGCAAATGAGAAGCCGATGACATAAATGCACAACGGTCACCCTGGCATATCACGAGTGGAGCTCGATATCTCAACACTCCCCCTCGAGCTCAATCCCAATTCCTGCACACCAAGCAGGTCTCTGAACTTGCGCAGCTTCTCTGCACCCAATGCCTTCGTGAATATGTTAGCTACCTGATCCTCTGTGCTGACATAAACTAGATCAATAAGACCTAGTAAAACCCTCTCCCGCACATAGTGATAATGCACCTCAATGTGCTTTGTTCTAGCATGATAGACTGGGTTATTTGCCAAGTGTATACTACTCATGTTGTCACAATAAATGACAAATGGCCCATCTGTAGGCTGATGCATATCATAAAGTAGCTTATGCAACCAAGCTACCTCACATGCAGCCATTGCTGCGCATGATCAAGCAGGGTCGCATTGCCTAGTGGACAGGCAAGCGATCGCGCGTGACGGTCACGGTCGCATGCCACGTGGAGCAAGCCGAAGGTTTGCGGGGGGGCTCCGCGTATGCCACAAGGCCCCTTGCAAAACCTTCTATTGATAATAATAGAATATAGAAGATTCAATGATTAGGTGCATATGTGGAATATAAGTATCAAGTTGGAAACTAATATCCTTATAATCCTTTCAATATAACAACTATTTTTTATGAAAATACTAATTTGGGAAGTTATAGTGCTTAATTCATAGTTATTAGAGTAAGACATGTCATAACTTAGATTTGGTATTTTAAAAACACTTAAATCTCACAAAAGTTGTAGACCTAAATACAATTTTCATTTGTGTTAATGCATATTTCTTTAGAAGAGATTAGAGGACTGAAAGGTATATGCCATAACGTGATGATACAAAAGTGGATGTAACAATAAAGTATAATTTCTAGAACTAGGTGCATGTCCTTATCTAGTATGTTGATGTAACAATTAAACATATTTTTTAGAACTAGGTGCATGTCCTTGTCTAGTATGCTATCATTAAGGGTTGAGGACATTATTTAGCATGCTATCATTGAAGGTAGAGGATCATCAACCCTTATGGTCACATCATTGGAGTTGTAGGACTATCAACCCGTATGGTTACATCACCTTATTTTTCACCATACTTTATGCCTTCAAGGCCTAAATTTGATGATCTGTCGTGCGTTTTCTCAAAATAAGTAGAGCATTTTCACATATGTCAAATCATTATTAATTTATATCCAGATTTCACATCTCATTGATTTGATATATATATATATATATATAATTATCAATGAGATGTGATCGCTGCTTCTTCCTCTTCTTTTGCTGCTTCTTTTTCCTCATTCGGTTTGGCTTCTACGCTTGCTCTTCTACTTCTTCTCCCTTGTCCATGGCGTCTCCTTCTTCCTCCTCTAGCGGCATAGGCAAACAGCGTTCTTTAAAGTCTCCTAAATTACGCGGGCGCTGCTCTTGACGCTGTGGTGACTATGGACGAGCACACCCGCGAAAGTACTCCCCACCACGACGGGAACGGATGTGGACGACGTTTTCTTCTTCGACTGATTGATCAAAGAATCTACTGGCAGGGGAAATCGCTGGGGAAGACGTGATGTTGAAGAGGAGGGGGGTGTTTATACAAAGCCCGTAGACCCCATCCGTAATAGCCGACTACTCCCAGCGCACCATCTTGGTCTCCTTCACCTGCGCCAGCTCAAGCATGTCACGCGGGCGCTCCGGCACCGGCACGCCCGCACCGGCACCGGCACTGGCACGCCCGCACCGACGCCTTCCCCACTTACGTCGTCATCGGGCCGCCCAGCCAGCAATGACTACCCCTTCCTCGACGTGGTGAAGGAGGTCAGCCCGCAGTTGATGAACCGGATGCTGGCGCTGGTGGTGGCCGCCTAGGACGAGCATGGAGGCTTCTTCGACCACGTACTGACGCCTATGCGCGAAATACCAAGCTCGGACGGCATCATCGGCGGCCCGCAGCCGTTCAACCAACTCGAGGGTGAGGGTGCCCGCCTTCCTCATCTCAGCCAAAGGAACAGCTAGGTAAGCCAAAGGAACAGCTAGGTACTGTCTCATCTCATACATTCGTATTTCATCGTCTAATTTTTTTGTGATGTTTCTTTGGTTCAAAGTAAGGCCTATTTACTGTCGCTTTATCAATATCTCCTAACTCACATAATACACGCCATCCCATCGAAAGCAGCATTGCCTTTTATCCTGATTCCTTTCTAGGGCCATTAATTTAAGTAAAAGCTATCCTCATCCGGCCCAAACATGAGACAAAAGGAGCCTACCACAAATAAGAAGAAGCCACGTCTCAAAACCCATTGCTTATACCAATATTATTGAAAAACTAAAACGATAGCCTGAAAACTATATTAATGCTCACGTTAGATCATCATTTCGTTTCTCAAATGAGTATAGAGATGCGCTCTTCCCTTTCAGCTTAATCCTCCAACAAACCAGACCACCAATGACGTTGCAGTGTTCACTATTATCTCACCCCTTAACACCATTGTCGTTTGCTTTATGTTCCTAGTAGACTACATGTATCCTTTCCTAAAGAGAGAGGACCTCAAAGGGTGACAAATTCTATTGTGCTTGTGAACACAATGGCCTATTTTCTCTTGCTATCATGAGGACTAGACACACAAGAATTACGAGAAAAAGACCATCAATAAGACAATAACCCTAATTTACACCAGTGAAGAAGGGAGGAAGAAGGAAAGAAGAATGAAGATGCATTTGAGGATTTGATCCAATGTTGTATCATAAACATGTCCAAAAACCCTATCTTTCCACAAACATATGTAATAATCTCAGGAATATTAGCAAAATGTTAGTTGTTTTTTGACTTTCTATAAATGAACAAAAGAATGAAGACCTTGGACAAAAGGCGACACACGTTGGAGCTTGGTAACCATGGTGGAGTTGTAAGATACTTGGTTTCCCATGGCTTTAGTTGCAAAACATCCAAGGATGAGACGTAGGAAGGATAAGAAGCTAGACATGAGTTGACATATTGGTATACAAAGGAGACACCTTTGTGCAAGCAAGGAGCGATGGCAGTCAGTCAAAGGGAGAGTGCACCTATTCGATCGAGGAGACCTAGAGATGCATGGCAACATGCTTTTGATTTGAAGCAGCACTATCACTATATTAGATTGATAGTGCCACTTGGGAGGGCACTACCATTCATAAAAAGGGGAGAGCCCCATCCTAAAGCATTCAGAAATTTTTGCATATATATTTTCACTTCTTTATATTAAATTCAGCTCTAATTGTCACATGGCAACACCAAGTCTTTTGTGGGGCATAAGAAAGGGTGGGTCTTGGTGGTCATGTGGTTAGGTGGGTGGTTTAACCCAAAAACTAGCAGAATTTGATGGGTCCTAGTGGCAATGATGAATCCTTAGCATCTAGTGTATCTATAATTTATGCTCTCCCATGATAGGGAAAGATTGAGCTACCATCAAAGTTAAATCAGCTTGAAAGTTATATGGCTGATTTGGGGTTGTCATATTCAACCATTGACAAAGGGAATTAGCTACAACAGACCTCTTTTCTCATTTCTCTTGCTGAAAAGTGTAATTCTTGGCAATTGGTGCATGCATCTTGGTCTCTTAAGGCAGGGCTATGCTTGTACTTGGTCAAAGGCTGACTTTTATTGATTTATGGCTGAATTGGGGCTGTTCTAAGCAATCCTAAACAGGGAAAAACAAGGCAGGTGCTGCCTACTCTGATGAGAAGCTTAGCAGAAGGATCTTCTTCCTGAAACACTTGATTTTGAGCTACTTATCATTGAAGATAGCTTGAAGACTACTCCTAAAGGATATTGCTTGGATTTAGAAGAATTTATACTTATTTTGTATTGGTTGTAACAAACTATAATTGCTAGGACTAATCTATGATTAGAGCCCAAATTGAGATCTATCTTCTTTCATTGATTTCTTTTCATTGTATCAATCCATAATACCATTTCTCTTTCCATCTACATTGATTCTACACTACTTATCTTCAGATTTTGCAAAGATTATTTACGAGTTTGATTCATGTATGGTTCATGGATAACAGAGATATGATTGAGGTATTTGCTTTATGATGGGTTGTTGAGTTAGTGCATTGAGCACATGTCTATGTGGATGCTCATACTATGAAGGGCAAAGGCTTGGATTCTTAAGAGTTTATGTTCTTTATGCTCATTGGAATTACATGCAGACGGAGGCATGGCTGAAGTGATTTAAATCCTTCTATCATCTTTTGCTCTCTCTTTCTCTTGAATCCAATCTCTCAAACCTCTTACCTTATTTTGTCTCATATCCTAGTGGTTGACCTTCAATCATACAGGCTTTGACATTGGTGAATCCGATGTGAAGGTCGGTAGGAGTGTAAACATGGGAGATGCATCAATGAACACGGGTAATGATGGGGATCTGATGTAACTGCTTGAAACATGTAAACAACTTGTTTAGGAACAAATGTGACAATAAGAACAACAATAAGAAAGTATGCAGGAGCAAAAGGCTCTTGCAAGGATAGAGAAGATGGCTATAGATGCAATGCTAGTGAACGATAAAGAAGTGGGTCGCTTTGATGCATGGGACATCTCCAAGTTTCTCAAATTTTATGACAAGGAGATGCAATAGCACGGAGTTCGATAAGAACATAGGATGAGATATTTTACACACATTGTGGAAATGGATAGCAAGATTCAGGCACAAGTTCAAGATACTGAGTAAAAGCACGGGGCATCTTTGCAACGATGTAAACATGTTCTAAAAACAGAGTTTCATGCTTTGGATTTTGCAAAAGATAGTGATTGTGGGAGTGTGTAGGATATGGATGATAATGAAGACTTGTCCATTGAGTTGCCTTGTATTGCAGATGTATTGAGAGTATCTATTTTGTCAGCTAGGGATACTTCTGAGGTATTGGACATGCTAGAAAGTATTGATGGTTCAGATGCAATACAAGGGAAGAGTGCACATGCTCCAGTTAGTGTACTTGTGTAGATGCGGTGACTATGGTCGATGCCCTACCTACCATCTACAATGATGTTATAGATAGTTTGAAAATAGAGGCTTTGGAAGAGACTAATGAAGAGCTGGTGCCAAATAAGACCTATGGGAAAGATGATTCTTTTGTTAGCAGCATATCGGTAACTAGGTTTGCGAATTGTGGTTTGATTGAAGCTGCATTACTTGCAAGATGCACTAAATGCGTCTATGCCTTTGCTTACAGTTTCGGTTTGGAATACCATTCCATGCACATGGTTGTAGAGTGTAGCACTTTAAATGCAATCTATACACAATGCATGTATTCAAACTATGAGTGCATAAAAGGAGCATGCAAGGTGTTTGATGATTTGACAAATCAAGTTGTAGTTGTATGGGGTGCAATGATTGCAGGTTATTGAGAATAGGGCTATAATAGTTCTACTATCAAGTTATTTGACAAAATGCTAAATAAGGGTATTGTACCAACCAATGTCACCTATTTGTGCATCTTGGAAGCATGAGTGAATGAAGTAGGCTTATTGCATGGAAGAGTAAGAGATCACTTATGCTCAATTCATTTGGATTATGTTGGAGATTTTTTTTGCTTTTGCTACAGTTTGCAAAAAGATAGAACTTTGATTTTTGTGCTTTGTTGGGTGTGTCTTTGGATATTTACTATCTTGTGATTGACTTGTGATTGAAATGATGAATATAAGAAAGCTATGTGATGTGGTAGATGAGGCCTTGGTGGAGAAGATGTCCAAACTTATGGCTGTAGAGAAAAGTGTGTTCATGGCTATGCTTCTTGAGGCTGCAAAAGAGTTCTCCGTTGCATTACCTAGAGTTGCTGATGGCCGGCTAGCCTATGCTTTTCTAGGACAAGCTGGTATAGATGATTGGGTTGTACAAGATGCTATAGGTATCTTGGTTGAGACATTCCAACAAACGGACGAAGGTTGTGTCTATGTGTATGTTCATGGGCAACTTCAGAGTATGTATATGGAGTAGGTAACGACTATGGTTGATGATTCTGAGGGACCTATGCTATTCATGGATGATACAGAAAAGAGACCTCTACCAGTGAATGTTCTTGATTGTTAGATGCCCTATGATCTAGGCGGATGTGGTAATACATGCATGTCTTGCAAGAAACTAATATGGGTCTATGATCCCGGTGTGTTGCATGGGGTGGCACCTCCAAAGTACATGCAAGTTTGGAGAGGATGGATGTCGTGTTGATATCCCTCCACTCTATGAAATTTTCTAGGCTTTGAGAGTAGTTCAAGGAACAATGTGTGAACATGGATTCTTTGATTTTGATCTAGTCTTATCTTTGGCAATTGTGGTCTACACATGCACTCTTATGTCTAAAACCTATGGTAAGGTACCTAGTATACGTGTTGTGATGGGCATTATTTGGGGTTTTCTCCTCTTTCTAGTATCTTGGGCTTCTTTCTTTTGATGGACTTGGACTAGTAAAATCTTGGATTAGGAGCGCAATAAATATGGTTTGTAATAAGTACTGATGAGCTACCTAAATGCTCATGGCCATGGTGAAAGGAAATGAAGATTTATGCTAGCTGGGGGGAGGGGCTTACATCCTTTCACTTATGGCATCCTTTTGATTGGGATCTTTTCCAATGGCATGTTTTACATTGGTGATAATTGATGAAGCTTGTCGAATGAAGAATGCCAACCAAGGAGACTGAGCCCCTCTCCACATGAAAGCCCAATGAGACTATCATATGCCAATGGAAATGGAGAGACCTCAAATAAATCACTCTAGAAAACTCTAGTTGAGAATGGGTGAGTCAAGCCTGTTTCCCAACAATGAGATAATAACGACTTAGAGATGAAGGGCAAGAGGTGGCTATTGTACTCTTTGGTGATTGTGACTTTCAAGGTAAATCATCACATATTGGGTTCATGAATGTGGGTAGCTGCTCACATTTCTCATGATAATGATGGTGATTCCAAGTATAATCGACTCCTTCCCTATAGTTTTTTTAAAAGACACAAAGAAAAGGACGTCCATCTTTTCATCCAACGACTTCAATGATTCTGTCCCATCAAGCGATGCCATTGATTTCTCAACCTGAGGTTTTTTCTATCTATGAATAGGAAGCAAGCTCGATGCAGTAGGGGTAGGGATAAACCTCGACCTAGAAAAACCATTCTTATCAAGACTAGCCACTTTTACCAACTTGACATTCTCCTTCAGAGCCCATGCCTTCACAATCTTAGGTGAAAGCAATTACCCTCCATGCCAACTGCGATTATGCATTTAATGTAGTCTGACCAAGCCATGAGCTACCCTTGCCAATGTGAACATAGGTCAAACGTTTTCATGTGATGCTTGTCCATGTGGACAAGTAGAAGAGACGAAACAAACTCCACTTCAAGCTGAGGAAGCTTATCTTCATGGGCTATAGCAAGACGACAAAAGGTTATGAGTTTTACGACCCAAAGACATGAAAGATCGAGGAGGTAAGTAGAACCAGTGAAGGTTATGGGCTCTACAATTCGAAGACACAAAAGATCGATAAAAGACTGGGATGTGATCTTTGATGATGCTTCGACTTGCATTTTATGTCTCAAGAGTTAGTAGGGGAATGAAGAGCTCCTAATATTGTCTGACTGAGACTAAGGCTCAAACTTGAGCGATGATGGTAAACCATGCATGTCTGTGCTAACACCCCCTCTCACATCTTGGATGTGGCTGAAGGCCAAAGGAGAGCCAAGTCCAAGGGTAGTAGAAAGAGTATCAACGTTGATGAAGCTTGTCAAATGAAGAATTTCAACCAAGGAAAACAAGCCCCTCTCCACATGAAAGGCCGATGAGGCTATCATAGCCCAACGGAAATGGAGAGACCTTAAATAAATCACTCTAGAAAACTCTAGTCGAGAATGGGTGAGTCAAGCCTTTTGATGCCATTGATTGCTCAACCCGAGGTTTTCTTCACCCATGATTAGGGAGCAAGCTCAGTGCGATAGGGGTAGGGACAAACCTTTGCCTAGAAAAACCATCCCCATCAAGATTAGCCACTTTTACCAACTTGATAGAGCCGATGCCTTCACGATCTTGGGAGAAAGCAATTGCTCTTGGGTGAAGCGATGTTTTTTTAGAGGAAAGCGGGAGCAACCATGTGTCATGTTGTGGTGGGAGAGCGGGGCTTTTTTGGGGTTGGATGGAGCAAGATTCTTGGGAAGGGGGAGGGAGCCATGTCGTGATGGAGTGGAGGTTGGGTGTAGGGGTTGTGTCAAGGTTTTTGGAAGAGAGGGTATGTGTGTCATATCATAGGGGAGGGGTTTTTTGGAGAGCACGGTTCTTTAAGAAGGGGGGACGACGTGCCATGTTGTGGTGGAGGAGTGAGGTTCTTAGGAAGGAGGGGGGAAAGGGAGTACCATGTCGTTGGGTGGTGTGGGGTTTTTTAGGGTTGTGTGGAGTAGGTTTTGGGAAGGGAGAGAGGGTGTGTGCCATGTCGTGGGGGAATGGGTTTATTAGGGTTGGGTGGAGTGGGGTCCTTGGGAAGAGGGGGAAGGTGTGCCATATCATGGGAGAGCGGGGTTTTTTGGGGTGGGGCAAAGCGACGTTTTTTGAGAGGGGGGACGACGTGCCATGTTGTGGGAGGATGGGGGTTTTTAGGTTTGGATGAAGGGAGATTTATGTTAAGGAGGGGGGTAGGGTGTGCCATGTCGTGGAGCATGTAAAATATTACACGGCGCAGCGAACAGAATCTGAGAAAGAGATAGAGAGTACACAACAGATAAGAGGAGAATCAGTAAATTCTTTAACTTCAAACAAGTGATACAAAGATGGCTCTGTCCACTCGTGCGCTTCCACTGTGTGAAGCTTAGATGGCGATCTAGATAGAAGATAGGTGAAGAGCTTAAGGCTAGCTGGAACAACTCTGACTGGGTAAAAGATGAGAAGTGATGGCTGCGAAGGGGTTTAGCTTTTATAGCCTGCGAAGGTCGTTAGGTCGGCCGACCTACCATATGAGCCTCCACTAGTCGGCCATATCATGGGGGAGTGGATTGTCCCGCGGTTTTTGGGAGAGATGGTGTGTGTGCCATATCGTGGGGGAGTGGGTTTTTTTGGGGTTTGACGAAGTGGGGCTTTTTCAAGAGAGGCAAGGGGAATGGCGTGCCATGTTGTGGTGGGGGAGCGGGGTTCTTGGGAAGAAGGGCGGGGAAGGGGGTGTGCCATATTGTGGGGAGGTGGGGTTTTTTGGGGTTGGGTCGAGCGGGGTTTTTGGGAAGGAAGAGAGGGTGTGCATGTCGTAGGGGAGTGGAGTTTTTGGGGTTAGGTAGAGCGGAGTCTTTGGAAAGAGAGGGGAGGCGTGCCATGTTGTGGGAGAGCAAGTTTTTTTAGGGTGGCAAAACGGGGTTTTTTGAGGGGGGACGACGTGCCATGTTGTGGTGGGAGAGTAGGGTTTTTGGGATTGGATGGAATGGGGCTTTTGGGAAGGAGGGGGGAAGGGTGTGCCATGTCGTGGGTCGTTGTAGGGTTTTTTGAGATTGGGTGGAGTAGGGTTTTTGGGAAGGGAGAGGGTGTGTGCCATGTCACGCGGAGTGGGTTTTCTGGGGTTGGGTGGAGTGAGATTTTTTAAAAATAAGAGTTGGGGGAGAGAGGGTGTGTGATGTCGTGGCGGAGTGGAGGTTGGTTGTAGGGGTTGTGCTATGATTTTTGGAAGAGGATGTGTATGCCATATCGTGGGGAGTGGGGTTTTTTGGGATTGGGCGAAGCGAGGTTTTTTGAAAGGTGGTTTGGGGGGGAAACAGCGTGCCATGTTGTGGTGGGGGAGCGGGGTTTTTTCTGGTTGGATGGAGCGGGATTTTTGGGAAGGAGGGGGTGGTGTGCCATATTGTGGTATGGTGTGGGGTTTTTTGGAGTTGGGTGAGCTTGGTTTTTGACCTTGGTGGTAGGAAGGATATGAACATGAGATTTTGGGGGATGAAATTGAGATGAAAGATGAGGATGAAAGCTCTAAACCTATGAATGATTGAGACTCTACCATATAAGGGAGGATGTGCAGGTTTGGTAGGGGTGGATGTTAGAGGATTATGCGTTTACAAAGTGAAATGACATGAAGCGGGGCGTGTTAGTGACCTACAGGATCTATCTTTGTCCAACTATATAGCAAGTATTTCATGTATTTGACTATGTACATTGTTTGGAGTCAAAAGAGAGATAAGTTGTGCAACTTTTCAAGCTTGGTAAGTATTTGAATTAGATGATATGGATTAGTGACTTAGATAGTCACTAAGTGACTAGTAAAGAGGACTTATGATGGAGCTAGATGAGAGTGAGAGTTGTGAAGACCAAAGGAGCTGCCTGCGTGAAAATCAGTGCTGTCAGAAGAGGACTGTTGATCCACATGAAACTTGAGTGTTAGCTTTTGATGAAATACAAAAATATCCAGACTTCATTTTCGTGATCTAGTACGGCTACTCAATATATTGCTCGGAGTGATGTCGAGCCTTGCCTTGGCCCCTAAGGGTCCTCCTCTCTTACGGTGATCTACATCAAACAAGCATATGATGGAGCTTAGAAAACCTAAGCATTAAGTTTTGTTTGTTAAGTGATGTTGGTAGCTTTAGTAGTTGGTTTTGTTTTTTAAATTATATTACATGCATCAAATATATTTAACACTCATCTTTCGCACAAAAACTATTACCATGGCTTCTCTCTCTCTCTCTCTCTCTGTCTCTCTGTCTGTCTCTCTCTCTCACTCACATTGAAACAAAATTAACATTTCATATCTTATGCACACAAGTACACAAAATAATATTACCATCATCTGGCTCGGCATCATCGTCCTCTTCTTTTGAACAAGGATAATTATGTTAGTTATCATCTCTCTCTTATACACAACACACACACACACGCATTGAAACAAAATTAACATTTCATATCTTATGCATACAGGTACACAAAATAATATTACCATTATTTGGCTCTGCATTGTTCTCTTCTTCTCCTGAACAATTGTACTTATGTTAGTTTTCTCTCTCTCTCTCACACACACACATTCATTCAAAACAAAATTAATATTTCATCCCGCATGCAAGTACACGAAGCAAGATTATCATCTAACTCATCATCTGCTCTATTATTGCCATTCTCTCTTTTTATGGACAAGAGTGTAATTACATGTATTATTTCCTCTCTCTCTCTCTCTCTCTCTCTCTCTCTCTTTCTCTCTCCCAAGTAGCCTACCATAGCATTAGATAGCTTTATTGAGACTTGGAAAATCCCCAGACTCCCTAGATATAAATATTTTTTAGTTGCATAGGTCGATTTGGCCTTTCGAAGACGTTAATATAATTTTCTTTCTTTCTTTCTCTCTCAAGTGTATTTAGAATATAGATACTATGTTTATACTTATGTGACAAAGTGTCTTTGTGAGAAATAAAAACTAAAATCTATTTGATAGATTTATTTAGGCATGCCATATAAGTATATAATAAGTTATCACAAAACAAGTCAACTTGAAAATTTAGTGTAAAAATTTGAAGATCGAGAACAAGAGTTCACTGAAGGGGAGAAGGTGGTATTAACACTCCCAATATCGAAATAGAGTAAGCTCAAAAAGTTGATCTCTTCAAGTAAAACGTAGTAGAGTTCTTTATAAAAATATCATTCTATTGATTGACACTGAGATGAAAACACCGCCTCTATCTCTAGAGGAAAAAACACAAGTCAAGGCTTGCAACCTTCATATTATAAAAATTACCAATCTCATATACACAAAAGTTGGTACTTATATTCAATGTTAGCTAAAAACCATGGGATAAGTTTTACACCTGTATAGTTGAGCTTCGGACAAGCCTCAAAACATGTACCTACAAGTACCATGACTTCATCGTCCTCCAAAGGTCTTCTGTCATGCCATTGATTAGCATTACCTACTGGGGAGAGAATATAATTACACGTGTCTCTCTCTCTTTCTCTCTCTCTCTCTCTCTTTTTCACACACACACACACACACACACACACACACACACCTGCTCCTTGGCTTGTACCTTTTTCTGTCCAATTCAATTGTTCGAAATTCTGTTCATAAACAAAATTCATACATTAGAATTATGTACTCACATTCTAGCACGTAAAAAAATCTTAAACAATACACTTACTCTAGATAATCCAATGGCAGCATGCTCTCGTTCATTGAACTCTCTCCAACTTTTATTTTTTGCTCTTTTTAGTAAAGATTCACTCTGATGAATCTTTGGTCTTCCCTTTTAAACAGGTACCGGTGCTTCGCGATGTATATTTTGTAGGTGTGCATTTATTAACTTCATTGTTTTAAATCGTTGGTTGCACAATGCACACTCTTTACTGGCTTTCGAATGATGAATAACCTACATAAAATTCATATAAGATATAATAAAAAGTTGAAAGACTTATAAAAACATTAGAAGTTTTGCACAGCTACCACATTCAGATGTCTTATTTACACATAGTTCGATCGACATACCTTAACATGCTATATATACAAAATTCAAAAAGAATACGTGACCTTAATCTCTACAAAATTCAAAAAAAATACATGACCTTAATCTCACTCACTCTCACTCACTCACTCACTCTCTCCCAGTGATATAGACCCATGAGAGATATCTTGGAATGAGAGTTTCTTGAGCAATTTCACATTGTAATTGCCTTGGACATCATTTTGTACTTATTAGCCATGTATTATTTATTATTTATTTTTTACCTAGTCAATAATAGCATTAGATGACAACTACATTGGGACTTGAAATTTTTTATCAACTATTAAATATTAATATTTCAGCCTTTAGTAGATGTTCTTTGTTTTGTCTCTGTCTCTCTCTCTCTCTCTCAATAAATTATGATGCAAAAATATCCAATCAACAAAACAATAAATAATATCATAAATAAAAATAAGGGGTTTCGAAAATCTTCATAATACTCGGTCCCAAAACTCTTATAAAAACATTGGAAGTTCTACACAGCTATTACATTCAGATGTCTTATTTAGACATAGTTCGATCGACATACCTTAACATGTTATATATACAAAATTCAAAAAGAATACATGACCTTAATCTCACAAAGACACTTTGTCACATAAGTATAAACATGGTATCTATGTTCTAAATACACTTGAGAGAGAAAGAAATAAAGAAAGTTATATTAACGTCTTCGAAAGGCCAAATCGACCTATGCGACTAAAAAATATTTATATCTAGGGAGTCTGGGGATTTTCCAAGTCTCAATAAAGCTATCTAATGCTATGGTAGGCTACTTGGGAGAGAGAGAGAGAGAGAGAGAGATAAAATAATACATGTAATTACACTCTTGTCCATAAAAAGAGAGAATGGCAATAATAGAGCAGATGATGAGTTAGATGGTAATCTTGCTTCGTGTACTTGCATGCGGAATGAAATATTAATTTTGTTTTGAATGAATTTGTGTATGTGTGTGTGTGTGTGTGTGAACTAACATAAGTACACTTGTTCAAGAGAAGAAGATGACAATGCAGAGCCAAATAATGGTAATATTATTTTGTGTACCTGTGTGCATAAGATATGAAATGTTAATTTCGTTTCAATGCGTGTGTGTGTGTTGTGTATGAGAGAGAGAGATAATAACTAACATAATTATCCTTGTTCAAAAGAAGAGGACGATGATGCCGAGCTAGATGATGGTAATATTATTTTGTGTACTTGTGTGCATAAGATATGAAATGTTAATTTTGTTTCAATGTGTGTGAGAGAGAGAGACAGAGACAGAGAGAGAGAGAGAGAGAAGCCATGGTAATAGTTTTTGTGCGAAAGATGAAGTGCTAAATATATTTGATGCGTGTAATATAATTTAAAAAACAAAACCAACTACTAAGGCTACCAACGTCACTTAACAAACAAAACTTAATGCTTAGGTTTTCTAAGCTCCATTATATGCTTGTTTGATGTAGATCACCGTAAGAGAGGAGGACCCTTAGGGGCTAAGGCAAGGCTCGACATCACTACGAGCAATATATTGAGTAGTCGTACCAGATCACGAAAATGAAGTCTGGATATTTTTGTATTTTATCAATAACTTTTATGTTGTATGCTCAATCCACCATGAACATTCAATTATGTAATATATACGACTATGTTATGCCTATGGAAATATATCTTTCTAAGCTTTTGAAAAACTTTAAGTTTATAACTCATGAATGTGTCCCAACATGTTTCCCTAGTAAATACACATTCCTCGTGCTTATATCTTATAGCTTCTCACACAATCCTCTAATCTCCTCTTTGCTTATATTTTTTTTATTCATTTTCTTTTTTGAGAATTGTTATTGTCTTGCACTTAAGATCCCTTGGTTCAGCTTTTCTCTTGCATTAGCAAGAGGTCGGAGTTTGTGGTTGACTTTAGAGCGAAGATTTGATGCTATATTGAGCAATCTATCTTCATAGGTTCCTTCCTAGTAGACAATTTTCCATGGATTTATCGATTGTTATTCACATCGATAACTAGACTGCCATTGTACTAGTTGCGAATGCCATCGTGTTATCTAAGGACAAGTATGTGGATGTCACTTTCATTTCTCTAAAGAGAAAATAGAGATGGATACCATTCGGCTGATATTTGCACATTCAACAAATAATCGGGTTGCTTTCAGTCAATTGGCTAACTCTCAAGTTCCATGTGGATCAACAATCGTCTTCTGACAGCGCTGATTTTCATGCAGGCAACTCCTTTGGTCTTCACAACTCTCACTCTCATCTAGCTCCATCACAAGTCCTCTCTACTAGTCACTTAGTGACTATCTAAGTCACTAATCCATGTCATCTAATTCGAATACTTACCAAGCTTGGAAAGTTGCACAACTTATCGCTCTTTTGACTTCAACAATGTACCTAGTCAAATACATGAAATACTTGCTATATAGTTGGACAAAGGTAGATCCTGTAGGTCACTAAGAGGTCTCTTTTCATGTCATTTTACTTTGTAGATGCATAATCCTCTAACATCCACCCCTACCAAACCTATACATCCTCCGTTATGTGGTAGAGTCTCAATCATCCGTAGGTTTAGAGCTTTCATTCTCATCTTTCATCTCAATTTCATCCCCCAAAATCTCATCTGCATATCCTTCCTACCACCAGGGTAAAAAATCAAGCTCACCCAACTCCAAAAAACCCCACACCATACCACAATATGGCACACCACCCCCTCCTTCCCAAAAATCTTGCTCCACCCAACCAGAAAAAACCCCACTCCCCCACCACAACATGGCATGTTGTTTCCCCCCCAAACCACCTTTCAAAAAACCTCGCTTTGCCCAACCCAAGGAAACCCCACTCCCCCACGATATGGCATATACATCCTCTTTGAAAAATCGTAGCACAACCCCTAAACCCGACCTCCAATAACCTCCACTCCGCCACGACATCACACACACTCTCTCTTCCCCAACTCTTATTTTTAAAAAATCTCGCTCCATCCAACCCCAGAAAACCCACTCCCCATGACATGGCACACACCCTCTCTCCCTTCCCAAAAACCCTACTCCACCCAATCTCAAAAAACCCCACAACGATCCACGACATGGCATACCCTTCCCCCCTCCTTCCCAAAAGCCCCGTTCCATCCAATCCCAAAAACCCCTACTCTCCCACCACAACATGGCACATCATCCCCCCTCCTAAAAAAACCCTACTTTGCCATCCTAAAAAAACCTGCTCTCCCACAACATGGCACACCTCCCCTCTCTTTCCGAAGACCCTGCTCTACCTAACCCCAAAAACTCCACCCCCCTACGACATGCACACACCCTCTCTTCCTTTCCAAAATCCCGGCTCCACCCAACCCCAAAAAACCCCACACCCCCCATGATATGGCACACCCCCTTCCTCGCCCTTCTTCCCAAGAACCCTGCTTCTCCACCACAACATGGCACGTCGTTCCCCTCGCCCCTCCTCAAAAAGCCCCACTTCGTTGAACCCCAAAAAAATCCACTCTCCCACGATATGGCACACACATCGTCTCTCCCAAAAACTGTGGGACAACCCGTACACCCAACCTCCACTCCGCCATGACATGGCACACACACATACACATCCCTCTCTCCTCCCAACTCTCTTTTCTCAAAAACCCTACTTCACCCAACCCCAAGAAACCCACTCTCCTATGACATGGCACACCTCCCCGCTCTTCCCAAGAACCCCGCTCCATCTAATCCTAAAAAACCCCACATTGCGCCACGACCCCCCTCCTTTCCAAAAACCCTACTCCATCCAACCTCAAAAAATCCCACTTTCATACCATAACATGGACATCGCCGCCCCCCCCCCCCCCCAAAAAAAAAATCGTGCTTCGCCCAACCCCTAAAAACCCCACTCCCCCTTGATATGGCACACATATCCTCTCTCAAAAACCGTGGTACAACCCATACACCCAACTTCCACTACGCCCATTGCATCACACACACAAACATCTCTCTCTCCCCCTAGCTCTCGTTTTTCAAAAACCCCTGCACCCAACCCCAAAAAACCCACTCTCCTAGGACATGGCACACTCCCTCTCTCCCTTCCCAAAAACCCCACTCCACCCTATCCAAAAAAGCCCCACAATGCTCCATGACATGGCACACCCTACCCCCCTCCTTCCCATAAATCTCGCTTCATCCAATCTTAAAAAACCCAATTCTCCTACAACAACATGGCACGTCGTCCCCCCCTCCCCCCTCTCAAAAAACCCCGCTTTGCCCCACCTCAAAAAACCCCGCTCTCCCATGATATGGCACACCTCCCCCCTCTTCCCAAGGACCCCGCTCCACCCAACCCTAATAAACCCATTCCCCCACAACATGGCACACACCCCCTCTCCCTTCCCAAAACCTACTCCACACAACCCTAGAAAAACCCACACCGCCCAATGACATGGTATTCCCTTTCCCCCCTCCTTTCTAAGAACCTCGCTCCCCCACCACAACATGGCACGTCGTCCCCCCTTCTTAAAAAACCGTGCTCTCTAAAAAACCCCACTCCCTTATGATATGGCACACACACCCTCTCTTTCAAAAACCGTGACACAACCCCTACACCCGACCTCCACTCCGTCATGACATGGCCCCCTCCCCCTTCCCAAGAATCTTGCTCCATCCAACCCCAAAAAATCCCGCTCTCCCACCACAACATGGCACGTGGTCGCTTCCGCTTTTCTCTAAAAAAATCTTGCTTCACCCAAGAGCAATTGCTTTCTCCCATGATCGTGAAGGCATCGGCTCTGCCAAGTTGGTAAAAGTGGCTAGTCTTGATGGGGATGGTTTTTCTAGGCGAAGGTTTGTCCCTATCCCTACCGCACTGTGTCAAGAGTCGCGTGGTGGGGAACTTGCTCAAGATGCTGCGCCGAACACAAAAAAAATGCACAAGGAGAAGCTCACTCAAGAGATAAGAAGAGAGATGGAAGCCAAAACGTTTTCTTGCTGGTTTCTTTTTCTTCTTCCACACACTTTACAATATACATAAAGTATGGATAAGGTACAACATAAAGGAAAGTGGTCTACTAAGTCAAACAATGCATAACTGACTACACTAGTCGATTGGCACTATAGCTATGCCAGTTGTAAATAGGTGTAACAACCTAAATATAATAAGTAATGAGTCAGTGGTCATGTGAGAGTCATAATGACCACCAAGGTGCTAAGTGTAGACGTGCGGACCCATCTAACCAGGCGGTCATCATCAATGTTTGCATGTGCTCAGCTTGTCATCTCAACACTCCCCCTCAAGCTCAACTGCATCTCTGCAACTCCAAGTAAGCTTCGAAACTTTTGAAGCTTCTCTGTACCCAATGCCTTCGTGAAGATGTCAGCTATCTGATCCTGTGTGCTGACATACACCAAGTCAATCTCACCTGCTAGTACCTTCTCTCTCACAAAGTGGTAGTGTACCTCAATATGTTTTGTCCTCGCATGGAACACACGGTTCCTAGCCAATTGTATATTGCTCATGTTGTCACAATAAATGACAAGTGCACCTTTCACCTGCACATCTAAATCAGCCAATAACTTTTGTAGCCATACTACCTCATATGCTGCAACAACAACACCTTTATACTCGGCCTCTGTACTCGACAAAGCAACTGTAGATTGCTTTTTGCTGCTCCAAGCAACTGTTGCACTACCAAGAGAGAATATCTATCTGCTGGTAAATCTTCTATCAGACATACTACCAGCCCAATCTGCATCTGTGTATCCAAACACATGTACATCTATACCTGCCTCATAGAAAAGTCCATAATGTAATGTGGACTTCACATATCTCAATATGCATCTGACTGCATCCAAATGTGGTTTTCTAGGTATTTGCATAAACTGACTCACAAGACCAACAGCGTAGCTCAAGTCTGGTCTTGTAATGGTCATGTAGATCAAACTTTCCACTATCCTCCAGAACATAGTAGGGTATTCTATCTCATCCCCAACATCAGCACTCAACTTTACATTCTGCTCCAACAGGACTGAAAGTGGTTTGCATGCTGTCATACCATACTTGGACAACATATCCAAGACATATTGTCTTTGGGAGAGTCATATACCATCATCACATCTGATCACCTCAATGCCAAGGAAGTACCTTAGCTCACCTAAATTTTTCATCTCAAACTTCTTCTTCAAAAAATCCTTGACTTTAACAATCCCACTATCACTATCACCTGTAATAATCAAGTCATCCACATAGATGACTATGATGACTAAACCTGCATTTCCCTTTCTCACATAAAGTGAGTGATCAGCATCAGAAACATAAAAGCCAATATTGATAAGATAATCTCTGATCTTGTCAGACCATACTCTAAGTGCTTGCTTGAGTCCATAGAGCGCCTTCTTCAACCTGCACACATACGTGGGATGCTCTAAATCTTCATAACCTGCTGGTTGATCCATATACACTTATACACTTCTTCCTACAAATCACCATGCAAGAAGGCATTCTTCACATCCATTTGCTGCAACCTCCAACCTTTGGCTGCTGCCAAAGCAATTACACATCTAACAGTTGCCATCCTAGCAACTGGACTGAAGTTTTCATCATAATCTATGCCATATGTCTGGGCATAGTCTTTTGCAACCAGCCTAGCTTTGTACCTACTAGTAGAATCATCTGCATTGTGCTTAATCTTATAAACCCACTTACATCCAATATCTTTTTTGCCCTTCGGTAATGATACTAGATCCCAAGTCTTTTTGGCCTCTAATGCAGCCATCTCCTCATCCATTGCTGCATCCTAATGAGCATGACCAACAGACTCCTCAAAACATGTGGACTCAACATTCTCAACTAGTTTCACCATATAAGCATAATGGTGAGCTGCATAACCTTCAAAACCAAATCTTTTAACAGGGTATCTCACCCTGCTAGACCTGCGTACCAATGGATCACTCAATGGAGTCTTTGCATTAATGTGTGATCTCTGTGCACCTGGAGTCCTCACTGAAGGAATGCCAAGCTCATCATCCAAGCTCTCTGAGCCACTGGAGTCTCCAGCAAGAACTGCATCAATGCCTTCTGACACCTTATTCTTTCCTTTGTCTTTACCTGTAGTGCTACTAGATGCACCTGAAGATGTAGAGGTACTCCTTAGTCTCCCAGACCAAGGATTACCAAATGATGTCTCTGGTCCACTAAGAGTCCGTGATTCTTGCTTTTCAGCCTGCACATGAGTGTCATGATCATCATTATCATCATTCAATGCATCACTACTAGATGCATACCAACTGCTCATTTCATCAAAGATGACATCCCTGCTCACTCTGAACTTACATGTGACAGGGTTATAACAGCGATACCATTTCTACTCTAAAGAGTATTCAATAAAGACACACTTTTTAGCCTTTGGATCTAGTTTCTTCTGCAACTCATCTGGCACATGAACATACGCAATGCAGCCAAATACTTTCAAGTGTGAGACATCAGGTTTCTTACCTGTAAAACATTCTTCAGGAGTCATACCATGAACTGCAGCTGTGGGGGTTCTGTTCATAATATAAACAACAGTATGAACAGCCTCAGACAAAAAATGCTTAGGCATATTCTTTTCAACCATCAAGGCACGTGCAACTTCTGCAATATGCCTATTTTTCCTTTCTGGAACCCCATTTTTCTGGTGGGTATATCTGCATGTGAACTGTTTCTTTATCCCATGAGACCTTAGAATATCACTAAACTCATTCGAGAGGTACTTTCCCCCTCCATCTGACCTCAAGCACTTTACTTTCAAGCCTGTTTCTCTTTCAACTGCAGCCTTGAAAGTTCTAAAGTGCTCAAACGCTTCACTCTTTTCCTTAATAAAATATACCCACAGCTTTCTAGAACAATCATCAATGAATGTGACAAAGTATGAACTGCCTCCAAGAGATACATTTTGTGTAGGCCTCCAAATGTCTGTATGCACAACATCAAGGATATTTCTGCTTACGTCTCTGTCATGTGAAAAGGGTTGTCTTGCTTGCTTTTACCAAACTGACATGCTTCGCATACCTTATGAAATTCTGCAACTCTAAATGTAGGCAAACCTGTAACCAACCCTTTGGACTGCATTAATTTCAGCCTTTGTACATTTGCATATCCAATGCGTTTATGTCAAATTTCAATATCTGCAACACCTTTTCCTTTAGCATACATAGTAGCATTCATAGTAGGAATTCCAGCATCCAGAGTAAACATACGTCCAACTCTACTTCCCTTTGCTACCAACCTGCACTTGTCATTGAAGTCTTCTACAAAGCAAGCCTTTGCATTAAATCTGACTTACAGGCCTTGCTCTACCATTTGACCGACTGACACCAAGTTCTTTGTAATAGATGGCACATGTAATACATCTGAAAGACTCTTTGTCTTACCATCATGCAAGGACAAGGGAACTTTTTCAATGTGTGAAATTGGGTGGCATGAATCATCACCGGTCTGCACATAACCTGCATTTTACAAATCTTGCATCTCTCCAAACCATTCTGCATGGCTGGTCATATGATTGGATGCACCTGAATCAACATACCAAACATCATGTGTTCTCTTTCCTGTAACAGCATTCAGCATATGCTGCATAATAAACAGACGTTTATTTTTGTCTTCATTCTGTCGTGAAGACGATGCATAGTTTCCTTGCTGTAACTTACCACTGCGAATATCATCTTTCTTAGCATAACATTGGGCTGCAATGTGACCTGTTTTGCCACAGTAGTGACACACAATACCAGAGTTGTTAGAACCTCTGTTCTGCCATCCACCTCTTCCTCTAAAGCTCCCCCTGCCTCTAAAATTACCACGGCCTCCTGAAACCTGCATATTACCAAATTGCTGATTCAATCTGTTTTGCTGGTTATCACTACCACGTCCTGTACCACGGCCTCTTGAAGAGAACCTGCCACATCCCCTTCCTGAACTGGAGTAGAAAGCTTGGACATGCTCACCACTTCTTTCAGATGTCTCACTCTGCATGTTGATCTCTTCAGTGATCATAAGGGAGACCAACTCATCGAAATCTGGAAATGGCTTTCTGACATATACGGAAGTTACAAAAGACTTCCAAGCCTTTTCATTGTTAAGTCCACCCAAGGTAGACGAAACCAAATCATCATCATCGGGCATTGTATCAATCGCTGCCAAGGCATCTGCAATGCTCCTTACCTTTAGTGCATACTCATTGATAGACATCTTCCCTTTCTTCAATGTATTCAACTCTTGCTTGAGTTGAATCTTTCATGCCTTTGTATTTACAGAAAACATACTTTCAAGTATGGTCCAAGCTGTGTTAGAAATCAAGCTCACCGTCAATGTGTCTTCATCTATGACCGACATCTATGACAGCTAGTGTGTACAGCTGTCTACATGTGACTACATTAAATAAGTCGGGTTAATAGTCAGCTAGTGACCTGACTAGAGTTAGTCAGTCTAGTCTACATTTACACTAGGTCACTTTATCTTGTGGTGTGTGTGCTTTTCGGTTCAGAGTGTGGAATATGAAGAAATGAGCTGGGGAGCCTGAAGGCTCATGGATATGGAGTTTTACCCTTTCTCTCTCTCCTCTTTGAACATGGTATCAGAGCCTTACTTGGTGGACCTCCTAGAGCAAGAGGGAGTGAAGATGATCTACAGTTGAAGACTTGTTATTTTCTCAAATAGGCTGAATGCCATTGTAAGTTGAAGGTATGCACTGAGTGATTACCTACTCTATGGGTTAAGCTGCAGGTTGTGGCTTGTTCAGAGCCTTGTGGAGGCTGTATTGAGCACTAGTGTGTGCTCCATGAGCATCAAACTTAGCAAATAGAGCTGCTAGAGCAGAGGACAGATCTGCGTGAACTGCGCCTGTTTCCTGCTCTCAGTTGTTGGGCTGCATCTCATCAAATGCTGGTGCATTTGGTCATCAAATGCTTGATTATGATATTTACGAAGTGTTTTAAGATGGCAAGAGGCAAATGCTTGACCTTAAGCTCTGACATGAGCTGAAATCAGAGTGGGCAGATCTGGAAAAAAGGACAACACTGCTGTATACACAGTATACATGGTATATGCAACACAGTGAAGAGCTTTGGAAGCTCTCTGACAAGCCCAGAAGCACTCTTGGAGCATGAATATATGCTGGAGATCATATGTACTTGTGATCCATTGCAAGCTGATTTTTGTAATTGAAATACTCAGATCTGGAGCATTTCAGACAGGCTGAAAACTGTCATTTAATATGGACAGCAAGCATTTGTTCCTTACTGAAGCATAGTGTGATATTTGGTGACATCTATGAGATGTATGTACTGACATGTGTATCAGAATGTTTATGGGTTGAGAAAAGCATTAAGTGCTACTGAATGCTGAAATTTTTGAAGCTGAAGCAAATGCAATCTTGTCTTGTTGGCCGAGTACAAATTGCAGAAGTAATGTATGACTTTGCTCATTAGAGACAGATAGCCTATGGTCACTACATAGTCATGCATTGACCTTGTCATACTGGAGTAAATGTATGATTTGGATTGAAGACACTTTGAAGTGGTTTGGAGCTTATTATGATGAATTCTAGTTGACTACAACCTGCAACTGAATTTGTTGACACTTGTATGTGCTGGTTATGCACTGTTCTGTGCCTTTATGCTCATGTCTTGACTGCCAAATGTACTAGCAGCTACCTGGGAGATTTTGGAACATGTATGATATGATTACCACTCAGTTTTGAAGTTGAAATTGTTGCTGGTTACTCACAGTTCACAGTTTTCAGACAGTTGGATAATAAGAACTTTGCATTATGGAAATTCAGAATGAAAAACTTTCTGGTTGGCAGAGGTTATTGGGATTTATGTACAGGAGATGAAGTTGCTCCTGAGTTGCCTGCACACAATCCAACAAATGAACAGAAAAGAGCCTACAGGCTATGGAATGAAACAGCATGCAAGGTGCTGCATTGGTTTTCCTTATGTATATCTGATGCTATGGTAATTCAAATAACTGGATGTGAGACTCCGAAGGATGCTTGGGACATACTGATGAAAAATTATGGAACCATGACACATGCAAGAAAGATCCAGTTGAAACAGCAGTTCAACATGTCTAGGAATGGCAAGAGCATCCAGACGTATACCATGGAGATTAAGACCATAGCTGATCAATTTGCTACTATTGGCTCAAGTGTATCAGAAGATGATATGATTGCTATTGCCTTGAATGGCTTAGGCAAAGAGTACAAAGCTTTTGATACTTCCATTTCTGTCAGAGAAGAGCCCCTTGGTTGGAAAGAGCTAGTTGCTTTGTTGCTGCATGAGGAAGTCAAACTTGGTTTGAATACAGGTTTTAGTGCATCTCAGAGTAGAGACACTGTGTTATACTCTAGCCAGCGTGGCAGAGGATCT
The DNA here is from genome assembly GCF_053477565.2 of Lygodium microphyllum. Lineage (NCBI taxonomy): Eukaryota > Viridiplantae > Streptophyta > Polypodiopsida > Schizaeales > Lygodiaceae > Lygodium > Lygodium microphyllum. The sequence continues at coordinate 2,080,075 of NC_141158.1, forward strand.
AGAGGTCGTGGTTCATTTCGAGGTCGTGGTGACACTCGTAATACTTATGGACAGCAACAACATCAGAGTAATTGGCATGGTGCAAATACACAAGGCCAGTGTGGATCTGGTGGATTTAGAGGCAGGGGGAGATCACCCCGAGGTAGAGGTGGTGGATCTGGTTCATGGCAGTCATTTGATCAATCCAACAGGGACAAGGACTGCCATTATTGTGGCCGGTATGGGCATATTGCAAAGGATTGTTACAAGAAGCAGGGAGATATGAAGGCAAAGGGCAGACAACATGGGCACTATGCATCTTCCAGTGGTGCTCATGATGAGCCAGTTGATAGACTCTTTGCCATGCAGCATGTTTTTAAAAATGCATCGAGACATGATAGAGATGACAAATGGTACAGACTCTGGAGCGTCAAACCACATGACCCCACATGGAGAGTGGTTTGATGAGATGGTTGCAGGTACACATGGTCATGTATGTACTGGGGATGACACCCAACATGACATAAAGCATAAAGGCATTGTTTCTCTTATGATGCCTGATGGCAAGAAGAAAGGCCTGCATGATGTATTACATGTCCCGACCATAACAAAGAATCTGTTGTCTGTGGGTCAAATGGCAGAACAGAATTTGCAAGTGAGGTTCAACAAAGATGGGTGTTTCATTGAGGAGTATGGAAATGGCTGCAAGTTAATTGCCAAGGGCAAACAGGATGGCAGGATGTTTACATTGGATGCGACCATTTCGGGACTCAAGGCAGCCATGTTTGCACATGATAAGAGTGCCATTCGGGATGTAGAGATTTGGCACAAGCGGATTGGACATGTCAATGTACAAAAGCTGAAATCTATACAACAGAAAGAAGTAGTACTTGGATTACCCAAATTCAAGTATAATGATTTTGGTCATGTATGCCCTGCATGTCAGTTTGGGAAGCAAGCATGGTTTTCTTTCATGAGACATGTAAAAAACAGCACTAGGTCTTTACAGTTGGTGCACTCTGATGTCTAGGGTCCTTCACATAATGATTCTTTTGGCGGTGCACGGTATTATGTCTCATTTATTGATGATTTCAGCAGGTACACTTGGCTTTATATCTTGAAGCATAAGGATGATGTGTTTGATGCATTCAAAGACTTCAAGAAACATGCTAAAAATGAGTTGGGTTGTTACATATCATGCTTGAGATCAGATGGAGGAGGTGAATATGTCTCAAACTACTTTGACAGGTATCTTGCTAAACATGGGATCAGAAGATAGCTCACATACAGTTATACATCGCAGCAAAACGGTATTGTAGAGAGGAAAAATAGGGTGTTGATGGAGTCGGCTAGATGCTGAATGAAAAATGTCTGCCAAATGGTTATTGGACTGAAGCAGTGGTGACTACTGTATATGTGCTGAATCGAGCCCCTACAGTAGGGATTCATGATGTTACTCCATATGAACGGCTGTATGGTCATAAACCTGATATTTCACACTTGAATGTATTTGGCAGCATTGCATATGTGCATATACCGGATAAGAACAGGAAGAAATTGGATCCTAAAGCAGTGAAAAGTGTGTTTATTGGATATGCACAGGAACGGAAAGCTTATAAGTGTTATGTACCTTCTACGCATGAGACACTCATAAGCAGAGATGTGATATTTGATGAGTTAGCATCCTGGTATGGGACTCCTGTTGCAGTGCCTACTGATGGCTCACCCAGTATGAGTCATGCTGAAAATGCTCCTGCAGAGAGTACTTCTATGAGTGGTCAGACAGGTGATGTATCATCTACAGTGAGTCCTTGGACAGGACGATTACAGAGTCGCACTACTGCATCCAGTGACATGGATATGTCAGTGAGGGGGAGAACAGATAAGGGAAAAGAAAAGGTTTTTGAAGATGTAATAGGTCCACTCACTGCAGGTTATGATTCATCTAGCAGTGACAGCTTAGATAGTGAATTGGGGATTCCGTCTGTTATGACACCAGGTGCTAGGCAGAGCGGTTATGTGCCGCCTCATGAGAGGCAAGCTCACAGTGAGCCACAACTTAGGAGATCAAATAGGGTGAGATGACCTGTTGACAGGTATACTTACACTGGATATTCAGCCCGTCATTATACTTATATGACGAAAGTAACAGGTTTTAGAGAACCAAGTAAGTTTGATGAGGCAGTTTGCAGATGAGAATTGGCGTGCTACTATGGATGAGGAATATTCAGCTTTGGCTGAAAATGGTATATGAGATTTGGTATAGTTGCCTGAGGGCAAAACACCTATTGAATGCAAGTGGGTGTATAAGGTAAAATGTAAATCAGATGGATCATTGGAAAGATATAAGGCCAGGCTGGTTGCAAAAGGGTATGCGCATCAGTATGGTCTTGATTATGAGGAGACTTTCAGCCCTGTAGCAAAGATGGCTACAGTTAGAACTGTGATTGGCAGCAGCTAGAGGCTGGAAACTATGGCAGATGGATGTAAAGAATGCATTTCTCAATGGAGAATTACAGGAAGAGGTTTACATGGAACAGCCTGAAGGCTATGTACATCTAGAACTTCTAGCACATGTATGTCGGCTGAAAAAGACATTATATGGGCTGAAACAGGTACCCAGAGCATGGAATGCTTGCATCAGCAGTTATTTACAGCAACATGGTTTCCGATTGGGAGATGCTGATCATAGTCTGTTTGTGAAAAAGATAGATAATGGCTATGTTTTCAGCCTCTCAATGGCGCGGCTCTGATACTATGTCAAGAATTGCGTGGTGGGGGGACTTGCTCAAGATGCTGCGCCGAACACACACATAATGCACAAGTAGAAGCTCACTCAAAAGACAAGAAGAGAGATGGAGGCCAAAACGTTTTCTTGCTCGTTTCTTCTTCTTCTTCCACACCCTTTACAATGTACACAAAGTATAGATAAGATACACCATAAAGAAAAGTGGCCTAATAAGTTAAACAATGCATAACCGACTATACTAGTCAACTCGCGCTATAACTATGCCAGCTGTAAATAGGTGTAACAGCATGAATATAATAAGTAATGAGTCAGTGGCCATGTGAGAGTCATAATAACCACCGACGTGCTAAGTGTAGACGTGTGGACCCATCTAACCAGGCGGTCCATCATCAATGTCCGCATGTGTTGAGCTTGTCATCTCAACAACGTAGGGAAAGACCTCACCAAGGGACGGCCTCTCATCCTCAAATTCGCCAACCTGGACTCCCGACGAGCCTTCCTCTCTAAGATGACAACTCAAAAAGAGAAAAATGTCTATTTGGAGAATGATCTCACACCCGCACAGGTGGCATACCATAGGGAATGCATGCCATAAATTCTAGAAGCCCGCAAAGTAGGTAAATGGACAGTATATTGTTGAGTGTTGAAATGATCTATTTTTTGGCTGATTTTTGTTGTTTTTGAGAGCTGAATGGTTGATTTTATGAGATGATTGATTGGTTTGGAAGTGGTTTGAGAGTGTTTTGGATGATATTGATTATGTTTTGGAAGCTCATGATATTTATTAGTAGAGATGTGAGGTTCTGTGATATTCTGATATGTTCTGATTGGTTCTGTATACCTTCTGTATAGCTTCTGTTTTGTTCTGTTTTGTTCTGTTTTCTCTTTGTAAGGAGGGATGGAGTATTGATTGATAGGGTTTGAGATTGTTTGAAAGCTTATTGAGTGATTTTTGATGGTTTGGAATGGTTTGAGTATGAGTTATGAGGTTTTGATGACCTTCTGTAACCTTCTGTAGATCTTCTATAGAGCTTCTGTCTCTGTATTGTAACTATACTGTAGTTGTTCTGTAGCTGTACTGTGACTGTTCTGTATACTTCTGTATGTGTTCTGATGGATGAGAGTGTAGCTTGGGAAAGTTTTCTAGCCTTTGAAAGAGGTGAATACAATTGCAAAAGAGCTAAAAGAAGTAGCTGCTGAAGACTCAAGTGAAGACTGGAGTGAAGTGATAGTAGTGAGCTGTGAAAAGACACTGTAGTAGCTCTGGTGACTCTTCATATTAGACATACCTCTTGGGAGGGGTATCCACGATGTAAGAAGGATTATTGAGAGTGATTATGAGAGATTGTAGTGAGGATATGATGTATGATTGATGGAGAGAGAGAGAGAGAGAGAGTCAGAGATAGCCAATTCTACTAAAACAGAGTGATTGTATGTGAGAGATTGAGAGAGAAGACTATGAAGATATTGAAGATGAATACTATGTGATGTATTTCTATTCAAAGATGGTGTATTCCTTTGCTTTTTTTGTTCTATTGATGGATTTTGTGAGGATATTTAAGAATATGGTTGATTCTATCAAATCCGTGGGAGATCTACATGATGCTGCATGAAGATTTGTTGTGCCTAGTGTTCTTTTTTTCATTGTGATCATATAAAACCTAATAAAAAAGCTTGTTGATGTTACAAGATAGATTTTCTTGCAAGAGAATTCCCTTTTCCTTGGTGTTTTTTTTGGGGCTCCATATTTTTGGTGCGCAGCCGGGGAAACTTGCCATCAACAAGCACCAGAAGAGGCTGAAAATGAAGGAAATGGCATTGCCAAGAAGAGAAGAATTCAATGGATGTTTGTAAAGTTCCTTCTTCCATTGAAGAGTTGGAATTTCTCATAATCAAAGCCACTTTCCACAAGAAGTTCATTCCACAATGGCAGAAACATATCACCATCATGATGCATGCTCTATGTGGTGGACAGTTTCCCATTTCTGTTGAAGCAACAGAAACTTGCATCTTGGTGGCAAACTGTTTGGGGACAAACTGAAGAGCAGAAATCGAGGGAATAACCATTCATGGAAAATTTTGCATTCATTGAGAAGTTTTCAGACATCATCAAGTGGGAGATTGTGAAGAAGGTTCAGGAGTCTTGGTCTGTGGAGGTTCACAAAGACAAGAAGGAAAAGAGTTGGAATTTGTTCGTAGATGCTCAACAGTAAGATACATGGGATGCTTGGTGTGTCAAGATTGTGGGAGAGAAGGAGGGAGTCTCACTTGAAGCTTTCTTGCTTGCACAATGGGGGAATACACACAAGGGTGGAGGCTGAAAACAGTTTTCCTCTTCTTAGTTGTGTAAGCCAAAAGAACTCTAGTACAAAGAAATAGAGGAAACCTATATATGGGTCTCAAACCAAACTCAACTAACTAATGTGGCATACTAACTGAGCAACGAACTAGAGTAGATAAGGATAGCTATCATGTAGCTATTATTCATGGGCGGTGTACCAACCGCGTCTGCAACTGACAAGTCGGTTGACATAAATATACAACGGTCACCCTGGCGTATCATGAGTGGAGCTCGATATCTCAACACTTCCCCTCGAGCTCAATCCCAATTCCTACACACCAAGCAGGTCTCTGAACTTGCGCAGCTTCTCTGCGCCCAATGCCTTCGTGAATATGTCAGCTACCTGATCCTCTGTGCTGACATAAACTAGATCAATAAGACCTAGTAAAACCCTCTCTCGCACATAGTGATAATGCACCTCAATGTGTTTTGTTCTAGCATGATAGACTGGATTATTTGCCAAGTGTATACTACTCATGTTGTCACAATAAATGACAACTGGCCCATCTGTAGACTGATGCATATCATAAAGTAGCTTATGCAACCAAGCTACCTCATATGCAGCCATTGCTGCACCCCTGTACTCAGCCTCTGTGCTTGACAAGGCAACTGTAGGCTGTTTCTTGCTGCTCCAAGTGACTGTAGCACTCCCAAAAGAGAACGCATATCCACTGGCAGATCGTCTATCAGAAATACTACCAGCCCAATCAGCATCAGTGTATCCATGCAACCGTATCTGAACCCCAATCTCATAAAATGGTCCATACTGCAATGTGGACTTCACATACCTGAGTATGCGTCTAGCCGCATCCAAATGTAGTTTCCTTGGAGCCTGCATAAACTAACTTATCAATCCAACAACATAGCTCAAATCTGGCCTGGTAATAGTCATATAAATCAAACTTCCTACTATGCGTCTGTACATAGTAGGGTCTTCTAGAAGCTCACCTGCATCTGTGCTCAGCTTCACATTCTACTCCAAAGGAACTGAAATAGGCTTACAACCTGTCATTCCATATTTGGACAGCATGTCCAATCCATACTGCCTTTGCAAGAGCTGTATCCCACTTGGTGATCTAATCACCTCAATGTCCAAGAAATAACGTAGCTCTCCCAAATCCTTCATCTCAAACTTCTGCTTCAATAGCATTTCCACATGAAGGATATCTTCATCATTGTCACCTGTCATAATCAAATTATCAACATAAATGACAAGTAGCATAATACCTTTCTCTGTTTTTCTCACATAAAGTGAGAAATCCGCCTTGGAAATCTGAAAGCTAATAGTGATAAGATACTGTCCTATCTTGTCAGACCATGCTCTAGGTGCTTGCTTCAAGCCATACAAGGCTTTCTTCAACCTGCAAACAAACTCAGGATAAACAGCATGCACATAACCTGGTGGCTGCTCCATATAGACCTCTTCTTGCAAATCACCATACAAGAAGGCATTCTTTACATCCATCTAATGTAAAGACAATCCCTTTGATACAGCCATAGCAATGACTGCTTTTACGGTTGCCATCCTTGCAACCGGACTGAATATTTCTTCATAGTCAATGCCATATGTTTGTGCATACCCCTTGACTACTAATCTTGCCTTGTATCTGTTCATAGAACCATCTACATTGTGCTTCACCTTATAAACCCACTTACAGCCAATTGCATTTTTACCTTTAGGCAAAGTTACCAATTCCCATGTAGCATTTGCTTCCAAGGCATCCATTTCTTCATCCATGGCTTTCTCCCATTTTTCTTTTCCCATGTCTTGCTCAAAAGAAGTGGGTTCTGGTTCCTGTATCACTTTGACCATATATGCATAGTGTATGGCTGTAAATCCATCATATTTCAGCCTATCCACAGGATATCTAGCTCTCGTAGACCTGCGCAAAGTAGGTTCACTCCCAGGTGCTCTCAAAACATCCCTGGTCTTACTTACTCAAGGTGTAACAATAGAAGGAATACCCAACTCATCATCAATGCTCTGTTCTGAGCCACTGGATTCACTATCCACATAAGAGTGACCTGCATTCACATCAAACATGGGCTGATCAACCTTCTCTTTTCCTTTTCGTGATACCTGCATACCACTATCTGCATTGCTTTGAGAAGATTCTCCTGATCTCAATCTGCCTGTCCATGGCGAAGAATGTGAACCACTGCTAGAGGACGCTCCAGGTCCACTAATATTTTGACTGCTGCTGTGAATTCTGTGCAGCATTGCCATTTTGTGCATCTACATCATTAATCACATTTACTGGTTTATACCAGCTACTCATCTCATCAAAAACATCTCTGCTCACTGTAAACTTACGAGTAGAAGGGTTATAGCATCTATACCCTTTTTGCTGCAGAGAGTAACCAATAAAGATGCACTTCTCAGCTTTTGGATCCAACTTGGATCTCAACTCATCTGGTACAGGTACATATGCAATGCAACAAAAAAATTTCAAATGAGAAATATCTGGTTTCCTACCAGTATACCTCTCCTCTGGAGTCATTCCATGTATTGCTGCAGTGGGAGTCTTGCTCATTATGTATTCTGCTGTAGCATTTGCTTCAGCTCAATAAAAATCTGGCAAGTCTTTTTCATTGAGCATAGCACAAGATACCTCTTCAATATGCATGTTTTTTCTTTCTGCAATTCCATTTTGTTGTGGGGTATGACTGCATGAATATTGCTGCTTTATGCCATGCTCCTGCAGGAACCTTGCAAACTCATTTGAGAGGTACTCTTCCCCTCCATCTGACCTTAGGCATTTTATCTGCAGGCCTGTTTCTTTTTCAACCATAGCTTTAAGAGTTTTGAAATCCCCAAAAACTTCACTTTTCTTTTTCATAAAATACACCCATACTTTTCTTCTATAGTCATCAATAAAAGTGACAAAATAATGACAGCCTCCAAGAGATGCAGCTTTAGTAGTCCACACATCAGAGTGGATTAATTCCAATGACTTCTCACTCTCTTGAATATGTCTAGGAAATGGTTTCCTTGCTTGTTTTCCAAACTGACAAGCTTCACATACCTTATGCATTTCTGCAACCTTGAATTTAGGCAAACCTGCAACAATATTTTGGGCCTGCATTGATTTAAGTCGCTGTACATTAACATGACCAATGCGTTTATGCCAGATATCAATATTTGCAACTACACCGGTCCCATGTGCAAACATTGCTGCACTCAATTCAGACATATCTGCATCCAACGTAAACATTCTGCTCTTCTTCTTTCCTTTTGCTATCAAGCGACCTTTATTTTTCATATCCTCAACAAAGCATCCATGAGGATTAAATCTGATCTGCAAGCCCTGCTCAACCATTTGACCAACAGAAACCAGATTCTTGGTGATATTGGGAACATGAAAAACATCGGACATGTATTTTTTTTTCCCATCCTGCATAGACAAATGAATTTTTCCAATCTGCACAATAGGATGTGCAGTATCATCACCAATCTCCACAAATCCAGGTTTTTTCATTTTTCTTGCATCCTCCATCCATTCTGCATGACCTGTCATGTGGTTTGATACACCTGAGTCAACATACCATATATCGTTGCTTTCTTCTGCACTTGTCACAAAATTGTTCATGTGCTGCACCATAAACAGATGCTCATTTCTGTCATCACGCTGTCTACTAGAGGATGCATAATTTCCTTGTTACAGTTTTCCATTCATGATGTCATTCTGCTTTTTATAGCAATCTTTAGCCATATGACCCATTTTACCACAATAGTAGCATTCAACATTACTGTTTGCATTTTGGCCTCTTTGCCATCCACCACGACCTCTTTGGCTCCCCCTGCCTCTAGAGTTACCACGTCCTCCTCCATAGGACTGGTTTTCTTGAGTTTGCTGCATATTCTGATTTCTACCACGGCCTCCAAATCGGCCTCCTCTAGCTCTGCCTCTACCTCTTCTAGCATTTGAGTAGAAGACAGCTTCTTTTGAAGTTCCTCCTGAAGAATATGCACCACCATTTCTCTGCTCCTCAGAAATTAGAAGAGCAATCAACTCCTCAAAATCAAGAAATCTTTCACGGACAGAAATGGATGTTCAGAACTGTGTATAATCCTTTCCTAGACTATTCAAGGTCACAAAAACTAAGTCATCATCTTCCACTGGCGACCCAATGGAAGCAAGTGCATCTGCAATCTTCTTCACCTTCATGTGGTAGTCATTGATGCTCATATTTTCTCTTTGCACATTATGCAACTCTTGCTTGAGCTGCATTTTCCTAGCTTGCGTATTTGTGCTATACATTTTTGACAAAGTATCCCATGCCTCCTTTGGCGTACTTGCATCTTGAATATGCACAATCATAGTCTGAAATGCTGATAGACAGCCAGTACATAACTTTCCTGGCTCTCATGCCATGCTTTAAATGCCTGCATTTGCTGTTGATTAGGAACATCAAGAAGAACTGGTTCTTCTTCATTTCCTGCAACAAATTCCCAATATCCTTTTCCCATGAGGAAGTTCGTCATTCTAAACTTCCATGCTTGGAAGTTGTTCTTGTCAAGCTTTTCAGTGACAATCTGTGAAAGAGAATCAGATGCCATTACAGAACACTGCAAAAAATTCTGTCACTGCAAAAAACACAGCTTCACCCTCACAAGGGCAAATCTGCAAAACTGACGAAAGTGGTATTTGACCACACAGTCACTTCCTAGTGACGATTTTGCATCAACAGGCAACAGGGATGATTCTGTAACTCCCAATGTCTCTGCGCACAAGCATACGATGCAATTTCTACAGTAACTTTTCACCGACCTATAGAACAGTGGTCGCACAGCATAAAACTGGGCCTTTTCCTGAGTGCGTGCAGAAAACTTCCGCCTCCAAAAAAGGCCCCGAAATGGCCTCAAATAAAAAAAACAGGCCCCGAAATGGCCTCCAAAATGGCCCCGAAATGGCTTCATCGCGAAGGATATCTCAATCTGAGACAATGCACTTCTGCACTTTCCGACTGTACTACCTGCAGAGATCTGCTCCCAAAACAGAAAATGAAAGCAACACTGCTCCTCTTACTAGAACACCGCGAGCTTGGCTTGCTTTCTTGAGCTCCTTACCACGAACAAGGCTCTGATACCATGTCAAGATTGTGGGAGAGAAGGAAGGAGTCTCACTTGAAGCTTTCTTGCTTGCACAATGGGGGAATACACACAAGGGTGGAGGCTGAAAACAGTTTTCCTCTTCTTAGTTATGTAAGCCAAAAGAACTCTAGTACAAAGAAATAGAAGAACCCTATATATGAGTCTCAAACCAAACTCAACTAACTAAGGTGGCATACTAACTGAGCCACGAACTAGAGTAGATAAGGATAGCTATCATGTAGCTATTATTTATGGGCGGTGTACCAACCGCGTCTGCAACTGACAAGTCGGTTGACATAAATACACAACGGTCACCCTGGCGTATTACGAGTGGAGCTCGATATCTCAACATGGTGTTCTGACAATCTTCTGTTTGTTCAATTTGCAACCCACTGGAAGTTGGTAGACAGAGTGTTCTTTACGACATACACTGTTGAAACTATCAGAAGTTGGCACTACTATGATGATGGCACCACCACAATGCTTTTGACACCTTCAGAACCGAATACCTTCAGAACCGAATATCTTTCTCTGTGCAGTGGTATGAAAGCAGAATTCAGAGACGTTGAAAAGAAAGAAGTAGAAGAAATGCTGGCAAGAGAGCCCTCCAGAGACTGAAGCCTTCTATTAACCCTCTGTGGAGCACTAACATAGTGGAGCCAACCCCCTGATGAATGACGCAATAAAGAGGCAAGCGTTAGAACGAGTCCAGAGATACGTGAGAAGAGAGAAAAAATCAAAGCCGAGAACGAGCTCACAGCAGAAGCCGCCTTCGACGCCCTTGCGAAACTCTTTGCATAAGTCCCAATGGCACATTAAGCCCTTCCTCCTCCTGCTGGAGGTCCACTTCCAAGCCAGATCCGTCCTGGAAATATTAATGACAGGCCAGCGAATGTAGTCCCATTGCCAGTTTTTAAGGGAGAGTACAATGAAGACCCTGATCTTTATGTAGCAGAGTTTATGGTAGCATGTGTGGCTAACAATGCTAGAACCCCTGAGCATTGGCTAGCAATATTCCCCGCCACTTTCAAGGGCGCGGCGTTTCAATGGTATGAGAGACAAGCAACAGGAACTTTTGGCACATGGGACGACCTGAAGTTGGCCTTCCTCACTAAATTCAAGCGTGAAGGTTTTCAAGAGCGGATGCGAGAGGAATTTATGAACCTAAGTCAGTCCTCTGGAGAAAGAGTAGAAGCTTATGTCTCACGAATGGAATCCATCCTGAAAAGATGGACTAACCATAATCTAGATGATGGCATTCAGAAGGGGGTGTTTCTCAGAGGATTACAACCAGAAGTCCGTAAGTTTGTGGAGTTGCAAAGACCAGCCACACTGCAAGCTGCAACCGAAGGTGCAAGTCTATACGATGAAGTGGAAGCTAGATTGGCGATGAATCCAGGAAGAGGAGTCCTACCTCCTCTGATGCCAGGAATGATGTACCCACCAAATGCAGTCCCAAGAATAGTCCCCTACCCCTACCAACAGATGCCCCCATTATCACAGTACAGTGCACCAAATCCACAGTGGCCACAATCAATGTCTCAAATGATGGTTCAACCACAACAACAATGGTCCCAACCAATTTTCCCAATGCCAAATCAACAGCAACCTTGGAAGCCTACCAACTGGAGCCAACAACCAACAGTTCAAACATGAGCTCTGAATCAGAATCAAAACAGAGATTCCTCTGCATCAGCCCAACCTGTTTATGCAGTGATTATAGAGACTCAAAACCTTACTGCCAATACCTTAGGAGGAGAAAGCTTGAAGGATTACTTATCCAACTCAGTTGCAAATATCCAAAAGGAGTTGATGGATGTGATTACAGAGCAGCTACAGACGCTGAAAGTGAATACTACCAACATATCCAACGTTGCAAGAGCAGAAAGAGATGTGATGCGGTCAAATACTTGGTGTGGTAAGTGTCATCAAGCATGCCATTTAGCCATTGAATGTACACGAAAACCAACCATTCCTGGAGCCTTCTGTTCCTACTGTTTACGGAAGAACCATACAGAGGATATTTGCTCTCTGAAGGAGATGCATGATAGGAGAAGGAAGGAAGAGAATGCAAGATTCAACTTGTTGGAATCGAAAACGACAACATAGGATATTAGACACAAGCCTAGGGAGTTTGGTCCTAATTTTGGACCCAGAAGGTTTCTCTCTCAAAGTTACAGAGGAAGACAGTCTAGCGGTGGTCAAAGACTAGAAGTGGAGTGTTACAGATGCGGAGAAAAGGGACACATTTCACCAAATTGTCCAAATCCCAGAAGGTCAGTGGATTATAAGCCCTTATGCAGTTGATGCAAAGGAGAAGGCCACACTGTAAAAGACTGTCCAAGCCCAGCCCCAGTGAAAAATAGTGCTACTGATAGTCCGGCCAAGGCCCAAGAGCCTACCTCCAATTTAGTGGAATTGGAAGTTGCTACCATCACGCATGCAAAGAAGAAGGAATCCCCTATCCAGAAAAAAAATATTCCTGCCATAACAATGAAGTTCAATCTTCCACCAGAAGAACAGAACAGAACAGAGCTTGACAGTGCCGTACAGAGCACTACAGTGCCACAGAGTCACAGAGACAGTTCCAGAGACATGACCAGAGGTCCAGGAGATAGAAGAGAAGGAAGTGTCACAAGTGGCAGAAGAAGTCCCCATCATGCCCCTGTTGGGAGAAAAAAAGAAAACAAAAATGGGTATTGTCCCATTCCCTAACCGGTTAGAGAAGCCAGTGGATCCTATTAAGGAATACGATCTGGTCAGAGATCTAGATATCTTTAAACCAAACCTTACATTCTGATAATTATTGATGTTGTCTCCCAATTGTCGAAAAAGGTTCAAAAGTATACTGACAAGAAGACGTGGCTTAAGGATTGTTCCCTCAACAGCAACAAAGTCCAACAAAGCTCCAGAGCCTGTAAAAGAAGTGGATGTGGCTAACGCTTTCCTAGATCTGGGTACCCTAGAGACTGGCCTGTGGATAGAAAGCTGCTTCATTGCAAATGCACTGATTGATGGTGGTTCATCAGTGAACATTATGACGGACGTGACAATGAAGGATCTAGGCCTACAAGGTGTGTAGCCAACCCAATGGCTCATCAGACTGGCGGACCAGAGCAGAATCAAGCCTTTGGGCATTCTCCCATATGTGAAGACTACAGTAGCTGGAAAAGATTATTGGCTAACCTATCTGGTGGTGAAGCCAAACTCTTATGGTACATTCTACCCTCTGTTACTGGGCAGACCATGGCGTTTTGAAGCAAGAGCAAGGACGGATTGGTTCAAAGGAACCTTGACCTTGGGTAGAGGATCCAACAAAGTGGTGCTGAAGCTATATGGTGCTCAACAAGGACATGGATCCACCTCCTTGGAATTATCTTCTGACTCCCCTAATGAGGCTACAGATGGAACATCAGCAGATGAAGATGCTGTCAAACAGATCCTTCCCAAGAAAACAGTGGCACGTTCCTTAACAGTGGATACTGTAAGCCGACTCCCAAAATATGCAAAGCCATTATCAATGGGTGAATACTTCCTGCCTGAACCAGGAACGATTTCTGAAATCACTTCTGATAGTGAGATAGAAGCTCCTACAGAGACAGAGACAGAGTCAGAGACAGAGACAGAGACAGAGGCAGAAGATGAAACATAGAACCTGTTCCTCTCTTATAGCTCCTACGGAGACAGAGACAAAGTCAGAGCTAGAGACAGAGACAGAAGATGAAACCGAGAACCTGTTCTTCTCTTACAGAGCTCCTACAGAGACAGAGACAGAGTCAGAGCCAGAGACAGAGACAGAGACAGAAGAGGAAGGAGACGATATGGAAGAAGACGGTTATGAAAGTGAGCCAAAAGAATCTATTCCACCCAAAGAGGTTACATATAAAGAAGAAGTTCCAGAAGCATCAGAAGCAGACGAGCTCATGCTGTGGGACAGAATGTTGATGGTACCATTTCGTCTGGTAAATGGATCTTCTCACATGCAAAATCTTTATAAGAAATGGATTAAAAAGAACAAGCCGTCTTTCAGCAGTGGCTCATGCTGCCCTCACCCACCTTTGCCAAGAAAAGATGATGATGGTGCACCGTGCCAACAAGCACCAGTCTCACAAACTCAACCGGCATCAGAAGGTCCTTGTTATGTGACGTTCTTGGACGTGTCATCAGAAGATGAGTCTTCAAGCCAAGAGGTAACTAATCATGAGACCAAACTCGAAACGGCTCTAATCCCATTTCAACATCTCAAGGAGCAACCCAAGTCTCCACCAAAAGAAGAAGTTGGTTCTAGTGGGACATCGGAAGATAACACCACCCCCTTGAAGGAGTTCGATCTGTATCCAAAAGCAGTCCGTGGGATCTTCATCCGTGAAGTAGAAGGTGAAAGGCAATTAACCTTTGTGGATGCAGATGTCACTGAACGCCACTTGAAGGTGGGTAGCAGACTACCAGAAGAGGAGTTGTCAACCTTGTACAACTTGTTGAAAGAGAATTTGGACGTGTTTGCGTGGTCCTACAAAGACCTAAAGGGGATTGATCCCACAATATGTCAACATCATATTGATTTGGAGCCTGATGCCAAGCCAGTACGCCAACGATAGAGGCAAAAGAATCCAAATTATTCCACATTGGTGAAAGCAGAGCTGCTGAAGCTTCTGGAAACCGAGTTCATCTATCTAGTGGCAAATAGTGAATGGGTTTCACCCATCGTGGTGGTACCCAAGAAGAATGGCAAGCTTCGTATATGTGTTGATTTCCGCAAGTTGAATTCCAAGACGAAGAATGATCACTTTCCTATCCCTTTCACAGACCAATCCAAAACAACCTTCACCACAGAATGGGGGACCTACGCTTACTGAGTGATGCCATTTGGGCTCTGCAATGCCCCTGCTACTTTCCAGTGAGTCATGATGACCGCATTCCAAAATCATCTGCACGACTTTATTGAGGTATATTTGGATGACTTCTGTGTCTATAATTTGATTCGTGAACACTGGGGACATTTGGAACAATGCTTTGATCGATGCCGGGAGTATGGGATTTTCCTCAACCCCGACAAATGCATCTTTGAAATCTCTTCTGGAGTTCTGTTGGGCCACATTGTCTCTACACAAGGGATATCAACAGACCCTGCAAAGATAGAAAAGATCACAGTTCTGGCAGCGCCCACCAACCTCAAATAGTTGAAGAGATTTCTAGGCCATGTGGGTTACTACAGGAGGTTCATAGCCCATTTTGCAACAAAGGCAACCTCCTTGCACAAGCTTTTGAGGAAAGATGCAGAGTTTACTTGGACGGAAGAATATGATAAAGCCTTCAACACTCTAAAGTAGTGTCTAATTGAGGCACCCATTCTGCAACCTCCTGATTGGACGAAAGAGTTCCATGTACACACTGATGCATCTATTGAAGGCTTAGGCGCTGTCCTATGTCAGAAGGGCTCCTCGAAGCTGGATCAACCCATCTATTACGCAAGCCGAAAAGTCACTGATAGAGAACGGAACTATACATGTACACACTGATGCATCTATTGAAGGCTTAGGCGCTGTCCTATGTCAGAAGGGCTCCTCGAAGCTGGATCAACCCATCTATTACGCAAGCCGAAAAGTCACTGATAGGGAACGGAACTATACAGTGACAGAGCTTGAGTGCTTGGCAATGGTGTTTGCCCTAGAGAAATTCCGCCACTACCTCCTATCTACCGACTTTAAATTTTATGTGGATCATGAGGCCCTGTCCTTCCTGATGAACAAGGCAAACGTGAAAGGACGCATAATGAGATGGCTCCTATTTCAGGAGTTTGACTTTGAGGTAATTACCAAACATGGTCGTTCCCATGTTCTGGCTGATCATCTGTCACGTATCCCACAAACTGCAGATGAGGAGCATGATGATCCAGACCTCCGTGATGCTTCCCTATTCCTGATAGAAACTGTAACCCCCTGGTATGCAGACATTGCCAATCTGCTGGCAATCCAACACTACCCTCCTGGTATTTCTAGTCAGGAAAGGAAGAAGCTTATGTTGGAATCAGCCCCCCTATACCTTGCTAGGCGGTGCACTGTACAAGAAAGGCAAAGATGAAGTGCTCAGAAGATGTGTTGTAAGAGATGAGATTGGGATTGTTCTGAAGGCTTGCCATGACGAGCCGTGTGGAGGCCACTTTGTAGGAGAAGCTACAGCTAGGAAGGCTCTGCTAGCAGGATATTGGTGGCCTACCATTCATAAGGATGCCTATGATTACTGTAAAAGATGTGATGCCTGTCAAAGAATGGGAAAACCTACCAAGACAAGTGCCATGCCACTACAACCCGTTCTTCCCCTGAAGCCGTTTGAGAAGTGGAGCATCGACTTCGTAGGACCAATCGATCCTCTTACCAGAAGGAAGCAGAACCGATACATCCTTATATGTACGGATTATGTCACAAAGTGGTGTGAAGCTAAAGCCCTAAAGCGGGACGATGGTGACAGCTGGCCTTGTTCATGTACGAGAATATCACCTGTTTTGGCAGTCCCTTAGAGCTGGTAAGTGACAGAGGCACTCATTTCATTAATAAAGCCATGGAAGAGTTGACAGAGCTGTATAAGATCTGCCATCGCAAGTCCACTCCTTACTACCCCACAGCCAACGGCCAAGTCGAAGTCACGAATCGCATCCTTTGCTCGATTCTGACAAGAACAATTGCCGCACATCGTCGTGATTGGGATGATCGACTTACAGAGGCCCTCTGGGTATACAGAACCTCCCATAAAGTAGTAATATGACAGACACCCTTCCAGCTGGTGTATGGTACAGAAGTTGTTTTCCCTGTTGAACTGGAATTACCCTCTTTGAGAGTGGCTATCAAAGAGCGTTTGGGGGACGATGATTCATTGCAACGTCGTCTCCTACACCTGGAATGTTTGGATGAAACTCGTAGGATGGCTCTACAGTGCATGGAAGGCACGCAAGCTCGACGCAAGGCTTACCATGACAGCTTCATCAAGCACAAGGAGTTCAAAGAAGGTGATTTGGTCCTAGCCTATGATTCACAATTTGGCAAGTTTCCTGGCAAGCTCCAACAGCGGTGGATGGGCCCATATAAGGTGCTTGCCGTCAATCCTAATGGCTCTGTCCAAGTGCAGACCGTTGATGCCTCTGATGATCCCTTTCTGATCAATGGATATCGTGTGAAGTACTTCCCTCCTTGGGGATCTTGACAATCACGGTCACCTGATCCTTTCCCTCGTTGGCGTGGCACTGTTATTCTTATGATGCTACTTCTGATAGCCATTCTTCAGTCACTCCTGATAAGGTGAATACAACTCCGTGACCCCTCAATCCCACCTTCCAGTCTTGAACTCTTATTCTCTATTTTCCACCAGCGACAGTGGCGAGGTGGGTTCTGACAAATGGTATTTCTACCATTCCCTTGCTTAAATCGAAAAACAAAAGAAAAAGAAAAAAATATACATATCAGTCATGGGAGAAAATGACTTCGGTCCCTGTCATGCCGACCTATTCTTCGAGAAAAGGTGGAAACACCCTCGGAAATAGGAGAAAAAAAAGAAAAATAAAACAAAACAAGAAAAATAAAAAAACAAGAAAAAAGAAAACAAGAAAAACAAATCTGTCATGGGAGAAAAGGAAGAAATTCCCTGTCATAGCAGGCCTCGTTCCAAGAAAAGGTGTTTAACACCCTTGGGCGAGAAGCTGGCTGTGGAAAAGGTGGCAACACCTAGCAGTCCAGAAAGTGGATTCATCAATGGATATTTCTAGGATCCAGTTCCGAAGCTGTCTCCCTTGGTACGCTGTGTTCTGGGTCTCTCTGCAGAGCGTCTAACTGTCCTCTAACAGACGACATGTCCTATCTAACCCCACGTTCGATTTGATGGCTACCTCGCTGGGTACGCCTCTTTAACAACTGACGACGCAATCTTCATCGACAAACAATCGAGTGACGCGAGCTTTCATCCTAAGCAGATGGGAAAGTGAGTATGGTTGCTCTCTGAAACTATCAACAGAGTGTGAGAGAGGGTGGGATGAGTGTCTTTTCTCTTCAAATCAAATGAGAGGTGCGAAGTGTGAATGAAGTGTTGCATGCACGGGATGGGACACTCAATGCACAAAGCACAATCTGTTCTGTGCACTGCACTATAAGGCTCCCTGGCCTTTCTTCTCGCATCGTATGCCGGCACAAGGCGGGATGCATAGTTGCACCATCAAATGCGCACAAGGCATACAACCTTTGCACAAGTGACCGTGAGAATTACATCAATGGGTTTCAGGACATGGTTGCCCTCTTGTATCTATCAACAGAGCGTGAGACAGAGGGTGGACTGAGTGTGACTGGAGTTTCTTCAATCAATTACCGAGAAGTGAGATTGAGGGACGTTACGACCTTTGGATTCATGTATGTTCACGTTTCCCCATGCACCCACGGGGTGGGTCTCTACCATCAGCACATGACACATCACCATGTTCTGTACACTGCACTGTAAGGCTCCCTTGCCTTCCTCCTTGCACTTATGCCATACGGATTGGACGCACTAAGGTACCATCAACTGTGCACCCTGGCATACTCCCTCTGCACCATTCCCATGTCGATTTCTAAATCGGGTACGAGATATGGGTTTTAATCATTCTTCCTCGAGTGACATTAGTTTCCATTTGAGTGACTGTGAGTTGAGTGCAATATTCCTCATCATCGACGGATTTCCTGCGATTCCTTCAACCAGCTACCTCCCTGGGTACTGCTGCGTAGTCCCTGCTACGAAGGACGAGTGCTTTGACGATGCCTTGGTACCTCCTGCAGCCGACAACACAGGACGTGCCATCGACAATCAACCTTGATTCTCGACAATATGGGCCAAGTTTTTCTAACCCTACACCTTCTGTTTCTCAGTGACGTTCATGTTTTAAGTGAGGGGATGTTAGTGATTGGTCTGTTGTGTGGTGCTAGGTCCCTGTTGCTCGGTTCACCCTATCCGTTAAGGTTTTAAGTGTGGGGACGCGTCCCTGCGCGTCTACATTGCATATCCCTCTGCATATGCCTCAACTTGCTAATGCCTCTCTGCCATGACTTGCCTTTACCCTAATGGGATCCCTTCCCACCCAGCCATTCATTTTTCACCCACCCTCGGGGCTGTTCCCTTGCAGTTTTCCTTCATTCCCTGATTTTGTTGTCTTGCCATGTGAACGTTTTTATGTGTTTTCGCGCGACTCGTCCCGCACGTGAACACGCCCATTTTCAATTTTATGCGTCTCCATGCACCCTGGTCACGTCCGTGTACCCCATACCGCCATCCTGACGCTATTCCGATCCCGTTACATCAAATTTTTTTACCCCGCCCCGCGCACGCGCGCGGGACGGGGGTCCGCCTTTCTTTTCTGACCCCTGCCCATTCCCCCATGACCCCCTCCCCCTACCCTTCCCCTTGGGCACCCCCCATAGGTATCCCTGCCCATCCTCTCCCTTGGGAACCCTCCCATGGGCGCCCTTACCCCCCCACACCCTTCCCTATCCCCCCACCCTACCCTTCTCTCTCCCCGACCCCTCCCCACCCCAACTGCCTCCCTCTCTCTCTCTTTCCTCTGCGTGTCCCTCCCCTCCTCTTTTTTCCCTTCTTCATCTTGTTCTTCTCCCTCCCTTCTCTACCGCCTGTCCTCCACCTCCCTCTTCTCCTCCCTCCCCTCTTCCTCTTCTCCTTCCTCCCTTTTTTCCCCTCCTCCTGCTCCTTTCTCCATCTCCTTCACCCTCCTCCTCTCCTTCCCCTTCCTCTTCTCCGTCCGTGGGCCTGCCTACCTTCTCCCTGCTGCTCTCTGAAGCGCCACCTTCGTGGCCCCCGCAGCCGCTGACGACGCCACCTGCTCTCAACACCCCAGCTTGACGACGTCCGCCCTCGTGGCCAGCACCCTCTGCGACAGCGCCCTCCCCCCTGTCGTGCCTCCTCGACGACGTCCTCCTCGCCGTCGTGACGCCAGTGCCTGCTGTCGACGACCCCGCCGTCGGCGCCCTCGCTGACGTGCCGCCATATGGAGCCCACTTACACGCTGTCGTCCTCTCTGCGCCCCCGCCATTCTCCGTTGACCTGTCCTTCACCCCCTCCTCCTGCGACACGTGCCCTGTCCCACACCCCACCATCCTACCCCATCTAAGCCCCCCTTCCCCCCAAACACACACATAAACCCTCTCACCCCCCACCTAAGCCCCCCTTCCCCCCCACCATTAGCACACCTTACCTGCTGTAAGCTCCCCTTCCCTCCCACCATTACACACACACCCTACCTTCTCTAAGCCCCCTTTCCCCCCACAAATACACAACCCCCCCACCCCTCTGCAACCCCTTGTTCCCCCCCACAATCACCCAAACCCACCACCCCCACCCAAGCCCCCAGTCCCACCACCAAACCACCCTACCCCTCTGTAAGCCCCCTGTCGTACCCTGCAGAACCGCTGAACCACCGAAACCCCTCCTTCCTAAACCACTGTTTCCCCCCCGCAACAAACCCCACCATACCTCCTTCCTAAACCACTGCTCCCCCCCCACAGAAACCCCACCACCGCAACCCCTCCCTAAGTCCTGTTCACACCCCCAGCAGACCCGCAGCACCTTAACCCCCCGTCACGCAGAAACCCGCAGGCATTTCTTTTCCGCCCCTGACACCCGTAAAGGGTATATACGCACGTGTTTGTTCGTAATTGCTCGTGTGCAGGTGTGGGAGATCGTTAGCTGACTGTTCACACGCAGCTGACATGCAGCCTATTTCTGGGTATTTTCCCAGATTTTTACTTCAAAAACCCGAAAACCTTTAAAAAACCTGTTCAGAGCACATCGAGAAGGTTCATTGGATATATCAGTTCCCTCAATGACCAGTCTAGTCTCGGGAGATGCCATTTCTTTCCTATGTAACGACATTCAGAGTTCCATTGAACTGTCAATGACAGCCTGTGTTCAAGAGCTGTATGTTTCCTTTTATAAAGAACTGATGCAGTCTAAGGACCAGTTGCATAAGGCAACATCCGAGTTAGCCTCTGCTAAGGATACCCTAGCAGATTTGTTTAAGCAGTTGGAGCAACAAACCCACCTGATTCAAACCCAAAGAGATGAGATAACTTCTTTGAAGATTCAGTTAACAGAGGCTCAATCAGAGGTTACTAGAATCTTAGAGGAGAAGGAGAGGATGTCCAAAGAAGCGTAAGAGTTCCAAACTCTTTTAGATGTCAAACTTTCAGCCTTACAGACTGCTAATGACACAGTGGAATTACAAGCTTCCCAAATCACGCAGTTCCAAGATCAACTGGCAAAGTCACGGTCTGTTCCTCCAAGCCCTCATGTTCCCTTGATCCATTCTCTCTCACAACAGGACTTGGCAGCTCTTTAGAGACATGCTACCTTGTGTCCTCTCTTCCAAGATAAAGTGGAAAGATTGCAATCCAAGATGGATTTGTTATGGTCTACATTTGAGCAGTATCAGGAATATGTTCCTTCGAACCATTCTTTCTTTGTCCACTATCAATTACAGAAGTTAGCCTTCTACTTGAAGCTTTCCACGATGGATCTTCCTCTTCTAGAGGATGGTTGGAGTGGGGCTTCGTCTTCTGAGTTGCTGACAGAGGTGGTTCGTATGGTGTTTGAAGATTCTGTCACGATCGATACCATGTTGATGTCATATATATATTTACGAGGAGACTTATTGATTCCAGATGAAGTGGATATGGCTTGGTATGTGGGAGACATGGTTTTACAAGCTGTTTTGTATGTCAATCATTTGGAGTTGCGCATAGATGACATGTGTCAGAGTTACACCTCCAAAGTGGCTACTTGCCCTGATAATTCCTGGCATACCATGATTGATTCTGTGGTCCTAAATCAAAGACGAAACACAGCCCCTACCTATGTCCAGAGTACTAATCAACTGAGGGTGGATCTCTTAGCTTATCTTTCCAAACATAATCCATTTGATTCTACCTTTTTTTATGCCTATCAGAGAAGATCTATCTTAGGTCCTTCTGTTCCTACCCTACTGTATTACCAACAAATGGCTCACCGTTATGATATATATCTTTCCCTCTATCAAATCAATTCCACAACCATCTTACCCCTTCTTTTCCAACCTCAATCTTTTTCTCAAATTCCCATCTTTACATACTGTTCTTTTATCGAGGATAGAGTATTTTTCCCTTCTCCACCATGTCCTTCTCCATCCATTCATGTACCTTCTACCTTTCCTATTTATCAGTTAACACCCTTCTTAAGTGGTTCCCTAAAATTTTCAGCCACTCCTTTAAATTATTCCTCCTTTTATGATTTTTCCTACCTATCTCTTCATTCATTTTTTCTTATTCCACTTCCATCTCCTATCACTTCTATATCTCAACCACCTCAGTTGGTTAGTGACTATGACGGGTTTGATCATCAGATTTCCAGAAGAAGGGGATGGAGCTCGAATGATTCTCTTACAGGACCTCAGATAAACTGGCCAATAATTCTAGGAGAATGGATAACTGCCAGTCAAGCATACTTGAACTATATTCATTTTGCTCAGCAATATTCCCAGTCTGCAGATCCTTCAGTGAGATTAACTGCTCATTTTGCTTGGTACCTAGCGTATATGCATAGGCATTCTCATAATGATTCAAAGCCTATTCCAAAGTTGTGCATGACTGTCAATGTGAGCATTGCTTCCCAGCAGTTGGATATATTGTACTTTCATGCCCTTTGTTTGCCTAGCAGATACCTTGTCCTGTTGGAAAGGATGTGCTGCCTTTAGTTTTTTCAGAATACTCCCAAGACATTTGTAGATGAATCCTTGTCTATGGTTCGTTTCCGAAATCACCAATCTTTCAAGAGGGATCATCTTCATTGATACCTTTTCCAATGTATGGTGGATGATTTTTAATGATAAAATCTCTCTTTTTGGAGGAGTCATTCAGATGGTTGTGTTGTGTGTAGTGTTTGTGTTGGGGTTAATTTATGTAATAAGATCGTAGTGATTGCCTATTCGATTGGTTTTCGTGCGAGCTACATTTTTGGAGAATTGTGGTGATGGGGTCATGGTTGGATAGTTGAAGAAGATGCTGATGCAGAAGAAGAAGAAACCTCTTATATCCTTTATAAGTTTGTTGTGATTTTCAGTTTGATAAGAAGTGTTAATGTATAAAGGGTTTTTCTTTCGTTGTATTTTTATATCACATACAGGTGATAAGTTGGGGTCGTGGTTGGATGGACTATTTTTGAAGAGATATTGAATATCAAGTTGAGCTTTTGAATGAACTTGTATTCCCTTTTTCCTGGGCCGCGAGGACGCTTTCTTATTAAGTGTGGGGATATGTTGAGTGTTGAAATGATCTATTTTTGGTTGATTTTTGTTATTTTTGAGAGATGAATGGTTGATTTTATGAGATGATTGATTGGTTTGGAAGTGATTTGAGAGTGTTTTGGATGATATTGATTATGTTTTGGAAGCTCATGATGTTTATTAGTAGAGATGTGAGATTCTGTGATGTTCTGATATGTTTTATATACCTTTTGTATAGCTTCTGTTTTGTTCTATTTTGTTCTGTTTTCTCTCTGTAAGGAGGGATGGAGTATTGATTGATAGGGTTTGAGATTGTTTGAAAGCTTATTGAGTGATTTTTGATGGTTTGGAATGATTTGAGTATGAGTTATGAGGTTTTGATGACCTTCTGTAACCTTCTATAGATCTTCTATAGAGCTTCTGTCTCTGTACTGTAACTGTACTGTAGTTGTTCTGTAGCTGTACTGTGAATGTTCTGTATGCTTCTGTATGTGTTCTGATGGATGAGAGTGTAGCTTAGGAAAGTTTTCTAGCCTTGGAAAGAGGTGAATACAAGTGCAACAGAGCTAAAAGAAGTAGCTGTTGAAGACTCAAGTGAAGACTGAAGTGAAGTGATAGTAGTGAGCTGTGAAAAGACACTGTAGTAGCTCTGGTGACTCTTCATATCAGATATACCTCTTGGGAGGGGTATCCACGATCTAAGAAGGATTATTGAGAATGATTATGAGAGATTGTAGTGAGGATATGATGTATGATTGATGGAGAGAGAGAGAGAGAGTCAGAGATAGCCAATTCTACTAAAACAGAGTGATTGTATGTGAGAGATTGAGAGAGAAGACTATAAAGATATTGAAGATGAATACTATGTGATGTATTTCCATTCAAAGATGGTGTATTCCTTTGCTTTCTTTGTTCTATTGATGGATTTTGTGAAGATATTGAAGAATATGGTTGATTCTATCAAATCGGTGGGAGATCTACATGATGCTGCATGAAGATTTGTTATGCCTGGTGTTCTTTTCTTCATTGTGATAATATAAAACCTAATAAAGAACTTTTTGATATTACAAGATAGATTTTCTTGCAAGAGAATTCCCTTTTCCTTGGTGTTCTTCTTGGGGCTCCATATATAGAGATGGTCGGGTCATCATCACAGATAAACACCAATGATGGGGCGCAGCCTATGAGATACACCTGAAGTTTGCAGTGCGGAACTGTGATGGAGCCATAGAGATCGATGCAAGGCTATTCCAAGAGACCTTCACCGACAAGGATATCATTCTACGCACAGAGACCCACCAGAGCCTAGGAACTTACCGGAGGTGAGGGGATATAAATGGGAGACAGCATGCCACCCCAAAGCCCGATCATGAGGAGGGACCCGAGGGTCCGAGGGGATCGTTGTATTGTACAGAGAGGAGCTACAACACATAGTGCAAGTCATGAGGAAAGATGAGGAGGCCCGTTTCCTGTGGATTCAGATACACACAGACTGCCCCCGAGATATATACATGGCGGTGTGCTACTTTCCCCCAGCGCACTCCCCATATGCGCCATGGGGGAAGAGTCACCATACCTACCGCTGTACGAGGATATCATACACTACTCTAGCCTGGGGAGCATCATGCTGACTGGAGACTGCAATGCCCGCATAGCACAGAGACAGACTCCCTTCTTCGAGAGAAAAGACATGTATAGAGAGATAGCACCAGAGGAGATAGGGCTTAGCCGAGTATCACAGGACACAACTGAATGCATCGAATACGACAACCACGTACTAGCACTAGGGGGGGCACATGGACTAGCCATCCTCAACGGCCTGGACAGATGGCCCAGATCGGACGCCCTCATATGCTTCCCACATAAGCATGCATCTAACTGCAGCGGATGAGGGGCATCATGAGCACCTACATAGAAACTGGGAGCAAGCACAGTGAACTATATACTTGGCCCCCCATCCCTCATCAGTGACATCCAGTCCTTTAGAATATCACCCCGCCCACTCGCAGTGGCCGCCAACCATACCTATCTACAGTTTGACATCGCATGCAGATATGACCCAACACCTCCAATGGGCAACCCACCAAGATTTTTCAAATACCACTTTACCATACTGACTATAAGTGCCTACTCCAACCATCTGTATTGGATCTGGAGATGCCCCCTACGCACCCCTGGAGCAGGTCATAGCACAGCTTGCAGGAACACTCCACACCTCAGCTGCCATGTAGTTCCGACATTGGTGCTGCCCGTTCTCACTTCGACATTGGTGCTGCCATCATTTTCAGCCTGATCTGGTGTCCTCACTGATGCTATGGGCTGCGTGCAGGGACTGATTAGTCCACATCTTTGTATTCAGCATTCATTTTAGTTAGTGATGTATTTCTTCCTACTCAATTAGCTCAACATAGCATAGATGTTAGCTTCACAGGGACTTGTGAAATCTCCCAATGTTTACCGTATTTACCGTAGTACAGAGGAGCGTAAAAATGGAGTAGAGGAGCAAGAAAATGGAAAAAAGAAAATAGCAAAAAATGCGCAGGATAAAAGAAGGAAAATGCACCTTGACTGGTAACCAGACCCTGAAAAATTTAAATGTTCGGGCACGACCCCCAGAAAGTCTCAATGTCGCCCCAAGGAAGCAAAAGAGTAAAAAGCGCACCATTAAATGTGGAAGCGCTTCCGAATCCTTGTAAAAGAGTGCCAGGCTTACTCCTGTGAAACTTGCATGCATTAGTTGGGAATATGATAAATTAGAATGGTGGGAAATGAGAAATGGGCTTAGGCCAATGGCTGGCCATGTAAAAAAGGGGATGACCGCCCAAAGAAAGGACGGCATGTATATAAAGTTCAAAAGTGAATGAGAAGCTCATTCTTGTGTGTGGCTAAAGCTTCTTCTTCTTCTTCTCTTCTTTCTTGCCTTCTTGCTTGTGCTTCAGAAAGGAAGTGAAGGAGTGTGAGAGGGTGAGGGAGTGAGTGTGTGAGTGAGGGATCATGGAGAAGCTCTCCATCTCCTCTCTCCACCTTCTTCTCTTCTCTTCTCTTCGCTTGTCTCACGCGTGGCTATGGAGGATGGAGCTCATGGGAGAGAGATTGAGGTTGCTTGAGCTTTCCACAAGGATCGTGGAGCTACCGATGTGCAAGAGAGAGGAGGGTATTCGATCAAGCATCAAGGTAAGCTCACTACACTTGTAAGATAGGCATGGCGCATCGACTATGTGAGAGGTAGCCATGGCCGCTTGGCTTGAAACGCTTGATCAATAAGCGGTCCGTAGGTCTCGGGGTAGAGCTTATAGCTCCTCTTCATTTTGGTTCCATTGCCGGGACTGACGGAATCGAGCCTTGAGCGTCGCGCGCATCAAATTGAGCATAGGAGTAGGGCCTTTATCTGAAACAGTGCTTGAGATAGATAGGAGATTTAGAAGGTTTAATCGTTGGAACAAGTAAGTATTTTTGAGTTTTTTTATGAGTGCTTGTTTAGGTAAATACAACCCATGCTTGATTTTGCGATTTTTTGTTAGCATTAGGTAGGATAGGATTAACATTCGAAACTGAAATAGTAGGGTTTTTGCTCCTATAAATCTGGTTGCAATAATAAAAATAAGGCAAAAATTGTGTTTTTTAAGGGAAAAATCGCAATGGGAAAAGGCTCTAAGGTTAGAGAGTGGTTGGGCAATGCTATGTAAGGCTGGGGTAAGGGGAGAGGAGCTCATTTGCATTCTGACTTAGTTGAGAGAGAGCAAGAGAGAGTGAGAGAGCTACAAGCACAGGAGAGGAGCGGACGCCCTTCGATCACACTTTCGAGGTGCTACAGGTATACAAACCTCTTCCTCGGCATGCCCTTGTGTGCATTTAACAGCCTAGAATAGCTAATCATCAACATAACACTAGATTCGTCACAATTTTCATTGTCAGAAGTGCATCGACCACGACGCGTTCGGATGTCTGAACCCCAGAATCGAGCAGTTGGCTGCCCCGAACCTAGGGTTCGGCATTTGGCCTTCGGGCATTCGGCCACGTGCCATTCAGGCTTCGGGCTTCGGTTGCCTGAATAAAGGCCTTTGGGCTTTGGAGTTCGGCCTTTAGGCCATCTAGCCATTCGGATCTTATCATTCGGGCTTCAGCGGTTCGGCCCCTCCGAATTTGGGATTCGGCCATTCGGTGTTTGGACAGCCGAATCGGCCCGCCTGAACCCGACCATTCGGCCCAACTCGGCTCTCGAACTCGGCCATTCGGGCTTCGGCCCTTGGACTCCACCATTCGGCCTTCGGCCCTACCAAACGAGACATTTGGACTTCGGCGATTCGGACGCCGATTCTGGGATTTGGACCCTGCCATTTAGGCCAATTTTGGTCAAATGCATTTTTTAAATATTATTTTAATAATTTAATCCCAGATCCGCATTGCCAACACTAGCGCGACCCTGTAGGTGTGAAAATCATAGAAAACTTGGCCGTGTGGCTAGGAAATCTAGCAGAGTGTGTTGTCGCAGCCTAGTCGCAATAGCAGACCTGACATCAGACCCCCACGTATCTGAGAGACGGAGCAGCGACCCAGATTTTAACCAGGCAGTCATGTGTTGGCATCATACCCAGTGGCCAAGGGCTGAAGGTAGCATTGACATCGCACTTGAGTGCTGTAATCCCAAACACACAGTAGGCCACATTGGTTGTGCACTGAAAGAGAAGAAAGCATGATTTCTCACCGAACGCACAGACACCACATTGAGTGTACATAATTTGAGGATTGGTTGTAATAACAAGGAATACACTAAAACATAATCATTGAAGGAACCCACCAATAGGAGTGAACCCCAAGACTTAGCAAACAAATAGGGTTAGGACCTAGGAGGACGTTAAGTGGACGCGAGGATCCAGAAGATGACAACATAGAGGATCGGGCGTTGCTAGAACTACTCATACTGATCGACGGCCTTGTGGAATCAGAGGCAGAAACAATGTCAGCATTAAGAGGCGACCGAGGAGAGGACGGGCTAGACCTAGGAGAATTCCCAGTCTCAATACATGAACTAGTCCATGACTACGATTTACTTACTAGGACTGTGATCCAAAGCAGACCTGTAGAAGAAGTGGTAGCAAGCCTCGAAGAAGAGAGAAGAGCAATCAAGAGAGCACTAGAAGGAATAATTGCCTACAACCACAAGCAAAGGGCTAGAAAGCTACAACAAGATGTAGATATGTACGAAGCTAGAAGGGTGCTAGACCTAGCTGGGGCAGCCAAATCTGGACCTAATAAAGAGAGGGAACGGACAACAGAGGCTGACATGACATTGAGTGAACTTGTAGCCAAGCGATTCATGGACAATACGTCCGTTGAGTAGAGTGCTACAGCCCTAGCCACTGCACTACTCTCGGGATTGGGAGTCACACAAGGGACTAAAAGGCAGGCTAGAATCCCTATCCTAGCAAAACAACTAGCGAAGTATGAGCCTAGCAGTGACCCATACAGCTTCATGGAGCAGTTCAAGCAAGTATGCAAAGCAAACGGTCTTACTGACCTTGCGCAACGCTCTCAAGCTTTTGGCCTGTGCTTAGGCGATAAGGGGAGAATCTGGTATTCTAGCCTCGATGATGCAGAACGTACAAACTTTGCTCGCCTCAAGGGCCTCTTCATTAAGAGATTCTTGAAGGCAGGGTATTCTGACAACCTCATCGTCCGGTTGATGAATATCAGTCAAAGGGAGAAGGAAGACATCAGGGACTACGTCACTCATGTGCATAGCCTCTTCAAAAGGATCCCTGCCAATGAATGACCTACTGAGAGGGCAGTGTCTATAGTATTCATAAACGGAATTCGGAGTGAGGAGCTCTACAAGGCTTTGGCCAGTAAGTCTACCTTGCAACGAGATGTGCTAGCTAGAGTTTTCAAAGAGGCAATACATGTAGATAATCAGCTTAGGGAATGAGGACTATCAACCGAGAAAGTGCAAATCAGAGGGATCCAGAGAGATCAACTATTTCGGGAGAAAAAGCAACCGCTAGTGCATAGGAAAAGGGAAAGAGTATGGACCAAGGCCAGGAGATGGCAGAGATGAGAATGGAGATTGCACGACTGTAAGAATTGATAAGGAAGCCTGCACGATCGCATGTACAGTGTATATACTGTGGCGACAATCACCTCCCAGCTGAATGCCAAGATCCTAGATCTAGGCCATGCTCAAATTGTGGTAGATTCAGGCATGATGCATTGCATTGTAGGATGCCGAGGAGACTCCCATATGCACAACAGTACAATCCTCCGTACTTAGGTTATAGACCATCCAATTTCTTTGGGAGGGGAGCCCAATTGGCACTCCCTACACCAAATGACTCAAGACCTGTCGTACCTAAGCTGAAGATAACCCAACAGGTATACTAAGACCACCATGGTTTTTTGTAACCCACCCACCGAGCGATGCTCCAGTTCACTATGTGGAAGAGCCTAGTGAAGAGGAGACATATGTCAACCCGTACATATCCTATGACGAGGAGGGCAACCCAGTCCTGATGGACTATCGGCTGGTGCCGGTGATGACATTAGGTAGAGGAAGAGGCACAGGCTTTGGAGGGCCAAGCCAAGATCCGATCACATGCTGGACCTACAGCCATCTAGGCCATATTTCATCATGTTTCCTACAGAAGGAACAGGCTAACAAGGACAAAGCGGATCTCCGATGCACAGAATGTGGGATCACTCACCTGTTTTCTGATTGTCCTAGGCGAAAACCATCAGCTAGCTCTGCCAACGTACCATCAGTACCTCTGGGGCTATTTGGAGTGGAAACCTTTGATAGTGAGGACACACCTATCCCACTACAGGTTATGATGCGAGCTCAAACAAGGCAGGCAGGTATCTCCTTGCCTGGATGAAGTAACCTTGACGCAACCTCAACAGGAAAGAAAAGCCGAAGGAGAAGGAAAAAGAGAATATTCGTGAAGATAACCCTTAAAACCCAGGAAGCCACGACGCTAGTGACAGGAAAGAAAGTCACGGATGCAGAGACAGAGACCTCAGCCCCGAAGACAGTTAAGCTAGGGAGTGCCAAGGTAGGGGAATATCCCCATCCCAAATGGCAACTCGAAGCTATACTCAAAGTCAAGGAGTGGGTCAAGGATGCCCAGGAGCACCTCAAGGATGCTGAACCCATACTAGAAGATTCAATGGACGATTTTTCCATCGTGAGCACACCAGTCTCACCCACAAAACCACAAACTAAAAGTGTATCCTTGCCATAGGGGGCAACTCAGCAGTAAGGCCAAAGGGGGACTTACCAGGGCAGACAGAATGCATGGCCCAGGAGTGCTAGCCTTAGGGGAAGGCAAGAGCCCAACAGTCTCCTTGCAACCTTCTATCCACCCCAGTAACTCTAAGCATAGAAGACCTGCTTAGGCAAAATCCTTCTTTATGGCAGGAGTTAAAAGATTTGGTGGAGGGACACACAGGACTTACGGGTGCTGATCAGCAAGATCATGATGCAGTTACGCAAATCCCAAGTCTAACTCTACACTCAACTCCTAAGTCATTGCACATCAATGCTTTCTGGGAAGGCACTGAAATGCATGCAGTCCTACCTGTTCTAGCCTTAGGAGATATGACGCGGAAAGGAATTGTAGACACATGTGCCGCAGTTTTAGAGGCATGGGGAAACCCTTCTGTAGAGACTATCACGTTCAATGTCACGTTAGCAAATGGAATGAAGGTAAGGCCATTTGGAGTCTTAAAGAACTGGCCAGTAAAGATTGCAGGTGTGCAGTTTTCCGTGAACTTCATTGTCATGAAGGGAGTGGACTACGACATACTGCTATGCCGACCTTGGATGAGAAACGCTCAAGTCATTGAAGATTGGGGGAATGGTTTGATCTTCCTAGGGAGTAGAACTGAAGCAGTAAGGGTAGAGATGGACACTTGGAAAACGACCTCCGTTGACCTAAATGCCATCTCATCCATGCTGAAAGGCGATACTCAAACGACCAAACCCTATGGATCACTCACTAAATATATTCCCTGCCCTGAGGATGAGTGGGATTGGATGCATGTCTTGGCAACCATTGACCTACCATTCTCAGATGAGGAAGAACTATATTGGCAGGCTGCTAAAGCCGCAACCATGCCAATAGAGGAGCCAACTGTGCCACTCTGCATGATGGTAGGAAGCTCACTCAACCCAAGGAAACCTGTCTTGCTCCATATCCCCAGCAATAAGCTAGAGCTTCAGGAAATCGTAGAGTATCTGACAGACGCACTGAAAGGCAACTTGGCTGCCAACCTAAAGCCTCTACATGATCTGTTAACTAAGCCAGAATGGAAATGGACCAAAGTCCACAATCTGAATTTGTTATACAATTGGGCTTTAGCTACTGACGTCAAGGAGACTGAAGAGGAAAGCTTAGGCAATTATGAACGGTCTGAAGAGCAAGACTCTGACGACAAGGAATATGAGGACTGCCGCTCTATAGGAGATGAAAGTGAGGAAGAGAGAGATACAGTAGAGTATGACACAGAAGGGAGAACTATAGAATAAATCAAGGTAGACTCGAGACCCAGGAAGAAAAAGATGAATTGGAGTGAAAAAGGATTCATGCGGATAGAGTGCGATAGATCCTAGTTAGAACACATAGGAGCCGTGGATTACGAGCAAGCCGGAGTAGCACGACCATGGGTAATCCCAGTGCTCAAGATGGATGCACCTACTGAACTACGACCCCCTGGGGAAACTCCTTCCTCAAGCGAGGGATGCGAGTTTAACTCGGAGTCAGAAGTGCGCCCTGAGAGTGATCCCGAGATACCCCAACCCTCTAAGGTCAAACGTACAAAAGGAGACTTGACAATCCACCTAAGGCGCAGGAGATTAAAGGAGGAGGCTAGGATGTGAGCGAAGGACTCAGAAGCAGAGAGGCAAAAGAAACCGCAGGATCTACCCAAACGCTTTACAAAATTTAAAAAGGGTGATAGAGTAGTGATTCTGCTAGGTGCGAAGAGGCAAGGCCAAACTAGTGAACTGATGAAGGACCCGCCAAAGTCAAGGAAGTCAACTTGGCTGGGGAGAGCGAAAAGCCAAGACCTGTATTCATTGCAGGCGATTTGACCGAGGATGAGGAGGCCAAACTTGTTGCAGTCTTGCAAGAGTATATTGATGTATTTGCCTCGACATTGGAAGAACTTAAAGGGGTCGACTCTAGGGTTGTGACTCATAATATCCCAATGGTCCTTAATGCAGTACCAACAAAGCAACGACCTTACCCCATGAATCCCAAACACGCCCATGCAGTAAAAGAGGAGATTGATAAGCTCATGAAGGTGGGATTCATATATGAGATTAAGCACATGGACTGGGTATCACCGATTGTGATCGTGATAAAGAACGGAAAATCCGATTGTGCGTTAATTACAAGAAAGTTAATGCCACTACGAAGAGGGATAACTACCATTTACCATACACCTAGCACATGCTTGAGAGGGTAGCAGGTAAAGAGGCCTACAGTTTTCTGGATGGCTTCTCGAGCTACAATCAAGTGCAAGTGCACCCCGATGACAGGCACAAGACTGCCTTTGCCACGGAATGGGGTGTATTCGCCTATATTTTCATCTCCTTTGGGCTGATGAATGCGCTTGTGACTTTCCAATGCTTAATATGCACTATCTTCAAAGATATGCTTAGGCGGGAACTAGAGGTGTTTGTAGACAACTTATGCGTACACTCTAGTTGGGCCGAACACTTAGAGAAATTGAGAGTTGTCTTTGAAAGATGTCGGTTATACAACCTCTCTTTGAACACCTTGAAGTGCCAGTTCTGGGTGAAACATGGATGTATCCTAGGGCACGTGGTGTCAAAGAATGGCATCGCCACGGACTTTTCAAAAGCTAGAGTCATTGTCCACCTTCTGCCACCCAATTAATTACAAGGGAGTTCAATGCTTCTTAGGCCATACGGAGTACTATCGGCGGTTTGTACTGAACTATGCGTTGATCGCCAGACCATTGTACAAGCTGCTGATTGTGCTTGAATACCACAAACTTTGAAAGTTGTTTGTGTCTCCACAAACACCTTCCACTCATAGAAACGGGAGTACGCCTCGCTCTTGTACTCCGAGAAATAAGGCCACACATAACGACTGAAGTCGTCCATAATCAGCATCAAATACTTGGCCTTCCTAAGGGAGGCCGTGCCCATAGGTCCACAAAGGTCCGTGTGAACCAACTCAAGTGGAGAAGTAGCCCTCCTAGAAGCAACCTATGGGTGAGGCTGCCTATGCTGCTTGCCCCTCAAGTAGCTGGGGCATAAAGTGTGGAGAGGAGGGAAATCTAGAAGTCCCTCCACCATCTTTCTCCGAGAAGCCCACCGAATAGAATCAAGTTTCAAATGGCCATTACGAGTATGCCAAAGCAGCCCAAGCTTGTGGGAAGCCCTCGCAGCCAAGGCTGTGAGCTTATAGAGCCCACGCTCCTGTGTACCTGTCCAAAGAGCATCAAGTGTAGAAGCATCCTCCACTGTGACTGCATCTTGTGTAAAAATGACTCGGGTACCTAGCTAAGTAAGACCATGCACAGACAATAGGTTAAAACCCAAATCAAGTACATAAAGAACTTTGGCGGAAGAAGACCGCCTCTCAAAAAACATAGGTAAAGTCCCCACGCCTCGAACAGGAATTGTAGATTTTTCACCAATGGTGATAGTGTCCCCTCTGGAACGAAGATCTTGAAGCCAATCCTATATAAAGGTCATATGAGAAGATGCTCCATTGTCCATGAGCCAAGGCTTCTCCTGAGTGGTAGAAGCTAGGGCTGTATCCTCCTTAACAAAGACATGCACAAACGGAGACTCTGTCATGGCTAGGGCCGCCTTTGAGTCCTTCTCCTTGGGCTTCAAATGGGGGTAGTTTTTCCAACACTTCTCCTCAAGATGAGTACCCTTCCCATAGTGTGGGCACTTGGGCTTCTTCTCCTTCGCATCCTTCTTGTCCTCCTCCTTGTCCTTGGCCTTCTCCTTCTGTTGCATCTTCTTCTTGCCACCACCTGTACCTGCAGTAAAAGCCTTGGTGGAGCCACTGGCTTCCACCTCTCTGAGTCTCTCGTCATGCTCCAAGACAAGCGAGGAAAGTTCATCCCATAGGAGTTTCTCGCGGGTCCTCGAGGTGATGAGGCTGGTGTAAAAGACATCATATCAGGGTGATAGCAACTGAGTGTTGGGGGTAAAGGCGCCTCTGCCGTGCCGCCCCATGTATTACTACACTGACAGTACCCGCCACTGCACACTGCAGGTGGCAGGCGCCTGTCACGTCACTTTATTCTTTATTCTTTTTAGTGACAGTTTGAATAAAGGAACGCTCGGTCACACATTGTGACTGTTGGAGTTCCCATTTCTCGTCTCTCTCTTTCTTGCTCTTGCTCTCCCGCCATAGCTCGCATGCAAGGTTCGATCCTTCTCACCTTTCAACTGGTATCAGAGCTTGGCATTCTCTTGCTCGAGCTCGACTTGGTGCTTCCCGACATTCGCATCGACTCGCTTCACGGATTGGGTCTCCATCCCGGCAGCCATAGCCGACCTCTCAAGCTCCCGACTCTCCCCGGCTTCCCGAGCTCCATCCCGTCCTTCTTGAGCTTCATCAGGGCCTTGCCCTTGAGGTATTGCTTCAGCATTTGCAGGCATTTGAGTGTATTCTCAGTTTGAAACAGGGCAGGAACAAAGGGCAGCCACTCTTCTTGAGCTCCATAGCTCATATCTTCCCTTCCCTTTGCATTGGGCCTTCATGGCTTGGTATGTGCCTACCTTGGGCCATCATTGAGCCCCCCCAACCATCCTAACTCCACGTGATTGGCAGCAGCACTCCAGGCCTCAACACGCTGAATATGGTGCTCATTTTCAGACTTTGACCTCCAGTTTTACAGCTGAATGCTTTGTTGCTCATGGAGCACTCATCATTGGCCTATTTGGAGGGCATTTGAGCCATTTTTGGATGTCATTTTGATGCTTTGGCTTGACATTGAGGTTGGGAGCTGATCATTCTCAGTTTTGAAACTGTCATTCACTGCATAATAGTGCTGGAAACAGGGCAGCACCCCTGACACTGACATTTGTTGCTTATGCCTCATTCCATTGGAGCTATTTGATGCCCGTATGCGGTCTACTTCCTACCCGGATGTATTGGGGATGTATGCATTTGGTTTGACCATGATTTTGGCTTGAATTCGGGGCTGAAATCTACTATTTAGAACAGTAAATACATGCTGGAATAACAGTGGGCTGAAGGTACTTTACATGCTTTAGCACTTACCTATCGATACCGGATGTATGCTTTGAGCTTTGGCATGATGTCTCTGACATTTGGGGACGACTTGGAGCGATTTTGGCTTGAATACGGGGCTGAAATCTACTGTTTAGAACAGTAAATACATGCTGGAATAACAGTGGGCTGAAGGTACTTTACATGCTTTGGCACTTACCTACCGATACCGGATGTATGATTTGAGCTTTGGCATGATGTCTCTGACATTTGGGGACGACTTGGAGCATATGTATGAGATTATGGGATGCTTTTGAGCTTCACATTAGCTCCGTCTTCACTGGCATTTGGACCGACTTGGCATGCTCGTGGACCGCCTATGCCTCATGTCTCTGCTTGACAGTTAGGCTTTTGCATTACATGCTTTGGTTCGTGACATATGCTATTTGGTTCGTGTATGCCATACCGACATTTGGAGCTTGGATTTGGATGTATTTGAGCATTTTCGGCTTACTTGATCACTGATCTTGGTTGCTATTTAGATGTCATTGAGTTGACCGAGAGCTTATTTGGGCTTATGTATTGCTTCATGGTTAATACGACCGGTGCTTCATGTATGTCATGCTCTCTTGGATGCACTTGATGCATTGACAAGGTCACTTATTACTAGTGCTTTCTCTTGGGTTGTTTGAGCTTCTGAGCTCGCTTTGTACGCCTTTTGTGCCAGTGGGAGCATTTTACATGCTTGCTTGACCTTTGACAGTTGCATGCTATTGGAGCACTTACATGTATTTGGAGCAGTTTATATCTTGAGCAACTACATACGCATTGAGACTTTGGGATCATACTCCGATCTTTATGGATATGCATTGATGTACTCTTGGTTCACAGGATGCTTATGAGCTAAGTCTCATATTTGTATCTTTCTCTTTGAGCAGACACCTATTTGTGTCA
This sequence comes from Lygodium microphyllum, assembly GCF_053477565.2. Classification (NCBI taxonomy): domain Eukaryota; kingdom Viridiplantae; phylum Streptophyta; class Polypodiopsida; order Schizaeales; family Lygodiaceae; genus Lygodium; species Lygodium microphyllum. Next base: position 2,116,693 of record NC_141158.1, read on the forward strand.
GGTTTTGACAATTACAGGAACACTTTGCCTAGAGTGTCTGGGGGTGTGCCTTTCACTGGCAGATGTTATTTTGACATGCTTCGGTGTTGAGCGCATGTTCTTTTCATTGTCATTGGCCTTGCTTATGTCCGTTTCATGCCGGCTTTGGACCTAGCATTGTTTGCTTGACATTGGATCCTATTTTGGGACAGTTTGCTCTCTAGACTGCATACCTGCAATTTATTACAGCATGCAGTTATTGGTGGACTGAGGTGTACTTTTCATGCTAAAATATCCTGATTTGGTGTACCGCACCTAGTAATAAGTGGGCAGCAACTTTTGGCACACTTTGCTCGCCCTTTGGACCCCGTTTTGGTCATTTTGGGCAGTTTCTGCAGTAAAACAGCAAGCAGTTTTGGACTGTTTGGGCATTTCCAGCCTGCATAATGGCGTCATCTTCGCATGATAGTGCCATCTTTAACATTACAAAGTTGGATGGTACCAACTACTCTTACTGGAAGAGTCAAATTTGGCAGGTCTTGGTGTAGAAATCTCAGATTAAGCCACTTCGGTTGAGTGGGGAGTAGCCTGAAACTATGGACAATGACGACTGGCTTGAACTTGATGAGCTATGTAAGTCCACGATTGTATTCTCTCACTGAACATGTACATTATAATGTATTTGAGGAAGCATAGAGTGCATGGGATCTATGGAATAAGATCAAGAATCTTTATGATAAGAAAAGTCCGGCGAGTCAGATGTACTGGTTGAAACAGCTTATGGATCTGCGCATGAATGATAATGCGACTATATCTGCTCACTTGAGCTAGTTCCATGCTATACTGAAGAACCTGACTTCGCAGGATATCACCTTTGGAGAGGAAGTAACTCCTCTTTTTTTGCTTGGGACTCTGAATGAGTCATGGGATGTATTCCACACTGCTCTTTGTGCCTCTAGTGCTACTCTAAAATTGACAGATGTTGAGAGTGCTCTTCTTCAGGAAGAGGTGAATCGCAAAAACTTGGATGCCTCTCGTGGTAGTCATGCTTTGACAGTTAGAGGCAAGAATGACAGGTATGACCGTGGTAATGGCCGAGGCCGTGACTCGCAGAAGGGTCGGTCTAAATCTCGTGGCAAGTCGCGTAGTAAGTCGCGTGGGCGCAATGCAAATGTCACTTGTCATCATTGTGGGAAAAAGGGCCATATTCGACCACAGTGTCATGAGTTGCGCAATGAGAAGCGCAAGGATAAGGGGAAAGATAAAGTGCAGGAGAAGTCCTCTGATCGCAGCATAGTACCTGCGAAGTCCAGCGTCAAGATTGAGGAAATTAATGTCACGCAGACTGAGGAGTCCGATGGTGGTGATGAGTTTATACTTGCAGCTAGTTCTTCTGATGCTTCACACTTGACTGAGACATCTAGTATGTATGCACAGTGCTGGTTATTGGATTCAGGAGCATCCTTCCATGTGACGCCTTACCGTGAGTGGTTCCACTCTTACCGTACTGTATCTGGATCAATCAGACTTGGAGATAACAAGTCTCTTGATATTGTGGGCTGTGGAGATATTCAGTTGCAGTTTTTCACTAGCAGTTCCTTTTTACTCAGGGATGTACATCATGTACCTGCACTTACGCGCAGTCTTATGTCTGCAGGACAGTTGGATGATGAAGGGTTTCATGTCTGTTTTGGGGATTCTGCCTGGAAAATTACCGAAGGCAGACTTGTGCTTGCTAGAGGCGCCAAGGCTGGCAGCCTCTATCCTCTTGTTGTATCTGGGTCCTCAGTTGACCATGTTTTGGTAGTGGGTTCTATCCCACATGTACCACTTTGGCATGCTCGTTTAGGGCACATGTCCTTGAAGGGAATGAAAATGTTATCTGGTTTGCAGTATCTTCCGCCTTTGGATTATGCATGTTTTGACTCGTGTGATCATTGTCTTTATGGTAAGCAGAATAGGTCTACGCATAAGAAATCGGGTAGGCCACGCATGAGCAAGCCCTTGGCATTGGTGCATTCCGATGTTTGTGGGCCTATGCCTTGCATGTCTATGGGTGGCGCGAAGTACTTTGTTACCTTCATTGATGATTTTTCTAGGAAAGTGTGGGCTTATCCCATAAAGCAAAAGTCCGATGTCTTGGCAGTCTTTCAGCGTTGGCTTGCTCTTGTTGAGAACCAGACTGGGTATAGGCTGAAATGCCTTAGGACTGACAATGGGGGAGAATATGTCTCGCATGCTTTTGAGCAGTTTTGTGATGACAGGGGTATTAAGCGTCAGTTGACCGCCCCTTACACCCCACCCCAGAATGGTTTGGCTGAGCGCATGGACATGACTATTCAGGAGCGTGTGCGCTCTATGCTTAGCCATGCAGGCCTACCCCAGAGTTTTTGGGCTGAGGCAGTTAGTACGGCAGTGCATGTCATAAACCGATCGCCTTCCAGTGGATTGGATTTCCAGGTTGCAGAGGAAGTTTGGGCTGGTAAGCCACCCTCTTATGCGCATCTCCGTGTCTTTGGATGTGAGGCATTCTACCATGTGCCCAAGGACAAGAGGAGTAAATTGGATTCAAAGAGCATTAAATATATATTCCTTAGCTATGGTGAGTCAGGAGAGATGGGCTATCGCCTATGGGATCCGCAGGCACGGAAAATAGTACGCAGCCATGATGTCGTCTTCCATGAAGACAAGATGCACAGGCAGCCTGAGAAGGTGGTTGAGATCCACAGAGTGATCTTTCAGGAGGAGTCTAGAGCTCCAACACAGCCAGTAGTACAGCCTGCAGCAGTTCCTCCACAGGGCCAGGGTGTTGGACATGCAGTTAGATAGGCAGCAGAGCCTGCAGTGAGACGGTCTGCTAGAGACAGATGTCCACCTAACAAATTTCAGACCTCTATGCATTATGTTTTGGTTACAGATGCAGGAGAGCCTTTCACTTATGATGAGGCTATGCGCAGGGGTGACAGTCACTCTTGGGAGAGGGCTATGCAGTCTGAGATAGACTCCCTGCATAAGAATGAGACTTGGGATTTGATTGCCTTGCCTAAGGGCAAGAAGGCTTTGCCATGCAAGTGGGTGTACAAGCTGAAAAGTATCCCTGGACACCCCAAGCCGGCATACAAGGCTAGATTGGTAGCAAAGGGTTTTAAGCAGGAACATGGTGTGGACTTTGATGAGGTCTTCTCTCCTATGGTTAAGATGACCACCCTGCGCTTAGTCTTGGCTTTGGTTGCACAGCTTGACTTAGATCTATATCAGATGGATGTCAAGACGGCTTTTCTACATGGGGACTTGCATGATGAGATCTATATGGATCAGCCTAAGGGCTTTGCAGAACCTGGCAGGGAGCACCTAGTGTGCAAGTTGAAGAAGAGCTTGTATGGCTTGAAGCAGGTACCTAGGGAATGGTATCATAAGTTTGATGCCTTTATGCAGTCACAGGCTACAGCAGGAGTGCTATGGATCCGTGTCTTTACACGAAGAAAGCCCGTGTTGGCAGTTTGCTTATCTTGGTACTCTATGTTGATGATATGTTGATAGCAGGGAAAGCTCATGATGAGCTAGATGCTCTTAAATCTCAGCTGAAGAAGAGCTTTGATATGAAGGATTTGGGACAGGCCTCACATATACTTGGGATGCGCATTAAGCGCGATAGACATCAGGGGCTTTTGTATCTCTCACAACGGGAGTACATTTATAAAGTCCTTGAGCGCTTCCGCATGCAGGACGTAAAGCCTATTGGCTGTCCATTACCTTCTTATGTGAAAGTATCACAGGCCGATTGTCCGCAGACAGATGAGCAGAGGGCCGAGACGGCCAAGATCCCTTATGCTTCAGCCGTGGACAGTTTGATGTATGCCATGATAGCCACTCATCCAGATATTACGCATGCAGTTGGTGTTGTGGCACGCTATATGGCTACACCTGGCAGCAGACATTGGGATGCCGTGAAGGGTATCATGAGGTACCTGAAGGGCACAGCAGATATGTGTATTTGCTATGGCAGCCAGAATACAGGGGTCGTGGGGTACATTGACTCCGATTATGCAGGACATGCAGATAGTAGGAAGTCCACTTCTGGCTATGTATTCACCTATGCTGGAGGGGCTGTCTCTTGGATGTCCAGGGTTCAGAAGTGTACGGCTTTGTCTACCACTGAGGCCGAGTATGTTGCAGCCACTGAGGCTTGCAAGGAGGCCATATGGTTAGGCCGTCTAGTTGCTGACCTTGGGATTGATGCTACACCTACACTGCATTCGGATTCTATGAGTGCCATTCAGTTGGCTAAGAATCCGGTCTTCCATGCGAAGACGAAACACATTGAGGTGAGGTATCACTTCATACGTGGTGTCGTGGAGGACAGGTCTGTTGACCTTGTCAAGATCTCCACTAACGAGAATCCTGCAGATCTGCTCATGAAGAGTCTCACTACTGAGCGCTTTGCCTTCCTCAGGAGGTTGATGGGCGTTGGATGAGATGTCACCTTTCCTCATCCCTTGTACCTATGTACATTTGTACTGTCTTTTCTTTTTTCTTTTCTCTCTCACTAGGGCAGATTCGCCTTTAAGTAGGAGGTTGTTGGGGGTAAAGGCGCCTCCGCCGTGCCGTCCCGTGTATTACTATACTGACAGTACCCGCCATTGCACACTGCAGGTGGCGGGCGCCCGTCACGTCACTTTATTCTTTATTCTTTTTAGTGACAGTTTGAATAAAGGAAGGCCTGGTCACACATTGTGACTGTTGGAGTTCCCATTTCTTGTCTCTCTCTTTCTTGCTCTTGCTCTCCCACCATAGCTCGCGTGCAAGCTTCAATCCTTCTCACCTTTCACTGAGTCAAGAGAATCATCACCATATCCTCAGAGGATATCACTCGACGAAGAGAGGCTAGCTTGCCTCGCATATCCTCCATCTTTGTGATGTGCTTCTTCATAGAAGAAGAATCATCAAGACTGAGCATCCGCAACTTCTTCTCCAAAGAAATCTTGTGGGCAAACGTCTTATGCTAATACAAAGACGCAAGCTTCTTCCACACTTCCATCGCGGTCTTTAACCTGTGAACATGTACAAGAACCGAGTCGTAAAGACTCATAAAAAGAAAGGAATGGGCTCGAGAGTTGAGCCTATCCCACAAGGCTACACGGTCCATAGAGGCTCCATCTGACGAATCCATGGGAGAACGGTCGATGGGTGAAGAAACAAGCTTTCATAGGTCGAATGTATCAAGATGCACTCCACCTTGCACAACCATAGACATAGTTGGAACCATCCAACTTATCTTCCTTCAAAAAGGAAGGGAGAATAGGCACCTGTATTGAGGGAATCAAGAAAGGAATCCGGACATCTGAAGCACTCTTCACCGATGGAACCTTCACTGTAGATGGAACCCTCTGAGATGCATGGAGTGAAGAGGGACAAGTGCGAGGAGTCTCCTCTCGTCATCGATCACGAAACTCCTGATAATCCCATCTCCACTCAGAGGAATGATGAGAAAGGAGCTCATCCTCTGAGTCATCAAAGCCTGAAAACTGGTAAGACATCTTCCAATCTGCAAACACCAAACACCAAAGAAAACTTTGCCGATGCCGAAGGATGACGAGCAGTTTGGTCACCAACCACCAAAATGCAGGCTGTGGAGGCCTACAAACACCTGGAGCTACAAAACGCAAGGTTGTTTGATGAAGATCACCAAGACGGAAGCCGCCAGCACCAAAATGCAACCTAGGAAGGGGTTGCCAGCAGGAGAAGAGCCGCTTAAAGGTGGAATGACTGCCAGATCAGCAAAACACAGCCTGGAGGAGTGTCGCCCAGCTGTAGAAGTGGCTGCCCTGATGAAAATGGACCTAGGGGAGGGGTATTGATGACGTGGAAGCCTCAGAAGCTGTCGCCTACAGCAAACGCAAGGGTAGGAGCTACCAGAAACAACCGCCTTGGCTGTTGGGAAGAAATCGGCTGTAGCAGAAGAAGGGGATGGTGTCTCTTTGTCGGGGAAGATCCTCTGTGCTCTCAGTTAGGCGATGATACCATGTGAGTGCGCAACGGAAGAAGAAACATGAACACAGAGAAGAGAGAGAGACAGAAAGCAATAAATGAAGGAAGAAAGTCTTCACTGACTTAAGTGAATGCTGAATATAGTGAAATGGACTGATCAGTCCATGCACGCAACCTGGAGCGTTAGTGAGGGCACCAGATCAGGCTGGAAACAATGGCAGCACCAATGCTGGAGTGGGAGAGGAGGGAGTGTGTGCTGAATCTGCAAAATAGTGTGAAGGACTGATGTGGGGGCTGCTATAAATAGCCCCCCAATCTCTAAACTGGCCGACTGGCCCTAAATCTGACCGACTAGCCCAAATCTGGCCAAATGTACCTAAAGGCAGCCAATAAAAGCTGATTGCCACCCGAGAAGAGAATGCACAACAAAAATCAGCAACATCTAAACTGGCAGAGCTCCTCTATCTCCTACTAGACTCTAACAGGAGCTCACAACCAAGGGATAACAGACTGAGAATGAAATAGAGCAGGCTAACAGCATGGGGGACATGCACACACAAATAGGTACGCTCGTTGGACAGACAAGGTTCAGAAGGGGATACTCCCCTCTTAATTATGTCCTCACACTTAGGGCTATCATTGAGAAGGGTAGGGCACACGGGAGGCTGATATATTGCTGCTTTTTGGACTTTCGCAAGGCCTTCGACACCGTACCACAGGCCAGACTCCTGCAAAGACTGCAAGAACTAGAAGTCTCGATGGAAATGCGGTGGGGGATATTGGCTCTGTATGAATTTGTCACAAGACAAAGAGTCTGAATACCAGGGGGGATGTCTTAGAAGATAACTTGCACCATTGGAGTCAAGCAGGGGTGCCCACTCTCTCCTACCCTCTTTGGTCGCTACATCGATGAAATATCGGGATACATGGATAGAATGGGAGGGGAGGAGCTAACCTAGGGGGGACACTAATATCCATGCTATTATATGCAGACCACATAGTCCTCATCTCCAGTACCCCCAAGGGATTATAGCGCCATCTCGATGCACTACAGGCCTTCTGTCACGACAAGGACCTTAGAGTGAATCTAGGGAAAACCAAGGTCATGATATTTAACATCTCTACCCAATGGATCCAGCGATCAGTACCCCCTTTCAAATATGGCGTAGAAACAATAGAAGTGGTCCAGAGATACGTCTATTTAGGGATAACATTCTTAGGGCCGAGCTTTACTATGAGGAAAGCAACAAAAGATAGACTAACACGAGGCTATGCAGCCCTAGGGTCAATGGAGAGCCAGTGTGCCCGCATACAGCTCCAGGAGCATCGAAAGCTATGGCTCTTCGACACCTTGGTCTCTACCACACATACACCTTGGTCTCTACCACACAAGGAGAATCACAGAGGACCAACCATTGCCCAAGGGGGAGGCCATCTCTAAGGGATGGGAGCAGATGGAGCGACCCTTGGTTCTTATGATATCACATATGTTCCAGAGTAAGCCCTTCGTGCCACATGAGATCATCAGAGTAGAGATGGGGGCACCGCCCATAGTAGCAGAGGCTCTCTTCCAAACAGTGACCTTCCCGCACTGACTCTGGAAACTACTGCAATAGAGGTACTTGAGGCTTGCACTAGAGTCATCCAAACAGTTAGCATTACAAGGGGATACTAAGTATTGGTATGCCCGAACAAAGGTATGGCTATGGCTACATGGGTTACAGATGGACCACCTCCCTCCACTACAATACAGTCTGGACATAGTCCTCATTTCCAATACCCCCGAAGGGTTACAACGTCACCTGGATGCACTACAAGACTTCTTCCAAGACAAAGACCTCACCGTGAATCTGGGGAAAACCAAGGTTATGGTATTTAACACCTCCACCCAATGGATCCGACGATTAGTACCCCCCTTCACATATGGAGCAGAGCAAGTAGAGGTGGTCTAGAGATACGTCTATCTGGGGATAACATTCTTAGGGGCGAGGTTAACTCTAAGGAAAGTAGCAGCAATAGATAGATTAACACGAGGCTATGCAGCACTAGGATCAATGGAAAGCCAGTGCCCGCATACAGTTCCAGGAGCCCCGAACCAAGCTATGGCTCTTCGACACCTTGGTCGCACCAACACTCTTATATGGAGTTCCCATATGGGGATCAAGCCTATACCACACAAGAAGACCCACACAGGACCGGCCACTGCCTGAGGGAGAGGCTAACTATGAAGGATGGGAGTAGATGAAATGACCCTTGATACTCATGATATCAGGGATGATTCGGAGTAAGCCCTCAGTGCCACACGAGATCATTAGAGCAGAGATGGGGGCACTGTCCATAGTAGTGGTACCCCAGTCTTGCACTAGAGTCATTCAGACAGCTAGCACTACAAGGGGACACTAAGTGCTGGTATGCCCGCACAGAGGCATGGCTACAGCTACATGGGCTACACATGGAACAGCTCCTTCCACTAGAGTACAGCCTAGATCGCCCCCACCTGGAGCTCAGTCAGGGAGAGCTAAACCGCATCATCAGAATGGACATCATTCAGGTACACAGCCATGACATGGATAACCCCCACAGAGGACCTAGGGACAAAGAAGGCATTCTACCAGGAACACTTCTTATAAATATCCTCAGACGGGTTCATTGTCCGCCCAAGGTACATGGCTGCACACTTGTCCCATGGAGTAAGATGCGCCATCGGACAGACCCGTACATCCTCGCACCAACTACGGATCAAAACAGGTAGGTACGGGGCAGACTCCCTCCCACCAGAAGACATGATCTGTCAGCTATGTCAGCTCGAACCAGAGACAGAGGAGCATTACATATGCATATGCCCGGTATACTATGAGATCAAAGGGCGCTTCCAATGCTTGTTTAGAGAGGGATTTGGACCACTCTCTAGGGTGATGGATTTTCAATACCAACGGTGCCTCGGGCTCTTTCTATTGGAGTTGCGGCACCACAGGGAACACCTTCTATGAACCCTGGAGAGGAGACAAGGAGCCCCCAACCAATGCACAATCACAGAGTTCTACCAAACACCAACAGCCCCCCTCACCACAGAGTCCCCTCCAACCCAATTGGCCCTCCCACCATGGGGAACCACCCTTGACATAGCCACAGCGAGAGAGGCAGAACTCGCCGCCCACACCTAGCCGGCCCCCGCCCTCGTTGGAGACATATGTGGAGGATACAGAAGATACTACAACGCCACCGAGGGACCACTCCCCGCCGCTTCAGTCTCTCCATGCTAGATAGACCCATGAGAAACATTTTGGGATGATCACACTCAATGAGTGTCAAGATTGTAGGAGAGAAGAAAGGAGTCTCACTTGTAGCTTTCTTGCTTGCACAATGGGGGAATACACACAAAGGTGGAGCCTGAAAATAATTTTCCTCTTCTTAGTTTTATATAAGCAAAAGAACTCTAGTACAAAGAAATAGAAGAACCCTATATATGGGTCTCAAACCAAACTCAACTAACTAAGGCGGCATACTATCTCAGCCATGAACTAGAGTAGATAAGGATAGCTGTCATCTAGCTATTATTCATGGGTGGTATACAAACCGCATCTGCAACTAACAAGTCGGTGACATAAATGCACAACAGTCACCTTGGCATATCATGAGTGAAGCTCGATATCTCAACGCTCCCCCTCGAGCTCAATCGCAATTCCTGCACAACGATCAGGTCTCTGAACTTGCGCAGCTTCTCTGCGCCCAATGCCTTCGTGAATATGTCAACTACCTGATCCTCTGTGCTTACATAAACTAGATCAATAAGACCTAGTAAAACCCTCTCCCGCACATAGTGATAATGCACCTCAATGTACTTTGTTCTAGCATGATATACTGGGTTATTTGCCAAGTGTATATTACTCATGTTGTCACAATAAATGACAACTGGCCCATCTGTAGACTGATGCATATCATAAAGTAGCTTATGCAATCAAGCTATCTCACATGCAGCCATTGCTACACCCCTGTACTCAGCCTATGAGCTTGACAAGGCAACTGTAGGCTGTTTCTTGCTGCTCCAAGTGACTGCAGCACTCCCAAAAGAGAACACATATCCATTGGTAGATCGTCTATCAGAAATACTGCCAACCCAAATCAGCATCAGTGTATCCATGCAACTGTATCTGAATCCCAGTCTCATAAAATAGTCCATACTGCAATGTGAACTTTACATACATGAGTATGCGTCTAGCCGCATCCAAATGTGGTTTCCTTGGAGCCTGCATAAACTCACTTACCAATCCAACAACATAGCTCAAATGTGGCCTGGTAATAGTAATATAAATCAAACTTCCTACTATGCATTTGTACATAGTAGGGTCTTCCAGAAGCTCACCTGCATCTGTGCTTAACTTCACATTCTGTTGCAAAGGAACTGAAATAGGCTTACAGCCTGTCATCCCATATTTGGACAGCATGTCCAATCCATACTGCCTCTACAAGAGCCATATCCCACTTAGTGATCTAATCACCTCAATGCCCAAGAAATAACGCAGCTCTCCCAAATCCTTCATCTCAAACTTCTGCTTCAATAGCATTTTCACATGAAGGATATCTTCATCACTATCACTTGTGATAATCAAATCATCAACATAAATGATAAGCAGTATAATACATTTCTCTATTTTTCTCATATAAAGTGAGAAATCTACCTTGGAAAACTGAAAGCCAATAGTGACAAGATACCGTTCTATCTTGTCAGACCATGCTCTAGGTGCTTGCTTCAAACCATACAAGACTTTCTTCAACCTGCAAACAAACTCAGGATGAACAGCATGCACATAACCTAGTGGCTGCTCCATATAGACCTCTTCTTGCAAATCACCATGCAAGAATGCATTCTTTACATCCATCTGATGTAAAGACCATCCCTTTGATACAGCCATAGCAATGATGCTCTTACGGTTGCCATCCTTACAACCGGACTGAATGTTTCTTCATAATCAATGCCATATGTTTGTGCATATCCCTTGACTACTAATCTTGCCTTGTATTTGTTCACAGAACCATCTGCATTGTGCTTCACCTTATAAACCCACTTACAACCAATTGCATTCTTATCTTTAGGCAAATGTACCAATTCCCATATAGCATTTGCTTCCAAGGCATCTATTTCTTCATCCATGGCTTTCTCCCATTTTTCTTTTTTCATGGCTTGCTCAAAAGAAGTTAATTCTGGTTCTTGTATCACTTTGACCATATATGCATAGTGAATGGCTGTAAATCCATCATATTTTAGCCTATCCACAGGATACCTAGCTCTGGTAGACCTGCGCAAAGTAGGTTCACTCCCAGGTGCTCTCAAAACATCCATGGTCTTCCTTACTCCAAGTGTAACAATAGAAGGAATAACCAACTCATCATTAATGCTCTGTTCTGAGCCACTGGATTCACCATCCACATAAGAGTGACCTGCATTCACATCAAACATGGGTTGATCTAAGTTCTCTTTTCCTTTTCGTGATACGTGCATACCACTATCTGCATTGCTTTGAGAAGATTCTCATTATCTCAATCTGCCTGTCCATGGCGAAGAATGTGAACCACTACTAGAGAACGCTCCAGGTCCACTAATATCTTGTGACTGCTATTGTGAATTCTGTGCAGCATTACCATTTTGTGCATCTACATTATCAATCAGATTTACTCGTTTATACCAGCTACTCATCTCATCAAAAACAACATATCTACTCACTGTAAACTTACGAGAAGAAGGGTTATAGTATCTATACCCTTTTTGCTGCAGAGAATAACCAATAAAGATGCACTTCTTAGCTTTTAGATTCAACTTGGATCTCAACTCATCTGGCACATGAACATAGGCAATGCAACAAAAAATTTTCAAATGAGAAATATTTGGTTTTCTACCAGTATACCTCTCCTCTGGAGTCATGCCATGTATTGCTGCACTAGGAGTTCTGCTCATTATGTAGACTGCTGTAGAAACCGCCTCAGCCCAGTAAAAATCTGATAGGTCTTTTTCATTGAGCATGGCACGAGATACCTCTCCAATATGCCTGTTTTTTCTTTCTGCAATTCCATTTTGTTGTGAGGTATGACTGCATGAATATTGCTGCTTCATGCCATGCTCCTGCAGGAACCTTGCAAACTTATTTGAGAGGTACTCTCCCCCTCCATTTGACCTTAGGCATTTTATTTGCAGGCCTATTTTTTTTTCAACCATAGCTTTAAGAGTTTTGAAATGCCTAAAAACTTCACTTTTCTTTTTCATAAAATACACCCAAACTTTTTTGCTATAGTTATCAATAAAAGTAACAAAATAATGACAACCTCCAATAGATGCAGCTTTAGTAGTCCACACATTAGAGTGGATTAATTTCAATGGCTTCTTACTCTCTTGAACATGTCTAGGAAATGGTTTCCTTGCTTGTTTTTCGAATTGAAAGGCTTCACATACCTTATGTATTTCTGCAACCTTGAATTTAGGCAATTCTACAACAATATTTTGGGCTTGCATTGATTTAAGTCGCTGTACATTAACATGACCAATGCGTTTATGCCAAATATCAATATCTGCAACTACACTAATCCCATGTGTAAACATTGCTGCACTCAATTCAGGCATGTCTACATCCAACGTAAACATTCTGCCATTCTTCTTTCCTTTTGCTATCAAGCGACCTTTATTTTTTATATCCTCAACAAAGCATCCATGAGAATTAAATCTGACCTGTAAGCCCTACTCAACCATTTGACCGACAGAAACCACGTTCTTGGTGATATTTAGGACATGAAATACATCTGACATGTATTTCTTTCCCTCATCCTGCATAGACAAAGAAATTTTTCCAATTTGCACAATAGGATGTGCAGTATCATCACCAGTCTCCACAAATCCTAATTTTTTCATTTTCCTTGCATCTTGCATCCATTCTGCATGACCTGTCATATGCTTTGATACACTTGAGTCAACATACCACACATCGTTGCTTTCTTTTGTACTTGTCACAGAATTGGTCATGTGCTACACCATAAATAAATACTCATTTCTATCATCACCCTGTCTACTAGAAGATGCAAAATTCCCTTGTTGCAATTTTCCATTCATGATGTCATTCTGCTTTTTATAGCAGTCTTTAGCCATATGACCCATTTTACCACAGTAGTAGCATTCAACATTACTGTTTGCACTTTGATCTCTTTGCCATCCACTACGACCTCTTTGGCTCCCCTTGCCTCTAGAGTTACCACGTCCTCCTCCATAGGACTGGTTTTCTTGAGTTTGCTGCATATTCTGATTTCTACTACAGCCTCCAGATCGGCCTTCTCTACCTTTGGCTCTATCTCTTTCAGCATTTGAGTAGAAGACAGTTTCTTTTGAAGTTCCTCCTGAAGAAGATGCACCACCATTTCTCTGCTCCTCAGAAATTAGAAGAGCAATCAACTCCTCAAAATCAGGAAATCTCTCACGATCAAAAATGGATGTTCAGAACTGTGCATAATCATTTCCTAGACCATTCAAGGTCACAGAAACTAAAACATCATCTTCCAATGGTGACCCAATGGAAGCAAGTGCATCTACAATCTTCTTTACCTTCATGTGGTAGTCATTGATGCTCATACTTTCTCTTTGCACATTGTGCAACTCTTGCTTGAGCTACATTTTCATGGCTTGCGTATTTGTGCTATACATTTTTGACAAAGTATCCCATACCTCATTTGGCGTACTTGCATCTTGAATATGCACAATGTCAAGATTGCCAGAGAGAAGGAAGGAGTCTCACTTGTAGCTTTCTTGCTTGCACAATGGGAGAATACACATACAGGTGGAGGCTGAAAACAATTTTCCTCGTCTTAGTTGTGTAAGCCAAAAGAACTCTAGTGCATAGAAATAAAAGAACCCTATATATGGGTCTCAAATCAAACTCAACTAACTAAGGTAGCATACTAACTGAGCCACGAACTAGAGTAGATAAGGATAGTTGTCATCTAGCTATTATTCATGGGCGGTGTACCAACCGCATCTGAACTGACAAGTCGGTGACATAAATGCACAACGGTCACCTTGGTATATCACAAGTGGAGCTCGATATCTCAACACTTCCCCTCGAGCTCAATCCCAATTCCTGTATACCACCAAGGTCTCTGAACTTGCGCAGCTTCTCTGCGCCCAATGCCTTCGTGAATATGTCAGCTACCTGATCCTCTGTGCTGACATAAACTAGATCAATAAGACCTAGTAAAACCCTCTCCCGCACATAGTGATAATGCACCCCAATGTGCTTTGTTCTAGCATGATATACTGGGTTATTTGCCAAGTGTATACTACTCATGTTGTCACAATAAATGACAACTGGCCCATCTGTAGACTGATGCATATCATAAAGTAGCTTATGCAATCAAGCTATCTCACATGCAGCCATTGCTGCACCCCTGTACTCAGCCTATGAGCTTGACAAGGCAACTGTAGGCTGTTTCTTGCTGCTCCAAGTGACTGCTGCACTCCCAAAAGAGAACACATATCCACTGGTAGATCGTCTATCAGAAATATTACCAGCCCAATCAGCATCAGTGTATTCATGCAACTGTATCTGAACCCCAGTCTCATAAAATAGTCCATACTGCAATGTGGACTTCACATACATGAGTATGCGTCTAGCCGCATCCAAATGTGATTTCCTTGGAGCCTGCATAAACTGACTTACCAATCCAACAACATAGCTCAATTCTGGCCTGGTAATAGTCATATAAATCAAACTTCCTACTATGCGTTTGTACATAGTAGGGTCTTCGAGAAGCTCACCTGCATCTGTGCTCAACTTCACATTCTGCTCGAAAGGAGCTGAAATAGGCTTGCAGCCTGTCATTCCATATTTGGACAGCATGTGCAATCCATACTGCCTCTGCAAGAGCCATATCCCACTTGGTGATCTAATCACTTCAATGCCCAAGAAATAACGCAGCTCTCCCAAATCCTTCATCTCAAACTTCTGCTTCAATAGCATTTTTACATGAAGGATATCTTCATCACTATCACTTGTGATAATCAAATCATCAACATAAATGACAAGTAGCATAATACATTTCTCTGTTTTTCTCACATAAAGTGAGAAATTTGCCTTGAAAATCTGAAAGTCAATAGTGACAAGATACTGTCCTATCTTGTCAGACCATGCTCTAGGTGCTTGCTTCAAGCCATACAAGGCTTTCTTCAACTTGCAAACAAACTCAGGATGAACAGCATGCACATAACCTGGTGGCTGCTCCATATAGACCTCTTCTTGCAAATCACCATGCAAGAATGCATTCTTTACATCCATCTGATGTAAAGACCATTCCTTTGATGCAGCCATAGCAATGACTACCCTTACGGTTGCCATCCTTGCAACTGGACTGCATGTTTCTTCATAATCAATGCCATATGTTTGTGCATACCCCTTGACTACTAATCTTGCCTTGTATCTATTCACAGAACCATCTGCATTGTGCTTCACCTTATAAACCCACTTACAACCAAGTGCATTCTTATCTTTAGGCAAATGTACCAATTTCCATGTAGCATTTGCTTCCAAAGCATCCATTTCTTCATCCATGACTTTCTCCCATTTTTCTTTTTCCATGGCTTGCTCAAAAGAAGTCGGTTTTGGTTCCTGTATCACTTTGACCATATATGCATAGTGAATGGCTGTAAATCCATCATATTTCAGCCTATCCATAGGATACCTAGCTCTAGTAGACCTGCGCAAAGTATGTTCACTCCCAGGTGCTCTCAAAACATCCATGGTCTTCTTGTATCACTTTGACCATATATGCATAGTGAATGGCTGTAAATCCATCATATTTCAGCCTATCCACAGGATACCTAGCTCTAGTAGACTTGCGCAAAGTATGTTCACTCCCAGGTGCTCTCAAAACATCCATTTTTCTTTTTCCATGGCTTGCTCAAAAGAAGTCGGTTCTGGTTCCTGTATCACTTTGACCATATATGCATAGTGAATGGTTGTAAATCCATCATATTTCAGCCTATCCACAGGATACCTAGCTCTAGTAGACCTGCGCAAAGTATGTTCACTTCCAGGTGCTCTCAAAACATCCATGGTCTTCCTTACTCCAAGTGCAACAATAGAAGGAATACCCAACTCATCATCAATGCTCTGTTCTGAGCCACTGGATTCACTATCCACATAAGAGTGACCTGCATTCACATCAAGCATGGGCTGATCTACCTTCTCTTTTCCTTTTCGTGATACCTGCATACCACTATCTGCATTGCTTTGAGAAGAAATGCTCCTGATCTCAATCTGTCTGTCCATGACGAAGAATGTGAACCACTCCTAGATGACGCTCCAAGTCCACTAATATCTTGTGACTACTACTGTGAATTCTGTGCAGCATTACCATTTTGTGCATCTACATTATCAATCATATTTACTGGTTTATACCAGCTACTCATCTCATCAAAAACATCTCTGCTCACTGTAAACTTACGACTAGAAGGGTTATAGCATCTATACCCTTTTGCTGTAGAGAATAACCAATAAAGATGCACTTCTCAGCTTTTGGATCCAACTTGGATCTCAACTCATCTTGCACTTGAACATAGGCAATGTATCCAAAAATCTTCAAATGAGAAATATGTGGTTTCCTACGAGTATACCTCTCCTCTGGAGTCATCCCATGTATTGCTGCAGTGGGAGTCCTATTCATTATGTAAACTGCTGTAGCAACTGCTTCAGCCTAGTAAAAATCTGACAAGTCTTTTTCGTTGAGCATGACACGAGATACCTCTCCAATATGCCTGTTTTTCCTTTCTGCAATTCCATTTTGTTGTGGGGTATGACTGCATGAATATTGCTGCTTTATGCCATGCTCTTGCAGGAACCTTGCAAACTCATTTGAGAGGTACTCTCCCCCTCCATCTGACCTTAGGCATTTTATTTGCAGGCATGTTTCTTTTTCAACCATAGCTTTAAGAGTTTTGAAATACCCAAAAACTTCACTTTTCTTTTTCATAAAATACACCCAAACTTTTTTGCTATAGTCATCAATAAAAGTGACAAAATAATGATAGCCTCCAAGAGATGCAGCGTTAGTATTCCACGCATCAGAGTGGATTAGTTCCAATGGCTTCTTACTCTCTTGAATATGTCTAGGAAATGGTTTCCTTGCCTGTTTTCCAAACTGACAGGCTTCACATACCTTATGCATTTCTGCAACCTTGAATTTAAGCAATCCTAGAACAATATTTCGGGCTTGCATTAATTTAAGTCGATGTACATTAACATGACTAATACGTTTATGCCAGATATCAATATCTGCAACTACACCGGTCCCATGTGCAAACATTGATGCACTCAATTCAAGAATGTCTGCATCCAACGTAAACATTCTGCCCTTTCTTCTTTCCTTTTGCTATCAAGCGACCTTTATTTTTCATATCCTCAACAAAGCATCCATGAGAATTAAATCTGACATGCAAGCCCTGTTCAACCATTTGACCGACAGAAACCAGATTATTGGTGATATTCGAGACATGAAATACATCTGACAGGTATTTCTTTTTCCCATCGTGCATAGATAAAGGAAATTTTTCAATCTGTACAATAGGATGTGCAGTATTATCACCAGTCTCCACAAATCCTGTTTTTCCATTTTCCTTGCATCCTGCATCCATTCTGCATGACCTGTCATATGGTTTGATGCACCTGAGTCAACATACCACACATTGTTGCTTTCTTCTGTACTTGTCACAGAATTGATCATGACTTAATCATTACAGGAGATGATGAAAATGGGATTGCTGAAATAAAGACGTGTTTACAGGCTGAATTTAAGGTCAAGGACCTTGGAGAGCTGAAATACTTTTTGGGGATTGAGGTTGTCTCTACGCCTCAAGGCATATGGGTGCTACAGAAGCAGTATGCTCATGACATGTTACAGAAATATGGTATGGCTGATTGCAAGCCTATGGATACGCCTTTGGAGCATAATGTCAAGTTGCAGATTGATGTTGGGACAGACATTGAGAATGTTACTATGTACAGACAGATGGTAGGTAGCTTGATCTATCTCACGATCACCAGACCTGACTTGAGTTATGTTGTGGGGCTGACTAGTCAGTTCATGCAAAAGCCTCGCAAACCACACTTGGATGTAGTCAGAAGAATTTTGAGATATGTAAAGAGTACCACAGATCATGGGCTGTTTTATGCATATAGGAAACCCCTTGACTTGATGGGGTACACTGATGCTGACTCGGCTGGTTGCACGTATGACAGGAGGTTAACCAGCGGCTATGCATTTGGATTGGGAAGTAGCATGATCAGTTGGCAGAGTAAGAAACAGCCTACAGTTGCACTGTCTAGTATGGAAGCAGAGTATCGTGGTGCAGCCTTAGCAGCCTGTGAAGCTAAGTGGTTACAGAAGTTGCTGAATGACTTGGAAGTACACTTGGATAGTAAAGCCAAGCTGTACTGTGACAATTTGAGCAGTGTTATGTTAGCAAGCAATCCTATTTATTATGCAAGATCAAAACACATTGAGGTTCACTATCATTTCATCAGGGAAATGGTCTTAGTAGATCAGATTGACTTGGAGCATGTGAAGATTGAAGACCAGGTAGCAGACATCTTTACCAAATCACTTGGTAAAGATAAGTTCATTCACTTTAGACAGCTACTTGGAGTGATGCACATGATTTGAGTTTTGTTTTTGAGCTTGAGGGGGAGTGTTAGAAATCAAGCTCACCGTCAGTGTGTCTTCATCTATGACAGCTAGTGTGTACAGCTGTCTACACGTGACTACATTAAATAAGTCGAGTTAGTAGTCAGTTAGTGACCTGACTAGAGTTAGTCAGTCTAGTCTACATTTACACTAGGTCACTTTATCTTGTGGTGTATGTGCTTTTCAGTTCAGAGTGTGGAATATGAAGAAATGAGCTGGGGAGCCTGAAGGCTCATGGATATGGAGTTTTTCCCTTTCTCTCTCTCTCCTCTTTGAACAAGCTGCATATGAATTCTCTGCATTTCTAATGTGTCCCAGCATATTATTGTCAATTACTGCAGATAATCAATACATGACCTTCTTGTCTTTTGCATTCCATTCCTTCCGTGCCTTTGTCTCTTCTGCAGTTGGAGGATCACTCACCTCTGGCTCCTTTTCTTCACCTGAAACAAAATCGTAGAGGCCTTTTCCAATAAGGAAGTTCGTGACACGGAACTTCCATGAAGGGTAGTTGTTCTTATTGAGCTTCTCAATGATGGGGCTTCCACTGTTCTCTGCCATTATCGTAAAATTAATACCAACAGCAAGCAAATCTTCTGCAACCCTCAACCTGTAGTGCATAACAATACACCAGACAGTCGTTTTCACTGTCTGCTCAACAATACATACAATCTGCCAACTAGTTTGCAGATAAACCTTGTGTTTACTCGCTGGTAAACACCTTTGAACTTATAGATCTGAAATCTGTAACCTGTGCACCCACTTTCGATCAATACAGTCGAAGTCACAGTGTACCCTGAAACTGCTGTCCACAACCTTGCGGCTCTAAAACGGGACCTGAAACGGCCTCAGATGCCCAAAGTAACTGTGGCATAGCCCCAAAGGGCTTATCTGCAGAATACACAGCTCTCTTTGCATACACCAAATCTCACTGCAATCTGAGATTTTTGCTCGACCCTGCTTCCGGTGCCTCCACAGGCACTATCCAAGAGAGAGAGTGGAAGAATGGAAGAGCTTCTTACCCGTGGCTTGCTTGCTCAAACCTTGCTTCTTCTCCTTCGCTTCAACCTTCGAAATCAGCCTCTCTCAATGGCGCGGCTCTGATACCATGTCAAGAATCGCGTGGTGGGGGGACTTGCTCAAGATGCTGCGCCGAACACACACAAAATACACAAGGAGAAGCTCACTCAAGAGACAAGAAGAGAGATGGAAGCCAAAACGTTTTCTTGCTAGTTTCTTCTTCTTCTTCCACACACTTTACAATATACACAAAGTATAGATAAGGTACAACATAAAGGAAAGTGGCATACTAAGTCAAACAATGCATAACTGACTACACTAGTCGACTGGCGCTATAACTATGCCAGCTGTAAATAGGTGTAACAACCTAAATATAATAAGTAATGAGTCAGTGGCCATGTGAGAGTCATAATGACTACCAACGTGCTAAGTGTAGACGTGTGGATCCATCTAACCAGGCGGTCCATCATCAATGTCCACATGTGTTGAGCTTGTCATCTCAACACACTGAGCCTGCTCCCTAATCATGGGTGAAGAAAACCTCGGGTTGAGCAATCAATGGCATCAAAAGGATTGACTCACCCATTCTTGACTAGAGTTTTCTAGAGTGATTTATTTAAGGTCTCTCCATTTCCATTGGGCTATCATAGCCTCATCGGCCTTTCATGTGGAGAGGGGCTTGTTTTCCTTGGTTGAAATTCTTCATTTGACGAGCTTCATCAACATTGATACTCTTTCTACTACCCTTGGACTTGGCTCTCCTTTGGCCTTCAGCCACATACAAGATGTGAGAGAGGGTGTTAGCACAAACATGCATGGTTTACCATCATCGCTCGAGTTTGAGCCTTAGTCTCAGTCAGACGATATTAGGAGCTCTTCATTCCCCTACTAACTCTTGAGACATAAAATGCAAGCCGAAGCCTTATCAAAGATCACATCCCCGTCTTTTATCGATCTTTTGTGTCTTCGAATTGTAGAGCCCATAACCTTCAATGGTTCTATTTACCTCCTTGATCTTTCATGTCTTTGGGTCGTAAAACTCATAACCTTTTGTCGTCTTGCTATAGCCCATGAAGATAAGCTTCCTCAGCTTGGAGTGGAGTTTGTTTCATCTCTTCTACTTGTCCACATGGACAAGCATCACATGAAAATGTTTGGGCTATGTTCACATTGGCAAGGGTAGTTTGTGGCTTGGTCAGACTACATTAAATGCATAATCGCAGTTGGCATGGAGGGTAATTGCTTTCACCTAAGATTGTGAAGGCATCGGCTCTGAAGGAGAATGCCAAGTCGGTGAAAGTGGCTACTCTTGATGGAAATGGTTTTTCTAGGTGGAGGTTTGCCCCTACCCCTACCGCATCGAGCCTGCTTCCTATTCATAGGTAGAAAAAACCTGAGGTTGAGAAATCAGTGGCATCGCTTGATGGGGCAGAATCATAGAAGTCGTTGCATGAAAAGATGGACATCCTTTTCTTTTTGTGTATCTTTTAAAAAAACTATAGAGAAGGAGTCGATTATACTTGGAATCACCATCATTATCACCATCATTATCATGAGAAATGTGAGCAACTACCCACATTCATGAACTCAATATGTGATGATTTGCCTTGAAATTCACAGTCACCAAAGAGTACAATAGCCACCTCTTGCCCTTCATCTCGAAGTCGCTATCATCTCATTGTTGGGAAAAAGGCTTGACTCACCCATTCTCAACTAGAGTTTTCTAGAGTGATTACATGGGTCGAGGGCCGAATTCGGGACTCGGACAAGGTAGACTTGAACGGGCCGAGGCGCAGACTTGAACGAGGTCACTCGGACGGGGTTGCTCGGATGGGCCGAGTAGGTCTGGGCCGAGTGGGCCGAATACAAAAGGTCTGAGGGCCGATTTTTGGACTTGGCCCTGAAGTGATCGCTTGGATGGGCCGAACGAGGCGCAACGTCGACAGCGAGGGTTTGATTTCACTCATTTCTTGTGATTTACTTAATCATAGCAAGCACAAACCTCCAGATTCTATCTAGGGGGATAGGGAAAGGGATTCATATACCTGAATAGAGCAGTAGGCTTGTCGATGGTGCGATCGGATTGAATCGTGTGATAGCTCTCTCTCTCTCTCTCTCCCACTGAAATGGTCACAAATGAGCTCTCCCTTGGCCTCTTGGCTCTTATGTCCCTTCTCGGGTATGGTGTTGATGCCCCCAATCACTCACTTGCCAATCTTAGGTATCACAAGCGAGCTTTTTGCCATGTTTTGCACGATTTTTACCCTGTTTTATCCTGCTTTGCAACAGTAAACCCTACCCTTCTCCGGTGCGATTTTCTAATCCTAACCTACTCTAAATGCAACAAGAATCGAAAGCAAAAAACTGAAATAATTTCTCCATGTTTCTTAATCATCAAGCAAACAAAATATACCAAAATACTTACTTATTTTGAAGATAAAAAAACACCCAAACTCCCTACCTATCTCAAGCTCCGTTTCAGGGATGAATCCCTTAATTCGATGCTCGATATGAGGTGCACAAGTGCTGAAGATTGAATCCGTTGGTCCCGACAACACGGAACTAAAATGTGGGAGCCTTCGCTCAACCGCCAAGACCCACGGACTGCTTATTGCTTTAAGCGTTTCAAGTGAGCTCTAATGACTATCTCTTACCTAGTTGACGCGTCGTCGATCCTATGAGTGTAGTGAGCTTGAGCTTACCTTGATGCCGATACGAGTTGCCTCCTCTCTCACACATCTCGATAGCTCCACGATCCTAGATGCAAGCTCAAGCATCCTCAAGCCTCCATCTCTAAGCTCCATCATCCATTGCCACACGTGCAAGAAAAGAGAAGAGAAGAGGAGATGATGAAGAGCTTCACCCTCTTGATCCCTCACTCTCACACACTCACTCCCTCACACTCTCACACTTCCTCTCTCAAGAGCACACACAAGCAAGAGGATGAGGAGAAAAGAAGAAGGAGACTCTTGTTAGCCACACACCAAAGAATGAGCTCTCATTCACTTTTTGAACTTTATATATACAAACCCTAAAATCCCATGGGCACCCATCCCTTTTTTTACATGACCGGCCCTTGTGGCAAGGTCTTTTTTCCATTTCTCTCTTTTAGCCTTATGCCTCTAGCCTACACCCGTCTAGTATTTTATAATTGGCACAGGAGGGAGTCTGGCGCTCTTTTACAAGAGTTTTCTGAGTTTTTTGAGGCGCCCTTCATTTAAAATTGTGTTTTTTGCCCCGGCTTAGCTTTGGAGGTCGCCTACGTATCTTTGCTCTTTTTCCATGTTTTTTTTGTTTTTTCCTTCCTTTTTTGCCATCTCGACTTGGGGTTAACAGTGGTTGAGCATGAGCTCCCTCTACAACGGGCTTTAGAAGGTCCGTGTTGTGTGACATTCCTAGATGTATTGTAGTGGGAGCTCAAGCTCAACCGCCAAGACCCACGTACCACTTATTGCTTCAAGCGTTTCATGCGATCTCTAATGGCTATCTCTAACCTAGCCAACGCACTGTCGATCCTATGAGTATAGTGAGCTTACCTTGATGCCGATACGAGTTGCCTCCTGGTGCGCAGATTGGACGCAGAATGCTCACATAGTGAATCCCTGAAGGTCCCCAAGAACAATGAACTCTACCTTTTTGCACAAAAAAACAATGTAAAAGCATGCACGACAAGAGGCAAGAGACAAATTGGGTTCAATCTCCCCCATGCCTTGTGTGAGCGCTTCACAAAGCATATATTTTATGTATATTTCAATCTTCATGCTCAATAATAGCCCAATTTACAAAAATATGACAAGCTTTTAGCTTTTGAGTTTGCTTTCTACAAAAATAGGAAAATAAAGCTAATGGACGGTGCCTATAGAGTCTGGCACGCCCAATCTCAATGTCCAAATAGAAATAACATATCCGGGCGCATAGGCGCATACAAAATAATAATCAATAATCAATGTCTCAATAGACATAACAAAATATAGGCGTAGCGCCTATCAAAATATAATCCAAAGGTCGAATACTCGCTAAACTCCAATGCTTTCCTCCGCCACTGCTGCTATCTCTACACATCAACTGAAGCATTCACAATCGTTAGTAAAATAATACAATTAAACCGACAAAAGTGAATACCTAGTAGTCTTCAGCTACATAAATAAATCAACTAGTTAGAAATAAATCCTAACCTTAATTTATTACGAGTGCGCACTCTAAACTCATAAACGTTTATTAATTTAATATGCATTTTGCGGAATGACCCACTATGGAATCACCCATGTACACACTAAATTAATGAAACGCCCGACTAGATATCTAGAATACCTTCGGCCAGTTCTAGTGGTCATGTAATCAGTGTCTATGATGGCTTCTGGTTCAAGTATTTCAATCTCTTCCTCTAATAAAGGTGGGTTTTCATAAACAGGGTGGATAGGTAATTAGCCTCTAAATGGTCTCAATAAACTAATATGAAATGTATTATGAATTTTCCAATGAGATGGCAATTCTAACTTGAATGCATTATCATTAATCTTATGAATGATTCTAAATGGTCCATAAAATCTAGGAGCTAATTTGACAACTGGATGTCTATCTACACTTTGCAGTCTACGCTTTTCTATTCTAAGCCAAACATAATCATCAACTTTGAAATTCATGGCTTGTGTTTTCTTGTTGGCTTGTTTGGTATATGATTGTTGGGCTTTAGCAATCATATCCTTAATCTCATCAAAAATACTGTTATGCATAGTAGCAATATCATCAGCACTCTGAATTTTATTAGACAAAGATGCAACATGTGTAGATAATCTATATCCATAAATGACTTCAAAAGGTGCTTTCTTTGTAGATGTGTGCGGTGTATTGTTGTATGCAAACTGTAATAAATGCAAATGACTATCCCATGTCTGAGGTTTGGAGATAGTATATGCACGTAAAAGATCTAGAATGGTACTATTGGTGGCTTCTGTTTGTCCATTTGTTTCTAGATGAAATGCAGATGAGAAATCAATCTTTGTGCCTAGATTTGCAAACAGTGTAATCCAAAAATTGTTACAAAATCTAGAATCTCGATCGGAAATAATCACTTTTGGCAATCCATGGTTAGTAAAAACAGTTTTCAAAAATAATTGTGCTACTTGTGAAGCTGTTAAAGTTTTCTTACATGCAATGAAATATGCTTGCTTACTAAATCTATCTACAATTGTCCAAATCATGTCATGATTAGATTTAGTATTTGGTAAACCAGTAATGAAATCCATAGAAATATGTTCCCAAGGTTTAGATAGAATAGACAAAGGCATTAATAATCCATACTGTTTACCATGATGTCTCTTTATTCTTTGACAAATCAAACATTCAGAAACGAAATTAGATACATCTGCATCCATATGCGGCCAATAAAAATCTTCAGTTAACATGCGTAATGTAGAAATGATACCTCTATGACCTTGATATGGGGGACAATGAATTTCATTCAAAACAAAAGATCGGAATGGAATAGTAACACATAGTCTCTTTTCAAAAAACATAAATCCATCATTATATGACAATGAATCAACATGAATGAAATTATTTTGAACTAATTTTTGCCAATCAGAATGAAAAGTAATATCCTGGTGATATGTATCTTTCATAGCAATCAAAGAATCAAAAGATATAACATAAATATTATGAATTGCAGGTCTTTTACTCAATGCATCAGCAACTACATTTTCTTTTCCAGGTTGGTATTGAATGATAGGATGAAAACTTTGAATGAAGGAAGCCCATTTGATATGACGGTCAGAAATTTGGGGTTGGCTAAGTAGATGTCTAATGCTTTGCTGGTCGGTCTTTATCATGAATTCTGAACCCATTAAATAATGCTTCCACTGTTTTAATGCTTGTACAACTGCTAATAGTTCTTTGTCATAAGTGAAATATTTGAGCTCAGAGGGTTTCAGCTTAGAACTAGAATATGCTATTGGATGATTGTCTTGCATTAGTACGGCTCCTATTCCTGATCCGCTAGCATCGGTCACAACTAGAAAGAATGGTCTATTAAAGTCAAGCAATTGTAGAACAGGGGCATTGGTTAATGCACGTTTCAGTAAATCAAAGGATTTCTGCTGAGTTTCAGTCCATTGATAAACAATTCCTTTCTTAAGAAGTTTGGTTAATGGTAAAGCAAGTAATGAGAAATTACGTACAAACTTCCTATAGAAACTAGCAAGACCAAGGAATGAGCGTAATTCATGTACATTTTTAGGAACAGGCCAATGCAATATTGCATCAATTTTCTTAGGATCAACTTTAATTTCTTTTTTTGATACAATATGACATAAATACTCAATTTCCGTTTTAAAGAATTCACTCTTTTCAGGATTTGCAAACAATTGATTTTCTTTCAGTAATTGAAAAATTAATGATAAATGCTCATAATGCTCTTTTTCACTTTGACTAAACACCAAAATATCATAAAAGAAAACAATCACACAATATTGATATTTCAGAAAGATACGGTTCATCATTCTACTGAAAGTAGCAGGTGCATTAGTCAATCCGAATGGCATGACTAAGAATTCGTAATGGCCAAACTGTGTTCTGAATGCAGTCTTAAATATGTCGGATTTATCTAGCCTCACCTGATGTTATCCAGACTTAAGGTCAATTTTACTAAATATAGAAGATCCTTGCAGTTTGTCCATAAGGTCATCAACTCTAGGTATAGGATACCTATTCTTTACAGTGATCTTATTTAATGCTCGGTAGTCAATACACATACGATAGGTATTATTCTTTTTCTTGACTAAGAGTACAGGTGCACCGAATGGGGAACTGCTAGGTCAAAATAAGCCTCTATTTAGTAATTCTTCAACTTGACTCTGGATTTCTTTTTGCTCTATTTGATTGTGCCTATATGGTGCTTTGCAAGGTGGTTGTGTGCCAGGAATTAAATCAATATTATGGTCTTCTGGACGTGAAGGAGGTAAACCTGGTGGTAGATCTTCTGCAAAACAGTCCTTAAAATATGCAAGAAATTCCTTATGCCTAGGGTGCATATGATTTTCCTTGGCGTGCAATTCATTCACCCAAATGAGATATGATTTAGTACTCTTATGTAATGCACGTTTTGCTTGAGTATGCGAAAGCAGTGGAAAAATATTAGATGCATGCATACCATATAATGTAATAGATTTTCCTTGAAAATTAATATTCATTGTGTGCGTGGAGTAATCTATATTTGGATTATGCTGGTGTCTCCAAGGCATTCCTAAAATAATGTCTCTTGACTGTAATGGAACAACTAAGAAATTTCTTCTTTCAATGTATGCACTAATTTGAATTTCTAAATCTTGTACTTCTTGTGTGCCATTGTACCTAGTGCCTAAAAATGCAGCTTTTATGCGATAATGCGTAGGTACTGTATGTAATTTCAATTTCTTTACCAATTTTGCTGAAATAAAGTCATGAGTACTATCGTCATCATGCAAAATAGTTCTTTCCTTTCCATGCACCAAACATTTCATAGTCAACAATGAATGTGAAGTAGGCATACCTGGTAAAGTGTCGAAAGTAGTAGTAGGATCATCCTCATCTTCAGTGAAATCTGGCATATCCTCATGCTCGTCTTCGTCCATGGCTCCAAGATAGTTGATATGTGTTGGTGGCTTCTTTGAATGACAATTTGCTGCGAGATGCCTTGGCTGGTGACACTTATAGCATACTATTGGCTTGGCTTTGGTTACATTATTTGCAATGGCTGGAAGTCTGGGTGCATTTGGATTTTCTTGTGGAATATGCTTAGGATTTGGATTGACATTGGATGGTAATGCAGGTGGTTTAGGCCAATTCTTGCGGAAAGATGGTGATATGAAACGACCTGGATTAAACCTTCTAAAATTGGAATTGAATTGTTTAGATCCATAATTACCGTTGGCTTGGAATTGCTGTGGTCGTCTTTCTCTTCCGCGTAACTTATCTTCAGTGTCGTGAGCTAAGGAGATGGCGTCTTCAAGGGTAGCAGGCTTGAACATGTTCACTTCAGCGTAGTAATGTCCAAGAAGTCCAGACATATACTTTCGCTTATGTGTCATCTCTGGTACGTCTTCAAGCATGCGTAGCTGTAGGAGTGCATTCCAAAAACGCTCTATATACTGTGGAATAGGCTCACGATCCCGTTGAAGTAAATCCCATTGCTTGATAGCCTTCTCATGAAATTGCGGTGAAAGGAAATTCTGCAAGAACTTCTTCTTGAAATCTTCCCAAGTAGCAGGACATTCTATGCTCTTCCATACTACAGTCTACCAAAGTGATGCTCTGTCTATCAGATGATTAGTAACACACTTGATTTTATCTTTTTCTGGATAAGTTTCCTCATGGAAATAGTCATCAAACTGGCTAATGAATGATAAAACAGTATTTCCTTCTCGTATGCCATTGAAAGTGCGAAACTTGAAACTTCGTTTACTTATCTTGGATTCCTTGCGAATGGTTTGTGCTTCAAGAGTGGCGTCGATGGTACGTCGAATCAAATCTTCAGCTTGAGGTTCTTCTTTATCGGTAGACGCTCTTTGTAGTTTTGTCAATTGCGCTTGTAATGCTTGCCTAGCCCTTCGCTCTTCTTCCAGTTGTAGCATGATTAGGTCCAACTTTTGTTCCATGGTAGGCTCAGGTAGGTCGTCTTCAGTCATAGGATCATCCATATGTGGGGTAGTCATCCTGTAAAACTCAATAAACCTTTCTCACTCAAAATCAGATTAGCGGGATGAGCGTAGCTCAAATTCGGGGTTACAAGGCTATATATTTTTGGGTATTTCTTTCTCAATTTTCAAAAAATCTGCAATATTTCTGTCTTCATTTGCTGAAAATACTTCAACGAACTTGTAGATAGGTAGAACACCTTGCCACGAACAACTTTCCAGTTCAGAGTTTTTGCATAGGAACAAGTCTTCTAGGTGTTTTGAGCACTAGTCAGTTCTGACTCCAGTTGACTAGTCTAACTTGCAGAGTTGCAGACTTAGCAGACCTACAGAGTTGCTGACTTGCAGAACTTAGGCCGACTTGCAGAACTTGATTACTGTTGACTTGCAGAACTTGACTTCAGAAGTGTGGGACTCGGAGTTGCTGAACTTGATTGCCTTAACTGACTTGCAAAAAGCTTAATGGTTTAAGCTTAGTAGCTTAGGCTTATGATGGAGGAGGAATCGTCAGAAAACGGCGCAAATCGTGGAGGACATGGGTATACGTTTGATGCCGTCGCGGAATTTTCGGACCCCCTCATACACCTCGTGATGAATTTTTTTTGAAGTGGTTAAGCTTTCTTCTAAAGCTTAAGTCAAGCTTAAACTTGAGAGAGAAAATAGATATGAAATTTTCTCACTGTTTGTTGACGACTTGATGAAGGAGATGGATGCGTGGTCCTCCGCCTGCAGAGCCTGGTCCTTCGCGATCTGACAGTAGAAACAGGGGTTCTTGATCGCCAGAAGTCTGCCTGTATCGACGGTTCGCGATGAGATTGACTGTAGAGCCCGATCGTTCCTGGAGCTCCGCCTTCGCCCGAGATTGGTAGCGATTGGAAGCTCTTGATCTCTGCTCCGCTCTGATACCACTGGTGCGCAGATCGGACGTAGAATGCTCACGTAGTGAATCCCTGGAGGTCCCCAAGAACAATGAACTCTACCTTTTTGCACAAAAAAAAATGTAAAAGCATGCATGACAAGAGGCAAGAGACAAATTGGGTTCAATCTCCCCCATGCCTTGTGTGAGCGCTTCACAAAGCATGTATTTTATGTATATTTCAATCTTCATGCTCAATAATAGCCCAATTTACAAAAATATAACAAGCTTTTAGCTTTTGAGTTTGCTTTCTACAAAAATAGGAAAATAAAGCTAATGGACGGTGCCCATAGAGTCTGGCACGCCCAATCTCAATGTCCAAATAGAAATAACATATCCGGGCGCATAGGCGCATACAAAATAATAATCAATAATCAATGTCTCAATAGACATAACAAAATATAGGCGTAGCGCCTATCAAAATATAATCCAAAGGTCGAATACTCGCTACTCCAATGCTTTCCTCCGCCACTGCTGCTGTCTCTACACATCAACTGAAGCATTTACAATCGTTAGTAAAATAATACAATTAAACCGACAAAAGTGAATACCTAGTAGTCTTCAGCTACATAAATAAATCAACTAGTTAGAAATAAATCCTAACCTTAATTTATTACGAGTGCGCACTCTAAACTCATAAATGTTTATTAATTTAATATGCATTTTGCGGAATCACCCGCTATGGAATCACCCATGTACACACTAAATGAATGAAACGCCCGAAAAGGACAGGCGTCCCCATCAACTTCTCGCACAAAGAATCCTCTTTGTGTAAAACCTCACGGAATCCACCGTGGAATATGCCTCCTGCCATCACCTCCTCTCTCGCATACGCCGGTAGCTCCACAATCCTAGATGCAAGCTCAAGCATCTTGAAGCCCTCTCCATCTCCAAGCTCCATCCTCCATAGCCGCGCGTGCGAGAAAAGAGAAGAGAAGAGAAGAAGAGAAGAGGAGATGGTGAAGAGCTTCACCCTCTTGATCCCTCACTCTCACACACTCACTCTCTCTCAAGAGCACACACAAGCAAGAAGATGAGGAGAAGAGAAGAAGAAGAGAGCTCTTGTTAGCCACACACCAAAGAATGAGCTTCCATTCATTTTTTGAACTTTATATATAAGCCCTAAAATCCCATGGGCACCCATCCCTTTTTTATATGGCCGACCATTGTGGCAAGGTCCTTTTTCCATTTCCCTCTTCTAGCCTTATGCTTTTAGCCTACACCCGTCTAATATTTTACAATTGGCACAGGAGGGAGCCTGGCACTCTTTTACAAGAGTTTTTCAAGTTTTTTGAGATACCTTTCATTTAAAATTACACTTTTTGCCTCGGCTTAGCTTTGGAGGTTGCCTGCGTGTCTTTGCTCTTTTTCCGTGTTTTTTTTGCTTTTTCCTTCTTTTTTTCGCCATCTCAACTTCCGTGTTTTTTTCTGCTTTTTCGTTCCTTTTTCTGCCATCTCGACTTGGGGTTAAAATTACCCCCTCCTAGATGGGTGCCAGTCCTATGGTACTTTTATGTTGTTGTAGGTTGGCATGCAATTGGCCAAGTGATGTAAAGGTGAGTGTGTCAAGATTGTGGGAGAGAAGGAAGGAGTCTCACTTGTAGCTTTCTTGCTTGTACAATGGGGGAATACACACAAAGGTGAAGGCTGAAAACAATTTTCCTCTTCTTAGTTGTATAAGCCAAAAGAACTCTAGTACAAAGAAATAGAAGAACCCTATATATGGGTCTCAAACCAAACTCAACTAACTAAGGTGGCATACTAACTGAGCCACGAACTAGAGTAGATAAGGATAGCTGTCATCTAGCTATTATTCATGGGCGGTGTACCAACCGCATCTGCAACTGACAAGTCGGTGACATAAATGCACAACGGTCACCCTGGCATATCACGAGTCCTCCTCTCTTTTCATTTTCAGCATGGTGTAGACATCCCTTTTTTGTTTTTTCTCTATCTTCAGTTCCAATCCCAATGCCTTCTCCACCAAGGCTGGGTTCAAGTGCACATGTACCTGTTTAGCATTTTTTCCCCTTCCCACCGTCACGATGCTGCACTCCTGGTCGGCGTCGTATGTTTTGAGAAACTCCACACACTTCGTGTGTTGAGATGACAAGCTCAACACATGTGGACATTGATGATGGACCGCCTGGTTAGATGGGTCTACACGTCTACACTTAGCACGTCGGTGGTCATTATGATTCTCACATAGCCACTGACTCATTAATTATTATATTCAAGTTGTTACACCTATTTACAACTGGCATAGTTATAGCACCAGTCGACTAGTTTAGTCAGTTATGTATTGCTTGACTTAGTAGGCCACTTTTCTTTATATTGTATCTTATCTATACTTTGTATACATTGAAAAGTGTGTGGAAGAAGAAAAAGAAATCGGCAAGAAAACGTTTTGGCCTCCATCTCTCTTCTTGTCTCTTGAGTGAGCTTCTCCTTGTGCATTCTGTGTGTGTTCGGCGCAGTATCTTGAGCAACTCCCCCCACCACGCGATTCTTGACATGGTATCAGAGCCGTACCACTGAGAGAGGCTGATTTCGAAGGTTGAAGCGAAGGAGAAGAAGCAAGGTTCGAGCAAGCAAGCCACGGGTAAGAAGCTCTCCCATTTTTCCACTCTCTCTTGGATAGTGCCTGTGGAGGCACCGGAAGCAGGGTCGAGCAAAAATCTCAGATTGCGGTGAGATTTGGTCTGCACAAAGAGTGCTGTGTATTCTGCAGATTTGCCCTTTAGGGCTTACCACAGTTTTTTTGGGCATCTGAGGCCGTTTCAGGCTCCGTTTTAGAGCCGCAAGGTTGCGGACAGCAGTTTCAGGGTACACTGTGACTTCGATTGTATTGACCGAAAGTAGGTGCGCAGGTTACAAATTTCGGATCTGTAAGTTCAAAGGTGTTTACCAGCGAGTAAACACAAGGTTTATCTACAAACTGGTTGCAGATTGCATGTATTGTTGAGCAGACAGTTAAAAAGGTTGTCTAGTGTATTGCTGTGCACTACAAGTCGAGGGTTGCAGAAGATTTGCTTGCTGTTTGGTATTATTTTTGTGATAATGGCAGAGAATAGTGGAAGCCCCATCATTGAGAAGCTCGACAAGAACAACTACCCTTCATGGAAGTTCCATGTCACGAACTTCCTTATTCGAAAAGGCCTCTACGAGTTTGTTTCAGGTGAGGAAAAGGAGTCGGAGGTGAGTGATCCTCCAACTGCAAAAGAGACAAAAGCACGGAAGGAATGGAATGCAAAAGATAAAAATGTCATGTATTGGTTATCTGCAGTAATTGACAATAATATGCTGGGACATATTAGAAATGCAAAGAATTCATATGTAGCTTGGACCGTACTTGGAAGTATGTTTTCTGTAAATACAAAGGCACGAAAGATTCAACTCAAGCAAGAGTTGAATACATTGAAGAAAGGGAAGATGTCTATCAATGAGTATGCACTAAAAGTAATGAGCATTGCAGATGCCTTGGCAGCAATTGATGCAATGCCCGATGATGATGATTTGGTGTCGTCTACCTTGGGTGGACTTAACAACGAAAATGCTTGGAAGTCTTTTGTAACTTCCATATATGTCAAAAAGCCATTTTCAGATTTCGATAAGTTGGTCTTCCTTATGATCACTGAAAAGATCAACATGCAGAGTGAGACATCTGAAAGAAGTGGTGAACAGGTCCAGGCTTTCTACTCCAGTTCAGGAAGGGGACGTGGCAGGCTCTCCTCAAGAAGTCATGGTACAGGACGTGGTAGTGACAACCAGCAAAAGAAATTGAATCAGCAATTTGGAGATATGCAGATTTCAGGAGGTCGTGGTAACTTTAGAGGCAGGGGGAGCTTTAGAGAAAGAGGTGGATGGCAGAACAGAGGTTCTAACAACTCTGGTATTGTGTACCACTACTGTGGCAAAACAGGTCATATCGCAGCCCAATGTTATGCTAAGAAAGATTATATTTGCAGTGGTAAGTTGCAGCAAGGAAAGTATGCATCTTCACGACAGAGTGAAGACAAAAATGAACGTCTGTTTGTTATGCAGCATATGCTGAATGCTGTTACAGGAAAGGGAACACATGATGATGTTTGGTATGTTGATTCAGGTGCATCCAATCATATGACCAGCCATGCAGAATGGTTTGGAGAGATACAAGATTTGCAAAATGTAGGTTATGTGCAGACGGGTGATAATTCATGCCACCCAATTTCACATGTTGGAAAAGATCCCTTGTCCTTGCATGATGGTAAGACAAAGAGTCTTTCAAATGTATTACATGTGCCATCTATTACAAAGAACTTGGTGTCAGTGGGTCAAATGGTAGAGCAAGGGCTGCAGGTGAAATTTAATGCAAAGGGCTGCTTTGTAGAAGACTTCAATGACAAGTGCAGGTTAGTTGCAAAGGGAAGTAGAGTTGGACGTATGTTTACTCTGGATGCTGGAATTCCTACTCTGAATGCTGCTATGTATGCCAAAGGAAAAGGTGTTGTTGCAGACATTGAAATTTGGCACAAACGCATTGGACATGCAAATGTACAAAGGCTGAAATTAATGCAGTCCAAAGGGTTGGTTACAAGTTTACCTACATTTAGAGTTGCAGAATTTCATAAGGTATGCGAAGCATGTCAATTTGGTAAGGAGGCAAGACAACCCTTTTCACATGACAGAGATGTAAGCAGAAATATCCTTGATGTTGTGCATACAGACATTTGGGGGCCTACACAAAATGTATCTCTTGGAGGCAGTTCATACTTTGTCACATTCATTGATGATTGTTCTAGAAAGCTGTGGGTATATTTTATGAAGGAAAGGAGTGAAGCTTTTGAGCACTTTAGAACTTTCAAGGCTACAATTGAAGAGAAATATGCTTGAAAGTAAAGTGCTTGAGATCAGATGGAGGGGGAGAGTACCTCTCGAATGAGTTCAGTGATTTTTTGAGGTCTCATGGGATAAAGAGACAGTTCACATGTAGGTATACCCCACAGCAAAATGGGGTTGCAGAAAGGAAAAAACAGGCATATCGCAGAAGTTGCATGTGCCTTGATGGCTGAAAAGAATATGCCTAAGCATTTTTTGTCTGAGGCTGTTCATACTGCTGTTTATATTATGAAGAGAACCCCCACAGCTGCAGTTTATGGTATGACCCCGGAAGAATGTTTTACAGGTAAGAAGCCT
Organism: Lygodium microphyllum; assembly: GCF_053477565.2. Lineage (NCBI taxonomy): Eukaryota > Viridiplantae > Streptophyta > Polypodiopsida > Schizaeales > Lygodiaceae > Lygodium > Lygodium microphyllum. The sequence continues at coordinate 2,151,151 of NC_141158.1, forward strand.
GATGTCTCACACTTGAAAGTGTTTGGCTGCATTGCGTATGTTCATGTGCCAGATGAGTTGCGTAAGAAACTGGATCCAAAGGCTGAAAAGTGTGTCTTTATTGGATACTCTTTAGAGCGGAAAGGGTATCGCTGTTATAACCCTGTCATATGTAAGTTCAGAGTGAGCAGAGATGTCATCTTTGATAAAATGAGCAATTGGTATGCATCTAGTGGTGATGCATTGGATGACGATGACACTCATATGCATGCTGAAAAGCAAGAATCACGGACTTTTAGTGGACCAGAGACATCATCTGGTAGTCCTTGGTCTGGGAGACTAAGGGGTACCTCTACATCTTCAGGTGCATCTAGTAGCACTACAAGTAAAGACAAAGGAAAGAATAAAGTGTCAGAAGGCATTGATGCAGTGCTTGATGGAGACTCCAGTGGCCTAGAGAGCTTGGATGATGAGCTTGGCATTCCTTCAGTGAGGGCACCAGGTGTACAGAGAGCTCATAATAATGTGAAGACTCCATTGAGTGATCCAGTGGTACGCAGGTCTAGCAGGGTGAGATACCCTGTTAAAAGATTTAGTTTTGAAGGTTATGCAGCTCACCATTATGCTTATATAGTGAAACTAGTTGAGGATGTTGAGCCCACTTGTTTTGAGGATGCTGTTAGTCATGCTCATTGGGATACAGCAATGGATGAGGAGATGGCTGCATTAGAGGCCAATAAGACTTGGGATCTAGTATCATTGCCGAAGGGCAAGAAATTGATTGGATATTAGTGGGTTTATAAGATTAAGCATAATGCAGATGGTTCTATTAGTATGTACAAAGCTAGGCTGGTTGCAAAAGGCTATGCCCAGACATATGGCATAGATTATAATGAAACCTTCAATCTAGTTGCTAGGATGGCAACTGTCAGATATGTGATTGCTTTGGTAGCAGCCAAAGGTTGGAGGTTGCAGCAAATGGATGTGAAGAATGCCTTTTGGCACGGTGATTTGCAGGAAGAAGTGTATATGGATCAGCCTACAAGTTATGAAGATTTAGAACATCCCACGTATGTGTGCTGTTGAGATGACAAGCTCAACACATGCGGACATTGATGATGGACCGCCTGGTTAGATGGGTCCACACATCTACACTTAGCACGTCAGTGGTCATTATGACTCACACATGGCCACTGACTCATTACTTATTATATTCAGGTTGTTACACCTATTTACAGCTGGCATAGTTATAGCGCCAATCGACTAGTATAGTCAGTTATGCATTGTTTGACTTAGTAGGCCACTTTCCTTTATGTTGCATCTTATCTATACTTTGTGTACATTGTAAAGAGTGTGAAATAAGAAGAAGAAACCAGCAAGAAAACGTTTTGCCCTCCATCTCTCTTCTTGTCTCTTGAGTGAGCTTCTCCTTGTGCATTCTGTGTGTTCGTCGGTGCAGCATCTTGAGCAACTCCCCCCACCATGCGATTCTTGACATGTGCAGGTTGAAGAAGGCGCTCTATGGGCTCAATCAAGCACCTAGAGCATAGTCTGACAAGATCAAAGAGTATCTTGTCAATATTGGCTTTTATGTTTCTGATGCTGATCACTCACTTTATGTGAGAAAGGGAGATGCAGGTTCGGTCATCATAGTCATCTATGTGGATGACTTGATTATTACAGGTGATAGTGATAGTGGGATTGCTGAAGTCAAGGGCTTCTTGAAGAAGAAATTTGAGATGAAGGATTTAGGTGAGCTAAGGTACTTCCTTGGCATTGAGGTGATCAGATGTGATGATGGTATATGGCTGTCCCAAAGACAATATGGCTTGGATATGTTGTCCAAGTATGGTATGACAGCATGCAAGCCACTTTCAGTCCCATTGGAGCAGAATGTAAAGTTGAGTGCTGATGTTGGGGATGAGATAGAAGACCCTACTATGTTAAGAAGGATAGTGGGGAGTTTGATCTACATGACCATTACAAGGCCAGACTTGAGCTACGCTGTTGGTCTTGTGAGTCAATTTATGCAAGTACCTAGAAAGCCACATTTGGATACAGTCAGACACATATTGAGATATGTGAAGTCCACATTACATTATGGACTTTTCTATGAGGCAGGTATAGATGTACAGGTACATTATGAACACACCTAAACTTGACTAGAAAAGAAATGCATGCTCTAGAAAGAGTTGCCATCTCTATCAAAACACATGATAAATTCAGTGTTAGAGCTCCTAATGTCCCCATTGCTGACTTAGACTAAGGCTCATAGGTAGAAGATGATTGTGCATGACACATATGATTGCTAACACCCCATCTTAGATTCTAGCTATGGCAAGCCAAAGAACATAGAATGGATCCAAGGGTAGAAGAAGAAGTGATAAAGCTAAAGAATTCCATCAATGAAGAAGCTCCTCTCACAATCTTGGAAATCCCCCTTTGAACTATGGAATTCATAGTTGCATTTCCAATATCATCCCCCTTTGAAAGGGATGGGAAATATGAGGGAACCACAAAAAAAAAAGAGATGGTAGGGGATGGGATAGAACTTGTGGGATAGAGGATGTACAAACATGAATGCGTATGGCTATGGAGAACTATCTTGGAGAATTCTATACAATGAAAGGGGAATGGTGCATGTAGAGCCATGTTTCCTACCAATCTATTGCTAAAATGGCTCCTGAAGAAGAATCCTCAACAAAGATGACTTGCTTGGTGAAGACAACCTAGGTAGTACTGAGTCTAGTAAGGTCATGAATAGAGAGAAGTGGAAAGCTAAAATCCATTCAACACAGCTAAGACTTCTGAAATGGAGCTTGATGAATGGTCAGAATCCAAATAATAATAGCAAAGTGCTAGTACCACTAATAGCAAATGTCACCAATAGTGACACACAAATATCCTATAACAAATCTCTTCAAGGAGTCATATGACTTGAAGTACCATTGCCAATAAGCGAAGGCCTCTCTCTAGCAGATGAAGAAGACTCCTTCATCTCATGGATGTGAAGAAACATGGACTCATGTGTAACAATAGCTGGTGTAGAAGTAGAGGAGGGCTTAGATGTTTTAGCTCCATCCTTTGCTCTTGAATGAAGGCGAGGATACTCCTTCCAACACTTCTCCTTGAGATGAGTTTCCTTCCTACAGTGTGGGAATTTAGGCTTCTTTTAATCTATGTCAAGCCGGAGGAAGACTCCAAAGGTTTAACCTGCTTCTTGTTCTTGTTCTTGGTCTTCCCATCCTTCTTGGTTGGTTTTTGTAATCCACGAAGGACTGATCATTTTGATTCATTGAATTAGAAAAATGTTGTGAGAGTGCAGAAACACAAGCATGGAGAGAGAAGGATTCTCTTTGTATTCAGCTTCCATTCAGAGTTCAGTTTAGATTTTCTCCATTCATTGTCTTCTTTCATTGTAGTCTTTCTCTTTCCATCTCTCTCCATGTTTATGTTTCCTCTTTTCTTGCTTACTTTCACATGGTATCATCATCAAAGTGAGGACTCATAGTTTCTACAAAGAGAATACCACATTCAACTTACCATTTGGAGAAGATCCATCATGAAAAACATAGATTTTTTTCCTTGTTTGTTGGGGCTTTTCAAAGTGTATGAGTCATCCACAACTTCTCTTTATAGGGTGTAGCTAATTTTTGCTCCATTCAATTAGCTCAAACCTAAAACATAGGAGTTTTTTGTGTGTTTACAAGTATCTCAAAAGATTTATGGAGTACTAATTTGATACATTTGATGACTTAGATGCATAGACTATTTAGTCTTCCTTTGATAGGTGGTCCATCAATGAGACTCTTACCCTTCCTTTGTATGAAATCCTTTGAGGTAGCCTTCCATAGCTACATCCATTTCCAATTGTCCTCCATCTATCCCATAGGTTCAATCCCATCGCCCACCATCTCCTCTAGTGGTTTCATTGTACCTCCCATCTATTTTAGAGGGAAATGATATCAATGATGGGGCTATGGATTCTTTATTCCATTTTCTTTCAGAGAGGGATTCCTAAGATCATGAGGAGCTTCTTCATTGATGAAATTGATCAACATTGGAGCTTCTTCAACCACCCTTGGATCCATTCCACCTTCTTTGGCCTTTAGCCACATCTAGGATTTGAGAGGGGATGCTAGCAATCATGTGTCGTGCATAGTCATCTCTTGCCTATGAGCCTCACTATGAATCAAACAAGGATATTAGGAGCTTTGAAACTTAGTCTATCGTGTGTTTTGATGGAGCATGTAGATCTTTCTAGAGCATACATTTCTTTTTAGTAGGATTTAGGAGTGTTCACACTAGTTGATTATTTTCTAGCTTAGTGAATTTCTTTTTTAGTGGGTTTGGTTTTTGTTCACATTGATTGGGAAGGAGAGACTTGCATTTATGATGGCAATTAGAATCTTGTTGATTAATTTATTATATTTGATTAGTTGCCTAATATTTTTGATCCCTACAAGTAGCAGTTTGCTAGTTTTGGCATATTTCATCTATTTATAGCTATCCTCCACACTGCCCATCATTCACAGGTTCATCCTTTGCAGGTTTTAGCACACTTTGACATATGGGGACCCTTCTTTGTCTTCTAATACTTCATTTCATCATCAAGATGATCTAGTGCCTTGACTCATGCCCTCAGCTATATGGAGGGATTGATCAGTCCCCTTTGTATTCAACTTTCAGATTTCAATGCAAGTTTTCTCCTTCCATTCTAGTCTTTCTCTTTCTTTCTCTCTCCATGTTTTCTATGTACTCTCACAAATGGATCCACAGTCTCTCACTAGTGCAACAATGTGATCAATGAGGATTTTCCATGAGTCCAAGTCCTAGAACAAAGTGATTTGTCGAATGAGGAACCTTCAATTTACTCTCAAATAGAAGTAGTTCAAACTTATAAAGCTTGTATCTGTAAACCCTAATATTTGGCATGTGTTTTCCCTAATATTAAATGTTGAACTTAGTGCTTTCAATGGCTAGAGATTTAGACATACATGTCTAAATGCATTTTACCCAATGTTTGCCTCAAACCCTTAGTAACACAATGACACTGCTACTGATAAGAAGTCCATTGGAGGCATATTAGCTAACATGCATGAAAGTTTCTTCTATAATTAAAGCTGATATTGTCATATATACAGTGATGCTATGTTGAATCCCTATTTGCATTATATAGGATTATCTATTATGATAAACTACATCAAAAGTAAAGATAAATACAATCTTTTGTTCTACTTTATCACATAGTTTTTGTTAAATTTTTTGACAAAAAGTATGCAATGTTCAAGAGAACAAGTGACTAACAGATGATTTTTGATACCAAGAAGTGCTTAAAAATAGCCAAAAATTACAAATATCAGGGGAAAAATAGACTTTGTCGAAGGCGGTGGTGGCAATCAGTACGATTTTAAGCGGCAAGTCCCTAAAGCAACGCTAGTGCTAAACTTCACGGAGAATCAAATGATGGTGGATGGTTGAGCTGGAGTTTTCCTAGATGCAAAACGACGCCAGGAATCCAACGCGTCTCAGATCTCAAGGTCGTTTGATCCCCCATTTAATCCCTGCAAGGTTCGGGGTTCTAAAGCAGCTACTAGATCTGGAAGCCAAGAAGAGCATGATGGATCTTAGCTTTGTAGATTTCGATGCCACGGAGCCACTCGTCTAGATGGATCTCGAATCCGATGTCGTTTGCCCCTCCAAAAGCAAAAAAACCACTTGCCGGAAGTGTGAAAGCAAAGGGCATGAACTAGATAATTTGATTAAGAGCTTAAAAGCTCTTAACAAAGAGCTTAATGCTCACGAAATGAAACATTGGGGGGGGGGGGGGGTTGGTTTTTTTGCACCCCATTTTTCCCCCATTCTTCATCATTTTCTAATCGGTGGAAGCAGGAGGAATCCTCTTGGCCCTGAGATGCTTCTATCCTTTGGTCTCCATTGCCATAAACAGATCAAGGAATGATGCACTGAGCAAAGAGGTAAAAAACCAGTCTTTCTCTCTCCTTCCTCTCTCTCTAGCATAGAGCAATTCATGTGCAAGAAATCAAGAAGAAGAGGGGTTGAAGAATGCTTGTCCGGCTGTGGGTGATCGGATTGCTTCAAGATGAAGAGGAGGCTGAGGAAAGAGGTTCAGCACTGAAGAATGGTTGCTGGTCGGTCCGTGGGCTACCCATAATAATTATTAGAAAACCCGCAACATGCAAGACATGCGGTATGCTCCAATTTCACAAAGAAATTTGATTGTTTTTGTTGTTTCATAGTCCAAATGTTGTTCATATGCAATGAATTTTTGTTCGAACCTTGTTTACATCATGTTTGAGGATTGTAACTACAAAAATTTAGAACCCGTAATGATTTAGAGCCGTTATTAATTCTTTAAAATCCGTAAAATATCATTTTTAATGGAAATTAGTGGTTTTTTCGATTTTGAGTTGGGAAAAAGGAGTGAAAATGAAATAAACTCAGATAAAATGTTAATTTTCAGTCAAAATAATAAGCCAATACAAATAAATCAGAAAATACCTATTTTTCATGAATAATAAATAGAAAAAAATAGTGAAAAATTAAGAAAATTGAGATTTTCGCGCTAAAAAAATATGAAAAAATAAGATTTATGTGCATGAATGTTTGGCGAGGTTAAAGCATGAGGTCAAGCCTCAGTTTGGCCTCGTCCTTTGTGTTATAGTACGTGTTTATTGGATTTTTACATACAAAAATGATACAAAACAACCATTTACACCTATGCATCGTAGCAACACCTAAACGGTGAGGGGGGGAGGAAGTTTGTGCAACAATCTAATTGCTGAAAAGATACAAATTCTGATTTCTCTCTTTGTGCATAGCATTTAGGGATCGTTTCATAATTAAATATAGGCGACTAGTAGCACAGAAGTTCTGGTGCTAATCCCTAAAGCAGTGCAGCACGTGATGCTTAGTTAAAATTCATGAAAATGCTGTTTTTCGCACCTCACATGGCTAGTTTTTTAATCATAAAATGGTTGTGCACAATCGTCATACACCTTGCATCAAGCATGCCATGTGGTATCTCCTGGAATGCATTGCAATTGATTGATAAACTTTAACCAAGGCTGAGAGGACAAGAAACCCAAGCTGTAAGTTTAGACGGGTGCTTCCATTGGGGAAAGTTTTGTGAGGCAAATCAAAATCTCCTGGAACATTGAATTATGAAAGAGTGAAGTTTGTACGAATGTTATATGTGTTAGCGATGCATCTTGGGGCCAATCCTTGAGGTGTATGAGAGTCACAGTAGAGCCGCGGCATACAGCCGAGAGGTGCTTCCCTATGTGTGTATTACGAGGCATTATGCCTATAAGTTATGGGATCTCCGTCTAAGGAGAAGGGAAGGTGAACGTTGGACTACATATTGGATACAAATGCAAAATCGTCATAAGCATTTAGTGCAAAGTGAGTCTTAGACGCTTCTGGCCCGTGAGGCCATGTGGTGGGGTTGTCTGTCATATGCATGAGGTCCGGCTAGTACTATAGCTAGTGCCGGCTCATTTTAGGTACCATCAGCGGTGCGTCTGTCGAGAGCTGCCTATAAGTGGTGGTTTTCGAATCTTGGTCTTATAAGGGACCTGTTAGCTTTATTATATAGTTGATAGCTGCCTTGAAGAGGTGGATGCTAAAATAGGCGGATTAAAGTTCCAGCCATGAGCATGATGATGAAACCAAGGAATCCCTGTAACCCTAAAGATACCTTGTCCATTCTAAATGGTTTAGTGGGATCTTTGGCTAGAAATGTGGCCGATTACTTTACCCTTTGCCCTGAAAGTGACACCATGCTAGAGTTTGGGTCACAATGGGGAAATACCCATGGAGTAGCCATGAGAGATAGTCCATGGGAGCTAGAGGAAAGATTAGGGAGTAAAAGTGATGTTAGGATGGCACAGTCGTTTGTGATCCTCAAAAGCGATAAGTTTTTGAAGGAAAAGACCGTCATGCCATTAGTCAAAGTAATATATGCCTATGAGCAAGAGATATCTCTGATGCTAGGCCGTGATGCAATTGGGTTCCAAAGCGCAATTTTGCAAATCCATAAAGCATTGGACGATATCTACATATGTGGAAAACCCTTATCAGAAAGGAAGGTTCTATTAGGACCTACCTCCGATTCTAGGGAAACAATAACAAATGAGGATAGAATTACTAAAACAGCAACATGAAGCGATGGAGTAGACTCCTTAAGTGCATAGCATAGGACTCCCTAGACTACTCTGTGAGTTGGCAGAAAGGGATAGCAAGGATGATATTAACCTTCCTACACTAGCAAAGGTGGAAATGGAAGAGGTTGGAGACCCCAAGACACTAGAGTTAGGTCATGAATATGAGGATTTTAATGGCCCAGTACTGATCCCAAAGAAAAGGACTAAATTCCCTCCTCCTTATAGGGATCTCCTAGGGTTTCATGGGCTGGTTAAAGAGGATCCGATGGTGCATTTATGAGAATACGCCCTAACTTGCCTTGCAAGTGGGTTCAATGATATTCATCGGATGCTCGTATTCTCAAGTACCCTAAAGGGAGAGGCTAGAAAATGGTATTGGAGCCTCCCAAGGGGGTCTATTAAATCCTTTGAGGAGTTGAGTGATCGATTTTTAGATGAATATGAGAAGAATGTGCCTATGACCCAAGTTTTAGGGCAGTTGAAGCAGATTAAGCAAGAGTCCTATCCTTTTGTTAAAGAATACGTTAGAGCCTTTGATGATATTTTGAGGCTTTGTCCAAGAAGAGCTACTGCATTGCCAAGTGATGTGCTATGTGAGCTCTTTTTGAGTGGCTTAGAGATTAACATGCAAATCCAAGTGGGACTGTGGAATCCTAAGTCGTTAAGGGAAGCAAAGATACATGCCATTGATTATGAGGGACATATTCAGAGATGTTGGGAAAACTTTTGGAGTTTTCCGTGCTCAATACAAGTGCGTCCTAGCTTCCAACCATTTCTATAAGGAGATAGCTCACTTGTTGATACCAAGGTAGCCTATGAGAGGAACCTTGGTAGCCAAAATCTCCAAGCAGAAAATGGCAATAGTAGGGATAATATACCCCCTGGGGATAAAAAGATTCCAAGCCCAGTAAGTCCCATCAAGGCTTGCAACACTTCCATGAGAGGTAGTTGTGACTGTGGAATTGATAAAACCATTAGGTCTACAAGCTTAGATGAGCGTTCAATGAGTGGTTCTAGTTGTGCTCCTAGTAAGGCTCTTGAGAGACCTTTCCAATTTATAGATGAATCATGCTTTCGAGTAGATGCTATTCCTTTAATTAAAAGCATGGTTCCCATGGCTAAGCAGTTGTTGTAGAGTGGACAAAGGCAAGTAAAGACATCTCGTGTAGAGAAGATGCGGCATGCCATATCTCATCCCCTTGGTCGTCATTCAAACAAATCAATTGTCCCTGACATCATTAGGTTGATATATCTCATTCCCTTGGTCGTCATTCAAACGGATCGCTTGTCCCAACTTTCTAGTAACTCCTTCTACAAGGAGAATCATGGATTTATGATCATTCAACTCTTCTCTAGTTGGACCATTACATATGTCAATGATACGATCCAAACTAGACAGAGCTTTAGGCCTAGACCCATCACATAGATGCATCTCAGGGTGGTGGTCCCTATTGTCAGATGTTGCATTATGGCCTTTAGTGGCATCCTCTTGGGAATCCATCAAAGCATGTCCACATGCAATTCCTGGCCCTTCATTTGACACACCAACAGTATTTTTAGGGGTTTTGGGCCTCCAAACCCATCTCATATTCCTTTTCATATTCTTGGATTGCCTCATCTGCCCAGTATCCAAGAAGAGATTTCCATTATTATTGAGATATCAGTAGAAAGGCTTGGGCTAGTGAATCTACAAAGAGCGTAGATCAAGCTTTTAGCTAACTCGCATGAGTAGCATGAGGCCAGTCCTCCTATTTTATGCTATCCTGATTAGTTTGATAGGATGTGCTGTATATGCCAAGGAGATCATATATTGCATGGATTAGAATGAACTATCCATTTTAGGCCAAGAGGGCCAGTTAGTTTGCAGTGAAATGCTTGATTTCTTTAGGCCAAGAGGCCTAGTTGTTTTCAGGTTTTAATAATCTATCTCTTTAGGCCAAGAGGGCCAATTAGTTTGCAATGAAATGTGCTATTTCTTTAGGTCAAGAGGGCCCTATCTCTATTTGGTGCAGGTACATTTAATGTTTTGTTATTTTAGTGATTGCACCATACAGGTTAACGACGTCGCTAGAGGGAGCCTTTGCTGCGAAGAAGCTTCTTGTGGCCATTCCAGGTGGTTTCGTCCCCTTTTGGAGTTTTTCCCTTAAGCAATTAATGATATATGTGTGGGTGAGGGTTTTCTTTCTTGTTGGGGACCGACAATCAAGGCATGAAGTCCTAGGTTTAGGTTAGGTATGTCTGGGGGAGGTCTGAGTCATCATTGCCTCCTACAAGGCACTGTCAGGCATTGAAAGACTTGTTTTAGATGGGAGTTCTAGTGACCCTGTTCAATTGACCTGCTAGGCGGCCGTTCTAGGAGTTCCTCTTAGTTGTGAGGCAGTTAGAGAGGCCTACTAAAATAATGATGGAAAGAGACAAAACCCTCAAGATATGAAAGACAATATATGAATATACGAAGGTGTATAAAAAGGGGTTTTAACCCCTTTAACAAAAGAAAAGAAAGAAAAATCCTTGAGATGTTGTTTATCGCCTTGCGAAGACCTGGTAGGTTTGTGGGGACGAGTAAGACCCAGGCAATGCCTTGTCTTCCTTGGGGTGACATCTTACCATAAAATAAAGAAAATAAAAGAAGATTGGAGTAAAAATAAAAGTGAGCGTTAGGAAAGGATTAAGTGTTACCTTGCGAGGGCTTGCTAGGTTTTTGGGTACCGAGACAGGACCTGAGACCGATGCCCTATTCTCCTTGGGTCACTACGCTCAGCTCCCTCTTTTTTACATGCCCGAGTATGGACAATCAGGTGCTAAAAGAAACTATTTCTTGATCAGGCTATAGGAGTCCTCGTCTAGTAGGAGCTCCTAGTTGAGTTGTCCTTAGTTAGGTAGGTAGTTCAGACCACCACTTAGGATGACCTCTTTGATCGTTCTTTTTAGCTTGGCTATGTTGGAGCACTTGGTTAGCAACTGGCTTCAGACTTTCTGTCAGATTATGCTGGGCCTACTCCTCGTGGATTTCATGTCTTGGTTTTGTTAGCAGGTAGGGTATGAGCTATGATGTGTTGTGTTGTGTATTTTTTTTATCAGCTTGATGCTCCTTTTTGTTGTTTATGTGTAGATCTATTCGTGGGATTTGAGGACTAAATCGCCCTATCTCGTGGTCGCCAATGATAGATGATTTTTTATGCCGAGAAGTCCTTAAAAATAGCCAAAAATTACGAATATCAGGGGAAAAATAGACTTCGTCGAAGGCGGCGGTGGCAATCAGTACGATTTTAAGCAGTAAGTCCCTAAAGCAATGCTAGTGCTAATCTTCATAGAGAATCAAATGATGGCAGATGGTTGAGCTGGAGTTTTCCTAGATACAAAACGACGTCAGGAATCCAACGCAAGTCTCAGATCTCAAGGTCGTTTGATCCCCCATTTAAACCCCATAAGGTTCAGGGTTGTGAAGCGGCTACTGGAATTGGAAGCCGAGAAGAGCGTGATGGAGCCCAACTTGGTAGATTTTGATGCCACGGAGCCACCCGTCTAGACGGATCTCGAATCCGATGTCGTTTGCCTCTCCAAAAGCAAAAAAACCACTTGTCGAAAGTGTGAAAGCAAAGGGCATGAACTAGATAATTTGATTAAGAGCTTAAAAGCTCTTAACAAAGAGCTTAATGCTCACGAAATGAAACATTGGGGGGGGGAGGGGGGCGTCAGTTTTTTTGCACCCCATTTTCCCCCATTCTTCATCATTTTCTGATTGGTGGAAGCAGGAGGAATCCTCTTGGCCCTGAGATGCTTCTATCCTTCGCCCTCCATCGCCATAAACGGATCAAGGAATGATGCACTGAGCAAAGAGATAAAAACCTAGTCTTTCTCTCTCCTCCCTCTCTCTCCTGCATAGAGGCAATTCATGTGCAAGAAATCAAGAAGAAGAGGGGCTGAAGAATGCTTGTCTGGATTGCTTCAAGATGAAGAGGAGGCTGAGGAAAGAGGTTCAGCACTGAAGAATGGTTGTTGGTCGTACCCATAATAATTATTAAAAAACTTGCAACACGCAAGACACGTGGTATGCTCCGATTTTACAAAGAAATTTGATTGTTTTTGTTGTTTCATGGTCCAAATGTTGTTCATATGCAATGAATTTTTGTTTGAACCTTTTTTACATCATGTTTGAGGGCTGTAACTATAGAAATATAGAACCCATAATGATTTAGAGCCATTATTAATTCTTTGAAACCTGTAAAATATCATTTTTAATAGAAATTAGTGGTTTTTTTATTTTGAGTTGGAAAAAAGGAGTGAAAATGGAATAAACTCAAAGAAAATGTTAAGTTTCAGTCAAAATAATAAGCCAATATAAATAAATAAGAAAATACCTATTTTTTATGAATAATAAATATGAAAAAATAGTAAAAAATAAAGAAAATTGGGATTTTTACGCTTAAAAATATGGAAAAATAAGATTTATATGCGTGAATGTTTGGCGCGGTTAAAGCATGGGGTCAAGCCTTAGCTAGTAGTAGAGAATTTTTTTGAAGGAGAGACAGCTGAAGCATTCATCACTCGGATTAAGAACCTATGCAACCAGTTGGCTGGTGCTGGGATACAAAAGACTAGCGAGTAGCTAGCTCGGAGGTGTCTTCGGATTTGTCCATAAAAGTTTGATGGACTAGTAACTATCCTTAATACTCAGGTGAGACCTCAAGCTTTGAGTTTTAAGGAGTTTTGTGCATTATTGCTGGAGGAGGAGTTGAGGTTGAAAACCTGAGAAGGAAGCAACAATGGAGATGCTGCATTCTCTACCAATGCAAAAGGCAAAGGTGGTTCCTCCACCAAAAATGATGGTGACAAAAAGAAGAAGTTTCAAGGAGAGTGCTTTTACTGCAAGAAGAAAGGACATGCAATTGCAGATTGTCATGTCAAGAAGGTATATGAAAAGAATGGTACCCTTAAAAGTAAAGGGAAAGAGATAGCCAATACGACTAAAGCAGAGTTGGAGTTATTCATGGCGACCATTGAGGAGGTGTGCTCCTCAGTGCAAGAACAATCTACCACTCACTCATGGGTGTTGGTTAGTGGGGCCTCCCATTTCATGACCAACAAAAAAGGTCTATACAGTTTTATGCAGTCTCTACAAGAATCCATCACTCTGACGGTTGGAAATGATGCAAAATGCCCTGCTATGGGCATAGGTACTATTTCATTTGTTGCTGCAAATGGTGATGTCAAAAAGCTTTCAAATGTGCTGTATGTTCTCGAAATTAGGAGAAATCTGTTATCAATTGCTGCCATAATTGATATTGGTCATGAAGTGAGGTTAAAGAAGACAAGTGCAGAAATTCTTGATAGTGATGGCAAAGTTGTTGGCAAAGGAGAAAGAAGGAACAACCTATATGAGCTATGTGCTCTTAAAACCATTGTTGGATTGGGCACAAGTAAGCTTTGGCATGAAAGGTTTGGACACATTGGATTTGCAGTGTTGAAGGAGATGCACAAGCAAGGTATGGTTGCTCACCTACCTGCAATGACTCAATTGAAGGAACCATGTGAAGCTTGTATGATGGGCAAGAAACATAGAAATGCATTTCCACAAGAAAGAAAGAATAGAGCACATGCTTCTCTAGAGTTGATGCATGCTGACTTGTGCAGAAATGCCTACACGGGCCTTGGGGGGATCTTCTTATTTTATGTTGATTGTTGACGACTACAATAGGAATATGTGGGTGTACTCCCTTTGTGATAAGGCTCAAGCTTTTGGTAAGTTTAAAGAATGGCTAACACTTGTTGAGAATGAAATAGGGAAAAGTGTGAAGAAATTTAGAACAGATGGTGGTGGTGAGTTCAAGTCAAAGGAGTTTGATGAAGACTTTTGCAAGAGCAAAGGTATCAAACGTCAATTGACGACGCCTCACACACCTTAGCAGCAGAATGGTGTTGTGAAACACAGGAATCGCACCATTGTGGAGATGGCAAGATGGATGCTAAAGGGCAAGGGATTGCCTAACCATTTTTGGGCTGAAGCTATTAATACTGTAGTCTACATTTTAAATCGGAGCTACATAAAGGCTCTCAAGGGAAAAACACCTCATGAGGCTTACATTGTAAGAAACCATCTATCTCACACTTTAGAATTTTTGGATGTGAATGTTATGCACATATTCTAGATGAGAAGAGAAACAAGTTACAACCAAAAAGTAAAAAATGTATCTTCTTGGGTTATAGTGATGAGTAGAAGGCTTACAAATTATATGACCAAGAGGCAAAGAAGATCATCGCGAGCCATGGTGTGGTGTTCAAGGAGCAGCTACATACAGTGGAGGAGAAGGCAAGTTCTTCCACTTTATCATCAAGTGACGAAGTAGTCTACTATGAACCTGTCCCGAGAGCTGTCCCTATCCTTAAGGAGGAGGAAGCATCATCTTCAGATGATGAGGAAGAAGTTCACCAACCTGACATCACCCCAATGGAAAAGCCATTGCCACGTTGGGTGAAGAAGCTCTATGACCACAATAATCCTATGCCCACATCTGTTGAGGAGAAGGCAGAGGGACCAAGGAGGTCTCAGAGAATAGAGGAGCAAAGGAGGGCTTCTGCTCTCATAGTCAATATGGCCTTGATGGTTGAGATTATGAGAGAAGTAAAGGAGCCAACTGACTTAGAAGAAGCACTTGTAGATCTAGCATGGAAGTCAGCTATGCAAGTTGAGTATGACAGCATAATGAAGAATGAAACTTGGGAGCTAGTGGATTGGCCAACAAAGCGAAAGGTTATTGGCACTAAGTGGATCTGGAAGGTAAAGTACAAGGCTGATGGTTCTTTAGAAAAGTACAAAGCTAGACTGGTTGCATAGGGTTTTTCACAAGTTGAAGGGTTTGATTTTCAAGAGTCATTTTCCACAACTACCAGAATGACCATCATTCGCACAGTACTTGCAGTGGCCGCCCAAAAGTAGTGGCCAGTTTACCAAATGGATGTTAAGTCAATGTTCTTAAATGGTGACCTCAAGGAGGAGGTACGTGGCTCAGCCACTAGGGTTTGAGGCCCCCCATTCTGAGAACAAAGTGTGTAAGCTGAAGAAGGCATTGTATGGGCTGCAATAAGCCCCCAGAGCATGGTACCAACGAATAGATAAGTTCTTTTTAAGCTTAAACTTAAAAAGATGTGCCTCAGATGCTAACTTGTATGTTTACAGAGATGGTGAAAAGTCTATAGTGATTGTCCTATATGTGGACAAACTTCTTATTACAGGTGACTATGAAGATATGATCAACCAAACTTGAAAGGCTTTGAGTTCTGAGTTTGAAATGATAGACTTGGGCTTACTGCACTATTGTTTGGGAATTGAAGTCTGGCAAGAGCCAAGAAAGATCTTCATCTCTCAGAAGTAGTATGCATGGGAGATCTTGAAGGCATTTGGCATGATTGAGTGCAAGGAGATAGCTACACCTATGGAGGTGAATGCAAAGTTATCCATTGAGGATGCATTAGGACTGGCAGACATTGGGAGGTACAGGAGGATGGTCGGTAGTCTGATCTACTTGTGTAATACAAGACCATATATCAATTTTGCTTTGGTGTTTTGCGCAAGTTCTCAAACAAACCTCATGAGAGTCATTGGAAGGCTGGGATGCAGGTGCTCAGATACTTGAAGGAAACTCTTGACTATGGTATCACATACAGTTCTGGAACTTCTTGTGGGGAATTGTGACTCAGATTGGGCAGGAGATAGTGATTTTAGGAAGTCAGTTTCTGGTTATTTTTTCTATTTGGGTTCAGGAAATTTCTCTTGGATTAGTAAGAAGCAGCCAACAGTGGCATTGTCTTCTACTGAAGTAGAGTACAAGGCAGCTTGTTTTGCTGCATGTGAAACAGTATGGTTGAGAAGTGCAGGATGAAGAACCAACTGTGCTAGGATGTGACAATCAGAGTTGCATTCCCATTGCCAAAAAATCCAGTGTTTTATGCATGTACCAAACATATAGAGATCCAGTATCACTATGTGCGTGATTTGATGGAGGATGGGATAGTGGAACTGGTTTACTATCCAACATAGGAGAATGGAATGGATATCTTCACTAAAGCACTTATGAAGGATCTGCTTCAAGTTCATCTTCAGAGACTCGGCATTGGGCCAAGTGTTGAGATTCAACAATCACACTCACTAAACAGCCTCTTTGTATGGAGCTTCAGGGCCAAGGACATGCAGGCTAACCTATCCCATATGCACAATGGTGCCTACTGTAGTTTCCTACTTTCCTATAAAGCATTGTACTTGCTTCCTTTTCTTAATGCAATGATAGTACTCTTTTTTTTTCAGTGAAGTGTCAATGTCATTGTCCACATACACAAGATTGTGTTTATGAGTCCAAGTCTCAATCTTGGAACCTAATTCACTTGTGTAACAAACAGTGTTTTTATCTTCTTCATCATGAGTCCACACTTCTCCTTTCATCCACCATAACTCACTGCCATGCTCTAGATCCCGCATGGTATCAGAGCATAGTCGGGCATGGCTCAGCTCGGCTTAGCTCTCCTCTACTCTCTCTCAGCTCATGATAATCTCTGGTCAGCTTAGTTCCATCCCATGACTTCATCTCCCAACTCTACCCTCACTGAAGCTTCCATGGCAGCCATAGCCAGCAGCACCCTATCAAATTGAGCTGCTTATATCTCACTCCACAGGTCAAATCTCTTGGAGCTTCCTTTTGGAAAAGTATTCCCCACTCACAAAGCTTCCCTGTATCACATCAATCCATGACATTTGGCTATCTGAAGCTCAGCATTGTGAAAATTCTCAATCTCTGCTCTGTGTCTGCCATAGCCAGACAGGACCTACCTCACTTGGAGCTTCCATAACTTCTCAACCAGGCCACTTCATCTCCTGATTCCTTCTAGGGGATTGTTCTCCTACTCAAGGTGCTTCACCTTGGCACATCAATCGACCAATTGCTGCGCCTTGACCCTGGCATTACGGAAATTCATCATCGCTGTCCTGAATCGTGCCGTGTCTGATCGAGCTGTCTGCGTGCACCGTACTGCCTACAATCTAATCGATTATCATGGGGCTTTGATAGCCCATGAAGTAAGCTTCCTAGACATGTAAAATTTTTTGAAAATGATCAAGTATAGCTTCTGCAATCTGAGAAAAACCAGGCCCTTGTCTCAAAAACCCTAATTCCACCATAGCCAAAATCTCCCAAAACTCATTTTTCTTTCATTTTCTCTCTCCTGACACTCAACCCAAGCCTCTGTCACTCTAATCCATTGACCCAGCATCAAATCAAGGAGGGGAAGGACCTGAGAAGATTGAAGAATGACCAAACGATCCCGAACAAGAAGAATCAAGCTCAACATCAACACTGACATAGTGTGTTTTCACACTGTCACTAACTGTGTCTCTTGACACACTGCATTCTGCTCTTCTACTGATAAAATCTCAGAATTCTAGTGTTGATTTGCTGTTGATCTTGCAACCTCAACATGGGAAAAGACTCTCCAAATGCTCGATTCAAAGGAGTCGGGTTTCACACTTGGCAAACCCGCATCAAGCTCATCTTGATGAAAAAGGGTCTTTGGGCCATCACAAATGGCAAAGAGAAGAAACCTCGGGACGTGGACCTTGCAACTACTTGGCAAAAGAATGATGACAGAGCCCAGGCCATTATCAAACTGGAGCTAGACGACAGTTATATCCACCATGTGGATAACTGTGAGACCTCACAGGATACATGGAAAAGACTTGACACCTTGTTCGGTGCACAATCTAAATCATCAAAGTATGGTCTCTTGATTGAGTTCTTCAGGCTTGAAATGAAGTCCAGCACATCACTTGCCACACATCTCAATTACATGGAAGGACTCCTAACCCAACTTGCAGGAATCAACATTAAAATGGATGAAGATGTTTGCATCGGTGTTCTACTTGAGAGTTTGCCTCCTGAATATAATAATGTATCAACAACTTTAATCAACATGCCAAATCCTGAACTTGTTGATATCCAGGCATCACTGTTAGAAGAGGAAAAGAAGCTAAAAACTAAGGAAGAACCAAGTACCTCTAGAGATGAGCATGCATTATATGTTGGCAATAGGTACAAAGGCAAGAAGGATCAGCTCTTCTATGACTTCTGCAAAAGAACCGGACACACCAAGAAGTTCTCCCATGCAAGAAAGAGATCCCAAAAGGCCTATCTAGTCGCAGTCAAAGAAGAGGAAGAAAATGGAACAAAGGAAGAAGAAGATGAAGATGAAGACCACCAGGATCGGAAGGACAAGACTCATCAGTCCTTCTACTCTCATAACTCTGATAGACTATTTTAAAGGCCTTGTACTTCCTTGCCCTAATGCTTCCTGCCATAAGCTTTGTAAACTCCTCATGTAACTTGGCATTACAGTCTCTGTACACTTTGTGAGGCCCCTGTTACAGCCTCTGGATGTCCATCATGTTTTGGTGCCCACACTTAGCCGTTTCTGCGACAGCCTCTGGTGTCTACCATGTTTGTGGTGTGCACACACTTTGCAGGTGGTTCTCATTACAGCCTCTACACACTTTGTGCCTTTCTAGTTGTGATTGAGGAGGGGTGTTGAGATTCAGCAATCACACTCACTAAATAGCCTCTTTGTATGGAGCTTCAGGGCCAAGGACATGCAGGCTAACCTATCCCATATGCACAATGGTGCCTACTGCAGTTTCCTCTTTCAGAGAAGTGTCAATGTCATTGTCCATATACACAAGATCGTGTTTATGAGTCCAAGTCTCAATCTTGGAAACTAATTCACTTGTGTAACAAACAGTGTCTTTATCTTCTTCATCATGAGTCCACACTTCTCCTTTCATCCACCATAACTCACTGCCATGCTCTAGATCCCGCATTTCTCACACCGAGGAGATAGTTCACCTATGGGTGGACATTGAGGGGGGGTGTTAGATATGCTCAATGCCCCACCCTCATAAGGTGCCACCAATGATCCATGGTGCTCAAAGTTGTAAGGCCCCCATTATAAGGAGAAGCCAAATGTGAGCCTGAACATTGGTTGAGTCCTAACTTGTATATCAGATGAGGTCTATGTGATTGGATGGCAAAAAGGTGACCATTGTGGGTCTAATCTTTGGGTTGAACCGAGTAGTTAATTTGGTAGCAACTTGAGGCACCTTGCATCGAGTTGCGGGCCCGATGATAAAGGGAATATTCCTTGGAATATCCCCTGGTCGACGCAAGTGGAGGCTCATATGGTAGATCGGTCATGCCGACCTAACCACCTTCATGGGCTATAAAAGCTAAACCTGTTCACAGCCATCGATCATCTATCTTTCACCCAGTTAGAGTTTTTTCAGCTATCCTTAAGCTCTTCACCTATCTTCTATCTAGATCACCATCTAAGCTTCACTGTGGAAGCCCACGATTGGAGAGAGCCATTTCTGTATCAGTTGTTTGGAGCTAAAGAAATTTTCTAATTCTCCTATTATCTGTTATGTACTCTCTATCTCTATCTCTTTCTTAGATTCTCTTCGCTGCAATGTGTAATTTTTACAAGGCTTGCGTAGCAGAATATCAAAATCCACTTCCTTTATGACTATGAAATTCATGGAGAATTGGATTCCCGCTAGCTTTAGAGGCCAATCCTTTAGGACTTCAAAAGGTCAAACCTTCATCCCATTTGCTAGAGTGACGTTGAACCGTGCGATTTTCACCAGCGGGTTTTCCCAAGCTTGCAAGACTTCATGGCTAAGTACACTAACCCTTGTCTCTGTGTCTACTATATCCTTTCTCATAGTATCCCCTAGGGCAATGATAGGTAAGACTACATGCATCTTAATACCTTCCCAAAAGGCATTCACTTGTGCCGACTTAAAAATTAGATTCAATGTTAGGCTTGGTATGTGTGTCATGGCATCTTGATCCAGAAAGTCTTGCAATTCATATTCATTACTTTTTTCTACCCATTGCTTCAATTCTTGCCCTAGTGTGGAGTTTTTCCTGAGCGATTTTCCCAGTGATATTGTCACCAGAGTTGATATTAGTGTGGCTAGCAATTTGCCATCCATCATTTCCCCCTCAACTACATGGGCTCCTTGCCAATGCTCTTGAGCTGTTTGCCTATTTGTGGCATTCTCATTCTTCCTATATAGCTATTCATGTGGTGG
Source organism: Lygodium microphyllum (assembly GCF_053477565.2). Taxonomy (NCBI): domain Eukaryota; kingdom Viridiplantae; phylum Streptophyta; class Polypodiopsida; order Schizaeales; family Lygodiaceae; genus Lygodium; species Lygodium microphyllum. The sequence goes on from NC_141158.1 coordinate 2,171,446, forward strand.
TGTTGCCTCTTTTTCTCTCAAGTATGTGGGAGAGACTGGTGGGCTCACCATTGAGAGTTCGTTAATCTCATCCTCAATGATAGGCTCAGCATCTTGCAAGTGAGCTTGGGCTTCTTTTATCCATTACTTGACTTTATCCATAGCCTTTAGCTACTAGTTGAGGTCAGGGTACTCTCCAACCCTAGCGTTTCCCTTCTCTCTCATCCTAGGAGTAGATGTTTCTGCTTCAACATTGGTTACCTATTTCCCTTTTGTTAATGTGGTCTCACTCTCGATCTTGACAGTTATTTTTGCCTCAGTCCACTTCTTCCTCCTTTGTTGGCTCTTCTTCCCTATAGAGGATGCATCCAAGTTGCTAGGTCCAGGTAATGAGATACTGACATGATTCGTTTGAGCTCATGTCATGACACTTACAAGGATAGGTGTGGCATCATTGTCAGGTGATTCAGCACAAAAGAGTCCCAACAGCATAGATGGTATGATTTCCAACCTAGTGGAGGATTTTCACATAGAGCAATTAGCAAATAGGTGCATGACTCCATATTTGAGACACCTCAAGTTGACCTTCTCTCTATTTTCTTGCTCCTTTTTAGGGCAGGGAGATGAGATATGCCCTATATGGCCACACATCCCACATGCTATGGGCTCTTGGTTCTGAGCTTCTCCTAGGTCTCTACCTCTCCCTTTTTCTAAGGCCATGACTGGCATAGGTCTATAGTCCATCAATATGGGATTACCCTCTTCATCATAAGAGATAAGGATTCACATATGAGTCTTCCTCTAGTGGTTCCTCCAAAAAGTGTGTTGGAGCTTTTCTTGATGGGTGGGTCATGATAGGTCTTCGCAATCTAGGGATTCCCATTGGGTTGATATCTATCCTCGGAGTGGCTAGCTTTGAATCGTTAAGTGTAGGTAGAGCCAAAGGGGCTCCCCTTCCAATATATGGCTGCTTGATTCCAGGATAGTATGGTTGAGTGTACGATTGTCGGTAAGGCAATCCTCTTGGAAACCAACAATACATGATGTCATGTCTGAATCTTCTGCAATTGGCATAAGGCCTTGATCTAGGATCCGGACATTCAAATGGCGGGTGGTTCCCTTTAGAGTGCACATATTCAGCATACACGTGTGGTTCCATTGCTCATGCCTGATGATGGCAAAAAGAAGAGCCTACATGATGTACTACATGTACCTTCTATTAACAAGAATTTACTATCGATCGAACAGATGGCAGAGAAAAGAATCTGCACGTCAAATTCCTTGCATTGATCATTTGGTCCTCTTCTTCATGGTCTTTGCTTGCTAGAGCATGGCAAGATCTATGGAGGACAGAAGATGAAGACAAGACTCATGTTGACATCAATAAAGAGAGACCAACTGTTACACAAGTGAATTAGGTTCCAAGATGGAAGCTTGGACTCATAAAAACAATCTTGTGTAATGGATTGTCAATGACAAAGACTGAAAGTACAAAGCATCATGATATTGTATTCATTCCATATGAAAGTGATAGTCAAGTACAATGCTTTATAGTAGCTGGGTAGCTACCATTCTGCACCACTGTGCTTATGGGATTCATGACCTCTTCCTAGACTACTTCTGATTTCCTTGCCTACTGCTCCATACAAAGAGGCATACAAATGGATGTGATTGCCAGATTCTCAACACCCCTCCTAAATCACAACTAGAAAAAGGCACAAAGTGTATAGAGGCTTTAGTAAGCACGACCTACAAAGTGTGGACACACCACAAACATGGTAAACATCCAGAGGCTGTTGCAGAAAAGGCTAAGTGTGGGTACCAAAAACATGGTGGACATTGAGAGGCTGTAAAAGGGGACTCACAAAGTGTATAGAGGCTATAATACATGGCTACATGAGGAGTTTACAAGCTTATGATAGGAGCATCAATGGCAAGTACATACAATAAAAAGGTCTAGTAAAAATTTGGATTAAGGACCGGTAGGCCATTGTGGTTTCCTTCATTTTTGGATTTTCTTTTAGCATAGATATTTTGGTCTCCATTCTCTGCCGCTTTCCTTGCATTGATCATTTGGTCCTCTTATTCATGGTCTTTTCTTGCTAGAGCATGGTAGGAGCTATGGAGGATGGAAGATGAAGACAAGACTCATGTTGACATAGACAAAGAGAGACCAATTGTTACACAAGTGAATTAGATGGAAGCTCGGACTCATAAAGACAATCTTGTGTAATGGACTAACAATGAAAAAGAAACTAAGTGAAATTAGGAAGTATCATGATATTATATTCATTCCATATGAAAGTGATAGTCAAGTACAATGCTTTATAGTAGCTTGGTAGGTACAATTCTGCACCACTCTGCTTATGGGATTCATGACCTCTTCCTAGATTTCTTGTGATTTCCTTGCCTACTGCTCCATACAAAGAGGCATACAAATGGATGTGATTGCAAGATTCTCAACACCCCTCCTCAATCACAACCAAAAAGTCACAAAGTGTATAGAGGCTTTAGTAAACACGATCTACAAAATGTGGACGCACCAGAAACATGGTAAACATCCAAGGGCTATCGCAGAAAAGGCTAACTGTAGGTACCAGAAACATGGTGGACATTGAGAGGCTGTAAATGGGGACTCATGAAGTGTAGAGAGGCTATAATGCCATGCTACATGAGGAGTTTACAAGCTTGTTATAGAGCATCAATTCCAAGTACATACAATAAAAAAGTCTAGTAGAAATTTGGGTCAAGGACTAGCAGGCCCTCGTGGTTTTCTTCATTTTTGGATTTTATTTTAGCATAGATATTTTGGTCTTCATTCTCTACCGATTTCCTTGCATTGATCATTTGGTCCTCTTCTTCATGGTCTTTGCTTGCTAGAGCATGGCAAGACCTATGGAGGATGGAAGATGATTACAAGACGTATGTTGAAATAGACAAAGAGAGACCAACTATTACACAAGTGAATTAGGTTCCAAGATGGAAGCTTGGACTCATAAAGACAATCTTGTGTAATGGACTGACAATGACAAAGACACTAAGTGAAAGCATAAAGCATCATGATATTGTATTCATTCCATATGAAAGTGATAGTCAAGTACAATGCTTTATAGTAGTTGGGTAGCTACCATTCTGCACCGCTGTGCTTATGAGATTCATGACCTCTTCCTAGACTACTTCTGATTTCCTTGCCTACTGCTCCATACAAAGAGGCATACAAATGGATGTGATTGCCAGATTCTCAACACCCCTCCTCAATCACAACTAGAAAAAGGCACAAAGTGTGTAGAGGCTTTAGTAAGCACGACCTGCAAAGTGTGGACACACCACAAACATTGTAAACATCCAGAGGCTATCGTAGAAAAGGCTAAGTGTGGGTACCAGAAACATGGTGGACATTGAGAGGCTGTAAAAGGGGACTCACAAAGTGTACAGAGGCTGTAATACATGGCTACATGAGGAGTTTACAAGCTTATGATAAGAGCATCAATGGCAAGTATATACAATAAAAAGGTCTAGTAAAAATTTGAGTCAAGGACCAATAGGCCATTGTGGTTTTCTTCAGTTTTGGATTTTCTTTTAGCATAGATATTTTGCTCTCCATTCTCTACCGCTTTGCTTGCATTTATCATTTGGTCCTCTTCTTCATGCTCTTTTCTTGCTAAAGTATGGTAAGAGCTATGGAGGATGGAAGATGAAGACAAGACTCATGTTGACATAGACCAAGAGAGACCAATTGTTACACAAGTGAATTAGGCTCCGAGATGGAAGCTCGGACTTATAAAAACAATCTTGTGTAATGGACTGACAATGACAAAGAAACTAAGTGAAAGTAGGAATCATCATGATATTGTATTCATTCCATATGAAAGTGATAGTCAAGTACAATGCTCTATAGTAGCTTGGTAGGTACAATTCTCACTACAAGGATTTAAGCCTATAGCGACAGCAGGTAGCGACGCAGGTACCAGCGTCACTATTTGCATCGCAAAATATGCAAATAGTGATGCAAATAGCGACACTCCACATGGAAAAAAAAACAGGCCGAAACTGAGTGCGGGTATATTTTGCTTTTTTGTGTTTTGTGTTTTGAGAGCGAGAGCGAGAGAGAGAGCGACCGTCGTGAGAGAGGAGGATCCTTCATCATGAAGAGGAGCCACCCCATAGTCGCCATATCTTATCGGTGAGTCTCCCTCTCTCCTTCTTTTGCTTGTTTAGGGTTTAAATCACTTTCTCTTTTGCTTGTTTAGGAGAGGAAATGAGAGAGAAAAAGAGGGATAGGGAGGGAGAGAAAGAGAGAGAGAGAGAGAGAGAAAGAGAAAGAGAAAGAGAAAGAGAAAGAGAAAGAGAAAGAGAGGGAGAGGGAAGGGGAGGAAATGAGAGAGGGAGAGAAAGAGAAAGAGAGGGAGAGGGAGAGGGAGAGGGAGAGGGAGAGGGAGAGGGAGAGGGAGAGGGAGAGGGAGGGAGAGTGCATTCTCTCTCTCCCTCTCCCTTTTGCTTTTGGAGAGTTTTATGATATATTGTGAGAGGGAGAGGAAATGAGAGAGAAAGAGAGGGAGAGGGAGAGAGAGGGGGAGGAAATGAGAGAGGGAGAGAAAGAGAAAGAGGTGTATACTCAAATGGATAGCTTTATGGAGATGTATGTCTACTCAAATGGATAGCTTTTGTCTACTCAAGATGTAGTCCACCTGTGTGTGTATATATTGGAACGATAACATATCCATGATTATGGTAATGGTATGCACTTTTCTTTTTTTATGGGTACCATTACATCGACTCCTTAAGAGGGATAAAAATTGGTCATACACTTTATAAAGTCTAATTAGGAGATTTAAGATGCATGATAATGGACTTATCGATAATGGTATGCAATGTGCTTTACCATGGGCCACGTGTTGAGATATCGAACTCCACTCATGATATGTCAGGGTGACCGTTGTGCATTTATGTCACTGACTTGTCAGTTGTAGACGCGGTTGGTACACCGCCCATGAATAATAGCTAGATGACAACTATCCTTATCTACTCTAGTTCGTGGCTTGGTTAGTATGCCACCTTAGTTAGTTGAGTTTGGTTTGAGACCCATATATAGGGTTCTTCTATTTCTTTGTAAGAGAGTTCTTTTGGCTTACACAACTAAGAAGAGAAAAACTGTTTTCAGCCTCCACCTATGTGTGTATTCCCCATTGTGCAAGCAAGAAAGCTACAAGTGAGACTCCTTCCTTCTCTCCCACAATCTTGACATGGTATCAGAGCCTTGTTTGTGGTAAGGAGCTCAAGAAAGCAAGCCAAGCTCGCTGTGTTCTGGTTGAGACGCCCTTCGCGGTGAAGTAAGAGGGCAGTATATTTGAGGCCATTTCGGGGCCTGTTTTGGAGGTGGAAGTTTTCTGCACGCACTCAGGAAAAGGCTCAGTTTTATGCTGTGTAGCCACTGTTCTACAGGTCGGTGAAAAGTTACTGTAGAAATTGCATCGTATGCTTGTGTGCATAGACATTGGGAGTTACAAAATCATCCTTGTTGCCTGTTGATGCAAAATCGTCACTAGGGAGTGACTGTGTGGTCAAATACCACTTTCGTCAGTTTTGCAGATTAGCCCTTGTGAGGCTGAAGCTGTGTTCTTTGCAGTGACAGAACTTTTTGCAGTGTTCTGTAATGGCGTCTGATTCTCTCTCACAGATTGTCACTGAAAAGCTTGACAAGAACAACTTCCAAGCATGGAAGTTTAGAATGACGAATTTCCTTATGGGAAAAGGATATTGGGAATTTGTTGCAGGAAATGAAGAAGAACTAGTTCTTCCTGATGTTCACAATCAACAGCAAATGCATGCATTTAAAGCATGGCATGAGAGAGCCAGGAAAGTTATGTACTGGCTGTCTATCAGTATTTCAGGCTCTATGATTGTGCATATTCAGGATGCAAGTACGCCAAAGGAGGCATGGGATACTCTGTCAAAAATGTATAGCACAAATACGCAAGCCAAGAAAATGCAGCTCAAGCAAGAGTTGCATAATGTGCAAAGAGAAAATATGAGCATCAATGACTACCACATGAAGGTGAAGAAGATTGCAGATGCACTTGCTTCCATTGGGTCACCAGTGGAAGATGATGATTTAGTTTCTGTGACCTTGAATGGTCTAGAAAAGGATTATGCACAGTTTCGGACATCCATTTCAGTTCGTGAAAGATTTCCTGATTTTGAGGAGTTGATTGCTCTTCTAATTTATGAGGAGTAGAGAAATGGTGGTGCATCTTCTTCAGGAGGAACTTCGAAAGAAGTTGTCTTCTACTCAAATGCTGGAAGAGGTAGAGGAGGCCAATTTGGAGGCCGTTGTAGAAATCAGAATATGCAGCAAACTCAAGAAAACCAGTCCTATGGAGGAGGACGTGGTAACTCTAGAGGCAGGGGGAGCCAAAGAGGTCGTGGTGGATGGCAAAGAGGACAAAATGCAAACAGCAATATTGAATGCTACTACTGTGGTAAAATGGATCATATGGCTAAAGATTGCTATAAAAAGCAGAATGACATCATGAATGGAAAACTGCAACAAGGAAATTATGCATCTTCTAGTAGACAGGGTGATGACAGTAATGAGCATTTGTTTATAGTGCAGCACATGAACAATTCTGTGACAAGTGCAGAAGAAAGCAATGATGTATGGTATGTTGACTCAGGTGCATCAAATCACATGACAGGTCATGCAGAATGGATGGAGGATGCAAGGAAAATGGAAAAACCAAGATTTGTGGAGACTGGTGATGATACTGCACATCCTATTGTGCAGATTGGAAAAATTCCTTTGTCTATGCAGGATGGGAAAAAGAAATACCTATCCGATGTATTTCATGTCCCGAATATCACCAAGAATCTGGTTTCTGTTGGTCAAATGGTTGAGCAGGGCTTGCAGGTCAGATTTAATCCTCATGGATGCTTTGTTGAGGATATGAAAAATAAAGGTCGCTTGATAGCAAAAGGAAAGAAGAAGGACAGAATGTTTACGTTGGATGCAGACATGTCTGAATTGAGTGCAGCAATGTTTGCACATGGGACCGGTGTAGTTGCAGATATTGATATTTGGCATAAACGCATTGATCATGTTAATGTACATCGACTTAAATCAATGCAGGCCCAAAACATTGTTGCAAGATTGCCTAAATTCAAGGTTGCAGAAATGCATAAGGTATGTGAAGCCTGTCAGTTTGGAAAACAGGCAAGGAAATCATTTCCTAGACATGTTCAAGAGAGTAAGAAGCCATTGGAATTAATCCACTCTGATGTGTGGATGACTAAAGCTGCATCTCTTGGAGGGTGTCATTATTTTGTCACTTTTATTGATGACTACAACAGAAAAGTTTGGGTGTATTTTATGAAAAAGAAAAGTGAAGTTTTTGGGCATTTCAAAACTCTTAAAGCTATGGTTGAAAAAGAAACAGGCCTGCAAATAAAATGCCTAAGGTTAGATGGAGGGGGAGAGTACCTCTCAAATGAGTTTGCAAGGTTCCTGCAGGAGCATGGCATAAAGCAGCAATATTCATGCAGTCATACCCCACAACAAAATGGAATTGCAGAAAGGAAAAACAGGCATATTGGAGAGGTATCTCGTGCCATGCTCAATGAAAAAGACCTGCCAGATTTTTATTGGGCTGAAGCAGTTGCTACAGCAGTCTACATAATGAACAGGACTCCTACTGCAGCAATACATGGGATGACTCCAGAGGAGAGGTATACTGGTAGGAAGCCAGATATTTCTCATTTGAAAATTTTTTGTTGCATTGCCTATGTACATGTGCCTGATGAGTTGAGATCCAAGTTGGATCCAAAAGTTGAGAAGTGCATCTTTATTGGTTACTCTCTGCAGTAAAAAGGGTATAGATGCTATAGCCCTTCTACTCGTAAGTTTACAGTGAGCAGAGATGTTGTTTTTGATAAGATGAGTAGCTGGTATAAACCAGTAAATGTGATTGATGATGTAGATGCACAAAATGGTAATGCTGCACAGAATTCACAGCAGCAGTCACAAAATATTAGTGGACCTGGAGCGTCCTCTAGCAGTGGTTCACATTCTTCGCCATGGACAGGCAGATTGAGATCAGGAGAATCTTCTCAAAGCAATGCAGATAGTGGTATGCAGGTATCACTAAAAGGAAAAGAGAAGGTTGATCAGCCCATGTTTGATGTGAATACAGGTCACTCTTATATGGATGGTGAATCCAGTGGCTCAAAACAGAGCATTGATGATGAGTTGGGTATTCCTTCTATTGTTACACCTGGAGTAAGGAAGACCAGGGATGTTTTGAGAGCACCTGGGAGTGAGCCTACTTTGCGCAGGTCTACCAGAGCTAGGTATCATGTGGATAGGCTAAAATATGATGGATTTACAGCCATTCACTATGCATATATGGTCAAAGTGATATAGGAACCAGAACCCACTTCTTTTGAGCAAGCCATGGGAAAAGAAAAATGGGAGAAAGCCATGGATGAAGAAATGGATGCCTTGGAAGCAAATGCTACATGGGAATTGGTACCTTTGCCTAAAGGTAAGAATGCAATTGGCTGTAAGTGGGTTTATAAGGTGAAGCACAATGCAGATGGTTCTGTGAACAGATACAAGGCAAGATTGGTAGTCAAGGGGTATGCACAAACATATGGCATTGATTATGAAGAAACCTTCAGTCCGGTTGCAAGGATGGCAACTGTAAGAGCAGTCATTGCTATGGCTGCATCAAAGGAATGGTCTTTACATCAAATGGATGTAAAGAATGCCTTCTTGCATGGTGATTTGCAAGAAGAGGTCTATATGGAGCAGCCACCAGGTTATGTGCATGCTGTTCATCCTGAGTTTGTTTGCAGGTTGAAGAAAGCCTTGTATGGCTTCAAGAAAGCACCTAGAGCATGGTCTGACAAGATAGGACAGTATCTTGTCACTATTGGCTTTCAGATTTCCAAGGCAGATTTCTCACTTTATGTGAGAAAAACAGAGAAATGTATTATGCTGCTTGTCATTTATGTTGATGATTTGATTATGACAGGTGACAGTGATGAAGATATCCTTCATGTGAAAATGCTATTGAAGCAAAAGTTTGAGATGAAGGATTTGGGAGAGCTACGTTATTTCTTGGGCATTGAGGTGATTAGATCACCAAGTGGGATACAGCTCTTGCAGAGGCAGTATGGATTGGACATGCTGTCCAAATATGGGATGACAGGCTGTAAGCCTATTTCAGTTCCTTTGGAGCAGAATGTGAAGCCGAGCGCAGATGCAGGTGAGCTTCTGGAAGACCCTACTATGTACAGACGCATAGTAGGAAGTTTGATTTATATGACTATTACCATGCCAGATTTGAGCTATGCTGTTGGATTGGTAAGTCAGTTTATGCAGGCTCCAAGGAAACCGCATTTGGATGCGGCTAGACACATACTCAGGTATGTGAAGTCCACATTGCAGTATGGACTATTTTATGAGACTGGGGTTCAGATACAGTTACATGGATACACTGATGCTGATTGGGCTGGTAGTATTTCTGATAGATGATCTACCAGTGGATATGTGTTCTCTTTTGGGAGTGCTGCAGTCACTTGGAGCAGCAAGAAACAGCCTACAGTTGCCTTTCGAGCACAGAGGCCGAGTACAGGGGTGCAGCAATGGCTGCATGTGAGGTAGCTTGGTTGCATAAGCTACTTTATGATATGCATCAGTCTACAGATGGACCAGTTGTCATTTATTGTGACAACATGAGCAGTATACACTTGGCAAATAACCCAGTCTATCATGCTAGAACAAAGCACATTGAGGTGCATTATCACTATGTGCGGGAGAGGGTTTTACTAGGTCTTATTGATCTAGTTTATGTCAGCACACAGGATCAGGTAGCTGACATATTCACGAAGGCATTGGGCGCAGAGAAGCTGCGCAAGTTTAGAGACCTGCTTGGTGTGCAGGAATTGGGATTGAGCTCGAGGGGGAGTGTTGAGATATCGAGCTCCACTCGTGATATGCCAGGGTGACCATTGTGCATTTATGTCACCGACTTGTCAGTTGTAGATGCGGTTGGTACACCGCCCATGAATAATAGCTAGATGACAGCTATCCTTATCTACTCTAGTTCGTGGCTTGGTTAGTATGCCACCTTAGTTAGTTGAGTTTGGTTTGAGACCCATATATAGGGTTCTTCTATTTCTTTGTAAGAGAGTTCTTTTGGCTTACACAACTAAGAAGAGGAAAACTGTTTTCAGCCTCCATCTGTGTGTGTATTCCCCATTGTGCAAGCAAGAAAGCTACAAGTGAGACTCCTTCCTTCTCTCCCACAATCTTGACACCACGTATATTGGTGACTCTTTAAGATGGCTTAAAATTGGTCATATCCTTCATAATGTCCAAGTAGGGGATCTAATTGTGATATGCATAATTCCTTGTTTTTGTATTAACTTTATATAATCATGCCAACTAGTCAACAGAAGGACTAAAAGAAAATGATCCCTTAGCTAATGGTCATTATGGTACTTCATCAAAATGAACCCAAAAGTGTTGCCATAGAAGAAGAATCCCTTAAATTGAGCATAGGATATTTTCTTCAAAGGTTATGACTATGAGTATAATTGATTGGAACAAATTTTATAACTATGGTACACAAACACACACCCCCACACAGGCACAAACATTTTTACTATTTGATATTGTCATTGGCATGGTAACCTTGTATTACATTGTTGCATTTGATGTCTTCCAATCATTACAATAAAAGTTGATAAATTTCATAGATGGCATTAATTTTTATACATGGACCTAGGACAAAAAAACCACATTACTAAGATGCTTTTTGTTGAGATTGGTTTATAATTAGACTAAGAGATCCTCAATGATACTCATAAATTTTCTATACCATCAATGTTGATGTTGTGCTAGAAAGAATATATGAATATATGGGTAAGTGTACATAAGCATATAGAATTTACTTGATATCTTGATATCCCATAACTAGGGTGTACGCTGACACATGTCGCTACTTCATGATATTACTTCACACGCGCATGCACACTCACACACACACACACACATGTATGATTAATGCATATTATGATATATATGTAACTTTTGAGGGATGAGTATGAATGTTTCCTATTGTATTTCTCTTTAATTAATGATTATTTTCTTTAGTTTATTTTATGGCCTCAATAAACCATAATAGAAACACAGAAATACTAGTTTTGCCTAAAATATTCCTACTACTGCATATAACTTCTTGAATTGATTTACATACATATTGATCATTAATTCTTTAGGACTAATATGCAGACATAAGATATACATCATAATCATTTACAAAGCACTGCTCACCTAAAAATTATGAATCAAAATACTCTCAGCACGATCGTTCTTGAACAAATAACTTATTATAGATAGGACTAATTTCTAGGAAACAAGAACAGAGTAGTAGAATCAAGCATCATCGACCCTATACAGACACTGCCCTAAAGATCTTTCATTCGTCATGACTGAAAAGATACTTATATTTATTTCATGCACCTACATCCTTACAAGTACTAAGATAGATGATGCAATTTGAGCCCGAACACATGGCACAACCCAATGTATCACTGGGATAGTCATGACTCAAAACCCACTAGTATGCAATTAAGTAGTATATAGCATGAAAACTAAGTAGCATGAAGACTAACACATAGAACATAGTTATACCTTGGTAAAGGCCTTGCATCCCTTAATAAACCACACTGAGCAAGCAACATTGAGTAGAGCCCCTCTAAGATACTCAAAGCCCTCTAGTGCAGTTGTATAAGTAATCCTAGGTGTCAACAAAATGAGACTAAGAAAGAACTATGATGAAACAAAGTGGAGAGTGATATTCATCAATGGCACCTAGGATTACTTATACAACTAGGATTTGTTGACAAAGTTGTATTTTGTTGACTAGGATTACTTATACTCATAGTCCTCTAGTGCAGTTCTATAAGTAATCCTAGTAGAGCCCCTCTAAGATACTCAAAGTACATAATCTAGAGACCGTAGCTAGGTATATAAGGTATAATGGCCATACAAGAAGACACCTCAATAATTGACTGATCACCACTAAATCCCAAAGAAGAATCATGTTCCATCCCCTTCAACTCTATATTCACCTCGTGAAGAACTTCATTAATCATAGCATCCTTGTCACCAATCTTTTTGTTGCAATGATGAAGTAACATATTCATCACTTTTCCTTTTAGCATCTAAGGCATTATCCAATCTTTTAGTTAAGTCCAAACATTTAGTCTTCAACTCATGAGCCTTATGAACCAATGCCTTTTTTTTCTACAATAATGAATAATTATCTACCGGGACAAACAAATCCTTGAGCATGGTATATGGCCGAGATATAACATCAATAAATCTCTCAACTACTATGTCCCATGCATTTTTTACATCAATCAGTAAAGCATTTCTTATATCTTGAAGTTTAGATTTCAACATCATGGATGCATCAATATCAACCTCAATGTTTTTCAAAATTTTCTTCTCAACCTCTTGCAGAGGCTAAAACCTCTCAAGCAAGAGCTTATGGTCAACTTGCAACTTGACATACATCTCCATAAAGCTATCCATTTGAGCCTCATTTTCCCAAATTGTATTACAAGTCATTAAATTGTTTGTTGTAATGTAGACAAGATGGAAAACGAAGAAGGTCCTGTTGTTCAAGATCACGAGGTGTATCTTAATTAGCGTGTCCCATGTCCTTGCTCTCAATGCATGTTGACAATTAGACAAAAATGCCGATTGTCTATAGAACACGTACAACGATTTGGCGAGTTTCAATCTGAGATCATTGATCAGGCAATTGCGGATTTTCAGCAAACGGTAATTTGAATCATGCATTGTAATCGCAAGCTAATTGAATACCATATACAATAAGATTGGGTCTTGCTGGTAAATTTTCTATCCAGGGAGGTGATGTCTCATCCCAAGGGGGAGTGCACCCTTTGCGGCCAATTAGAAGAGTTCGTGGGCGTGCGATGGATGGAGTGCAAGAGCCAATGCACCACTCGCAAGGCCAATCTATACCGTCAATGCCAGAGGAGACAGACAACCTTCCAGACCTACCTACAATCTTGGAGCCTGAGATGGAGGCAATGATCGATGCATTGATTCCCATGGATGTGGAGACTTCTGATCCACTTAGAGAGGAAGCATCCATACCATTATATGATGGGTGCCGAGTATCTTGGCAGAAGACACTGCTTGCACTCTTAAGTGTGCAAGTAAAATATGGGTGGAGCGATACGAGGGTGACCGAGTTGTTCAGGTACCTTGTACATATGCTTCATTGATTTTTTTTTTCGAAACTATTATTACAAACATTTGTGCTTTTTCAAGGTGTTTTATGATTTTTTTCAGGTTATTGAAATATCATATATTACACCTGGAAATACCATGCCTAAGTCTCATGATGACGCACGACATGTTTTACAGAAGCTTGGTATGGACTACAATAACATCCATGCATGTATCAACAATTGCTGTCTGTTTCGAGGAGAATACGAGACTATGGAGACATGTCGAAAGTGTGGTGCTCACAGATATCGATAGGACTTGCAAGGGCAAACCATCCCTCAAAAAGTTCTCAAACACTTTCCGCTCATCCCCCGCATAAACCACATGTTTCGTACGTCCGGCATGGCGAGCTTGACAACGTGGCATGCGTAGAATAGGTCCACGGATGGAGTTCAACGAATATCAGCAGATTCGCGCGCATGGAGCCACATTGACACTACCTTCCCAGGCTTTGCGCAAGAGCCAAGGAATCTTCGACTCGATCTTGCAATGGATGGTGTGAACCCATTTGGTCTGCGCTCAACTTCTTACAGTGTGTGGCCTATAGTCCTTGTAAACTACAACATCCCTCCATGGCTTTCTACGAAGAAAGGACATCTCATCCTTATCTTGCTCGTCCCAGGCCGCTAGAAAGTAAAAAATATGGACGTGTATCTTCATCCATTAGTCGATGAGCTTAAGATTTTGTGGGAGGAGGGGGTCACTGTGCAAGATATGAGCAGACGCAATGGTCGGCGGCGGTCAACCAATATTCGAGCCATTCTCATATGGACGATGCATGACTTTCCGAGATTGGGAGAGTGCTCAGGTGAGCAAGCCTCCATTCTCGCTGGTAATATCTATATTTTATCTCATTCAATCAAATATTTACTAGGTCATGGTGTTGGAACATGTCTGGTTACCTCAGATTATCATGCATGTCCATTGTGCGGGCCACAGTTAGACTCTCGAAGGTCACGAACCATGAAGAAGATGGTATATCAAGGATACACTGCTTTCTTGCCGGAGGATCATGAACTCAAGGAAGTTTTCCTTGGACGATCTCCAACATGTATGAAAGCCGCAAGCTGGTATGAGATGAAAATGGTCCACGCGGAATCAAATCCAAATGGAATGCGGCAGTTCTCAGTTTTCTACGAGTTGCCATATTGGACCCACTTACAGGTCAACCACTTGTTGGATCCCATGCATATTTTCAAGAATGTGGACAGCTTGTTATGGGACCACATCACAGGAAAGAGAGACACTATAGGGGCATGAATAGATTTGAATGAGGTTGATGCCAGGAGGCATATTCCACTGTGGATTCCGTGAGGTTTTACGGTGGATTCCGTAAACTTAGATGACCGGGGCTCATACACAAAGTGGATTCTTTGTGCGAGAAGTTGATGGGGACGCCTGTCCTTTTCGGGCGTTTCATTAATTTAGTGTGTACATGGGTGATTCCATAGTGGGTGATTCCGCAAAATGCATATTAAATTAATAAACCTTTATGAGTTTAGAGTACGCACTCGTAATAAATTAAGGTTAGGATTTATTTCTAACCAGTTGATTTATTTATGTAGCTGAAGACTGCTAGGTATTCACTTTTGTCGGTTTAATTGTATTATTTTACTAACGATTGTGAATGCTTCAGTTGATGTGTAGAGATAGCAGCAGTGGCGGAGGAAAGCATTGGAGTCTAGCGAGTATTCGACCTATGGATTATATTTTGATAGGCGCCACACCTATATTTTGTCATGTCTATTGAGACATCGATTATTTATTATTATTTTGTATGCGCCTATGCGCACGGATATGTTATTTCTATTTGGGACATTATATTGGGCGTGCTAGATTCCATGGGCACCGTCCATTAGCTTTATTTCCTATTTTTGTAGAAAGCAAACTCAAAAGCTAAAAGCTTGTCATATTTTTGTAAATTGGGCTATTATTGAGCATGAAGATGGAAATATACATAAAATACATGCTTTGTGAAGCGCTCACACAAGGCATGGGGGGAAATTGAACCCAATTGGTCTCTTGCTTCTTGTCGTTCATGCTTCTACATTGTTTTTTGTGCAAAAAGGTAGAGTTCATTGTTCTTAGGGACCTTCCGGGATTCACTACGTGAGCATACAGCGATCGATCTGCGCACCAGTGGTATCAAAGCGGAGCTGAGATCAAGAGCTTCCAATCGCTACCCATCTCGTGCGAAGGCGGAGCTCCTGGAACGATCGGGCTCTACAGTCAATCTCGTCGCGAACCGTCGATACAGGCAGACTTCTGGTGATCAAGAACCCTTGTTTCTACTCTCAGATCGCGAAGGACCAGGCTGTACAGGTGAAGGACCACGCATTCATCTCCATCATTAAGTCATCAAAACAGAGAGATAAGCTTTCTTAATATCATAGTTAATTACTTCAAAAAAGCTTAAGACTAAGCTTAGAAGCTTTAAAGAAGCTTCAAGCTTCAATTTTTCGCCGTGGTACAAGAGGAGGTGTCCGCGTTTTTCGCCGTGAAGAAAAACGGCCCCCCCCAACGATTTGCGTCGTGCTGCCCCTATTAAGCTTAAGCTTAAGCTATTAAGCTTAAGACACTAAGCTTTCTGCAAGTCAGACAAGACAATCAAGTTAACAAACTCCGGGTCCTGCACTTCCGAAGTCAAGTCCTGCAAGTCGACTGTAATCAAATTCTGCAAGTTCACTAAGTTCTGCAAGTCTCCAACTCTGCAAGTCAGACTAGTCAACTGGAGTCAGAACTGACTAGTGCTCAAAACTCCTAGAAGGGTTGTTCCTGCGCAGAAACTCTGAACTGCAAAGTTGTTCGTGGCAAGGTATTCTACCCATCCACAGGTCCGCTGAAGTATTTTCAGCAAACGAAGAAGGAAATATTGCAGATTTTCTGAAAATTGAGAAAGAAATACCCAAAAATACATAGCCTTGTAACCCCGAATTTGAGCTACGCTCATCTCGCTAACCTGATTTTGAGTGAGAAAGGTCTTTTGAGTTTTACAGGATGACGCACCACATATGGATGATCCTATGGCTGAAGACGACCTACCTGAGCCTACCATGGAACAAAAGCTGGATCTAATCATGATGCAATTGGAAGAAGAACGAAGGGCTAGGCAAGCTTTGCAAGCGCAATTGGCAAAATTACAAAGAGCGTCTACCGACAAAGAAGAACCTCAAGCTGAAGATTTGATTCGACGTACCATCGACGCCACACTTGAAGCCCAAACCATTCGCAAGAAATCAAAGATAAGTAAACAAAGTTTCAAATTTCACACTTTCAATGGCATACGAGAAGGAAAGACTATTTTATCATTCATTAGCCAGTTTGATGACTATTTCCATGAGGAAACCTATCCAGAAAAAGATAAAATCAAGTGTGTTACTAATCATTTGGTAGACAGAGCATCACTTTGGTGGACTGTAGTACGCAAGAGCATAGAATGTCCTGCTACTTGGGAAGATTTCAAGAAGAAGTTCATGCAGAATTTCCTTCCACTGCAATATCATGAGAAGGCTATCAAGCAATGGGATCTACTTCAACAACGGGATCGTGAGCCTATTCCACAATATACAGAGCGTTTTTGGAATGCACTCCTACAGCTACGCATGCTTGAAGACGTACCAGAGACGACACATAAATGGAAGTATATGTCTGGACTTCTTGGACATTACTACGCTGAAGTGAACATGTTCAAGCCTGCTACCCTTGAAGACGCCATCTCACTAGCTCACGACACTGAAGATAAGTTACGCGGTAGAGACAGACGACCACAACAATTCCAAGCCAATGGTAATTATGGATCTAAACAATTCAATTCCAATTTTAGAAGATTTAATCCAGGTCGTTTCTCTTCACCATCTTTCCACAAGAATTGGGCTAAACCACCTGCATTACCATCCAATGTCAATCCAAATCCTAAGCCTATTCCACAAGCAAATCCAAATGTACCCAGACTTCCAGCCATTTCAAATAATGTAACCAAAGCCAAGCCAATAGTATGCTATAAATGTCACCAGCCTGGACATCTCGCAGCAAATTGTCATTCAAAGAAGCCACCAGCACATATCAACTACCTTGGAGCCATGGACGAAGACGAACATGAGGATATGCCTGATTTCATTGAAGATGAGGACGACACTACTACTACTTCCGACACTTTACCAGGTATGCCAACTCCACATTCATTATTGACTGTGAAATGTTTGGTGCATGGAAAGAAAAAGACTATCTTGCATGATGACGGTAGTACTCATGACTTTATTTCAGCAAAATTGGTAAAGGAATTGAAATTACAGACTGTACCTACGCATTATCACATAAAAGCTGCATTTTTAGGTACTAGGTATAATGGTATACAAGAAGTACAAGATTTAGAGATTCAAATAGGTTCATACACTGAAAGAAAAAATTTCTTAGTTGTTCCATTACAGTCGAGTGACATTATTTTGGGAATGCCTTGGTGACACCAGCATAACCCAAATATAGATTATTCCACACACACAATGAATATTAATTTTCAAGGAAAATCTATTACATTATATGGTATGCATGCATCTAATGTTTTTCCACTGCTTTCGCATACTCAAGCGAAACGTGCATTACGCAAGAGTACTAAATCATATCTCATTTGGGTGAATGAATTGCAAGCAAAGGAAAATCATATGCACCCTAGGCATAAGGAATTTCTTGCATATTTTAAGGATTGTTTTACAGAAGACCTACCACTAGGTTTACCTCCTTCACGTCCAGAAGAGCATAAGATTGATTTGATACCTGGCACACAACCACCTTGCAAAGCACCATATAGGCACAATCAGATAGAGCAAAAAGAAATCCAGAGTCAAATTGAAGAATTACTAAATAGAGGTTTAATTCGACCTAGCAGTTCTCCATTTGGTGCACCTGTACTCTTAATCAAGAAAAAGAATAATACCTATTGTATGTGTATTGACTACCGAGCTTTAAATAAGATCACTGTAAAGAATAGGTATCCTATAACTAGAGTTGATGACCTTATGGACAAACTGCAAGGATATTCTATATTTAGTAAAATTGACCTTAAGTCTGGATATCATCAGGTGAGGCTAGATAAATCTGACATATATAAGACTGCATTCAGAACACAGTTTGGCCATTACGAATTCTTAGTCATGCCATTCGGATTGACTAATGCACCTGCCACCTTTAGTAGAATGATGAACCGTATCTTTTTGAAATATCAGTAATGTGTGATTGTTTTCTTTGATGATATTTTGGTGTTTAGTCAAAATGAAAAAGAGCATTATGAGCATTTGTCATTAGTTTTTCAATTATTGAAAGAAAATCAATTGTTTGTAAATCCTGAAAAGAGTGAATTCTTTAAGACAGAAATTGAGTATCTAGGTCATATTGTATCATCTAAAGGAATTAAAGTTGATCCTAAGAAAATTGATGCAATATTGAATTGGCATGTTCCTAAAAACGTGCATGAGTTACGCTCATTCCTTGGTCTTGCTAGTTTCTATAGGAAGTTTGTACGTAATTTCTCATTACTTGCTTTACCATTAACCAAACTTCTCAAGAAAGGAATTGTTTATCAATGGACCGAAAATCAACAGAAATCCTTTGACTTACTGAAACATGCATTAACCAATGCCCCTGTTCTACAGTTGCCTGACTTTAATAGACCATTCTTTTTAGTTGTGACCGATGCTAGCGGATCAGGAATAGGAGCCGTACTAATGCAAGACAATCATCCAATAGCATATTCTAGTTGTAAGCTGAAACCCTCTGAGCTGAAATATTCCACATATGACAAAGAACTATTAGCAGTTGTACAATCATTAAGACAGTGGAAACACTACTTAATGGGTTCATAATTCATGATAAAGACCGACCAGCAAAGCATTAGACATTTACTTAGCCAACCCCAAATTTCTGACCGTCATATCAAATGGGCTTCCTTTATTCAAAGTTTTCATCCTATCATTCAATACCAACCTGGAAAAGAAAATGTAGTTGCTGATGCATTGAGTAGAAGACCTGCAATTCATAATATTTATGTCATATCTTTTGATTCTTTGATTGCTATGAAAGATACATATCATCAGGATATTACTTTTCATTCTGATTGGCATAAATTAGTTCAAAATAATTTCATTCATGTTGATTCATTGTCATATAATGATGGATTTATGTTTTATGAAAAGAGACTGTGTGTTACTATTCCATTCCGATCTTTTGTTTTGAATGAAATTCATTGTCCCCCATATCAAGGTCATAGAGGTATCATATCTACATTACGTATGTTAACTGAAGATTTTTATTGGCCGCATATGGATGCAGATGTATCTAATTTCGTTTCTGAATGTTTGATTTGTCAAAGAGTAAAAAGACATCATGGTAAACAGTATGGATTACTAATGCCTTTGTCTATTCCATCTAAACCTTGGGAACACATTTCTATGGATTTCATTACTAGTTTACCAAATACTAAATCTAACCATGATATGATTTGGACAGTTGTAGATAGATTTAGTAAGCAAGCATATTTCATTCCATGTAAGAAAACTTTAACAGCATCACAAGCAGCACAGTTATTTTTGAAAACTGTTTTTACCAACCATGGATTGCCAAAAGTGATTATTTCAGATTGTGATTCTAGATTTTGTAACAATTTTTGGATTACACTGTTTGCTAATCTAGGCGTAAAGATTGAATTCTCATCTGCATTTCATACAGAAACAAATGGACAAACAGAAGCCACAAACAACACCATTTTAGATCTTTTACGTGCATATACTATCTCTAAACCTCAGACATGGGACATTCATTTGCATTTATTATAGTTTGCATATAACAATACACCGCACACATCTACAAAGAAAGCACCGTTTGAAGTCATTTATGGATATAGATTATCGACACCTGTTGCATCTTTGTCTAATAGAATTCAGAGTGCTGATGATATTGCTAGTATGCATAATAGTATTTTTGATGAGGTTAAGGATATGATTGCTAAAGCCCAGCAATCATATACCAAACAAGCCAACAAGAAAAGATAAGCCATGAATTTCAAAGTTGATGATTATGTTTGGCTGAGAATAGAAAAACGTAGATTGCAAAGTGTAGATAGACATCCAGTTGTCAAACTAGCTCCTAGATTTTATGGGCCATTTAGAATCATTCATAAAATTAATGATAATGCATTCAAGTTAGAATTACCATCTCATTGAAAAATTCATAATACATTTCACATTAGTTTATTGAGACAATTTAGAGGCCAATTACCTATCCACCCTGTTTATGAAAACCCACCTTTATTAGAGGAAGAGACTGAAATACTTGAACCAGAAGCTATCATAGACATTGATTATATGACCACTAGAACTGGCCGAAGGTATTCTAGATATCTAGTAAAATTTAAGAACCATCCTGTAGAGGAAGCACAATGGATGCACACTAGAGACTTAAATGCTTTCCCCACTCTGTTAGCTCCACATTGAGCTAATAGCAATTGAGGTCAATTGCTATCCCACCCCGGGGGTATGATGCTAGGAGGCATATTCCACGGTGGATTCCGTGAGGTTTTACGGTGGATTCCGTAAACTTAGATGACCGGGGCTCATACACAAAGTGGATTCTTTGTGCGAGAAGTTGATGGGGATGCCTATCCTTTTCGGGCGTTTCATTAATTTAGTGTGTACATGGGTGATTCCATAGCGGGTGATTCCGCAAAATGCATATTAAATTAATAAACGTTTATGAGTTTAGAGTGCGCACTCGTAATAAATTAAGGTTAGGATTTATTTCTAACCAGTTGATTTATTTATGTAGCTGAAGACTGCTAGGTATTCACTTTTGTCGGTTTAATTGTATTATTTTACTAACGATTGTGAATGCTTCAGTTGATGTGTAGAGATAGCAGCAGTGGCGGAGGAAAGCATTGGAGTCTAGCGAGTATTCGACCTATGGATTATATTTTGATAGGCGCCACGCCTATATTTTGTCATGTCTATTGAGACATCAATTATTTATTATGATTTTGTATGCGCCTATGCGCACGGATATGTTATTTCTATTTGGGACATTGTATTGGGCGTGCTAGATTCCATGGGCACCGTCCATTAGCTTTATTTCCTATTTTTGTAGAAAGCAAACTCAAAAGCTAAAAGCTTGTCATATTTTTTGTAAATTGGGCTATTATTGAGCATGAAGATGGAAATGTACATAAAATACATGCTTTGTGAAGCGCTCACACAAGGCATGGGGGGAAATTGAATCCAATTGGTCTCTTGCTTCTTGTCGTTCATGCTTTTACATTGTTTTTTGTGCAAAAAGGTAGAGTTCATTGTTCTTGGGGACCTTCCGGGATTCACTACGTGAGCATACAGCGACCGATCTGCGCACCAGAGGTAGGTAAGATGGAGGCGCTTCGGTCGTAGTCGAGTGATGATGGTCGCGTGTAGCTTCCTCGCACTCCTTGGGTTTTCTCCACTAAAGAAGAGCGCATTGTGAAGCAAGTAATCAAGTCTTTCCACACTCCAACGGGTATGATGCGTTCTCTTAGGTTCGCATTTTCTAAAGACGACCAATTATCAGGGCTAAAATCCCATGATTGGCGTAAGATATGTCAGGTTTGTACTACGAATGGATTGTAATTAGAGTGGGCATTTTGCTATTTGGAATGTGGCCATTATTCATAATGCTTTCTCATTTGTGGCAGTTTGTAGTACTGATCGCGATCATAGGATGTCTTACTCCAGAAATTCACGGGGCCATTTACAAGTTGTCGACCTTGGTGCAATGGATCTCATAGAAGGAGATTAAGAGTCCTCTATTGAATCCGCGAGGCGGGGAGCAGTGGAGACGGTCTGTCTCTTTGAGAAATGCATGCCCAGCAGCACAAATACATGCCCACCAGCATACTCACGATACAAATCCACCTTCTTGTGCATCTTGTGGACGAAGTGGAGATTGCTGGACCTATCCATACGCGATGGATGTTCTTCCACCTATCCATACGCGATGGATGTTCTTCTTGGAGTGCTTCATGAAAACCCTGAAAGGCTTTGTGCGACAATGAGCTCAGTCAGAAGGTAGCATGACCGAAGGTTGGTTGGTGTTTGAGGCACTAGTGCATATTTCACCAATGGCTACCAACGGTGGAACTAGACAATGAAAAGCTATGGTCGCGCTGAAGGACGACGATAGACTGACTGGAGATGTGGTGGTTGGAAATGGGATAGAAAAAAGAATGGGTGCCTCAATGGAAGAGAAGGTGAATCACTTTTGTATGTTGCACCATGCCTCTATGGAGATGTGGCCCGCCAAGTACCAAATCGCTAGGCAAGATCGAGAGGAAGCGCGAGCTGAATTCTGACGTAGTACGCGTCATCGATCGATTTGATATCCCGAAGGCATGGAGGAGATGCCGCGGTTTATGTCAACGCGATGCTTGCATGGAGCCTTGATCGCAGCATCTCGCGAAGGGACAGAGGTCTCAATGGAGGAGTGGAAATTCTCGAGGGGATGTAGTCCAAAGGTGATGAGGGGTTTAGAATTTGTCGTATCTAAATTTTATAAGCGACATCTAATTTGAGTGTTTCAATGTACAGTACAAAATATGTAGTGCAGCGTGGTCACGCGGACGGTATTTTTGCGTGGAGCGTATTGACAAAATGCGCTCCACAATGGACTGTGGTGTCATGGCAAGGTTCGAGCAAGAGAGTCGGCGATGAGCAACAGATCCAAACACGGTTGTGGATGAGATGGAGTATTTTGGGAACTTGCAAAGTATTATTACAGTGGATTACCGTAGCTTCTCCATGATACTATTTGATGTGCAGTGGTTCAAAGTGGTACTTGGAGGAGCTGGAGCAACAGTTCGACGAGATCCATCTG
Source organism: Lygodium microphyllum (assembly GCF_053477565.2). Taxonomy (NCBI): domain Eukaryota; kingdom Viridiplantae; phylum Streptophyta; class Polypodiopsida; order Schizaeales; family Lygodiaceae; genus Lygodium; species Lygodium microphyllum. The sequence continues at coordinate 2,194,631 of NC_141158.1, forward strand.
GATTTCTCAAAATAGATTCCGAAAAAAATGGATGGATTTGCACAACACCTTTGTGTTTCCGGCCCATTGTGAATAGGTGCATGGAGTCATTTGCTTGCTAATTGTATTACGACATGGTTTATGTCACAATGGTTTGAACTCTCTTGTACATGTTTATGAATAGGTAATCTTCTATCCAAACCCCCGACAAACTCGATGGTGGTATGTTATACCTTCAACTCCCCGAAGTGCAAGAATATATGATCAAAGCAATGTTCCGAGCATAGATGAAGATAATATGCAAATAGAGGGGTCGACATTGCAAGGGGTGGAGGCCGTCGAAAGCTTGGAGCTAGCATCAGCTAACAATGATGGAAATACAGGAGTCCAAGAATTCTTTGAGAACAAGGCGGACTCATTCTTTTGTGGTGATATGTCTATCGACCTTCCAGTGTATGCGGAGTTGTGTCAGGAGATTAACATGGGACCATAGGATACTTCATACTTGGAGCATCCACTTACTCAATTCGTTGACCAATTGCTTATAAGGGTACATAATATATGTATTTTAAGTGAGATTTTTTTAATGATTTATATTACTGTGCTTTGTATGATTTAAATTGATTATTCTAACATCATTTTTTGTCTGTGCAAGTGACATTTTCAGGATGAGTGATGAGGAGTTACAGTACATCTTTGCACGTATGTCTCCAGACCAAATCGCCAAATACAGAGAGATGGCAGACTAGGAGCTGTCTCGTTCTTCGTTAGGGTGCTCTGCTAGATCTGCTTCAGCGCAATCAGATGCTTCAACTTCGAGCAGACGATCTCGACGCTCATGACTTGGGCTAGAGGGAGGGAGTGCATCGGGATTAGGGGGATGCTGCAGAGATACAGAGGCAGTGAGCCTGCGGTCGACATGGGATACAGGTGCGACTCCTCGCTCTCGTGGCTCAGATGGATGCTATGGAGACACGGATGTGGTGTCTCCATCTCGTCATTCAGCTAGAGCTGTGTCACCTCTAGGATTTGTCACACCTGTGGAGACATCTACTCTAGTTACTCTGGCTTTTGCGCAGCCATCAGCAGGTGGCACCCCTTTGTGTGCCACTCCGAGAGAGATTACCCCCGTCGGTACACCGGATACAGAGGGGTCTCCTGGATATGCCCAGGAGCATGGACACAGACGGAAGAGGACCCATCTTAGGCAGACTCCTAGGGGTTATGGATATCTGGTCGATAGTAGGTCAGGAGCCATCATCATGAATGATGAGGGGAGGAGGGTGATGGCTCGCATGAGAGAGTTGTGCCAACAAGTTTTTTAGCACAACGTCTTGGATCATTGGAAGAACATACCAGAGGGGAGCAAGGACTACATAGTAGCATCCTTGCACGAGGAGTTTCCGGTGCCAGCTGCAGTAGATAGATTCTTTACGGGCTGGATGATGGATTGCATGCATGCATACATGTCACATAGATGATTCGACGCACGCAAGGCAATCAAGAGTGGGGTTGCAAAGCCCGAGTGGTTAGATGTAGATGACTAGCGTCGACTAAGGGAGGAGGCTACAGATTCTCCAGGACATTGGAGTCAGCAGCGCGAGGTGGTGAGGGCAGGACTTGAGGTCGGAGTGGTCCATCATCTTGGGAGTAGCGGCCACATGACATATTTGGAGGACTTTGTAAGTTTTTCTTTTGTTTTGCTTGTTTAATTTTTTTGAAATATTCTTTGTATTGACAATCATGTTTCTAACAGTTAGCATTTTGTTTTCTTTGTAGCACTCCATTACAAATCGCAATCCGTCTGGCCTTGAGACTCGATATGCAGAGAAGCACGGTCTCAATGCATTGATCGACCGATTATATAAATGCAGCGACCCTGTAAGTCACTCATCTTTCTTGTCTGTAGTTACCATGAGATATTTGAATGCATTATTGTATGATGGATTGATATGTTGTTTCTTTTTTTGCAAAGTCCGTTCGATGCTCCTTTGTGGTGGGACGAGCTTTCGGGGGACGAGGATGCGTAGCTCGCCCTTGGATCCTTGGAGCTCACACACCTTTATTTTTGAGTCACCTGATCTATATAGACATGTTCTATGTATTAGTGATATCCTGTCATGATTGTACCAATCGCTTTTTATGCGATCATGTATTTATTTCATGTATCAATTTTATGATTTCAGTATACATTCTTTTTGTTTGCAAGCGCATTGTACATAGTAGTGCAGAAACTATTTTGTATGGCTCTCATAAAGCACACAGTGCTATATGTGGCAGGGCAGCTTGCTGCCCTGCCACAAAATTTTTTTTCCCTATTACAGTCGCTATTAGAGTCGCAAATTTTATTGCTCGCATCACTATTGGCGTCGCTATGCGCGTCGCAAACCGTCGCTATCAGCGTCGCATTTTATGCGCGTCGCAAACCGTCACTATCAGCGTCGGTATTGGCATCGCTATTAGTGTCGCAACTGATAGCAACGCTAATACCGACGCGCATAAAATGCGACGCTGATAGCGATGCCAATACCGACACTGATAGCAACGGTTTGCGACGCGCATAGTGATGCCAATAGCAACGCTGATAGCGATGCCAATACTGACGTTTCTATGGCATCATTAATAACAACGCTTTTTGCGACGACGGGGGAAAATTTTGTTGTTTGTATTTTCGTCGCTTTAAACGTCGGTATAAGGCCTATATCTTGTAGTGTCTGCACCACTGTGCTTATGGGATTCAAGACCTCTTCCTAGATTGCTTGTGATTTCCTTGCCTATTGCTCCATACAAAGATTGCCAAATTCTCAATATTCCTTCTCAATCACAACAAAAAAAGTCACAATGTGTGTAGAGGCTTTAGTAAGCACGACCTACAAAGTGTGGACACACCACAAACATGGTAAACATCCAACGGCTATCGCAAAAAATACTAAGTGCAGGTACCAAAAACATGGTGGACATTGAGAGGCTATAAATGGGGACTCACGAAGTGTGCAGAGGCTATAGTACCATGCTACATGTGGAGTTTACAAGCTTGTGATAGAGCATCAATGGCAAGTACATACAATAAAAACGTCTAGTAAAAATTTGGGTCCAGGACCAGTAGGCCCTTGTGGTTTTTTACATTTTTGGATTATATTTTAGCATATATATTTTGGTCTCCATTCTCTACCGCTTTCCTTGCATTGATCATTTGGTCCTCTTCTTCATGGTCTTTGCCTACTAGAGTATGGCAGGACCTATGGAGGATGGAAGATGAAGACAAGACTCATGTTGAAATAGAAAAAGAGAGACAAATTGTTACACAATTGAATTAGGTTCCAAGATGGAAGCTTGAACTCATAAAGAAACTCTTGTGTAATGGACTAACAATGAGAAAGACACTAAGTGAAAGTATAAGGCATCATGATATTGTATTAATTCCATATGAAAGTGATAGTCAAGTACTATGCTTTATAGTAGCTAGGTAGCTACCATTTTGCACCATTGTGCTTATGGGATTCAGGATCTCTTCCTAGACTTGTTCTGATTTCCTTGCCTACTACTCCATACAAAGAGGCATAAAAATGGATGCGATTTTCAGATTCTCAACACCCCTCATCAATCACAACCAGAAAAGCACAAGGTGTGTAGAGGATTTAATAAGCACGACCTGCAAAATGTGGGCACACCACAAACATGGTAAACATCTAGAAGTTGTCGCAAAAGAGGCTAAGTGTGGGTGCCAGAAACATGGTGCACATCGAGAGGCTATAAGAGGGGACTCACAAAGTGTATAGAGGCTATAATGCCAAGCTATATGAGGAGTTTACAATCTTATGATAGGAGCATCAATGGCAAGTACATACAATAGAAAAGTCGATTGAAATTTTAGTCAAGGACCGGGAGGCCCTTATGGTTTTCTTCATTTTCTGATTTTCTTTTAGCATAGATAGTTTTGTCTTCATTCTCTACCTCTTTCCTTGCATTGATCATTTAGTCCGCTTCTTCATGATCTTTGCTTGCTAGAGCATGGCAAGAGCTATGGAGGATGGAAGATGAAGACAAGACTCATGTTGACATAGACAAAGAGAGACCAATTGTTACACAAGTGAATTAGGTTCCAAGATGAAAGATTGGACTCATAAAGACAATATTGTGTAATGGATTGACAATGACAAAGACACTAAGTGAAAGTACAAAGGATCATGATATTGTATTCATTCCATATGAAACTAATAGTTGTAATGTCCCACTTTTGCAGGAAACCCCCCCTATTTGAAAATTCCCCCTCCCCATCGTCACCGAGGACAGGTGGTGAGGAGGGAGAGAAGGGAAAGGCGGTAGATGACTCAAGGGAGGAACTTGATGATGGCAAACATGGAGAGAAGATAGACGATGTGAAATCAAGGGGTGAAAGTAGGTGATGATGACAGAGAGAATGGAGGAAGTCAATTGGATGGCACGGAAGAAGACGATGTCGAAAATGATGAAGATGGCAAGCCCTCGAGCATGATGACTAGTCATGGGTAATTGGGAGGCCCCAAAAACACCCCCTTCCCCAATGCAATACCACGTTTTCCCCCCACTATCCATTTTTGCTCATTAAAAAAAAGAAAAAACCTCCCCCACCATTATATAAACCCCCCCCATTCGCAATTAAAAAAAGGGGCCTAGGAGGCTTTAGGAAAAAGAGGAGAGAAGGAGAGAGAGAGAGGAGAGGAAGGGAGAGGAAGAGTGAGGGAAAGGAAGGGAGAGGTGAAAACAGAGAAAGGAAGAAGAGAAGAAGAAGAAGAGAGAGAGATAGTGAGAGGAAGAGAGAGGGGGAGAGAGAAGAAGAGAAGGAGAAGAAGAGGAAGAGGGAGCCCTTCACCTCTTTAGAGGTGACCACACACTTCATCTCTTCCCCGCAATTTATTCCCTTTCCCTGTGAGTTAAACCCCCCTCGCAATCAAGGGAAGTCACCCTGGCACATCATCTCTCTGGCAAGGGGCAGAGAAAGGGAGATATTCATAAGCCAAAGTATGGCCCCCAAATGGAGGGAGACACGCACCATTGGTAATCTCACACCCAATGATGGAGACACCGGTCAGGGTATTATTGCTAATATGATTCCAATGTCGTATACAGATAACTCATATCCAAATATCCAGGTACTAATTACCATCTCCACTATTCATTGAGGCATAGACATGTGCAAAAATTCATTTCAACAAGTAGATTGAATTTATTTTTAGATAGTTAAGGAACTCATAGGGGATCATAGGCTAATTCTTTCCGCAACCTTAGATGACCTCGCATAGATTTATGCATGTTGCACATTGAGGTTTGCACAAACCCATGTACTCAAATACCTTGCATCCCAATGCTATGCGACAAAGTTATACGTGGCATAAAGAACATATAAGGTTACTTAAGGGTTATGCACATAGATGGTGCATGCAGCACAATAAAGATTATATGAAACATGCATTGATGGTACACAAATTGACCTTGCATTGAAGTCTTGCTAATGTCACAAACTATTAATTCTTTGGGATCTTGAAGTTGTGTGTAGCTAGTGCAAACAAAAATCATTAGGATTTAAAATTAGGATGCCTCCGATAGCACCTATGTTATCAATCCTATTCAAGAATTGAGCTAGCAACATCTCCAGGCAAGAACTCCAGGGATTAGAAAACCCTAAGTCGACGGAAAGATTGATGCTTTTATACTTGTTGGGAAGAAGGCTGGGTTATCGATCAATGAAAGTGAATAATAGAACTTACATCATGTTTATGTTGGGGGTAAAGGCACCTCCGCCTAGCCACCCGTGTATTACTACAATAACAGTCACCACCACTACACATTGCAGGTGGCCTGCGCCTGTCACCGTCACTTTATTCTTCATTTTTTTAGTGACAGTTTGAATAAAGGAAGGCCCGGTCACACATTGTGACTGTTGGAGTTCCCATTTCTTGTCTCTCTCTTTCTTGCTCTTGCTCTCCCGCCATAGCTCTTGATTGCAAGCTTCGATCCTTCTTACCTTTCAACTGGTATCAGAGCACGGCTTCCTAACTTTTGAGCATGGCTCATGGCATTCTCAGCTTCCCATTGACTCCCCACTCACATTGGGTCTCCTCCCCAGCAGCCATAGCTCATTCTCTTGAGCTCCTGTCACTCCCCAGCTTCCCAAGCTTCTTCCCGGCCTATTGAGGCACCATTAGGGCATTGACATTGAGGTATTGCTTCATTATTTCAGAGTCTTACTTCAGTCCATAGGTCTAGGTAAACACGGTTTTCACAGGTTGTGGGCAGCCATAGCTCACACCTCTTGGAGCTTCCTTCACTTGGATCTTGCTTCCAGCCTATCAAGGCTTAGTGAGGCTTGGTGTAGGCCTTCTTTGGCCCCTATTTGTGCCCCCTTTGAGCCCCATTGTTGACACATGGGACAACAGACCCCCCAACCAGCTCACTTTTTTTTTTGCGCATGTTTCAAAATCTGGCCCAAAAATCACTCTTTTTGTCATATCTCGAGCATTCGGAACCCGATTCAGGCAAGGTAAGAGTCTAAGTTGGGGTTTTGCATGCTCCGCATGCGATGGTGATGTCAGATTTGCCAAATTCTGATGATAGAATATTCTGCAATAGATTTCAGATCTGAGATAGCATGTATTTGTATGCCTATGGCTTATGTGATGCTTCTACTGATGTCTATTGATACCAGATCACTTGTGGATATTATGCCTCTTATGTGAGATGCATTTGGAGCTGATTTAGCTCAGCCATTGACTATTTTAAACAATCCCAGATCTTTCCAAAATAGAGCAGCCACTTGTTACTTCAATTTTATGCTTACAGGTCTTGGCATTTGATGCCCGATTATGCCCGGTTGGTGCCTATACATATGGGAATGTATGCCTATGGTTTGCCTATGGATTTGAGCTTGGATTGAGCATTGATTTGTTCAGTTTACAGAGGTTATATGCTGCAGGAAACTTCAGGGATAAAGCTATTTATGCTACAGTTGGGTTATGCCTATTAGTCATGGGGTGTTGGGTTTGACTGTCACTTCTTTGCAGCTGGCATTTCATCTATTATATGGTTTATGCCTAGGCTACCCAGTATGGGTTATGATGTCTTGTGAATGCTTTATGCTTTGGCTGTGGATGGCAGTTGTTTGAGCTCGTCTCGACATTCATTTGAGTATTCCCTTGAGAAGTTGGACATTGACTTGGATTTTTCCGTTACGACTTGGCTTTTTCCATTATGACCTTGGATGCTATTGAGGCATTGTCTTGGTTACCTGTGTTTGGTACTCTGACTTGGTTTGATTGAGCTGTTGAGCTTGTTTATCTGCCTTTTGTGCCAGTGGGAGCATCTCGTATGCTTGACCGACATTGAGCAGGAGGTTTATGCTATTTTGAGCACTTTATAGATACTTGAGACTTGTTGGGGGTAAAGGCGTCTCCGCCTAGCCGCCCGTGTATTACTACACTGATAGTCACCACCACTGCACACTGCAGGTGGTGGGCGCCCGTCACCATCACTTTATTCTTTATTCTTTTAGTGACAGTTTGAATAAAGGAAGGACCGGACACACATTGTGACTATTGGAGTTCCCATTTCTAGTCTCTCCCTTTCTTGTTCTTGCTCTTTCGCCATAGCTCTCGAGTCCAACCTTCAATCCATTGCTCCCTTTCAGCTGGTATCAGGGCTTTGCTTTCTGACTCTTGAGATTGGTTCCTGGAATTCTCAGCATCCCATCGACTCCCTACTTGCATTGGGTCTCCTTCCCGGCAGCCATATCCGACTCCTTCGAGCTCCTATCACTCCCCGGCTTCTGAGCACCTTCCCAAGATTGTTAGGCACCTTTAGGGCATTACATTAGAGGTATTTGATCATTTTCTTCAAGGTTTACTTTAGTTCTAAGGTCTCATAGGCTGTAAACAAGATTGGGGCAGCCACCATTGAAGCTCCCTTGCTTCATATCTCACTTGCCTTTGAACAAAACTTGCTGGAGATTGTTTAAGGCCTTCCTTGGCTTTAACCGGACCCCTCCGAAGCTTGGCCACCATTTTTTGCAGCCCCAGGACCAGCATTTATAGTTGGCAGAATCATGCAGTCCTCCCATATGTGTCTTCAGCATTGACAGTCACAACAACAGCTCTCCCCCTCCATTGGCACTAGGAAAGGCTCCATTTCGGGCATATGAACATGCTTTGATGCTTGATTTTGATGGTTGATGTGTTGCCATAGCATTTGGACTGATTTAACACTGTTTTGGGACTGTCATAATAGTCCATAGGCAGTTTATGACAGTGTTACACTGACATTTGATGGTACAGCTTGTTTGGCATTGTCATTTGATGTCTAGTTGGTCCCATTTGATGCCAGGATGTTAGGGGAATGTATGCCTATTGTTTGGCAACCATTTGGAGTTGATTTTGGTGCTGAAATTCTCAGTTTTGAATAGTAAATCACTGCTATACATAGTTGAGCTTAAGTCATTTTACTCATGTATACTTATGCCTATGCTTTTCGGGCTATGTTTCGGACATATATGGTGATGTATTAACACTTGGGGCTCGACATAGAGCTTGGTTTTGATTCGGGATCATTGGTTGAGCTTGAGATCTCTTTGCAAAGCATTTGAATGCTGCGTCTTGGATGTACTTATGGCATGTATGTTGCTTATGTCTGACCGGTCTTGACATGCTTAGCCTGTGCCATTACTACATGATCGTTACATTGTTTGGAGCATATTGCTACTGGAGCTCGGTCTTGGCTTGACCTTGGATTCTCAAAGCTTACTTGAGCTATTTATTGGCTTGCCAAAGTTGTATCTTGGGATGTACTTGATGTCTTACATGCTTATGGATGCTACATAGAGATGCTCTACTGCCTACATGTTCGGGATGTACTATTGATGTATTGTCTTGGACTTATGTCATTGGCACTGTGTCTTGCCTTGGCTTGAGCTCTTGAGATCAAACATATGGCTTTTGTGCCAGTGGGAGCATTCTTGAATGCTTATCAGACATTGAGCAGGTGGTACTTTTATGCATTGAGCCGTTACATGCTATTGAGCTGTTACAGACACTTGAGACTTTGGGACTTCTTACCTTTTGGGATGATACATCATATGTCTTGGTTCACTGTATGCTTATGAGCTAAGTCTTAGTTTTGGATCCGTATCTTTGTGAATTGACACCTACTTGTGTTAAGTTTTGGTAGTGGCAGGAATACTTGGGTCATATGCTTATCAACCGTCATATGCTGGGAAGGTGCTCAGAAGGTCAATATGCTTATCGACCGTCATATGCTTATGCTATGCCCGCATGATCCCGGATTTGGTCTTGGCAGTATCTGATTTTATTGGGATCCGATTTTGACATTGTTAGCTCTCTTTTACTGAAATCTGAGATTTATTACAGCAAGCATATATATATGGACTGACATGGATTTTTCATGTTGAAACACTCTAAAATGATGTACTTTCACTAGTACTTGGTGGGCAGCAGCTTTGGTTCCACTTTCTTTGCCATTTTTTCTCAAATTTGTGATTTTTTGGTCATTTTTTGCAGTAAACAGCAAGCAGTTTTGAACTGTCTACAGTCTTTTAGCCTGCATTATGGCGAGTTCATCCACTGATCATGCTATTTTCAACATCATTAAGATTGATGGTACGAATTACTCTTATTGGAAGAGCCAGATTTGGCAGGTGTTGGTGCAAAAATCGCAGTTCAAACCTTTGAGGTTAAGCGAGCATCCGCCTGCAACTATGCCAGATGAGGAATGGCTTGAGCTTGATGAGTTATGCAAGTCCACTATTGTATTGTCTCTCACAGAACAGGTTCACTATAATGTCTTTGAGGAAGAACAGAGTGCATGACAGTTGTGGGAAAAGATCAAAAATCTCTATGTCAAGAAAAGTCCAGCGAGTCAAATGTATGGCTGAAGTACCTTATGGATCTGCGCATGAAGGAGAATGTGATTATGTCTGCTCACTTGAGCCAGTTCCATGCTATACTCAAGAACTTGAATTCGCAAGACATCACTTTTGCAGAGGATGTCACTCCTCTTTTCTTGCTTGGTACTCTTAATGAGTCATGGGATGTATTGCGCACTGCATTATGTGCCTCTATTGCTACCTTGAAATTATCTGATATTGAGAGTACTCTTCTGCAGGAAGAGGTTAACCGTAAGAATTTGGATGCCTCTTGTGTGTCTCATGCTATGATAGTTAGAGGCAGGAATGATGGATATGGAAAGCATGGCAGTGGTAATGGTAGTGGTCATGGACGGGATTCTCAAAAATCTCAATTCAAGTCTCATGGGAAGTCACGTAGCAAATCCCATGGCAGCAATGCAGATGTTACTTGTCACCATTGTGGGAAAAAGGGCCATATTAGGCCACAATGCCATGAATTGCGCAATGAAAGGTGCAAAGATAAGGGGAAAGACAAAGTGCAGGATAAGTCTTCTGATCGCAGCATAGTACTTGCAAAGTCCAGTGTTAACATTGAAGAGATCAATGTTATGCAGCCTGAGAATGTTGATGATGATGATTATATCCTAGCAGCTTCTTCTAGTGCTTTGCAGATGTCAGAGATACACTCTATGTATGCACAGTGTTGGCTCTTGGACTCAGGTGTGTCCTTTCATGTGACACCTTGCTGAGAGTGGTTTCATTCATACCGTACTATTTCGGGTTCTGTGCACTTGAGTGATGACAGCTCTCTTGATATTGTGGGCATTGGTGATGTTAGGCTGCACTTTCTCTCTGGCAGCAATTTTGTTATGCAAGATGTACGTCATGTACCTCCTTTGATCGCGCAGTCTCATGTCAGCTGGATAGCTTGATGACACAGGATATCATGTATGTTTTGGAGACTCTACATGGAAGATCACTCGTGGCAGACTTGTGATTGTGAGAGGTGCCAAGGCTGGTAGTCTCTACCTCTTGATTGTATCAGCTTCTTCCCTTGATCATGTTTTGTCTGTGGGTTGTATCCCACATATATCTCTTTGGCATGCCCATTTGGGCCATATGTCTTTGAAGGGAATGAAAATGCTTTCTGGTTTGCAGTACTTCTCACCCCTTCATTATGCATGTTTTGATTCATGTGAGCATTGTCTTTATGGCAAGAAGACTAGGTCTACGCATAAGAAGTCTGGTAGGCCACGCATGAGTAAGCCCTTAGCATTGGTACATTCGGATGTCTATAGGCCCATGCCTTGTCAGTTTATGGGTGGTGCAAAGTATCTTGTTACGTTCATATATGATTTTTCATGAAAAGTTTGGGCTTATTCCATTAAGCTGAAATCCGATGTCTTCGTTGAGTTTCAGAGATGGCTTGCATTGGTTGAGAACCAGTCTGGGTAGAGGCTAAAATGCCTAATGACAGATAATGGGGGTGAGTATGTCTCACGTGCTTTTGAACAGTTATGTGATGAGAGGGATATTAAGCGTCAGTTGACCGCCCCCTACACCCCCCTCCTAGAATGGTTTAGCTGAGCGGATGAATAGAACAATCCAGGAGCGTGTGCACATTATGCTTAGCCATGCAGGCCTACCACAGAGCTGTTGGGCTGAGGCAGTTAGTACACTTGTGCATGTCATAAACAGATCACCCTCTAGTGGTTTGGATTTCCAGGCTGCAGAGGAGCTATGGACTGGAAAACCTCCCTCTTATGCGCATCTCCGTGTCTTTGGATGTGAGGCATTTTGCCATGTGCCCAGGGACAAGAGAAGTAAGATGGATCCCAAGAGTCTCAAATGCATTTTCCTTAGCTATGGGGATGTAGGCGAGATGGGTTATCGTCTCTGGGATCCGCAGGCGCGGAAAGTCATCTGCAGTCATAATATAGTCTTCCATGCCTACAGCTGTAGCAGATGCTCATGGTCAGGGTGTTGGACAAGCAGTTGGGCAGGTAGCAGAGCCTGCCGTGAGATGGTCTACTAGAGACAGACATCCACCTGATAGATTTCAACCCTCGATGCATTATGTCTTGGTTACAGATGTAGGAGAGTCTTTCGCCTATGATGAGGCTATGCGCAACGGTGACAGTCACTCCTCATAGAGGGCTATGCAGTCTAAGATAGACTCCCTGCATAAGAATGACACTTGGGATTTGGTTTCCTTGCCTACGGGCAAGAAGGATTTGCCATGCAAGTGGGTGTACAAGCTAAAAAATACCTTTGGACACCCCAAGCTGGCATATAAGGCTAGATTGGTAGCAAAGGGTTTTAAGCAGGAGCATAATGTGGACTTTGACGAGGTCTTTTCTCCTGTGGTTAGAATGACCACCCTGCGCTTAGTCTTGGCTTTGGTTGCTCAGCTTGACTTGGATTTATACCAGATGGATGTCAAGATGGCTTTCTTACATGGGGACTTGCATGATGAGATTTATATGGAGCAGCCTAAGGGCTTTGCAGAACCTGGCAGACAGCACCTAGTGTGCAAATTGAAGAAAAGTCTTTATGGCTTGAAACATGCACCTAGGGAGTGGTATCATAAGTTTGATGCCTTTATGCAATCACAGGGCTACAACCGGAGTGCTATGAATTCGTGTCTTTATATGAAGAAAGCCCGTGATGGTTCTTTATTGATTTTGGTACTCTATGTGGATGATATGCTGATAGCAAGGAAAGCTCATGATGAGCTAGATGCTCTTAAGGCTCAGCTCATGAAGAGCTTTGAGATGAAAGATCTGGGACAGGCCGCTCACATACTTGGTATGCGCATTAGATGCGACAGGCATCAAGGACTCCTCTACTTGTCACAGAGGGAGTACATTCATAAAGTCCTTGAGTGCTTCCGCATGCAAGACGTAAACCCTATTGGCTATCCATTGCCTTCTTATGTGAAGGTATCACAGGCTAATTGTCCACAGACATATGAGCAGAGGGCCGAGATGGTCAAGATTCCCTATGCATCTGCAGTGGGCAGTCTTATGTATGCCATGATAGCCACTCGTGCAGATATTGCCTTTGCAGTTGGTGTTGTAGCACGATATATGGATACACCTGGCAAGAAGCATTGGGATGCCATGAAGGGTATCATGAGGTACCTGAAGGGCACTGGAGATATGTGCATATGCTATGGCAGCCAGGATACAGGAGTCATGGGGTACATTGACTCTGATTATGCAGGACATGCAAATAGCAGGAAGTCCACTTCCGGCTATGTACTCACCTATGCTAGAGATGATGTTTCTTGGATGTCCAGGGTGCAGAAATGCACGGCCCTTTCTACTACAGAGGCCGAGTATGTTGTAGCCACTGAGGCTTGCAAGGAGGCCATTTGGTTGGGTCATTTGGTTGTGGACCTTGGTATTGATGCTATCCCTACACTCCATTCAGATTCTATGAGTGCTATTCAATTAGCCAAGAATCCGGTCTTCCATGCAAAGATAAAACACATTGAGGTGAGGTATCACTTCATACGTGGGGTCGTTGAGGACAAGTCTGTTGATCTTGTTAAGATCTCGACTGACCAGAATCCTACAGATCTGCTCACGAAAAGCCTCTCTACAGAGTGCTTTGCCTTTGAGGTTGATGGGCATGGGATGAGATGACGTCTTTTCTCATCGTGTTGTACATATGTACATGTTGTACTGTCTTTTTCTTTTTCTTTTCACTCCTCACTAGGGCGGATTCGCCTTTTAAGTGGGAGGTTGTTGGGGGTAAAGGCACCTCTGCGTAACCGCTTGTGTATTACTACACTGACAGTCACCGCCACTGCACACTACAGGTGTCGGACGCCCATCACCATCACTTTATTCTTTATTCTTTTAGTGACAGTTTGAATAAAGGAAGACCCGATCACACATTGTGACTATTGGAGTTCCCATTTCTAGTCTCTCCCTTTCTTACTCTTGCTCTCCCGCCATAGCTCTCGAGTCCAACCTTCAATCCATCGCTCCCTTTCAAGACTTTGGGATCTCGTACACTTAAATATCGCATGGTTCATGCACTGATATCTTGGAGTTGCTTTTGACCTGAGCTTGAGCTTTGCACTCTTGTGAGCATACACCTACTAGTGTCAGGTCTTGCCAGTGTTATGTATACTTTGCCCTATTGTCCAAGGGGTATGCCTACTCATTGATAGATGCTTTGGTGACATAATTGGGTGTTTGCTCAGGGTCTTGATGACTATTTGGTGCTGATTTATGCTCATTTATGGCTGGTCATGTCTTGGCTGTCATTTCTTGACTTGGTGTAGTGATTTGGTCAGCAATTGACTCTCATAGTACCTTGCTGTCATTTATTACAGCAAGCATATAACTCCGGACTGACATGGATTTTTCATGTTGAAATATTTTGAAATGATGTACTTTCACTAGTACTTGGTGGGTAGTAGCTTTGGTTACACTTTTCTTGCTATTTTCTCTCGATTTTGTTGTTTTTTGGCTATCTGCAGTAAACAACAAGCAGTTTTGAACTGCCTACAGTCTTCCAGCCTGCATTATGGCGAGTTCATCCACTGATCATGCTATTTTCAACATCACTAAGTTTGATGGTACAAATTACTATTATTGGAAGAGCCAGATTTGGCAGGAGTTGGTGCAGAAATCGCAGATCAAACCATTGAGTTTGAGCGAGCATCCGCCTGCAACTATGCCAGATGAGGAATGGTTTGAGCTTGATGAGTTATGCAAGTCCACTATTGTATTATCTCTCACAGAATAGGCTCATTACAATGTATTTGAGGAAGAACAGAGTGCATGGCAGTTGTGGGATAAAATCAAGAATCTCTATGACAAGAAAAGTCGAGCGAGTCAAATGTATTGGCTAAAACAGCTTATGGATCTGCACATGAAGGAGAATGTGACCATGTCTGCTCACTTGAGTCAGTTCCATGCTATACTCAAGAACTTGACTTTGCATGACATCACTTTTGCAGAGGATGTCACTCCTCTTTTCTTGCTTGGTACTCTTAATGTGCCATGGGATGTATTTCGCACTGCATTATGTACATCTACTGCTACCTTGAAATTATCTGATGTTGAGAGTGCTCTTTTGCAGGAAGAGGTTAACTGTAAGAATTTGGATGCCTCTCATGTGTTGCATGCTATGACAAATAGAGGCAGGAATGATGGATATGGAAAGCATGGCAGTGGCACTGGCCGTGGACGGGATTCTCAGAAATCTGGGTCCAAGTCTCATGGGAAGTCACATAGCAAATCTTGTGGAAGGAATGCAAATGTTACTTGTCACCATTGTGGGAAAAAGGGCCATATTAGGCCACAATACCATGAACTGTGCAATGAAAGGCACAAAAGACAAAGTGCAGGATAAGTATTCTGATTACAACATAGTGCCTGCAAAGTCCGGTATTAAAATTGAAGAGATCAATGTTATGTAGCTTGAGGATGTTGATGATGATGACTATATCCTTGTAGCTTCTTCTAATGCTTTGCAGATGACAGAGATACACTCTATGTATGCACAGTGTTGGCTCTTGGACTCAGGTGCATCCTTTCATGTGACACCTTGCCGAGAGTAGTTTCATTCATACCGTACTGTTTTGGGTTCTGTGCGCTTGGGTGATGACAGATCTCTTGACATTGTGGGCATCAGTGATGTTAGGCTGTAGTTTCCTTCTGGCAGTAGTTTTGTTATGCAGGCTATACGTCATGTACCTGCTTTGGCACGTAGTCTCCTGTCAGCTGGACAGCTTGATGACACAGGTTATCATGTATGTTTTGGAGACTCTGCATGGAAGATCACTCGTGGCAGACTTGTGATTGCGAGAGGTGTCAAGGCTGGTAGCCTCTATCCCTTGATTGTATCTGCTTCTTCCCTTGATCATGTTTTGTCTGTGGGTTCTATCCCACATGTATCTCTTTGGCATGCCCGTTTGGGCCATATGCTTTGAAGGGAATGAAAATGCTTTTTGGTTTGCAGTACTTACCGCCCCTTGATTATGCATGTTTTGATTCATGTGAGCATTGTCTTTATGGCGGGCAGGCTAGGTCTATGCATAAGAAGTCAGGTAGGCCACGCATGAGTGAGCCCTTGGCATTGCTACATTCAAATGTCTGTGGGCCCATGCCTTGTCAGCCTATGGGTGTGTGGTGCAAAATATTTTGTTACTTTCATAGATGATGTTCCATGAAAAGTTTGGGCTTATCCCATTAAGCTGAAATCGGATGTCTTGGCTGAGTTTCAGAGATGGCTTGCATTGGTTGATAACCAGTCTGGGTGTAGGCTCAAATGCCTAAGGATAGAGAATGGGGGTGAGTATGTCTCACGTGCTTTTGAGTAGTTATGTGATGAGAGGGGTATTAAGCGTCAGTTGACCGCCCCCTACGTCCCCCCCAGAATGGTTTGGCTGAGCAGATGAATAGAACCTTCCAGGAGCATGTACGTAGTATGCTTAGCCATACAAGCCTACCACAGAGCTTTTGGGATGAGGCAGCTAGTACAGCTGTCCATGTCATAAACAAATCACCTTCTACTGGTTTGGATTTCCAAGTTGAAGTAAGGTGAATCCTAAGAGTATCAAATGCATTTTTCTTGGTTATGGGGATGCAGGCAAGATGGGTTACCATCTCTGGGATCCCCAGGTGTGGAAAGTCATCCGCAGTCATGATGTAGTCGTCCATGAAGACAATATGCATCGGCAGTCTGAGAGAGTTGTTGAGATCCGCAGGGTCATATTTCAGGAGGAGCTGAGAGCTCTCGCACAGCCAATTGGACAGCCTAAAGCTACAACAGATGCTCATGGTCAAGGTGTTGGATAGGTAGCTGGGCAGGCAGCCAAGCCTACCATGAGATGGTCTACTAGAGACAGACGTCCACCTAATAGATTTAAGCTCTCAATGCATTATGTCTTGGTTACAGATGCAGGAGAGCCTTTCACTTATGATGAGGCTATGCGCAAGGGTGAGAGTCACTCCTAGGAGAGGGCTATGCAGTCTACAATAGACTCCTTGCATAAGAATGACACTTGGGATTTGGTTTCCTTGCCTACGGGCAAGAAGGCTTTGCCATGCAAGTGGGTGTACAAGCTGAAAAGTACCCCTGGACACCCTAAGCTGGCATACAAGGCTAGATTGGTAGCAAAGGGTTTTAAGCAGGAGCATGGTGTGGACTTTGATGAGGTATTTTCTCCTGTGGTTAAGATGACCACCCTGCGCTTATTCTTGGCTTTGGTTGCTCAGTTTGACTTAGATTTATACTAGATGGATGTCAAGACGTCTTTGTTACATGGGGACTTGCATGATGAGATTTATATGGAGCAGCCTAAGGGCTTTGCAGAACCTGGCAGGGAGCACCTAGTGTGCAAATTGAAGAAAAATATTTATGGCTTGAAGCATGAACCTAGGGAGTGGTATCATAAGTTGAGCGGCGGCCAATGACCAAGCCACTTTTAACGGAGTTGTCAAGCCAACTTCTAAGAGTTGTTGCACTAGATAGGTGATTTTTACTACTAACTGCAATAACTTTGCCTAATCTTTCAAATATTTATAATAACCCTTCACTATAAGTAGTCCAACTAGAACTCTCTTAAAAAAGTTACTTAATTATTCTATTTTCCTAGGAAATTTTATATTTGACTTTAGAAATATTGTTTCACAACATAAATTCAATATAGTCTATAAGTATATCTCTGTTTCAGTTCCTTCTTAAATGTTTCCTTCTCCACCTTTTATAAAATTATTTCCTTGTATTGTTTTAATTAGCAAACCTTCAAAACAAATCAACTAACGTGTGATAAACTTATAAACTTTAATTTTCCTTTTAAACTGTTTCCCTTCTTTGTTTTGCACAATTCGTCCTTTGCTATTAATGTTTAGGCATTTAATTGGTTTTTATTTTCCAATAGTAACGTCTTTTCTTTCTTCTTCTCTAACTAAACATCAATCATGACAAAAACAAGTTCTTTTCACACTTTTATACGTCCACATGCACAGCTCATTTTAAAACCCCAATGTATCCCCTTAGTTATCAATTATCCTAATGGCCCTCCAATCTTAACTCTTTTGATCACTCAAATAATATTTATAGAAAAATAAAATATAGAATTTCCACTTAGATAATGAAGCTTTCCCTCATGCCATCAGATAATTGTTTTGTATTAATTTTTTTATAGTTTAAATTTAGGACTATAGTTTTTCCTTGACATAAGTGATTATTATAAAAGACTATAACATTTCTTATTTTTACCCCTCCCTATGTTATTAAACAGCACACCACATATCTTTCTCAAAATGAAAACATCATGTTTTTCAATGTAAACATCTTTTAAAGACAATATAATTAAATTGTTTCCTTTTCCTTAAATTTACAAAAACTCCATTGACACATCAAAAATTTTCTTTTCAGTTCTCCATGAATAGCATAATTTTTTTATTGATAGAAAATCCATTTTTATATATATAGAAATTGTTACTTTTCTCTTAAAAATATTTTTTTTGAATTTTAAATATACTGAATAGTCTTTAAACATTATTAAAAAAATTGAGTAAATTTTCAAAATTAATGTCTTTATGGAAAAAATATCATAACTTATAATTTTTCAATAAGAAATTTTATAAAAATTTATTTGTAACATTTTAAAGCTTTTTTTCAAGCATTTTTTACTATTTTCTATTTTTAGATCATAGAAACATGTCCACATAAATACAAATAACCATTGAGCCTAGGAAAAAAGGTTTCAAAACATTTTCTAAAAATAATAAACTGAATATTTACTCATGCTATAACCTCTATTTTTGTTAAACGGTTTAGGCGCATACTTGTAAAATTTGCGGGTTGTTGTCGTGTCTTTGGAAGCTGTGTCCTCTTTCCATCTGGCCACTATCTAGTCATTGTGCACCGCAAGCTCATCATTTCTCGTCTCCTGAGAGATCTTATCACTTCAGATTAGATAGGTATATTGAAGCTCCAATTTAGCATCAAGAGAAGGACATGGCGATGATCTTCAACGACAAAGTATTGATTTCAATTCTCCGCTTTTGCTCTCCAATTACATTCTTTTGCAATCTTTTTGTTTTGATTGTGCTCTCGAAGCCCTCCTATCTCTCCCTCTCTCCAATTCGTTCAAAAAGATGGTACCCTCTTCCTCACGACTATTTCTTTTTCTCTCTCTCTAGTCTCTATATGCTCTTCTGCCTATGTTTTTTAATTCAACTCCTTTCTTGCATTTTATAATGTCATAAATCAACTCCTCTTAGAATGTGTTCATGAGGCTCCTCAAGTGTGTCTTAATCAACTCCTAACAACAACCATTATCATAGTAGAGATTCACACATAATTAGAGGTCCTAGTTATATGGGGCTATAATTTACATTCAAAGTGGAGAGGAACCATCAAAGAGCATTTATCAATGTAGTTTCTAAGGAGGGTAGGATGATGAATAGGCACATTGTCAATGGTGCTACTAGATCCTTTCACATGTGAGCTTCTCTTGACTTGAGTAGTTACAATATTGTTTTGTTGTTTCACCTTGGAATATTGATCAATTTGTTCATCTAGTTTAGTTCTCAATTCTTATACACATTCCAGTAGGGCAACATACGTGTTCGGATGCGAATGCCTGGCACCACATCATCAATGTCGAAGGCGTTGATCTTGGCAGAAGCTACAGCAGACAGGAGGGGGTGGACGAAAGGCCGGGGGTTATACCTCATCATCTCGTCGCCCTCACCCTCACCATCATCATCAATAGCTGCTTCTGTTTCTGCATGTCCTCTCTAGTGTGAATTATTCTTGCTGTTATGATTCTTGCAATGCTGTGACGGCTTCTTGTTTGAAAGCTTCAAGGCCTCTCGCTCTATGTCGTGTGCCTCACTCCATATATTCAGTTGCTCCAGAGGCTAATACTGTTGCGGCCCCATGGATGCCGTCACGCTTCAAGTCGGCCCTCCTCTTGGCTGAGTCAAGCTTGCGAGTAGCAGAAAGAGTCCCGGAGAATGAATTCCCAAGCTTCTTTAATTCTGGTTATGAAGGGCCTAGTGGGAGCAGAGAGGAGATGGGAAAGGTGGTCGTTGGGGCTGCCCATCTTGTGGGTGAGAAGGTGGTGCAGGAAGGCGCCATCGCACAGCACCTTAAAAGGCTCCCTGAACCCGCCGCATGTTTTGTAGAACCGAATAGTGCGCTTGTGTATTTTCTGCCTCTTCACCCTCATCTCCCTCCCCCTCTCTCTCTTTCGCTCATGCTGCCTCTCCTCTAAACTCCTCTGCTCAACGATTGATGGCACACATGGCGATCTCTCTCTCTCTACATTGTGTCGCACCCCTCCCTTATCACGACAGTTTTTTTTCTCTAACTGCTCTCTCACACATAACATTCTTTTTCTCCCCTCCTCTCACTACAGTTTTTAAAGGAATAATGACACTCCCCTAATAATTTCTTCCTCAACTCTCTACGAGTTGGAAACTTCCTTCCTTCTCATGTTCTTTTCGCACAATCTCTACATTCTCATGGCCAAGTCGTCCTTTCCCCTTTGGAGAACTTCCTTCAAAGACTCTTGGATGGCTCTATAGTGCCTACTTTTTGGAAATTTCCTTTCTTACTCCCTTGTTGACTCATTTTCTTGAGTGACTTCTCAATATTGGGCTTTTGTTCCACCCTTGGTCATTTGTCCTTCATTTATCCCACTTTTTTGCTACTAGTGCTACTTGGAATGGTTTTGACAATCCCAAGGCTGTAGTAATGAGCTTATGAGAGCACTACCATAGGTGATCACACAACTTGGCCTTAGTAGTGATAAG
This sequence comes from Lygodium microphyllum, assembly GCF_053477565.2. NCBI lineage: Eukaryota > Viridiplantae > Streptophyta > Polypodiopsida > Schizaeales > Lygodiaceae > Lygodium > Lygodium microphyllum. The sequence continues at coordinate 2,215,298 of NC_141158.1, forward strand.
CTTTTCATAAGGATTTTTGGGAAGATCCATATGTGCCTTGGCAACTGATGAAGACCCTCAATGCAAGAGATATTCTACTATACTAATGATAGGGATACGAACCAAAAGTCCCCTAATACTCTTGGCCTTGACAATTTGACCATCTCGTTGAAAAAATCTTATGTTGGTTGCAGAAAAGTTCAAGCTTTCCAATTACCTGATATTCAACACCTCCCCAAAGGGATCTCCATAATAATCACCAATGATCTAATGATCACCCCTTGATCGTCACGGCAGTATTATTGTAAACAATAATCACAATCATGATGTTGTGTATTCTTCATATGTAATTTAATCCTTGGGAGGTAGGAGGTAGCATAACCGGTGAAATCCCTCATCCCTTAAATTAATACTAAGATATCCTATCAACCTGTCAAGACCTTGCCAAGTCTAAAATTCCCCCGAAAACTCCTAATTTATAACAAGATCTTATCTCCTCTGAGTGATAATAATCCCTATAGGAAAATTTTAAATAGTCATAGCTGAGATTCACTAAGTAAACCTATCAGATTTTTTCTAAAACTCCACCTTCCTCTCGTACAAGAACTTCCTTGTACCAACATCTCCTGGCTAGACTGCAAGGACACGGCCTCTAAAGGCAACAACTACGAACACCGCATCTGCATGAGATTAACGTAAAAAGATGGTAGTAGTGTATCAGATGTATACAATGTTGTTGAAAACTTTTGCAATATGTGACATGTTTTTAGGTGTTGTCATAAGTTTGATGCCTTTATGCAGTCCCAGGGCTACAGCAAGAGTGATATGGATCCGTGTCTTTACATGAAGAAAGCTCGTGATGGTTCTTTATTGATTTTGGTATTATGTGGATGATATGCTGATAGTAGGGAAAGCTCATGATGAGCTAGATGCTCTTAAAGCTCAACTCAAGAAGAGCTTTGAGATGAAAGATCTGGGACAGGCTCCTCACATACTTGGTATGCGTATTAGACGCGACATGCATTAGGGACTCCTCTACTTGTCACAGAGAAGGAGTACGTTCATAAAGTCCTTGAGCGCTTCCACATGTAGGACGTAAAGCCTATTGGCTATCCATTGCCTTCTTATGTGAAGGTATCATAGGCTGATTGTCCGCAGGTAGATGAGCAGATGGCCGAGATGGCCAAGATTCCCTATGCATCCACAGTGGGCAATCTTATGTATGCCATGATAGCCACTCATCTAGATATTGCCTTTGCAGTTGGTGTTGTGGCATGCTATTTGGATCACCCGACAAGAAGCATTGGGATGCCATGAAGGGTATCATGAGGTACTTGAAGGGCACTGCAGATATATGCATATGCTATGGCAGCCACGATACAGGAGTCATGGGGTACATTGACTCTGATTATGTAGGACATGCAGATAGCAGGAAGTCCACTTCCAGCTATGTACTCACCTATGTTAGAGATGTTGTTTCTTGGATGTCCAGGGTGCAGAAATGCACGGTCCTTTCTACTACAGAGGCCGAATATGTTGCAGCCTCTGAGGCTTGCAAGGAGGCCATTTGGTTGGGTCGTTTGGTTGTGGACCTTGGTATTGATGCTATCCCTGCATTGCATTCGGATTCTATGAGTGCTATTCAGTTAGCCAAGAATCCGGTCTTCCATGCAAAGACAAAACACATTGAGGTGAGGTATCACTTCATATGTGGGGTCGTTGAGGACAAGTCTGTTGATCTTGTCAAGATCTCAACTGACCAGAATCCTGCAAATCTACTCAAGAAAAGCCTCTCTACAGAGCACTTTGCCTTCGTCGGGAGGTTGATGGGCGTGGGATGAGATGACGTCTTTTCTCATCCTGTTGTACATGTGTACATGTTGTACTATCTTTTTCTTTTTCTTTTCACTCCTCACAAGGGCAGATTTGCCTTTAAGTGGGAGGTTGTTGGGGGTAAAGGCGCTTCGCCTAGCTGCCCGTGTATTACTACATTGATAGTCACCACCACTGCACACTGCAAGTGGCGAGCGCCCATCACCATCACATTATTCTTTATTCTTTTAGTGACAGTTTGAATAAAGGAAGGCCCGGTCACACATTGTGATTGTTGGAGTTCCCATTTCTTGTCTGTCTCTTTCTTGCTCTTGCCCTCCTGCCATAGCTCTCGAGTGCAAGCTTCAATCCTTCTCACCTTTCAGTTTAGTGTTTAAAACCTTAACAGACACCTTAGCCCAGTGAAGGGTGTGTTAAGTAAATCTTACATAGAACCCCTCCTAATTCCCAAGGGGGAGAGCAAATATGCAATGGAAAGGTTATCGCGACTATTCTTGCAATGTTTGGAAAAGGATACTATTGTTTTGTTGATTGATCAAATAACATCCTAAATGCCTTTGCATTAAACTAATTGTGGGATGTGAATTGGATAATTATTCCAAGTGCTTGTGTTGATGGTAAATGCATAGCAGGGGTCTGTGATGATAAACTACCATGCAAAATAAAGGAATGTTTCCTTGAAAGATGATTTTAAGATGATTGCTTTGATTGTGCTTGATTCTTAATTGTTTTAATTAAGGAATGATAAATGCATGGGTGGATCATCTCCAAGATAGGGCACTTCTCGATTCACAAGCCGAAGGTCGAGTGGTGAAAAGGCCATCCACGAAAAGTGAGTCTCACTTCTAGGTCGCTTGGGGTTAGTGGAGCTCTGGGCACCCCTTGCCGAGTCCGAAACATCAGTGTTGTAGACTATGGCGAGCCCAACATCTAGGGCATTGTAAGATCCTATTCTAGAAATTTGATAGAAATTATGGTGCCATGTGATTTGGATCCGGTACTTTTGTTGGACAAAAAGGAATACATAATTTCTCATGTATGGGCAAGAGACATAGATTAACTTGAGATAAGTTAAGAAACTCATTCAAACTTATTTGTCAAATGATTTCTTGCTTTGTTTTTGTGTCTCTGTCATAAATTATGCGAACAGACCCCGTTCCCTAAAAGGCCTAATTAAAGAAGCTGATTTTGACACATAAATGTGATAGGATCTAATTAGAAAACTAAAGCTATCAAGGGAAGCGGGTGGACAGAGCCCTGACAGGTGCATCCTATGGGAGGATGGTCCGAGAGAACTGGGAGGCTTCTCACAAGGTTTTACCATCATTTGACCTTTAGGTATGGTTAAGTTAGAACTCGATTCATGCTGTTTAGGGGATTGGAATGGAACTGTGCCCTAAAAGCAGAGAGATTGAGCGGCATATCCCTCCCATTTTCCATTCTCTTTGAACCAAGTGCAGCATGGAACTGCTTTGGTTTGGGTATCTCTACATAAAGTAGAATGTCCAAGACCCGATGCTAGAATGATGTCAAGAGAACTTGACCACTAGGGACTCAAGTTTCAGGTCGATTCTAGTGGGTTCGATAGTGTATGTTCCATTGCGAGGACTCGGGAGACCCTATACGAAAAACATCATAACATTCTATGGGAGTGCCAGGTGGTGACACTTAGATTCGTCTCTCGATGGACCGCTAAAAAAGTGCGTGGACGGCCGAAAGGTGGCACGTTATAGTTGATATCAGAGCCAAAATTTGTAATGATATGGGATTGATTTATGTATGGTTCATAGACATATCTTAAACAAAATAACCTACATGGTATGGCTTGATTTTCAGGCACCTTTTGCACCTACGAATACTGACATGCAAGAGAAGAAATTCCTTCTCAAGCCGATTAAGGCACCCGAGTTTGGTGGAGAAGGGATAGATGTTGCAGTAGAGGCGGAGATATGGATTGAGTCGATGGATGATTATTTCTTTGCTTCAGGAACTGTCACTACCAATTAAGCAATGATAAACAAAATGAAGTTAGTTGGCCAAGCTCGGATATGGTGGAGGCAATGGTGCAAGGATCAAGGTATTTCAGAAGCCATTGTCACTTGGGCTTAGGTGAAAGATGTTGCACACGGATAATACCTTCCGCCAACCTACCAAACTTTAAGGATGAATGAATTCTTCAAGCTAAAGCAGCTATGGATTAACCTTGGAATCTTACTACTCAAAGTTTGTAACCCTAGTAAAATATGCACCACCTATGGATATTACGCAGCAAGTATCCAAGTTTTGCCATGGCCTAAACACTCCTCTAAACCACCATCTTGAAGCAATGCATCCAACAAACTTGCAAGATGCATTACTTTAAGTGAATCCAATCATCCAATAACTTCAATTGGGCAATCATAGCAAAGATGATTCCTGAGATGAGGACAAGAGATGCCACACGTGTAGAGAGTTAGGGCACATCCATAGGAGATGCCCCAACCGCCGATGTTTCCACTGCAATGAGCGAGGGCACGTCTAATTAGATTACTTAAGTCCACAAGATATATATCCTCCAAGGAAATGAAGCTACACAAGTGCAATCTTCAGATATATAGAGGAATCAGATAAAGATGAAGACCTAGAGCCCACTACACCTCTTCAAGATGATTAGAAATCCTAGAATTTTTGTCGACATGAAATACAACTTGTATTAGAATAAACTTTACTCTTGTAACTACAGTTAACCTAAGTAATATGAGTTGCATCTATTTTGAGCCTAGAACTTACAAATGATTAAATATACTCAGCAAGGAATGATAGTTATGACTTGCAACGAATTTCTCTTAAGTTGTTTTTTCTCAACTAATATGGATTGGGTCTTACCAGAATGTCGTAGCTTGGAAGTATTCTTTAGTATTACAAAAAAAGCCGATTGTCCATGGAGCTCAGTCCCGAACTAAGGAAATGACAATCTAGGAATAGAGTTTTCAAGACCACTTCGATCCGCTAAAAGAATCCTAAGGCAATTTGGTCTAATGAAGAAAATCCTGCCAAGGACGACCAGGAGTCTTGCGACCGCAGATGATAAAGCTCTGCGCTATTTTTATTGCAAGGAGTTAGGTCATTTCAAAAGGGAATGTCCAAAGCACCCTAAACACCGATGCTCCGAGTTCCACAACATTGGATATAACTACAAGGAATGAGAGTGTACGACCTCTAGTAATCCAGAATATACTAGATACTTAGGAAAAACCTAGAAGATATCCATGAGATGTAACTATAACAAACTTTTCTCTCATAATCCACATTTAGATAGATCTAATATAATAAGAAGTTGTTTCAAAAGATCACATGCCTATGAGTGATTGGAGTAGCGCAGCAGAAGCATGGTGGATCCTAACCCACAAGCCCTAAACCCCACTAATGCTTGTCTTCCCTAGTTCTTCTGAGATGAGGACATCTCGAGTTCTCTAAGGAAGAGAGGATGTAATATCCCACTTTCACAGGAAAACCCCCCTATTTTAATTAAAATTAATGGGAAATTTTCCCCCTGTCATCGCCAACGACAGGTGGCGAGGGGTGGGGACACGATGGAAGGTGGCGAGGAGGGAGAGAAGGGAAATGTGGTAGATGACGCAAGGGAGAAACTTGACCACGAAAAACATGGAGAAAAGATAGATGGTGGAAGTCAAGGGGGTGGAAGTAGGTGATTATGACAGAGAGAACAAAGTCCACGTGGATGGCACGGAAGAGGAGGACATCAAAAACGATGAAGATGGCGAGCCCTCAAGCATGACGACCAGTCATGGGTAATTGGGAGGCCCCAAAAACATCCCCCCCCCCCCATGCAACACCATGTTTTCCCCCCACTATTCATTTCCCCTCATTAAAAAAAAAACCTCCCCCCCATTATATAACCCTCCCATTCACAATAAAAAAAGAGGGGCCTAGGATGCTGCAGGAAAAAGAGGAGAGAGAGAGGAGAGGAAGGGAGAGGAAGAGTGAGGAAAAGAAAGAGAGAGGTGAGAAGAGAAAAAGGAAGAAGAGAAGAAGAGGAAGAAGAAGAGAGAGATATAGGTAGAGGAAGAGAGAGGGAGAGAGAGAAGAAGAGAAGGAGAAGAAGAGGAAGATCGAGCCCTTCCCCTCTTTAGAGGGTGACCACACACTTCGTCTCTTCCCCGCAATTTATTCCCTTTCCTCGCAAGTTAAACCCCCGTTGCAATCAAGGGAAGTCACCCCCACCACATCATCTCTCAGGCAAGGGATAGAGAAATAGAGAGATTCATAAGACAAAGTATGGCCCCCAAATGGAGGGAGACACGCAGCAATGGTAATCTCACACCCAACAATGGAGCCACCGGCCATGGTATTATTGCTAATACGATTACAACCTCGGGTATGGATAATTCATATCCGAATATCGAGGTACTAATTGCCATCTCCACTATTCATTGAGGCATAGGCATGCACATAAATTCATTTCAACAAGTAGCTTGAAATTATTTTTCGATAGTTAAGGAACTCATAGGGGATCATAGGCTAATTCTTTTCGCAACCTAAGATGACCTCGCATAGATTTATGCATGTGGCACATTGAGGTTCGCACAAACACATGTAATCAAATACCTTGCATCCCAATGCCACCCAACAAAGTTATATGTGGCATAAAGAACATATAAGGTTACTTAAGGGTTATGCACATGGATGGTGCATGCATGGGAAAGATTATATGAAACATTCATCGATGGTACACAAATTGACCTTGCATTGAAGTCTTGCTAATGTCACAAACTATTAATTCTCTAGGATCTTGAAGTTGTGTGTAGCTAGTGCAAACAACAATCATTAGGATTAAAACTAGGATGCCTTGACACCTATCCGATAGCGACTATGTTATCAATCCTATTTGGGAATTGGGCTAGCAACATCTCCAGGCAAGAACTCTAGGGATTAGGAAACCCTAAGTCGAAGAAAAGACTGATGCTTTTATACTTGTTGGGAATAAGGTTGTGTTATTGATCAATGAAACTGAATAATGGAACTTATGTCATGTTCAGTGTTCGAAACCTTTGATTTCTTTGACTATGCTTGATTCTTAATTAGATTAATTAAGAAAGGATAATTGCACAAGTGGATCATCTCCAAGATCGCACCACAGATTACCCCGAGAGGGCACTTTTCGATTCACGAGCCGAAGGTCGAGTGGTGTAAAGGCCATCCACGAAAAGTGTGTCTCACTCCTAGGTCGCTTGGGGTTAGTGGAGCTCTGGACACCCCTTGTTGAGTCCAACACATTAGAGTTGTAGACTACAGTGAGCCCAACATCTAGGGTGTTGGATGATCCTATTCTAGAAAATGGATAGAAATTGTAGTGCCATGCGATTTGGATCCGGTACTTTTGTTGGACAGAAAGGAATACATAATTTCTCATGTATGGGCAGGAGACATAGATTAACTTGAGATAAGTTAAGGAACTCGTTCATACTTATTTGTCAAAGGATTGCTTGCTTTGTATTCATGTCTATGCCATAAATTATGCAAACAAACCCCATTCCCTATGCAGGTGGGTGGAACCTCGACAGGTCCGTCCTATGGCAAGGTGGTTTGAGAGAACTGGGAGGCTTCTCACAAGGTTTTACCATCATTTGGCCTTTAGGTATTGTTAAGTTAGAACCCGATTCATGCTGTTTTAGGGGACCGGAATGGGACAATGCCCTACGGTTAGAGAGGCTGGGCGGCGTATCCCTCTCATTTCCCATTCTCTTTGGAGGAACTTCAAAAAAAGCTGTCTTCTACTCAAATGCTCGAAGAGGTAGAGGCAGAGGTAGAGGAGGCCGATTTGGAGGCCATGGTAGAAATCAGAATATGCAGCAAACTCAAGAAAACCAGTCCTATGGAGGAGGATGTGGTAACTCTAGAGGCAGGGGGAGCCAAAGAGGTCGTGGTGGATGGCAAAGAGGCCAAAATGCAAACAGCAATGCTGAATGCTACTACTGTGGTAAAATGGGTCATATGGCTAAAGATTGCTATAAAAAGCAGAATGACATCATGAATGGGAAATTGCAACAAGGGAATTATGCATCTTCTAGTAGACAAGGTGATGACAGAAATGAACATTTGTTTATGGTGCAGCACATGAACAATTCTGTGACAAGTGCAGAAGAAAGCAATGATGTGTGGTATGTTGACTCAGGTGCATCAAACCACATGACAAGTCATGTAGAATGGATGGAGGATGCAAGGAAAATGGAAAAACCAGGATTTGTGGAGACTAGTGATGATACTGCACATCCTATTGTGCAGATTGGAAAATTTCCTTTGTCTATGCAAGATGGGAAAAAGAAATACGTGTCCGATGTATTTCATGTCCCGAATATCACCAAGAATCTGGTTTCTGTTGGACAAATGGTTGAGCAGGGCTTGCAGGTCAGATTTAATCCTCATGGATGCTTTGTTAAGGATATGAAAAATAAAGGTCGCTTGATAGCAAAAGGAAAGAAGAAGGGCAGAATGTTTACGTTGGATGCAGACATGTCTGAATTGAGTACAGCAATGTTTGCACATGGGACCAGTGTAGTTGCAGATATTGATATCTGGCTTAAACGCATTGGTCATGTTAATGTACAGCGACATAAATCAATGCAGGCCCAAAATATTGTTGCAGGATTGCCTAAATTCAAGGTTGTAGAAATGCATAAGGTATGTGAAGCCTGTCAGTTTGGAAAACAGGCAAGGAAACCATTACCTAGACATGTTCAAGAGAGTAAGAAGCCGTTGAAATTAATCCACTCTGATGTGTGGACTACTAAAGCTGCATCTCTTGGAGGCTGTCATTATTTTGTCAGTTTTATTAATGACTATAGCAGAAAAGTTTGGGTGTATTTTATGAAAAAGAAAAGTGAAGTTTTTGGGCATTTCAAAACTCTTAAAGCTATGGTTGAAAAAGAAACAGGTCTGTAAATAAAATGCCTAAGGTCAGATGGAGGGGGAGAGTACCTCTCAAATGAGTTTGCAAGGTTCCTACAGGAGCATGGCATAAAGCAGCAATATTCATGCAGTCATATCCCACAACAAAATGGAATTGCAGAAAGGAAAAACAGGCATATTGGAGAGGTATCTTGTGCCATGCTCAATGAAAAAGACCCGCCAGATTTTTATTGGGCTGAAGCAGTTGCTACAGCAGTCTACATAATGAACAGGACTCCCACTGCAGCAATACATGGGATGACTCCAGAGGAGAGGTATACTGGTAGGAAACCATATATTTCTCATTTGAAAATTTTTGGTTGCATTGCCTATGTACATGTGCCAGATGAGTTGAGATTCAAGTTGAATCCCAAAGCTGAGAAGTGCATCTTTATTGGTTACTCTCTGCAGCAAAAAGGGTATAGATGCTATAACCCTTCTACTCGTAAGTTTACAGTGAGCAAAGATGTTGTTTTTGATGAGATGAGTAGCTGGTATAAACCAGTAAATGTGATTGATGATGTAGATGCACAAAATGGTAATGCTGCACAGAATTCACAGCAGCAGTCACAAAATATTAGTGGACCTGGAGCGTCCTCTAGCAGTGGTTCACATTCTTTGCCATGGACAAGCAGATTGAGATCAGGAGAATCTTCTCAAAGCAATGCAGATAGTGGTATGCAGGTATCACGAAAAGGAAAAGAGAAGGTAGATCAGCCCATGTTTGATGTGAATGCAGGTCACTCTTATGTGGATGGTGAATCCAGTGGCTCAGAACAGAGCATTGATGATGAGTTGGGTATTCCTTCTATTGTTACACCTGGAGTAAGGAAGACCAGCGATATTTTGAGAGCACCTGGGAGTGAACCTATTTTGCGCAGGTCTACCAGAGCTAGGTATCCTGTGGATAGGCTGAAATATGATGGATTTACAGCCATTCACTATGCATATATGGTCAAAGTGATACAGGAACCAGAACCCACTTCTTTTGAGGAAGCCATGGGAAAAGAAAAATGGGAGAAAGCCATGGATGAAGAAATGGATGCCTTGGAAGCAAACGCTACATGGGAATTGGTACCTTTGCCTAAAGGTAAGAATTCAATTGGCTGTAAGTGGGTTTATAAGATGAAGCATAATGCAGATGGTTCTGTGAACAGATACAAGGCAAGATTAGTAGTAAAGGGGTATGCACAAACATATGGCATTGACTATGAAGAAACATTCAGTCTGGTTGCAAGGATGGCAACCGTAAGAGCAGTCATTGCTATGGCTACATCAAAGGGATGGTCTTTACATCAGATGGATGTAAAGAATGCCTTCTTGCATGGTGATTTGCAAGAAGAGGTCTATATGGAGCAGCCACCAGGTTATGTGCATGCTATTCATCCTGAGTTTGTTTGCAGGTTGAAGAAAGCCTTGTATGGCTTGAAGCAAGCACCTAGAGCATGGTCTGACAAGATAGGATAGTATCTTGTCACTATTGGCTTTCAGATTTCCAAGGCAGATTTCTCACCTTATGTGAGAAAAACAGAGAAAGGTATTATGCTACTTGCCATTTATGTTGATGATTTGATTATGACAGGTGACAGTGATGAAGATATTCTTCATGTGAAAATGCTATTGAAGTAGAAGTTTGAGATGAAGGATTTGGAGAGCTGCGTTATTTCTTGGGCATTGAGGTGATTAGATCACCAAGTGGGATATAGCTCTTGCAGAGGCAGTATGGATTGGACATGCTGTCCAAATATGGGATGACAGGCTGTAAGCCTATTTCAGTTCCTTTGGAGCAGAATGTGAAGCTGAGCGCAGATGCAGGTGAGCTTCTGGAAGACCCTACTATGTACAGACGCATAGTAGGAAGCTTGAATTATATGACTATTACCAGGCGAGATTTGAGCTATGTTGTTGGATTGGTAAGTTAGTTTATGCAGGCTCCAAGGAAACCGCATTTGGATGCGGCTAGACGCATACTCAAGTATGTGAAGTCCACATTGTAGTATGGACTATTTTATGAGACTGGGATTCAGATACAGTTGCATGGATACACTGATGCTGATTGGGCTGGTAGCATTTCTGATAGAGGATCTACCAGTGGATATGTGTTCTCTTTTGGGAGTGCTGCAGTCACTTGGAGCAGCAAGAAACAGCCTACAGTTGCCTTGTCCAGCACAGAGGCTGACTACAGGGGTGCAGCAATGGCTGCATGTGAGGTAGCTTGGTTGCATAAGCTACTTTATGATATGCATCAGCCTACAGATGGGCCAGTTGTCATTTATTGTGACAACATGAGTAGTATACACTTGGCAAATAACCCAGTCTATCATGCTAGAACAAAGCACATTGAGGTGCATTATCACTATGTGCGGGAGAGGGTTTTACTAGGTCTTATTGATCTAGTTTATGTCAGCATAGAGGATCAGGTAGCTGACATATTCACGAAGGCATTGGGCGCAGAGAAGCTGCACAAGTTCAGAGACCTGCTTGGTGTGCAGGAATTGGGATTGAGCTCGAGGGGGAGTGTTGAGATATCGAGCTCCACTTATGATACGCCAGGATGACCGTTGTGTATTTATGTCACCGACTTGTCAGTTGCAGATGCGGTTGGTACACCGCCCATGAATAATAGCTAGATGACAGCTATCCTTATCTACTCTAGTTCGTGGCTCAGTTAGTATGCCACCTTAGTTAGTTGAGTTTGGTTATATATAGGGTTCTTCTATTTCTATGTACGAGAGTTCTTTTGGCTTACACAACTAAGAAGAGGAAAACTGTTTTCAGCCTCCACCCTTGTGTGTATTCCCCCATTGTGCAAGCAAGAAAGCTACAAGTGAGACTCCTTCCTTCTCTCCCACAATTTTGACATTTTTCACTAGTAAGCCACCAAGGCTAATAGAAATTACAAGCTTAGTTTAATTCCATTTTCAAGAGAGATAACGTTGTCGCGATCACATTTACTATGGCAATAAAGCCTTTCTTTTGAGGTTTGTATTCAACACAAGAAGAAAACTCAAAAACTCCGAGCCCAAGGTATGCACTTTTGGGGCTTGGATCTCATATATGTTATAGCTTGGCAACTAGTGAAGATGGAAAGAGAGGCTTAGAAAGACTATCTTATCTAGATTGAAACATATATTATAAAGGACTAGGTATGCCTTCCTATACACATCCATTGGCAAGCTTCTTTCGTAGCGACTTTTTTTTGCTTTAGGACACAAGCACTATCAAAAAAATGTTCGTATACATCAACGATCCTTATATGGGTAATCTTTACCACCTCAATATTTTTTGGAGCAAAGTTCATTTTTATATGTTTCCATTGTGGCTAATCCGGACACTATTATAAAGAATACATGTTGATTCATGATTCTAAGAGTGATATAGTCATATGTAAATATACTTCATAGGGTGGTTGTGGTTATTTTTAAGAGTGATCAAAATACTATTAGAATAGTAACCAACACAAGCTATGAATCATGGAGAGTGTCATATGATTCGAAATAACAAACACTACAAGGATTTAAACCTATAGCGACACCGCATAACGATGCAGGTAGCGGCGTCGCTATTTGCGACGCCCCACAGGGAAAAAAAATAGGCCAAAACCGAGCATAGGTTTATTTTGCATTTTTTCGTCTACTGTTTTGAGAGTGAGAGCGAGAGAGAGAGAGCGACCGTCATGAGAGAGGGAGAGGAAGAAGGCTTGTTGCCCCGTCGCCGCCGTCATTCGCGAAGGAGAGGAGGAGCCTTCATCGCGAAGAGGAGCCGCCAAACCCTCGCCATATCTCATCGGTGAGTCTATTTTCTCCTTCTTTTGCTTGTTTAGGAGAGGAAATGAGAGAGAAAGAGAGGGAGAGGGAGGGAGAGAAAGAGAAAGAGAGAGAGAGAGAGAAAGAGAAAGAGAAAGAGAAAGAGAAAGAGAAAGAGAAAGAGGAAATGAGAGAGGGAGAGAAAGAGAAAGAGAGGGAGAGGGAGAGGGAGAGGGAGAGGGAGGGAGAGTGCATTCTCTCTTTCCCTCTCCCTTTTGCTTTTATAATTTGTGTATATATATTGAGAGAGGGAGAGAAAATGAGAGAGAAAGAGAGGGAGAGGGAGAGGGAGGGGGAGGGAGGGAGAGGGAGAGGGAGAGGGAGGGAGAGGGAGGAAATGGAAGAGGTTGTGGGCAAAACTCTCTATTCACTTTTTTGAAGTGTTCAAATTAACATAGGATGCATGCATAGATCATTCTTGTGTGTGCAAACTTGAGAGCTCTATTCTCTCTCCTTGTATCCTATCTTCTTATGCTTCACATTGAGGGCGAGGGTGAGGGTGAGGGTGAGGGTGAGGGTGAGGGTGAGTGAGAGAGGAATTAAGTGAGAAACTAGAAGAGTGAAGCTTCTCTCCTATCTTGGATTCTTCTCTTCTTCCCCTTCTTCTTCTAAATTTGGAGGGTGAGAGGTGGAGTTGAGATGAGGTTGGGATATCCCTCTTTCTTTTCTATGCTTCCTCTCTTTGTTGGAGTACTTGAGGAATGGATGGATTGCAAAATGGAGTGGCATAACCAATTGAGGGAGCCATGCTTGGATTGTGAGGCTAAATTGATTTGAGATGATGATTTGATTGGTTGAGTATATTAGAGTAGATAGAAATCAACAACTCAATTTTTCATAAAAAAACTCTCTAATAATTTGTAGTAGAGATTCAAATTGCATTGATTGATGATTGCTATGGAGGATTAGTTATGTCCAACGTTTATCAATTACATTAGGAAAGAAATTAGTTATGTCTACTGTTATGTCTAATGATTGCTATGGAGGATTAGTTATGTCTAATATTTATCAATTGTATTAGGAAAGAAATTAGTGAAATTTTTTTGCTTACGACATGAAATTAGTTCTCTAGATAAAACACCCTATGGGTTGCATTCAAATTGAACTCACAATGTAACTCATCTAAATGCAACTCATTGGAGAGTGTTAGGAGCATTTAAATGGAAGGACCTCTTGAGTGAAAGCTAGTAGGAAGAGAGGGAGATATTTTCCAAATAAAACATTTAAGGAAGAAAATGAAATGAGAGAGGGAGAGGAAGAGAGAAAACGAAATGAGAGAGGGAGAGGAGAGAGAAAAAATGAGAGAGAGAGAGAGGAGAGAGAAAAGGAAATGAGAGAGGGCACTAAGGCTCAATACATAATCTAGAAGCATATAAATACCACTGACAACACTATGATAGATATAAGTACTAGATCCAAGACAAAATATCAAACCATCCTACGATAGGGGTACTGCATCCAATGAGTATCAAGAGAGCATGTATATGTCACAATTAGTCCTATTGTCTCACTATAATATATCTAACAAATGGCTCATGTATCATCCAATGATAAGAGGCATGGAGTGTCTTAAATTAATGCTTGATGTGAGAAGTGACACTCAAACTCAATGAGACTAAGCTTCAATCTCAATCCAAGTGCATTCTAGAAGCATGGCCAAGTATATGGCATCAACCATAGACATTAGTGTAGCATGCAAAGTAATCAATAAGCATCAACAAGCAATAAGCATGAAGTTTCTCTGACAAAATATCATTCAATCCTACTTATTACAGAAGTGAAAATCTCTATAAAATTGAGTAAATGAGTGCTCAAATTAGTCCAATAGTATGCCAAGACATTGACATAGCATCCCAAGTGATCTCACGTCAAATAGACATCTCGAGAAGCATAAGTGACCTCCAATAAACAATGAGTGAAGGGTTTTCCCAAATTGTATTACAAGTCATTAAATTGTTTGTTGTAACGTAGACAAGATGGAAAATGAAGAAGGTCCTGTTGTTCAAGATCGCGAGGCGTATCTTAATCAACGTGTCCCATGTCCTTGCTCTCAATGCAAGTTGGCAATTAGATGAAAATGCCGATTATCTATAGAAGACGTACGACGATTTGGCGAGTTTCAATCTGAGATCATTGATCAGGCGATTGCAAATTTTTAGCATCCACAGATGGAGTTCAACGAATATCAGCAGATTCGCGCGCATGGAGCCACATTGACTCTACCTTCCCAGGCTTTGCTCGAGAGCCAAGGAATCTTCGGCTCGGTCTCGCAATGGATAGTGTGAACCCATTCGGTCTGCGCTCAACTTCTTACAGTGTGTGGCCTATAGTCCTTATCAACTACAATATCCCTCCATGGCTTTCTACGAAGAAAGGACATCTCATCCTCAGCTTGCTCGTCCCAGGCCGCTACAAAGTAAAAAATATGGACGTGTATCTTCGTCCATTAGTTGATGAGCTTAAGATTTTGTGGGAGGAGGGGGTCACTGTGCAAGATATGAGTAGGCCCGATGGTCAGCGGTCAGCCAATATTCGAGCCATTCTCATGTGGACGATGCATGAATTTCCAGGATTGGGAGAGTGCTTAGGTGAGCACGCATCAGTTCTCGCTGGTAATATCTATATTTTATCTCATTTAATCAAGTATACAACCTCGATGGTGGTATGTTATACCTTCAACTCTCCGAAGTGCGAGAGTATATGATCAAAGCGATGTTCCTAGCATAGATGAAGATAATATGCAAATAGAGGGGTCAATATTGCAAGGGGTGGAGGCCATTGAAAGCTTGGAGCCAGCATCGGCTAACAATGATGGAAGTACAGGAGTCCAAGAATTCTTTGAGAGTGAGGCGGACTCATTCTTTTGTGGTGACATGTCTATCGACCTTCCAGTGTATGCGGAGTTGTGTCAGGAGATTAACATGGGACCATATGATACTTCATACTTGGAGCATCCACTTACTCAATTCGTTGACCAATCGCTTATAAGGGTACATAAGATATGCATTTTAAGTGAGATTTTTTTAAATGATTTATATTATTGTGATTTATATGATTTAAATTGATTATTCTAACATCTAAATTTTTTGTCTGTGCAGGTGACATTTTTAGGATAAGTCGAGGGATGAGCGATGAGGAGTTACAGGATATCTTTGCATGCATGTCTCCAGACCAGATCGCCAGATTCAGAGAGATGGCAGACCAGGAGCTGTCTCGGTCTTCGTCAAGGCACTCTGCTAGATCTGCTTCAATGCGATCGGATGCTTTGGCTTCGAGCAGACGATCTCGACGCTCATGACTTGGGCCAAAGGGAGGGAGTGCATCAAGATCAGGGGGATGCTGCAGAGATATAGAGGCAGTGAGCCCGCAGTTAACACGGGATACAGGTGCGACTCCTCGCTCTCGTGGCTCAGGTGGATGTTGTGGAGACACGGACACGGTGTCTCCGTCTCGTTGTTCAGCTGGAGTTGCGTCACCTCCGGGATTTGTCACACCTGTGGGGATGTCTACTCCAGTTACTCTGGCTTTTGCGCAGCCATCAGCAGCAGGTGGCACCCCTGTGCGTGCCACTCCGAGAGATATTAGCCCCATCAGTACACCGCATGCACAGGGGTCTCCTGGATATGCCCAGGAGTGTGGACGCAGATGGGAGAGGACTTATCTTAGGCAAACTCCTGGGGGTTATGGATATCTAGTCGATAGTAGGTCAGGAGCCATCATCATGAATGATGAGGGGAGGAGGTTGATGGCTCACATGAGAGATTTGTGCCAACAAGTTTTTCGGCACAATGTCTCAGATCATTGGAAGAACATACCGGAGGGGAGCAAGGACTACATAGTAGCATCCTTGCACGAGGAGTTTGTGGTGCCAGCCGTAGTAGATAGATTCTCTACGGATGATGGATTGCATACATGTATATATGTCACATAGACAATCCGACGCACGCAAGGCAATCAAGAGTGGGGCTGCAAAGCCCGAGTGGTTAGATGCAGACGACGGGCACCGACTGAGAGAGGAGGCTACAGATTCTCCAGGACGTTGGAGTCAGCAACGCGAGGCGGCGAGGGCACGACTCGAGGCCGGAGTGGTCCATCATCTTGGGAGTGGCGGCCACATGACATATTTGGAGGACTTTATAAGTTTTTCTTTTGTTTTGCTTGTTTATTTTTTTGAAATATTCTTTGTACTGACAATCATGTTTCTAATAGTTAGCATTTTGTTTTCTTTGCAGCACTCCATTACAAATCGCAATCCGACTGGCCTTGAGACTTGATATGCAGAGAGGCACGATCTTAGGGCATTGGTCGACCGATTGTATAGACGCGACGGCCTTGTAAGTGACTCATCTTTCTTGTTCGTAGCCTTGTAAGTGACTCATCTTTCTTGTTCGTAGTTACCATGAGATATTTGAATGCATTATTGTATGGTGACCTGATGAGTTGTTACTTTTTCTGCAGAGTCCGTTCGATGCTTCTTTGTGGCAGGATGAGCTTTCGGGGGACGAGGATGCGTAGCTCGCCCTTGGATCCGTGGAGCTCACACACCTTTATTTTTTAGTCACCTGATCTATGTAGACATTTTCTATGTATTAGTGATATCCTGTCACGATTGTACCAATCACTTTTTATGCGATCATATATTTATTTCATGTATCAGTTTTATTAGCATACATTGTTTTTGTTTGTAAGCGCATTGTACACAGTAGTGCAGAAAACCATTCTGCCCTGCCACAAATTTTTTTTAATCCTTGTTACCGTCGCTATTAGCATCGCAAATTTTACTGCTTGCGTCGCTATTAGCGTCGTTATGCACGTCGCAAACCGTCGTTATCCGCGTCGGTATTGGCTTCACTATCAGCGTCGTAAATGCGACACTAATAGTGACGCCAATACCGATGCCAATACCGACTGTTCTATGGCATCGCCAATAACGACGCTTTTTGCGACGACGGGGGCAAATTTTGTTGTTTGCATTTTCGTCGCTTTAAACGTCGGTATAAGGCCTATATCTTGTAGTGAAAGAAAAAACACATATCAACAAGCAAAGTTGAAGTCCTTGTTGATAGTACATAAACAAAACACCCCCAATAACAAATTGTTAGAGCAAAGCGGCTATTCCCAAAAATAGTAAAGGTTGCACAAATATTTTTGCTCAAATTAAAAAGATTCTCCTCGAGCACTTGAACCAACAGTATCTTAGCACAATTATGCTAAAAACAAAGCCACTCGAATAAGCATAGATTTAATTGGCAAGGATCGAATTAGTTTGCCGCTCAAGTCAACTCAAACCATGAGGGTCTTCACATCTCTCTAATGGTTGAATTAAAGATCACACTAACTTAGAAGAGAAAGACAATGGATTTAAAGAATCTCAAGTAGACCAATAATAACCCAAGATAATCTTAAGCTTTCTATTCTCAATAATAAAGTTGCTAATGTGAATACTAAAAGAGATCTCTTGTGGAAATGGATTAGCTATATAGACGTAAATCACATGCTTGTGCAAGAGCATAAGATGCATTCTCGCAAACAACAAAGCAATTTTCTCTCTCTTGTAAGAACTCAAGGTGGTGACTTTGGTTATGTCACGCTTATTAAACAATATTGACAACCTCAATTGAAATATCACTTTATTTTGTCAATATAGTTATCGTAGTGACTCAATTAATTAATGATGCCCAAATGCGCAAGCAAGTGTGGATTAAAGTAAAGAATTGACTTTTTCTAATATAGCAAATACTTGACCAACTTTGATGATTGATCATTTTCATCCATTGGACTTGAAAGATCTCTTAAAAATTGAGAATGACATGTTAAATTCTTGCTTCAGAAGTTTTCTTAGACTTGAATGATATTGAATACTAAGAATATTTAAATTAAAAATAGTGTGTTTCCATCAATCTTGATAGCTTACTAGTGAAAAATACACGTACGACTTTAAAATGCAAGAAAAAAATATTAGCATAAATCTTTTGAGCGTAAAGAGTGATCTTTTGGTGGAGCCTTCCTCTCATCTATATTCCTTTGCAATAACTCTACTAGTAGGTCAACCACCAATTATAATTTTTTCTCGAAGGACAAAGGTGGTGTTCTCCTCTTGGTGTTGATAGAATGACATTCTATAAAGAAAAACTCTGTTATATTTCACCTAGAGCATGATCAACTCCTTGAGCTTCCTCTATTTTGATATTGAGACTATTAATACAATCTTCTTCTCCCTACGTGAAGTCTTGTTTTCGCTCTTCTTGATTTTTTGTTTGTTTCAGCTCTGTGCAATCTAACATTGCATGCAAAGTTTTGAATGAAACTCTGCAGGAAAAAGCATCCATGTGATTTTTGAAGAGTAAATGAAACATGCCAAGTAAATGTCATTAATTAAACTTTAATAATATTAAATAATCATTAAATGATCCTCATATTTTTAACACTCTCCACTATTACATTCATTAATTATAGTAATATTGCTTCGTATTATATATATTTTTGTTAATGTAAATCTTACCTTCTATTTTTCATAAATATTTTTTGCCAAACTAGTATAATAAAATTTTTAACTTACTATAAAATATTTTTAAAAATATTTTACAGCATTAAAAATCTTAAGTATAAATATTACAATGTATTAATTAGTACTACAAGTTGAATACTTAACTTCTTTTTATCTTTTTATCACACCAAATTTTCAAGTTGACTTCTTTTGCGATAACTTGTTATTTACTTACATGACATGCCTACATGATTACATCAAATAAAATTTAAGTAATATTTTTTACAAACTTTGTTATATAAATAGACATAATAGCTTTGTTCTCAATACATGATATATATATATATATATATAACAAATATAATTAATCTTGTCATCACAGAAAAATGAGAAGATAAAGTAGATGATGAGCTAGATGATAATCTTGCTTTGTGTACGTGCATGAGAGATGAAACATTAATATTTTTTTATAAATATGTGTAAAAATAATAATAACAAACATAATTATACTTGTGAAGAAAAAAAAAAGATGGTAAGGATGATACAAAGCCACATGATAATCCTATTTTGTTTGCTTGTGCAAGAGAGATGAAATGTTAATTATATTTCATTGTGCTATGACATTCTTTTGGTGGCAAAGGCTCCCCTATATGCATTTAAGGCATCTAAAAGGACCTCTCTCTCTCTCTCTCTCTCTCTCTCTCTCTCTCTCTCTCTCTCTCTCTCATTTATAAATAATATGTCCTTTTAGTCACCTTAAAGGTATATAGAAGAGCCTTCGGCATAAAAAGAAACCCACAGCAAGATGCCATTAACACAAAAAATAAAACCAATAACTAAAGCTACCAATGTTACTTAATAAACAAAACTTAGTACTTATGCTTTTTGAACTCATCTATAAAAACATTATAAGCTTGCTTGATGTAGGTCACCACAGGAGAGGAAGACCCTTAAGAGCAAAGATAATGCTTGTTGGCATCAACCCTAGTAATATATTGAGTGACCGTACAAGATCGCAAAAGAAGTTTGGTCCAACTATTCTAAATCCATGGTTACAAAACTTTTTTTATTTTATATTTTTTAAAAATGGACATTTGAATCAACTATTTGTTCAAAATATGAGATGGAATTTCTTACAAGGCCCAAACTTGAGTCCAAATCTCCCCTAATGAAAATAGTGTATAGGTGTGCGGGTAGTAAATACAAGTAAATGTAAGTGGTTAGACATAGGCAATCTTTAACCCCCAGCAAGCCCAAAGCATCAAAGGGCATTGGATTAGACTTGAAAATGGTGACATCATCATTGGAGATGATGACAAAGATGGAGTGTGTAACCAGTAGTCCTCGCAATCAATGGAGAAAAATGGCCATGTTAGAGTATGTGCTTGCAACAAGAAGATAATACTGATCTGAGACCCAAAGTGGCCAGTTGCTATATATAGCCAAAAAGGGCCAAAACTCATTGATTAGTAGCTTTGGGCCTTCAAAATGTAGTTGATGAGTGAAAAACTAACTGACCCATCCTAACACATTTTCATGTATGATTTTTCGTTCTCTTGAATCACAAGTGGTATGATTTACCATTCACTTGAATCATGGATAATATTATCTTATGATTGCTAGTAGGAAGTGTTACCTATATGAATATTTTCTTTCAAAATGAATGACTCTAGATGTCTCTCTTATTGTATACTTTCTTGATGATATGAACTCTATAAGGCGGCATACATGCTATAGATGATATTCAAGAACCTATAGACAAAATCTATAAGCAAGTATCAACAAAAAATTTGCCAAACATTAGTTTTTTCAAAACTTTTAGACATTTTACAAGGGTTGAGACATTCATAGACATAATTTATGGAGTACAAGCATCTTATGTCAACATAATTGAGTGATTGTATCTCGGTTTCTCTATGTAATTTATATTCATTCATACATTTTATATGTCCTTAATGTGCAGTTGGGAGTTGATATGAGCAAGCCTCAAGAAAAGAAGCGATAATGGTTTACTTGGATATTGCTAAAGCTTATGATAAGAACATGTGCTCTTTTTGTCACTAATTTGATGGGACTGCCTTGGGTTTTGGATCCCAAATAATCACAACTATTAGATGTTTAATGAGGAGAGCTATGTCAAATGAAAGTAATGAACAATTTTTCTTTTCTTTTCCTTAAGAGTAAGACTATCCCATTAGTCCTTGTTACTTAAGGTTGCTTTTACTAGTGACATTACATGTCTGCCTTTGGAAAACTGTATTGTTTCTTAAAGTTAAAAATGAAATGTGGAAAGAAACACGTATTTGGCCATTGTTTTGGCTCACTTTTGGGACTTCATATATTGGTTCTCACTAAAGAGCTTGACTATTTTAGGTTGGTAAGGAAACATTATTCTTAGTATATTAAGTTGCATATATGTGAGATGCACATGTGAATCTCAAGTTAGTTAAGTGATTGAGAAGACTTTAATAATCCAAGTGATTAGTGGGTGACATTGGTAAAAGTTTGTATATTCTTTAAGTTTTCTCTCACCTCAAAGCTTTAATCTTATTTAAAGAGAGGTCAAAACATTGACCTTAGCTTGCATGTGAATCAAGTTGGTCAATTTTAATTTCTCAACCATGACAACCATGAGTTTCAAATACACCTTCCAATTATCAAATCTCTTCTTTATATCATGATCATCTACACCATCAGACGATCATTAGGCAAGCACATTATATCTACACCTTCCAATTATCAAATCTCTTCTTTATATCATGATCATCTACACCATTAGACGATCATTAGGCAAGCACATTATATCTTCAATTAGAAACTAATTCATTATAAGGCATTCTTAACACTTAAAACCAAAGCACAAATATGAGATCAACCACCGTGACAACCATGAGTTTCAAGCACACCTTCCAATTATCAAGTCTCTTTTTCATATCATGATAATCTACATCATTAGATGATCATTAGACAAGCACAATGTATCTTCAATTAAAGATTCATCCATTATAATGCATTCTTAACACTTAAAATCGAAGCACAAATATGAGACTCATAGATACAAACCCATACTATTTTCTTCTTATATTCAATGTCATATAAATACATTCTCAAGGTTGAAGTCATCTCAAAGTATTAAGAAGAATTATATTTATTTCATTTTTTTGTAGTAAGATAAGCAACACTTAGATATGTGATTCACCAATCTTATAAAAAATACTTAAAATATGTCATTCATTCATCTCATGAAAGGCTTTTGAGTGAAAAGATTGACATGTAGATTCGACATGTCTGAGTCATCAAAAGAGAAAGAATAATGAGCATTCACAAATCATCCCATAGCCTTTAAGTTGTCAATTAACCTTGATTAAGAGTTTAGTGGTCAGTGTAAGTGCCCAGTGCTTAAAACTTGACAACTTGTAATTAAATCGATTGGAATTAATGATAGTCTCTTTTTATCAAAAGATGAGCCAAAAGACTATGTCAAGTCCTAAATTGTGCCCGTCATATTACATTTGGAAGATTTTCATGTATTCTCCCTCACTTTTTTGAAAGCAACTTCACAAAAAATGATGGATGAAGTTGAATCAACATCACAAACAGAGATGGATGGGGTGGAATCAACAAGGATAGCTAGGGTAGAATTAACACTACGAATGGAGATGGTTGGGGTGGAATCAACATCACAAAGGGAGACGTCGGTGTCTGAATCATCATCAAAGAGATACATGAGAGAGACATATCACCTCCATATCAAGCATGATTGTGATGTTGTATTGCTATGTGGACATGGTGTGAAAAACTCTAAAGTGCATCATCATCCGACTTTCTTATTAATCTAGAGAGTCAATGCCATATTAGTCATTAGTGTCAGTGTCCGTAGTATGGATGGTTCAAAAATACTATATTTTTGAAAAAATTTAGCCTATTTTTGATATTTTGGATATTATTTCTTATAAATATCCTAGAAAGATATAAAAAACTTCTAGAATAGGGTGACATGCAAAAATTAAATTACTTTTCAGCTAGTTTTGGAAGATCTCATACAAAAAGAGGGGCTTCCGAAATTACGCGGTGTTGTCATGCCGCTACGCGCACACAATGTAAAAAACTCTAGAGTGCGACTTTCTTATTAATCTAGAGAGCCAATGCCATTAGTGTCAGTGTCCATAATGTGGATGGTCCAAACATATTACATTTTTGGACAAGTTTAGCTAATTTAGGATATTTTAAATATTATCTCTTGTAAAAATCCAAGAACTATAGATAACTTCTAGAATAGTATGACATGTAAAAGAAAACAGATAGCTTTTAGCCATTTTGTGAGGATTTTATGTAAAAAGAAGGATTGACGAAATTGTGCAATGTGTGATCGTTGTTTTTAGGCAGTGAACATCACTCTGAAGTGGAAGATGAAGGAGTGATCTGGCAAGGTGTCTTGGTATTTTACCCCCCTTTTGGAGCCAATGGAAGCATCATATTGGTAGTTTGTGAGCTACACAGAGGAATGTATTATTTTATGTGTATTTTTGTCTACAAGAGATTTATCTTCTTATAATGCAGAAATAAACTAATAGGCTTCATATCTATGAGTATTTTTCTACATCTCCTATTTTCTTCAACCCCTTCTCTTCCATCTACTCCTCTCCTTGAATCTCCCTTCACCTTCTCATAATGCAGATCCTGTCTCATAATGCAAATCCTATCTTGCAGATCCTTTCTCATAATGTAGATCTTGTCTTGCAAGAGAAGCTAATTGATCGTTTAGAAGACGCCTCTTCTAAAATAGGGCTGAAATCAGATTGGGCTTAGCCTTTTCTACGGCAGCCTTTGGATGTTTACCATGTTTGTGGTGTGCCACACTTTGCAGGTCATACTTATTAAACTCTCTACACACTTTGTGCCTTTCTGGTTGTGATTGAGGAGGGGTGTTGAGAATCTGGCAATCACATCCATTTGTATGCCCCTTTTTATGGATTAGTAAGTAAGGAAATCACAAGCAGTCTAGGAAGAGGTCCTGAACCCCATGAGCACAATGGTGCAGAATGGCACCTACCCAGCTACTATAAAGCATTGTACTTGACTATCACTTTCATATGGAATGAATACAATATCATGATGCTTTGGACTTTCACTTAGTGTCTTTGTCATTGTTAGTCCATTATACAAGATTGTCTTTATGAGTCCAAGCTTCCATCTTGGAACCCAATTCACTTGTGTAACAGTTGGTCTCTCTTTGTCTATGTCAACATGCGTCTTGTCTTCATCTTCCATCCTCCATAGCTCCTGCCATGCTCTAGCAAGAAAAGACCATTAAGAAGAGGACCAAATGATCAATGCAAGGAAAGCGGTAGAGAATGAAGACCAAAATATCTATGCTAAAAGAAAATCCAAAAATAAAGAAAACCACAAGGGCCTGCTGGTCCTTGACCCAAATTTTTACTAGACTTTTTAATTTATGTACTTTCCATTGATGCTCCTATTATAAGATTGTAAACTCCTCATGTAGCCTGGTAATACAACCTCTATACACTTTGTGAGTCTCCTGTTAGAGCCTCTCCCACCATGTTTTGGTACCCACTTGCTTACTAAAGCCTCTACACACTTTTTTCCTTTCTGGTTGTGATTGAGGAGGGTTATTGGGAATTTGGCAATCACATCCATTTGTATGCCTCTTTGTATGGAGGAGTAGCCAAGGAAATCACAAGCAATCTAGGAAGAGGTCTTAAATCCCATAAGCACAGTGGTGTAGAATGGTACCTTCCCAGCTACTATAAAGCATTGTATTGGACTATCACTTTC
The DNA here is from genome assembly GCF_053477565.2 of Lygodium microphyllum. Classification (NCBI taxonomy): domain Eukaryota; kingdom Viridiplantae; phylum Streptophyta; class Polypodiopsida; order Schizaeales; family Lygodiaceae; genus Lygodium; species Lygodium microphyllum. Next base: position 2,240,150 of record NC_141158.1, read on the forward strand.
ATATGGAATGAATACAATATCATGATGTTTTGTACTTTCACTTAGTGTCTTTGTCATTGTCAATCCATTACACAAGATTGTCTTTATGAGTTCAAGCTTCCATCTTGGAACCTAACTCACTTGTGTAATAGTTAATATCTCTTTGTCTATGTCAACATGAGTCTTGTCTTCATCTTCCATCCTCCATAGCTCCTGCCATGCCCTAGCAAGCAAAGACCATGAAGAAGAGGACCAAATGATCAATGCAAGGCATGTGGTAGAGAATAAAGACCAAAATATCTATGCTAAAAGAAAATCCAAAAATGAAAAAAACCATAATGCCCTGTCGGTCCTTGACCGAAATTTTTACTAGACTTTTTTATTTTATATACTTGCCATTGACAATCCTATTATAAGCTTATAAACTCCTCATGTAGCCTGGCATTATAGCCTCTCTACACTTTGTGAGTCCCCTGTTACAGCCTTTTGATGTCCATCATGTTTTTGGTGCCCTCAATTAGCCTTTTCTGTGATAGCCTTTGGATGTTTACCATGTTTGTGGTGTGCCCACACTTTGTACGTTGTGCTTACTAAAGCCTTTACACACTTTGTGCCTTTTTGGTTGTGATTGAGGAGGGGTGTTGAGAATGTGGCAATCACATCCATTTGTATGCCCCTTTGTATGGAGGAGTAGGCAAGGAAATCACAAGCAATCTAGGAATAGGTCCTAAATCCCATAAGCACAGTGGTACAGAATGGTACCTACTCAACTACTATAAAGCATTGTACTTCACTATCACTTTCATAAGGAATGAGTACAATATCATGATGCTTTGTACTTTCACTTAGTGTCTCTACCATTGTCAGTCCATCATACAAGATTGGGTTTATGAGTCCAAGCTTCCATCTTTGAACCCAATTCACTTCTGTAACAGTTGGTCTCTCTTTGTCTATTTCAACATGCCATCATAGGCGTGCGGATCCTTGACCAAAATTTTTACTAGACTTTCTTATTGTATGTACAAGCCATTGATTCTTCTATCATAAGCTTGTTAAATCCTCATGTAGCCTAGCATTAAAGCCTCTCTACACTTTGTGAGTCCCCGCTTATAGCCTCTCGATGTCCACCATGTTTTTACTTAGCCTTTTCTGTGAGAGCCTTTGGATGTTTACCATGTTTGTGGTGTGCTCGCACTTTTGCAGGTCGTGCTTACTAAAGCCTCTACACACTTTGTGCCTTTCTCGTTGTGATTTAGGAGGGGTGTTGGGAATCTGGCAATCACATCCATCGGTATGCCTCTTTGTATGGAGCAATAGGCACACGAGCAATCTAGGAAGAGGTTTTGAATCCTTTAAGCATAGTGGTGCAGAATGGTATCTACCCAACTACTATATAGCATTGTACTTGACTATCACTTTCATATGGAATGAATATAATATCATGATGCTTTGTACTTTCACTTAATGTCTTTGTCATTGTCATTCCATTATACAAGATTGTCTTTATGAGTCCAAGATTCCATCTTGGAACCTAATTCACTTGTGTAACAGTTGGTCTCTCTTTATTGATGTCAACATGAGTCTTGTCTTCATCTTCCATCATCCATAGCTCCTCCGATGCTCTAGCAAAAGCAAAGACCATGAAGAAGAGGACCAAATGACCAATGTAAGGCAAGAGGTAGATAATGAAGACCAAAATATATATGTTAAAAGAAAATCCTGAAATGAAGAAAAGCATAAGTGCCTTCCGATCCTTGACCCAAATTTTTATTAGAATTTTTTACTATATGTACTTGCCATTGATGCTCCTATCATAAGCTTGTAAACTCCTCATGTAGCCTCGAATTAAAGCCTCTCTACACTTTGTGAGTTCCCAATTACAGCCTCTTGATATCCACGATGTTTTTGGTACCCTCGCTTAGCCTTTTCTGCAACAGCCTCTAGATGTTTACCATGTTTGTTGTGTGCCCACACTTTGCAGGTTGTGCTTATTAAAGCCTCTACATACTCTGTGCCTTTCTAGTTGTTATTGAGGAGGGATGTTGAGAATATGGCAATCACTTCCATTTGTATGGTTCTTTTTATGGAGCAATAGGCAAGGAAATCACAATGAAGTCTAGGAAGAGGTCTTGAATCCCATAACCACAGTTGTGCAGAATGGTACCTGCCCAGCTACTATAAAGCATTGTACTTGACTATCACTTTCATATGGAATGAATACAATATCATAATTCTTTGTACTTTCACTTAGTGTCTTTGTCATTGTCACTCCATTATACAAGATTGTGTTTATGAGTCCAAGCTTCCATCTTGGAACCTAATTCACTTCTGTAACAATTGGTCTCTCTTTGTCTATGTCAACATGCCATAAGGGCGTGCCAGACCTTGAAATTTTTACTAGACTTTCTTATTGCATGTACTTGCCATGGTCCTATCATAAGCTTCTTAAGTGCTCATGTAGACTAGTATTACAGCCTCTCTACACTTTGTGAGTCCCCCGTTAGAGCCTCTCGATGTCCACCATGTTTCTCGTACTTGCACTTAGCCATTTCTTTGACAGCTTTGGATGTTTACCATGTTTATGGTTTGCCGACACTTTGTAGGTCGTGCTTCTTAAAGCATCTACACACTTTGTGCCTTTTTGGTTGTGATTGAAGAGGGATGTTGGAAATTTGGCAATCACATCCATTTGTATGCCTCTTTGTATGGAGCAGTAGTAAAGGAAATCACAAGCAATCTAGAAAGAGGTCCTAAATCCCATAAGCACAATGGTGCAGAATGGCACCTACCCAGCTACTATAAAGCATTGTACTTGACTATCACTTTCATATGGAATGAATACAATATCATGATGCTTTGTACTTTTAATTAGTGTCTTTTTCATTGTCAGTACATTATACAATATTGTCTTTATGAGTCCAAGCTTCCATCTTGGAACCTAATTCACTTGTGTAACAGTTGGTCTCTCTTTGTTGACGTCAACATGAGTCTTGTCTTCATCTTTCATCCTCCATAGCTCCTTCCATACTTTAGGAAGCAAAGACCATGAAAAAGAGGAACAAATGATCAATGCAAGGAATATGGTAGAGAATGAAGACCAAAATATCTATGCTAAAAGAAAATCCAAAAATGAAGAAATCCACAAGGGCCTACTGGTCCTTGACCCAAATTCTTACTAGAATTTTTTATTGTATGTACTTGCAATTGATGCTCCTATCATAAGCTTGTAAACTCCTCATGTAGCCTGGCATTACAGCCTCTCTACACTTTTTGAGTCCCCTATTACAGGCTCTCGACGTCCACCATGTTTTTGGTACCCACAGGCCTTTCTTCAATAGCCTGTAGATGTTTACCATGTTTGTGGTGTACCCACACTTTGTAGGTCATGCTTACTAAAGACTCTACACACTTTGTGCCTTTCCGATTGCGATTGAGGAGGGGTGTTGAGAATTTGGTAATCACGTCCATTTTTATACCTCTTTGTATGGAAGAGTAGGCAAGGAAAGCACAAGTAGTCTAGGAAGAGGTCTTGAATCCCATAAGCAGAGTGGTGTAGAATGGTTCCTACCCATCTACTATAAAGCATTATACTTGACTATCACTTTCATATGGAATAAATATAGTATGATGATGCTTTTTACTTTCACTTAATGTCTTTTTCATTGTTTGTCCATTACATAAGATTATCTTTATGAGTCCAAGCTTCCATCTTCGAACCTAAATCACTTGTGTAACACTTGGTCTCTCTTTGTCTATGTCAACATGAGTCTTGTCTTCATCTTCCATTCTCTAGCAGGCAAAGACCATGAAGAAGAGAACCAAATGATCAATGCAAGGAAAGCGGTAGAGAATGAAGAGCAAAATATCTATGCTTAAAAAAAATCCAAAAATGAAGAAAACCACAAGGGCCTGCTGGTCCTTGATCCAAATTTTTTACTAGAATCTTTTGTTGTATGTACTTGCCCTTGATGCCCCTATCCTAAGCTTGCAAACTCCTCATGTAGCCTGGCATTACAGCCTTTGTACACTTTGTGAGTCCCCTGCTATAGCCTCTCGATGTCCACCATGTTTTTGGTACCCACCATTAGCCTTTTTTGCAACAGCCTCTAGATGTTAACCATGTTTGTGGTGTGCCCACACTTTGCAGATCGTGCTTACTAAAACCTATACACACTTTGTGTCTTTCTCGTTTCAATTGAGGAGGTTTGTTGAGAATCTGGCAATCACATCCATTTGTATGCCTCTTTGTATGGAGCAGTAGGCATGGAAATCACAAGAAGTCTAGGAAGAGGTCTTGAATCCCATAAGCACAGTGGTGCAGAATGGTATCTACACAGCTACTATAAAGCATTGTACTTGACTATCACTTTAATAATGGAATGGATACAATATCATGATGCTTTGTCTTTCACTTAGTGTCTTTGTCATTGTCTATCCATTACACACAATTGTCTTTATGAGTCCAAGCTTCCATCTTGGAACCTAATTCACTTATGTAACAGTTGGTCTCTCTTTGTTTATGTCAACATGAGTCTTGTCTTCATCTTCCATGCTCCATAGCTCCTTCCATGATCTACCAAGCAAAGACCATGAAGAAGAGGATCAAATGATCAATCCAAGGAAAGCGGGAGAGAATGAACACCAAAATATCTATGATAAAAGACAATCTAAAAATGAAGAAAACCACAAGGGCCTACCAATCCTTGACCCAAATTTTTACTAGACTCTTCTATTGTATTTACTTGCCATTCATGCTCCTATCATAAGCTTATAAACTCCTCATGTAGCATGGCATTATAGCCTTTGTACACTATGTGGGTCCCCTATTATAGCCTCTCAATATCCACCATGTTTCTTATACCCGCACTTAGCCTTTTCTTTGATGGCCTCTGGATGTTTACCATGCTAGTGCTGTGCCCACACTTTGCAGGTCGTGCTAACTAAAGCCTCTATACACTTTATGCCTTCTGGTTGTGATTTAGGAGGGGTGTTGAGAGTCTCGCAATCACGTCCATTTGTATGCCTCTTTCTATGGAGCAGTAGGCAAGGAAATCACAAGTAGTCTAGGAAGAGGTCCTGAATCCCATAAGGACAGTGATGCAGAATGGTACCTACCGAGCTACTATAAAGCATTGTACTTGACTTTCACTTTCAAAAGGATTAAATATAGTATTATCATGCTTTGTACTTCTACTTAGTGTCTTTGTCATTGTTAATCCATTATAGAAGATTGTCTTTATGAGTCAAAAATTCCATATTGGAACCTAATACACTCGTGTAACAATTGGTCTCTCTTTGTCTATGTCAACATGAGTCCTGTCTTCATCTTCAATCCTCCATAGCTCCTACCATGCTCTAGCAAGCAAAGACCATGAAGAAGAGGACCAAATGATCAATGCAAGGAAAGCGGTAGAGAATAACTTTTATGTTGTATGCTCAATCCACCATGAACATTCAATTATGTAATATATACGACTATGTTATGCCTATGGAGATATATCTTTCTAAGCTTTTGAAAAACTTAGTTCATAACTCATGAATGTGTCCCAACATGTTTCCCTAGTAAATACACATTCCTCGTACTTATATCTTATATCTTCTCACACAATCCTCTAATCTCCTCTTTGCTTAGATTTCTTTTATTCATTTTCTTTTTCGAGAATTGGTATTGTCTTGCACTTAAGATCCTTTGGTTCAGCTCTTCTCTTGCATTAGCAAGAGGCCGGAGTTTGTGGTTAACTTTAGAGTGAAGATTTGATGCTATATTGAGCAATCTATCTTTGCAGGTTCCTTCCTAGTAGACATATAATTTTTCATGGATTTATTAATTGTTATTCACATCGATAACTAGACTGCCATTGTACTAGTTGCCAATGCCATCGTGTTATCTAGGGACAAGTACGTTGATGTCCCTTTCATTTCTTTAAAGAGCAAATAGAGATGGATACCATTCGACTGATATTTGTACATTCAACAAATAATCAAGTTGCTTTTGGTCAATTGTGTATGTCTCTTTGTATGGAGGAGTAGGCAAGGAAATCACAAGAAGTCTAGGAAAAGGTCTTGAATCCCATAAGCATAGTGGTGCAGAATGGTACCCACCCAGCTACTATAAAGCATTATACTTGACTATCACTTTCATATGGAATGATCACAATATCATGATGCTTTATACTGTCACTTAGTGTCCTTATCATTGTCAATCCATTACACAAGATTGTCTTTATGAGTCCAAGCTTCCATCTTGGAAGCTAATCTACTTGTGTAACAGTTGGTCTCTCTTTGTCTATGCCAACATGAGTCTTGTCTCCATCTTTCATCCTCCATAGCTCCTGCCATGCTCTAGCAAGCAAAGACCATGAAGAAGCGGACCAAATGATCAATGCAAGGAAAGTGGTAGAGAATGAAGACCAAAATATCTATGGTAAAAGAAAATCCAAAAATGAAGAAAACCACAAGGGCCTACCAGTCATTAACCCAAGCCTTTTTTATTGTATGTACTTGCCATTGATGCTCCTATCATAAGCTTGTAAATTTGTCATGTAGCCTGGCATTACAGCCTCTCTTTTTTTGCGAGTCCCCTATTACAGCCTCTCAATGTCCACCATATTTCTGTGGTACCTGCATTTAGCCATTTCTTCGACAGCTTTGGATGTTTACCATGTTTGTGGTTTGCCCACACTTTGTAGGTCATGCTTCTTAAAGCATCTACACACTTTATGCCTTTCTAGTTGTGATTGAGGAGGGGGGTGTTGAGAACCTGGGAATCACATCCTTCTGTATGCCTCTTTGTATGGAGCAATAGGAAAGGAAATCACAAGAAATCTAGGAAGACGTCGTGAATCTTATAAGGATAGTGGTGTAGAATTGTACCTACTGAGCTACTATAAAGCATTGTACTTGACTATCACTTTCATATGGACTGGATATAATATCATGATGCTTGGTACTTTCACTTAGTGTCCTTATCATTGTTAGTCCATTACACAATATTTTCTTTATGAGTCTAAGCTTCCATCTTGGAACCTAATTCACTTGTGTAATAGTTGGTCTCTATTTGTCTATCCCAACATGAGTGTTGTCTTCATCTTCCATCCTCCATAGGTCCTTCTATGCTCTAGCAAGAAAAGACCATGAAGAAGAGGACCAAATGATCAATGCAAGGAAATGGGTAGAGAATGAAGACCAAAATATCTATGCTAAAAGAAAATCGAAAAATGAAGAAAACCACAAGGGCCTGCCGGTCCTTGACCCAAATTATTACTAGACTTTCTTATTATATGTAATTTCCATTGATGCTCCTATCATAAGCTTGTATACTCCTCATGTAGCCTCGCATTACAGCCTCTATACACTTTGTGAGTCCCATGTTACAGACTCTCGATGTCCACCAATGAATACAATATCATGATGCTTTGTACTTTCACTTAATGTCTTTATCATTGTTTGAGCATTACACAAGATTGTCTTTATGAGTCCAAGCTTCCATCTTCGAACCTGATTCACTTGTGTAACAGTTGATCTCTCTTTGTCTATGTCAACATGAGTCTCGTCTTCATCTTTCATTCTCTAGAGCTCCTTCCATGCTCTAGCAAGCAAAGACCATGAAGAAGAGGACCAAATAATCAATGCAATGAAAGCGGTAGAGAATGAAGATGAAAATATCTATGCTAAAATAAAATACAAAAATGAAGAAAATCACAAGGGCCTATTGGTCCTTGACCCCAAATTGTTCCTAGACTTTCTTATTGTATGTTCTTGCCATTGATGCTCCTATCATAAACTTGTAAACTCCTCATGTACCCTAGCATTATAGCCTCTCTACACTTTGTGAGTCCACTTTTATAGCTTTTCGATGTCCACCATGTTTCTGGTACATACGCTTAGCCATTTGTGCGAGAGCCTCTGGATGTTTACCATGTTTGTGGTGTGCCCACACTTTGCAGGTCATGCTTACTAAAGCCTCTACACACTTTTTGCCTTTCTAGTTGTGATTGAGGAGGGGTGTTGAGAATCTGGCAATCACATCCCTTTGTATGCCTCTTTGTATGGAGCACTAGGCAAGGAGATCACAAGCAGTCTAGGAAGAAATCCTCAATGCCATAAGAATAATAGTGCATAATGGTTTCTACCCGGCTACTATAAAGCATTATACTTTCCTATCACTTTCATATGGAACGAATACAATATCATGACACTTTGTACTTTCACTTAATGTCATTGTCATTGTCTGTCCATTACACACGATTGTCTTTATGAGTCCAAGCTTTCATCTTGGAACCTAATTCAGTTGTGTAAAAGTTGGTCTCTCTTTCTCTATGTCAACATGAGTCTTGTCTTCATCTTCCATTCTGGGAATCACATCCATTTGTATACCTCTTTGTATGGAGCAATAAGCAAGGAAATCACAAGCAGTCTAGGAAGAGATCCTAAATCCCATTAGCACAATGTTGCAGAATGGTACCTACCCAGCCACTATAAAGCATTGTACTTGACTATCACTTTCATATGGAATGAATACAATACCATGATGCTTTGTACTTTCACTTAGTGTCTTTGTCATTGTCTGTCCATTACACAAGATTGTCTTTATGTGTCCAAGCTTCCATCTTGGATCCTAATTCACTTGTGTAAGAGTTGGTCTCTCTTTGTCTATGTCAACATGAGTCTTGCCTTCATCTTCCATCCTCCATAGCTCCTGCCATGCTCTAGCAAGCAAAGACCATGAAGAAGAGGACCAAATAATCAATGAAAGGAAAGCGGTAGAGAATGAAGACCAAAATATCTATGCTAAAAGAAAATCCAAAAATGAAGAAAACCATAAGGGCCTGCTGGTCCTTAATCCCAATTCTTACAAGACTTTTTTATTGTATGTACTTACCATTGATGCTACTATCATAAGCTTGTAAAGTCCTCATGTAGCTTGGCATTAGACCATTTGTACACTTTGTGAATCCCCTTTTACAGCTTCTCGATGTCCACCATGTTTTTGGTACCCACACTTAGCCTTTTCTGTGACATCCTCTGGATGTTTACCATGTTTGTGGTGTGCTCACACTTTGTAGGTCATGCTTACTATAACCTCTACACAATTTGTGCCTTTTTGGTTGTGATTAAGGAGGGGTGTTGAGAATTTCGGAATCACATCCATTTGTATGCCTCTTTGTATGGAGCAATAAGGAAGGAAATCACAAGCAGTCTAGGAAGAGATCCTAAATCCCATAAGCACAATGTTGCAGAATGGTACTTACCCAGCCACTATAAAGCATTGTACTTGACTATCACTTTCATATGGAATGAATACAATATCATGATGCTTTGTACTTTCACTTAGTGTCTTTTTCATTGTGTGTCCATTACACAAGTTTGTCTTTATGACTCCAAGCTTCCATCTTGGATCCTAATTCACTTGTGTAAGAGTTGGTCTCTCTTTGTCTATGTCAATATGAGTCTTGCCTTCATATTCCATCCTCCATAGATCCGGCCATGCTTTAGCAAGCAAAGACCATGAAGAAGAGGACCAAATAATCAATGAAAGGAAAGCAATAGAGAATGAAGACCAAAATATCTATGCTAAAAGAAAATCCAAAAATGAAGAAAACCACAAGGGCCTGTTGGTCCTTAATCCAAATTCTTACAAGACTTTTTTATTGTATGTACTTACCATTGATGCTCCTATCATAAGCTTGTAAAGTCCTCATGTAGCTTGGCATTAGACCATTTGTACACTTTGTGAATCCCCTTTTATAGCCTCTCGATGTCCAGCATGTTTTTGGTACCCACACTTAGCCTTGTCTGTGACAGCCTCTGGATGTTTACCATGTTTGTGGTGTGCCCACACTTTGTAGGTCATGCTTACTATAACCTCTACACACTTTGTGCCTTTTTGGTTGTGATTGAGGAGGGGTGTTGAGAATTTGGGAATCACATCCATTTGTATGCCTCTTTGTATGGAGTAATAAGCAAGGAAATAACAAGTAGTCTAGGAAGAGATCTTGATGGGACCTCAAATGGGCCAGCACTGGCTATGGCAATAGCCGGACCTCATGCTCATAAGAGACAAACACACCCTCACGGCCTCGCGGGCCACGAGCATCTATCTGTTGCTAAAGGACGAACTATCCTAAAGGCTAATCTATGCATTCATAGTTTTGTAGTCTAACGTTTCCCTTTCTATAAACTCCACAGAGGAAGAACCCATACACACTGGCAATAAATGCCACGATAATCACATATGTGGGAGGCAACCACTCGGTGGAATCACCGCGGCCCCACTGCAGCTCTCCTACATCGCACGGATTAGCCCCTTGATGCGTTGCTCAACATATAGAACAAACGAACAAAATCCACACTTTCATTTTGAAAGTATTCCAGGAGATACCATGTGTCCTTACCAAATAATCTCCCAAGAAATGAACGTCTATCATATGGCTTAGGTTGCCTTTCCACACTTAATAATGGGTCATCATAATCGAAAACAGGTGCTATGCGTCCAGTTCTTTGTATTCTGATACCATGGTTGACATGCGCATGCAAAAATGGATGATCCTAAAGTGCTCAAACATAATTTTCAATCAGAAACGTGCTGTGCACAACCAGGCTTTCCAATGCTCACTCACTAACTTGTTGCGGTGATGTAAGGATAGCACAGAGACAACACTCCTACTACTATCCTCTTAATTAAAATACAACAAATTCTATGTCATGATGTGCATCAGAAAATCAACAATAATGAGCACGCAAATCGCACCATTCAAACACCTCACCCCCTATGTTTAGGTATTGCTTTCATTGCATAGGTGTAGAGGTTCATTTTGTCATGTTTTGATGTATGAAAAGCGATAAATCACAAACTTTGACAAGGAGATAGGGTAAACTGAGGCTAAACCTCATGCTTTGCCACTACCACACATCCACAAACAATCATTATATTTTTCCTTATTTTTGTGAAGCGTATTTCTATTTTTTCCCTTATTTTTTCCGATTTTTTGATTGATTTGGCAATAAAATATGCTATTTTCTTATCTTTCTTGTTCCAATCACTTCAACATACTAACATTCAATTTATTTTCCATTTTTTCCCCATAGGAACATATTTTACCCACCTGAAACGACAAAACTACCATTTTACTGCTTAAAAACTGCATTTCGGGTTCTATGGGAATTAAATAGCACATGTAAATCATTGAAAATCAAAATTTTCTGATAAAAAGAAATTAATCATGATGCGACCAGCACTCAAACAAATTTTCATCCAATAAGAACATCATTACCATCATAAAATACCAAAAACCCTTCATTTTCTTCATAAAAATGGTCATAACGTGTTTTTACAAAACCCGAGATGCATTAAATGACTGCATGACCAGCGGACGGAGCCTCCATTGCTCTCAATCCAATGTTGCACATCAATCTTCAGCATCTCCATCATCGTTTTCTTCAATCTCCTTCCCGATTTCTCCTTCAAGATAGTGCGCATGAATAGCCCATAGAGAGGAGAGAGGAAGGAGAGAGAAAGACTAGATTTTGATCCCTTCATTCAGCCAGCCATATCTCACGTGAGGACCGGTGATATGATCAGGGAAGAAGGAGAAGTTGCCATGTATTCTCTGTTTCATGGCTTACTTGCAGCCCCAAAATCGATTTGTGGGGGAGGGGGGGAAGGCAAATTTTTAGGCGCCATTTCTGATGATGGTGTGCTGCCGCCACGTGAAAAAAATGAGGGGGGTGCCTCCTCCCAAAGGGCACCCCTTTTGGCCTAAGTTTTGTCCACCTTTTCAAATTTGGCCAAATTTTGGCCTCTTTCGCGTCCGGTTGACCTCTAAAAAATCCTGCGCGTTTGTCTTGGCATCCCGCACTCACTAGCAGCTCCCTACATCCCGTAGACAGTCAAAAAATTTATCAAAAATCCGCAAGTGTCGCTCAAGCGCCTTTTAAAAGCTATCTTTCACTTGGTGTTTAAAATCGTCCTAGCTACAGCCGCCGCCTTCGATGTCGAATATTTTTTTCCTAAATTTTGAATTTTTTGGCAAATTTTAGGCACATTCCGGGATCAAAACTCCTCTCTCATTGGCGACCATGGGATAGGGCGACTCAGCCCGTCGAATCCCGCAATAGATCTGCACAAAATAACCAAAGGAAGCATCAAGCTGATACAAAATAGATACATATTAAACCACAGCACAATGCTCACCCTACCCCTTGAAAAAACCAAGGCATGAAATCCACAAGGAGTAGGCCTAGCGTAATTTGATAGAAGGTCCGAAGCTAGTCACTAACCGACTACTCCAACACGGCCAAACTAAAAAGAACTATTAAAGAGGTCGCCCTAAGTGGTGGTCTGAACTACCGACCTAACTAAGGACAACACACCCAAAAAGCTCCTACTAGACAAGGACTCCTATAGCCTGATTAAGAAGTATTTCCTTTTAGCACATTTCTTCTTTTAGGTTTTTATTCCCCCATACTCGGGCATGTAAAAAGGAGGGAGCTGAGCGTAGTGACCCAAGGAGAACAGGGCATCGGCCTCGGGTCCTGTCTCGGTATCCAAGAACCTACCAAGCCCTTGCGAGGCGGCACTTAATCCTTTTCTGATGCTCACTTTTATTTTTGCTCCAACCTTCCTTACTTTCTTCTTTTCCAGCGAGATGCCACCCCTAGGAAGACAAAGAATCGGCCCATCCCCAGGAACCTACCAGGCCTTGGCAAGGCGATGAGCAACTACTTATAAATTTTCATTTCTTTCCTTTTCTATTTTTATAGGGATTAGAACCCCTTTTTACACACCTTTGTATATATTTATTTTTGTTGAGATATTCGAGGTTTCTTCCTCTCTATCATCATCCTTTTCCTTCGACAGGCTTCTCTAATTGCCTCACAACTAAGCAAGAACTCCTAGACAGCTGCCTAGCAAGCTAATAGAACAGGGTCATTAGAACTACCTTCTAAAATAGGTCTTTCTATGCCTGGCAATGTCTTTATAGGAGGCAACGACTACTCAGCCCTCCCTTAGACAGACCTAACCTAAACTTAGGACTTCATGCCTTGGACGCCGGTCCCCAACAAGAAAAGAAAATCCCCTACAAGTACACAGACATATTTATCATAAAAACACGGTACTCGTAAAGGAGAGATATCACCTGGATAGGGCCACGAGAAGTCTCCGCGTGACATAGGCTCCTTCCAAGCTCTTCTTCGAACCTGTCTAGCACAGGATGAAAACAAGAAACCATTAACTGCACCCGTACTAAACAGACGACTGACCCTCTTGGCCTAATGAAATAAAGCATTTAGAACCTTGCAAAACTGGTCCTCTTGGCCTAACGAGATCAAACAGAATAGCAGCTACACATCCCTCCTCGAAATAGTACAGATATACAATTAAATGCTCCTTTCCAAGGAGGAAAAATAGGGCTCGCAGCCCTAAACTAAATGCATAAGTTTATGACCCATCCCTCTTGCATATATAGCAAGAGGCGTATGTATAACATGTTGTCTAATCAGCCTATGGGTCCAGGATAACAATGGTAGATGGGTCTTGGCTACTCTTTGCATCACCCATATCAACCATCGCCTGCCATATATTGCATGCTCTGACAACATTTCCCACAAGCGACTGGGTCTTTTCTCATTATTGATAGCAATATCCAAACTGGGACCACAGTTGAAGAAAATGTATTCTTCATAATCAAGGTTTGCCAGTGAATCCGCAAACTGATTCCAGTAACGTGGAATCAGCTGAAGAGACACTCTCTCAAACTCCTCAAGTAGGGTCATGGCAGTTCGATGATACATACAAAGGATGGGATTCTGCACTGTGTATGTCCCATCTAGTTGATTCAAGATCAAATGGGAATCCCCTTTTAATAACAACCACCGAATACCACCTTGCTTGGCAATATGCAGTTCCATAATCAAGGCTTTATACTCCGCCATGTTGTTAGTGAATCCTATCCTGAGATAAGCAGCTAACTTCATCATAAATCTACGTCGGGGATCTTGGATTACTACTCCAATACTCCCTTTTTTACTAGGGCCCCTAGACGCTCCGTCAAAATATAATGTGTACGTCCACAATGGGTTTACACAGCCTGCCATCACGAACTCCTCTATTCGTAATTATGATAGTCAAAATTTAACATGTTTAGAGGATGAATTGATGGCTCCATCCCACCTTCTTTATTAAACTCAACAGGGATACTTGTCAACATTCGTAAGCAGTGATGGCAGAAGACTTTGATCTCCCACACAAAAGTTTCATCTTCTTGCTCAATCACTTTGTATCCTTTGCTCCACCAAATAAGTTTCCTCTGATGGTATCTCTACTCCAGATATGGGTGCTCCAAATAAGGGATTAACCGCCCCATCAGCCAGCTTTAAGCTCTTTTGCAGGTCTTAAATCAGCCCCAGCATGGACCTGCAATGCATTTCTCCATGTTAGTATACTTAGAAATAATAAGGTTTAATCTTATTAATATTAACCTTATATTTAAATTCTACTCCCTGCAAATCAGCTAGTAGAGCCGTAGACCTATTTTTTCCTATCCTGACAATCTTGTAGGGGCCATCCTATCTAGGTTCCAGCTTCCCTGGAAATAGCTCCCTACACACATCATAGTACAGAACTAATTGCCCTTTTTTAAAGGTATACTTCTTTGCTTTAAGGTCGTGCAATTGCTTCAATTTCAGCTCATCCAGGTGGGCTATCGTCGTGAAACGTTCAAAGAGTGCATCCTCGTCTCCCCACGAGTGGTTAATTGCAAACCGTATGGTTGGAAACTCCATTTCGAGGGGTAACACACACTCTTCCCCATAAACTAATTTAAATGGAGTATGGCCCGTAGCTCGCTTGAACGTTGTATTGTATGCCCATACTGCCACATACAACTTCCCATCCCAGTCTCGTTTCTTCTCCGAGACTATTTTAGACAAGATATCCACAAGTTGCTTATTAGTACTTTCAACTTGCCCGTTGGCTTGCGGATTATAGGGGGTCATTTTGTTATGCTTGATTTGCCAAGCTTCATTTAGCCTTTTGATCACTTTATTCAAAAAGTGGGTTCCACGGTCTGACACTAGTTCCTTCGGTGGACCGAAACGGCAAATAATCTGCTCTAAAAGGAAACTTGCAGTCTCTTTTGCATTGTCCTGCCTCGTCTCCCGTGCTTCTGACCATTTTATGAAATAATCAGTTGCTACTATAATGTACCTCTTCTGAGTAGTAGACGATGGGGTGATAGGACCCACAAAGTCAATGCCCCACTTCTCAAATGGAAGGATAGCCATGATAGGCATAAGTGGGCGTTTCCTATTCTCTCTGCTGTCATGTCTTTGATAGGTATCACATCTCTTAACGTACTCAAAGGAATCTTGGAAAATGGACGGCCACCAATACCTAGCTCTTAAAGCTGTTTGTGCAGTCAATCATCCAGCGAAGTGCCCTCCACACGTAGAGTCATGGCACTCTTCCAAGATGAAAGGAACCTCGTCACGCATCACACATCGGCGATAGATATCATCAACACCCTGCCGATATAGTGTTCCTACGATCAAGGAAAACTTCAAAGCCTGTTGTCTGATTTTCCTCTTTTCAGATTTTGATAAACCAGCTCCAGTCTCTCCCATTGATAGATAATGTGTGATAGCAGCATACCAAGATGGGATAGAAGCTGTATCAATTTTAAACATTTCTTCGATATCACTTCCTTCAGCCAAAGTCTCTTTCCACTCCCCAAAATCCACAAGGCATTCCACAATACCCGGCAACCTCAGTGGCTTACTCTTAATCTCATAATCGAACTTCTGCAAAGTGATTAACCACTTTGCCAAACGATCAGGTGGTTGTAGCTTATTCATAAGCAATCTAAGCCCTTCCGCCTTCGTATAGAAAACTACCTTCTCATAGAGGATGTAGTGCCTGGATTTTTTAGTTGCAAAGACCATCGCAAGGCACACCTTCTCCATGTAGGTGTAGTTAATTTCTGATATGCCCAATTTTCAACTAGCAAAAGCTATCGGATGATACCACTTTTCCTCCCAGATTTGGGCTAAAGAGCAGGCTGATACTATGCATGGTGTCTGCTGAAAATATGTAAAATACCTCGCCTCTTTTAGGTGCTTTTAAAATTGGTGCTTTTACTAGCTTCTGTTTCACATCCTTGAAAGCTACCTTACAAGGGTCGCTCCATACAAATAGACATCTAAAGGATAATAAGTTCGTTAATGGCAACGTCCTTTCTGCCAAGGCATTTATAAACCTCCGATATACCCTACCAATGACAGAAAGCTATGTACCTCTTTCGGAGTGCATGGTGGACTCATAGCGACTATAACCTTGATCTTTTTAGGGTCAGTTTGCAATTCCTACTGAACTGACCACATGGCCTAGCAATAGCCCATAAGGCACTCCAAAGACACACTTCCATGGGTTAAGAGGGATACAAAATTGTCTGCAGCGCTCAAAACACTTTCTTAAGATAATCAGCATCCTTTCCCTTACAATGGCTACCCCCAGGTCATCGATAAATACTTTCAACTCATCTAGGGAGATGTCGCCAAAGGTCTTGTCTGTTGTTTGTTTCCATGATCCAGGTGCATTTCATAATCCAAAGGCCATCACATGGTACGCAAAAGTACCAAAGACAATAATGAAAGTTGTTTTTAACTTGTCCTCTTTTGCAATTGCCATCTGGTTGTATCCTGCAAAGCAATCCATAAAAGAATATATTTCCCTACCCACTAATTGATCCAAAATTTGGTCAACAAATGGCAACGGGTAGTAATCCTTAACTATCTACTTATTCAGCTCTCTAAAATCTACACATAGTTGGATTTGGTTGTTTTTCTTCTTCCTGATAACAACTGGTGAACACCATTTTGTGTGATGTATAGGGAAGATTAAACCAGCTTTTCGTAACTTCTGTAACTCCTCAAACAGCCCGGTCCCTCAATTCAAAAGGCATACGCCTTACCTTCTAATGCACAGGATGATTGCCTTCTTTTACAGGAATAGTATGAACAGCCATGCTGGGAGGAATGCCTCTCAACTCATCATAACTCCAAGCAAAGATGTCGCGGAATTCTTGAATCAAGGACACATAGTCCTCCCTTTTTGCTGAACTGAGCATGGAACCTAATTTAATTGGCCATGAATCATTCGGCATGCCAAGGTCCAACTCAATCACATCTGTGTCTCTTATCCTATCTTGCGGCTCTATTGGCTCATTTAGAGTTATATGATAAATATCCTCTGTAGTGGACCCCTCTTTAGGTTCATCACTGGATGATATCTCACTACCAGATGGATCATCTACTGTTTCTAATTCAGTAGAGGATAAAGGAGCTCTCTCACTCTAAGGCGACTCAGGGTAAGCATCGACTATTACTTGATTAGCACCTCTACCTAGAACCACTCGATCGGTGGGTATATCGACTTGACAGTCTATTCGTAAGATCCAAGGCCTGCCTAGCAAGACTCGATAGCTCGGACGTCATGCAAATCTTATCACCCTAAAGTCCAAGAAGCATTCTACACTTGCCATTGTAACATGGACTTTAGTAACGCAACCTTCTGGTTACCTTAGACTATCATCAGCCATTCTAAGAAGGATGGAGCCATCTTTTTGGATGCCTAGACCCAACCTCTCCATCAACTCTGAACTCATGATATTGACGGAGGACCCAGTGTCTATGATAGCATGCTCCACTAATATTCCATCTACGTATGCTGGAACCCTAGGGAATTCTTTTCAGCATTATCAAACCAATCTTCCCCTACTCGTGCTATGCCCAAATGTTCTACAATATACCCAATACGCATGATCTTCTTGAATTCCTTGCGTACTCCTGGAGATAATTTAATCAACTGTAAGAGGTTTACATCTGGTTTGACTTCGCAAAGAGAAATTGCTAAATCAAAATCATGATAGGTAGCCAAAGCTCCATTTTCTCACCAAAACATTCTTTCTTTTGGTCTCGGGACCGGCTTTGGTACTTCTTTTTTAGCTCTTGCCTTCTTTCTTGGCACTTCCTCATCCTTCTTAAGATCGACTTTTTTTGTCAACAAGCCTTAGAGGTCCACCTTCCACGCCAGGATTCAGGACTTGCATCCCCTTATCCCCTTGCTTAGGGTTTTCCTCGACTGGTTTTGCATTATCTTTATCACCCTCTTTAGCCTTTTGGCCTCTTGTCACGGCTCGTAGATTAGAGGTTTCAGTGCCATTGACGCGTACAGCCTCGATAAGGCTGACTCCATTGCCTTGTGGCAACTCCTCTATAGTGGTCTTTCCCCTTTGCAGTATTTGTCTTGGTCCATCATTTTGCTGGAGGTTATTACCTTGTGCTCTATGATTAACTGGACCTGCCTGTTTACTCCCTTGTTGGAGGGAACTAATCTTACTCCAACAGGTAGCGGCTAAGTGGCCCGACTTCCCACAAATATCACATTTAACATTTGGACAGTTTCTAGGGAAATGTTGTCCGCCACACCACTTACAACTGAATCTTAAGGGACCACCCTCTTCAGGGCGTCGACTCCCTATCAGATTCTGCTACTTCTTTAGGAAATTGACGTCAACAGCTATTTGCTGATATTGTTCAGAAATCATGTCGGTGTAGTGCTTCATCATATCCTTAACTTCGCCAAGGACATTAGATGCACTCGACTCATAGCCTTGATTGTCTATCCGTCATTCCATTGGCCTAACAATTTGATTGGGCATTGGTTGTTGACTCACATGAACAACATTAGGGTTCGAAGCTTGGCCTCCAGCATTTGGTGGAGCCAACTGACTGGCCATAGGCATAGTCACACTGGGAGGAGCTAGCCATAGGCATAGTCACACTGGGAGGAGCTGGCAGCAAAGGTACATTTTGAACCATGCTTCCTTTCCCATTAGGATTATTCATAGGCATCCTTTGACTTCCATTCATCAATGGTAAATTGCCTCCAAGTACTAGACCCGCATTAAGATTTATTCGAGAGGAGTAGGCCGTCTGTAATTGTGACTCTACTCCTTCTGCCCGCGTGATGGCGGTGTCTATATCAACCAAAGCCACACTGCTCAATTGTACCTGAATATTGAAATCCAATCCATGCAATAAGTATTGCAATTGGGCAGCTGGTGGAATAGGAATGTAAGTTTGTAACTTACGAAACACTTCCTTAAGCTTCTTGGCATAGGCTTTCACATTCTCATGGGATTCTTGGCATGTTACATTCAAAACATGCAACCAATATTGGCCACCTCTTTCAGGGGCATATTCTTCTCGGAAAGCTACATAAAATTGGTCGATTGTAGTGATGGTTCCAATCTCTATGCTATGATATCATACTGCAGCCCTTCCTTTTAACGTCATGTTAAAGAACATCATAAGATGTCCATCATCTTGGATGTGGTAATAAAACATTAATCTCTGGAATTCACAAATGTAAAACTCCACATCTTCTTCGGCTAACCCATTAAAAATGGTCAAAGGAACTCCTAAATCTGGCAGATTCAGCATCCTTGCAGGAATTGCAATGGGTTGTGCCATGACGACAATCGGATTGACAATAGGAGTTTGGACTGATGGGATCACACCCCCACTTGAAGTGGGTTGACTTGGTGGAAGAGAGGAAGAACTTGCACTTCCTTCTGCACCTAAAGGACTATGTGCATCAATTGGGTTACTAAGACCACTGCCTCTTATGCGTATCGGGCTACTCCTTTGAGGACAATAGCGTCTTACAATCTCTAACCGCCGTCTAGCCCTCTCAGCACGTTTTTCTTTTTGTATTTCAGCTTGACGGTCCTTGTCACAGGACATAAACCAACTTTTTGGTCCCTAAAAACCCTAGATTCGAGAACCACCAATTGTTGGCAGCTCCCGGCAGACACACCATTGATGGGACCTCAAATGGGCCAGCACTGGCTATGGCACTAGTCGGACCTCATGCTCATAACAGACAAACACACCCTCACGGCCTCATGGGCCAGGAGCGTCTATCTGCTGCTAAAGACGAACTGTCCTAAAGCCTAATCTATGCATTCATAGTTTTGTAGTCCAATGTTTTCCTTTCTATAAACTCAGAGGGAGAACCCATACATACTAGCAATAAATGCCACGATAATCACATACATGGGAGGAAACCTCTTGGTGGAATCACCGCGGCCCCATTGTAGTCGGACCTCATGCTCATAACATACAAACACACCCTCACGGCCTCGTGGGCCAGGAGCGTCTATCTGCTGCTAAAGACGAACTGTCCTAAAGCCTAATTTATGCATTCATAGTTTTGTAGTCCAACGTTTCCCTTTCTATAAACTCCACAGAGGGAGAACCCATACACACTAGCAATAAATTCCACGATAATCACATACATGGGAGGCAACCTCTTGGTGGAATCACCGCGGCCCCACTGCAGCTCTCCTACATCGTAGGGATTAGCCCCTTGATGTGTTGCTCAACATATAGAACAAATGACTAAACTCCACTCTTTCATTTTGAAAGTATTCCAGGAGATACCATGTGTCCTTACCAAATAATCTCCCAAGAAATGAACGTCTATCCTACGGCTTAGGTTGCCTTTCCACACTCAAGCGTGGGTCATCATAATCGAAAACATGTGCTATGTGTCCAGTTCTTTGTATTCTGATACCATGGTTGACATGCACATGCAAAAATGGATGATCCTAAAGTGCTCAAACATAATTTTCAATCAGAAACGTGTTGTGCATAACCAGGCTTTCCAATGTTCATTCACTAACTCGTTGCGGCGATGTAAGGATAGCACAGAGACAACACTTGTGCTACTATCCTCTTAATTAAAATACAACAAACTCTATGTCATGATGTGCATCAGAAAATCAGCAATAATCAGCATGCAAATCGCGCCATTCAAACACCTCACCCCCTACGTTTAGGTATTGCTTTCGTTGCATAGGTGTAGAGGTTCATTTCGTTGCATAGGTGTAGAGGTTCATTTTGTCATGTTCTGATGTACGAAAAGCGATAAATCACAAACTTTGACAAGGAGATAGAGCAAACTGAGGCTAAACCTCATGCTTTGCCACTACCACACATCCACAATCATTATATTTTTCCTTATTTTTGTGAAGTGTATTTCTATTTTTTTCCTTATTTTTTCCATTTTCTTGATTTATTTGGCAATAAAATATGCTATTTTCCAATCTTTCTTGTTCCAATCACTTCAACATACTAACATTCAATTTATTTTCCATTTTTTCCCCATAGGAACACATTTCACCCACCCAAAACGACAAAACTACTATTTTACCGCTTAAAAACCGCATTTCGGGTTCTATGGGAATTACATAGTGCATGTAAATCATTGCAAAATCAAAATTCTCTGATTAACAGCAATTAATCATGATTCAACCAGCAGTCAAACAAATTTTCATCCAATAAGAACATCATTACCATCATAAAATACCAAAAAGCCTTCATTTTCTTCATAAAAATGGTCATACCGTGTTTTTACGAAACCCGAGACGCATTAAATGACTGCATGACCGGCGGACGGAGCCTCCATTGCTCTCAATCCAATGTTGCACATCAATCTTCAGCATCTCCATCAATCTCCATCACTGTTTTCTTCAATCTCCTTCCCGATTCCTCCTTCAAGATAGTACGCATGAATAGTCCATAGAGAGGAGAGAGAGGAAGGAGAGAGAAAGACTAGATTTTGATCTCTTCATTCAGCCAACCATATCTTATGCGAGGACCGGTGATATGATCAAGGAAGAAGGAGAAGTTTCCCGGTATTGTCTGTTTCATGGCTTACTTGTAGCCCCAAAATCGATTCGGGGGGGGGGGGGGGGGGAAGGCGATTTTTTTGGCGCCATTTCTGATGATGGCATGCTGCTGCCACATGAAAAAAATGAGGGTAGGGGGATGCCTCCTCCTAAAGGGCACCCCCTTTTGGCCTAAATTTTGTCCACCTTTTCAAATTTGGCCAATTTTTGGCCTCTTTCGCGTCTGGACTCCGATTTGACCTCTAAAAAATCCTGCGCATTCATCTCAGGCACTGACTGGCAGCTCCGGGCATCCCGCACGGTAGTCGAAAAAATTATCAAAAATCCACAAGTGTCGCTCGAGCGCCTTTTAAAAGTTGTCTTTCACTTGGTGCTTAAAATTGTCCTAGCTACAGCCGCCGCCTTCGATGTCGAATATTTTTCCCCTAAATTTCGGATTTTTTTGGCCATTTTTAGGCACATTCCAGGCTCAAAACTCCGCTCTCAGATCCTAAATCCCATTAGCACAATGTTGCAGAATGGTACCTACCCAGCCACTATAAAGCATTGTACTTGACTATCACTTTCATATGGAATGAATACAATATCATGATGCTTTGTACTTTCACTTAGTGTCTTTGTCATTGTCTGTCCATTACACAAGATTGTCTTTATGAGTCCAAGCTTCCATCTTGGATCCTAATTCACTTGTGTAAGAGTTGGTCTCTCTTTGTCTATGTCCACATAAGTCTTGCCTTCATCTTCCATCCTCCACAGCTCCTGCCATGCTCTAGCAAGCAAAGACCATGAACAAGAGGACCAAATAATCAATGAAAGGAAAGCAGTAGAGAATGAAGACCAAAATATCTATGCTAAAAGAAAATCCAAAAATGAAGAAAACCAGAAGGGCCTGCTGGTCCTTAATCCAAATTCTTACAAGACGTTTACCATTGATGCTCCTATCATAAGCTTGTAAAGTCCTCATGTAGCTTGGCATTAGACCATTTGTACACTTTGTGAATCCCCTTTTACAGCCTCTCGATGTCCACCATGTTTTTGGTACCCACACTTAGCCTTTTCTACAATAGCCTCTAGATGTTTACCATATTTGTGGTGTGCCCACACTTTGCAGGTCGTGCTTACTATAGCCTCTACACACTTTGTGCCTTTCTAGTTGTGATTGAGGAGGGGTGTTGAGATCCTGGGAATCACATCCATTTGTATGCCTCTTTGTATGGAGCAGTAGACAAGGAAATTAGAAGCAGTCTAGGAAGAGGTCGTGAATCCCATAAGCATAGTGGTGTAGAATGGTACCTATCGAGCTACTATAAAGCATTGTACTTGACTTTCACTTTTATATGGAATTAAAACAATATCATAATGCTTCGTACTTTCACTTAGTATCTTTGTCATTGTCAGTCCATTACACAAGATTTTCTTTATGATTCTAAGCTTCCATCTTCTGTAAGAGTTGGTTTCTCTTTGTCTATGTGAACATGAGTCTTTGTCTTCATCTTCCATCCTCCATAGCTCCTACCATGCTCTAGCAACCAAAGACCATGAAAAAGAGGACCAAATGATCAATGCAAGGAAAGCGGTCAAGAATGAAGACCAAAATATCTATGCTAAAAGAAAATCCAAAAATGAAGAAAACCACAAGGGTCTACCAGTGTCACAGTGCGTAGGGTTGAAGGTCACCACAAGGGTTTGGCAAGAAAATTAGACAAGATAATTGGAGATGTGGCTTCAAGAGACAAGTAGATTACAATGAACGTTTAAAATTTCAAGAGGTACTTTGCGGTCAATCATAGGGGTTTGAGATAGAAGAAATTTTTGGGGTTCAAGAGTTTAGACTCCAGAGATGATGCATATAAGAGAAGAGTTGAAGGTTTCAAGCAAAATCCTTGAAGATGTTTAACAGGGCTTCCAACTGCATGTTCTTAGCAAAGAACATAAGCATATTACCTCATAAGCTCTAATTTAAACCAAGCTTGATTTCTTGATTGTATGAGTAATCACGGATTATGAAGTTAAGTACATGTATCAAAAGCAACTCTGCATCCCATTATTCAAGCATGGATCAACTTTGCATGTTTACATTCAATGTAAACTGTAAGGGACAAAGCTTATGAGTCAATTACAAGGCTTGTAGGACAAATAACTTTGCTTCAAGAGAGCTTCAAATAAAGATCTTGATAAAGTTAAGTTACCATATCCAAGATAAGAGAAAGAGTTCCTCTTAATTCAATTTATAGTATCTATGAATGATCTTCAAACATTACCCTACCATAGGGTGCATAATACTTGCATATTTTGACAAAATGTCAATTGTAGAGCAAGAAATGAATTAAAAGATAACTGTTGTGGCTAATTCTTTGAATATGGCTGAAGATATCAGCCCCGAATCAGCCCATAAAACTTTTGGAATTCACCTTTGATGTTAGCATAAACTTTCTCTGACATAGAGTGTATGGATCAACCAAATACAAGTGTAAATCATACCATATGAAGCAATAGAGAAATAAAGGAATTGTTGTCCACAAGTCACTTTGAGGGCTTCCTATTTCAGCCCACGTACATGGCATCTATCTCCCAACAAGACACTTTGATGAAGTACAAAAACAACCCCTATATTCAAGAGCATGTAACAAGCAATAGATAGCTTGAAATAAACATATAGAAGAAGGAATTCCTATTGTCTTTTCAGCCCTATTATTGGCTACCTATATTAGCCCCAAGCATGTACATAGAGAAATCAAGATGCTCTCTTGCTACCCCTTCCACAATTCTTATGCAATGTCAACTTGCAACAAGCACATGAATGTCAAGTAAGTCCAATAAATGATCATGAATCTTCAAGAGGAGGAAAATAAGTGATGTTGCCCACAATTCTTTGTTTGGGTTGAAATATTCGGCCCACTTTCTTCACATAATCAAGTCAAGAAGGCTTCTTGACACTCCTCTCCTAAAGCTTCTACAATGGTAGATTGCAGTAGGCTTCCAAGAGCAAGAATGAGTCCTATGTGTCAAGATTAATCAATAAAGCAAGTAGATGAACTTCAGCCCTTCAGATTGTAGAATTGGAAGATCAATAACAGTCCTTATTCAACTCTTAAAGTACTTAAGGGAGTGAGTTTAATGTCTCTCTTGACATGGGAGATCAAACTCAACATACACAGGTCAGGCCTAGTCCCTCCTCCAGACTCATAATAGAACTCTTTTTTGAGTATGGGCTGCTGCCCTTCAAATACAAAGTTCTACCCTATTTTACACAACCAAGAGTGGCTTTCCATTTCCGTTAGTGTATGAGAAGAGTAGCACTTACATGTCAAGTGGAGTCAGCTGCAATTACTTGTGGATGCATGGCTTGAACTTCCCCTTTTTGTGGTGGCTTTGGACACCTCTCTCCCTTCTCCATCCATGGCGCCTAGAAAGCCCAAAAAATGCGACGAGAAAAAACAGCTTGCTCCTTTTGCCTTCTTTCTTGACTATTTTATTAGTCACATAAGTAAAGTGTAAGACATACACAATGTCCTATGCTCACAAACATAGTAAATTTCATGAACTTAAGTGATTCTTCTTCCTAATGCACGTGTGAGTCATGTTTTTAGAGTAACTTTGTCACTGTCATACGTAGCCGGGCCTCATTCAAGCCATATGATTGTCCATGATCACATATAGCATCTCATATGTAGCATGAATTACAAAACTTGTAGCAACTTCATGTAAGCAATGCAAGGAAGGTTAAGAGTAAGTATCCAAAATCAATCATCTTGTCAAGGACCCATGATAAATTTATTGCATTTTAAGATAGAGAGCCCCCATCTTTATTACACCATGCCATATGCTAGTGGACTTAGGTTTTTAAGATTTATTGCACTAGGCAAGCCTCTATGTAGCATGTCTAGATTTCAAGTGACTAAGTGATATATATAAAGGTTAAAAGTTTTATGTTTAGACCATGGGCAAAGAATCTCATGACATTCACCCCCTCCTAACTCGCACATCCTCGGCATGTTCCACTTTATGTTGCTTTCATCTTCTATCATGTCCTCTTCTCCGTCTTTGAAGTCATCTTCTTTCTCCGTGTCTTCATGCTCTTGGATTATATCTAAGTCTTATAACTCATATGTTGAACTTTCTCTTTGTTTGAAGAACTTGATTCTTTTTCCAGCTATGGGTATCTTCATTCTTGTTCCATCCAATTCAACTAATGAATATGTGACATTGTCATGAATGACCTTTACCATATATGGGCCAAACCAACGCTTTGCTATCTTCCTAGAAGCACTGTATTGACTATCTAAGCTACTGTCATAGACAAGCACCCAGTCATTTTCTTGAATAGCTCTTGGCCGAAGTTGATGTTGCCTATCAAATCTTCTTTTGTTCTTTAGTCTTGCTATTTTTAGCTTATCAATAGTTGCTTGAACATCTTCATGCCTTCTTTCTAGTTGCCATATGTGCAAAGTCAGCAACTCTTCTCTACTGATGCCTTCTTCTCAAGGTGAAGACTCCATGTGAGAATATATTCTTCAATTGGCATAATTGGTTGCTTCCCATGCATAAGTTCAGTTCGCATATAGCCAATTATAGCACTGTGACTAGTCTGGTTAGCCCATAATGCGAAAGGAAGCATTTTAGGCCATTCTTCGATCTTTCCTCTACAAGACTTTGCTAGAGCTTTGAGAATAGGCTGATGTCCTCTCTCAATTTTCCCATTGCCTTCAAGGTTTTAGGATGATATCAAAGCCAGATTAATACCCAATTGAGCAAAGAAGTTGCATGCCTCATCAATATCCAACTCTCCTCTATCTGTAGTTACTTTACCGACACAACCATATCTGCAAAATACTTCTTCAAGAAAAAAGTGACAAACAACTTCAGTGGTCTTGGTTGTTAAATTTTTACCTTCAACTTGATTCGTTAGGTCTTCTCTTGCAAGAACTAAATATTGCATATTCCATATCCCTGTAGGCATGGTTACAAGATCAATAACCATCTATAATGTATAGACAAAGGATAAGTCGGTTGTAACTCATCTTGATGCTTAACCATAGAGTACATCTGACACACATAACAAGTTTCAAAAAAATGCTCTATGTCTTGGTACATGTTTTGCCACTAGTATTTTCTTTTGACTTTAATAAATGTTCCCCATATGTCTCTATGGCCAGCCCACAAACTTCCATGAAATTCCTTCATTACTTGTTGTTGTAATATTTTGTTACCTAAAACTCGGACATGCGCTCCTTTTTTCTTCTTTGCATGCTTCCATAGATGCCCATTTTTAAGAAAGAAGCCATCAGCTTTCCTCTTAATATGCTTGAAGTATTCATCAGTCCAAGTCTCATTCTTCTTCATTGTGCAAATATTGGCCGATCTTCAGCCAATATTCTTCATAATCTCTTCAAGGGAATGAACTAGAACTTGAGCAATGCAATGAGCATGTTGGCTTCTAGTTGACCACCCTTCATCCATAGATAAATCTTTGATCTTTATTGCTATTTTCCAATTTACAGTAGTACTCTTTTCTGTTCTTGTTGTACTTAATGTTGTACCATTAAAAAGGTTATGTATTTGCAGCAACTGAAAATGTATTTTTAGCTGTCTTGGAATGAAATTCAACAAATATAGATTCTTTAACTTCATCTTCTTCCATCAGCTCTTCTTCGTTATCATATCTTGCTCCTGATAGCATGTCAGACTAGATTCTCCTTTCCTGCAATATGCTTTAATTTGGGGTTGAGAGATTTAATATATGCAATCCATCTTAGCATAGTAATGTTGGGTGTAGAGTAGTTGGAAATCATGCCCAAGAGCGGAAGACAATTAGTTTCTACCACTACGAAAGCACCTATAAAGTATTCACGATCACACTTTAATGCTGTTACAACTCCCCACAATTCCCTTTTTACTTGTGCGTACCTTTTTTTACGTTCATTGAGAACCTTTGCTCCAAAACAAATTGTATACCTATTACCTTCAAGGTTTTTGTTGGCCAACAGCCCATCCTATCCCAATGGGACTTGTATCCATAGTAAGGATGATGGGTTGACCATTTAAATAATCAGCCCTTTTTAGAGTGGGGACTGAAAATAACAACTTCTTTATTTTGCGTATAGTGAGAGTATGCTCTTTACCCCAAGATAATCTTTGGCCTTTTCTTAATAATTGATAGAGATTTTCAGCTACATGAGCAAAATGTGGTATCCATATGAGATAGAATACACATACGCCAAGAAATATTCTCACCTCTGAAATATTTGTGCATTTTTCTTGCATTCTACTGATGGCATCTATCTTGATTGGTGAAGGTTTGCGTCTGTCTGAACACTAGGACTTCTTCAACTCCAAAAATTGATTTAGCTCGAGAAAGGGTAAGATGAACCTCTTCCAGCAGCTTTGTTAAAATCGTGTCACAATCATAAATATGGTTAACTACAAATGTCATGTAGCTATCTTTGTCAAGCTCCTCATTCTTTTTATAAACTTCACATCCCTTGATAGGTACATCATCAAGAAATGAAAGAGTAAGTTGTGGAATAAATTCCCTTAAGACTTTGTGCATTGTATTCATCATATGGGCTACGGAGTTTGTTGCACCTTGTGGTAGAGTGCACATGCAGACCAATCCAAGAGGTGTCTTCATTGTGGTAATGTCTCAGCTTTCTAATGAAAGTTGAAATTTGTCATATCATGAATATAGATTGCCCATAGAATAAATTGCTCTACCATTAGATAATCCCACAGTTGATCTTTGTTTCGATGATGATTAACACACACAATAAGAAATTGGACAGCTCGTTCATTATCCTTGCTTTGAATTCGAGCATGGGAGGAACCATCGTCAAGAGCTTTTGTTTTCAAGCAGGCTTAAAAAATGTAGGGTTGTCCAAGAATGATAGAGTAACTATAGGAGTCTTGAGCAAAGAAGTGAAAATTGTCTTTTATGTCTCCAATAGTTACCTGCACATTAGGACATGCAGCATATAACTCTCCAGAAGAGTTGTTTGCAGCTCTCATTTGCTAGCCTGGATCAACATCTATGGGCCATCCGCCGCTTTCATAGAGACTCCTTGCCATGATGTTTATCTCAGAACCATGGTCGAAGAGTGCAATACATGGTATTTCTTTTTCTCCAATTTTGACGATTGTCTCCATTGTTACTCTTGCCCAATGTGTACGGGAGTAGTGACTGCTTGGAATGAATTGGGCTTCTTCCTCATCATGCATGTGCTGTAGACGACCTCCTTTTTGTGAGGTAGGCTGCCCATTGGTTTGGACCAACCAACCATTACATTTTCAGCCTTTACTTCTTTTTATTTTGCATTCATGCTTTCTTTATCTTTAACTTCAATTGCTACAATTAATTCTTTAACTGCTTCAAGCTGAATTCCTTGTGCAATCAGCTTCTCTTCCTCCTTGCACAATGACTCAAAAAGAGCTTGCAAAAAAGCATGCACTATTTCTTCAGCTTCATCACCAACATATTGTCTTTTTCTTTTGAGTACATTATAAATTACATCATGAAATTCACGTTTGGCAATCCCAATAATTTTGCCTAAGGTAAACTCAATTTTACTTCCCAGAATTTGTTCTTTAGGACTTTTTGAGAGTGGTTACAGTTTCTATGTCAGATTACAATTTGTAGCCTAGCTGCTTGCCTTTCTTCTTTCCTTCGGTTTTCTTTGTTTATGGCGTACCTTCCATCTCTTGATCCGAGATTATATTTTTAGCAGGCTTTGGTTGTTCAGGAATTCTTCTAGTTACCCATTTTGGAGGGCCAGAAGAGGAAGGCCCATGTTCATCTTCTCTTTTCTTCAATCAAGACTTCTTTATGTTTAATGTCAGCCAAATGTGCAAAGGTGGAAAAAGAATCTATTGGTTCTTTCCAACCAATTATTCCCTGAATGCACTGACTTGCGTTAGTCAAATCATCTTTGCCTACTTTGCCACATTCCATTTGATCTAATGTCTGCATCCATTCTTCAGATTGCACATTAGCTTTACATGCTTTCAATTTTGATTTAGTTGGCTCAATTTGTAGCCCATAGGTAGCTGCATTAATTGCTGCGTAGGCTTTATTTATAGCTAATTCTTCTAATCTTTCCTTCATTCCACCATTGCCAAAATTTGGCTCTAGTAGTTGAAGTCCAGTTTCAATTACATGAATTTTTCTGTATTTCCAAAAGACGAGCTTCTATGCTTTAGCCTCACGGAAGGCAGAACACTCTCTCTTGTCATGTTATTAGTTGTCACACCAAATACAGCGCCTCTTAAAGTCTTCTCTCATGGGTCTTTGAGTTGATGATTTCCTCATTTCTCAACTTTGATATCCAGCTTCTCCACCTTGGAACAAATTTCTGTAAGATTCAGATGAAGGCCACACATGCTTTTAATGAGTTCATTCATGACATCATTTTTAGAAGGAACAAAAGAAGAAAGAGTTGGTTGATTAATTAAAGGAATAGGGGGTTTTGATGGTAGAAGAGGCTCCATTGATTTGTTGGAGTTGAAGCAGAGCCCAGTCTTAGTCTCATCCGCTCTCTTCGAGCAATCATGTTAATTGCATCAGTAACATCTATCCATGTAGTCTTGATTCCTGATTTGGAGGTAGCATCCTCTAGGCGATCTACAAGCTTCTCTTGCAGATTGGGATCTACAGCCTTAAGAAATAATTCACTCTTCTGACCTTCCATTATTTGTTGGTCTTGAGCATCAAGTTGTCCAAATTTACTTTCAAATTCATGATATAAATCTGTTGCAGCTATACCTTTGTTGGGTTTCTCAACCCAATCAATGAAACTTTTCTTCATCATTAGGCCAAAGTCTTCTAAAAAGAAATCTTTGCGTAGGGACCATGGATTCTTTGAGACCATGCTTGGCTTGCCTAGCAAAATAACGGCTCCATGCATGTTATGATATACCAAATAATAGCATTTTTTCAATATACAAATGAATAAACATAGAGAAATTTTGACCATTAAATTGTTTGAATTCACGCCCAACTTCTTCTAGGGCCTTGATAGCTGTGGAATCAATCTTCTCTTCGTCTTGCCTTTGTTGTTGTAACATTTGGATTTGTTTTTGCTGAGTCTGTTGCAGTATGCGCACCAACTACTGTAGAGTATCTCCTAAAGAATCCCCCATCTTGGAGTTTTCTTACACCGACCTTCACGTCGGGTTCACCAATGTTGCATTGCGTAGGGTTGAAGGTCACACAAGGGTTTGGCAAGAAAATTAGACAAGATAATTGGAGATATGCCTTCAAGCAACAAGTAGATTACAATGAATGTTTAAAAGTTCAAGAGGTACTTCGCGGTCAATCACAGGGGTTTGAGATAGAAGAATTTTTTGGGGTTCAAGAGTTTAGACTCTAGAGATGATACATATAAGAGAAGAGTTGAAGGTTTCAAGAAAAATCCTTGAAGATGTTTAACAGGGCTTCCAACTGCATGTTCTTAGCAAAGATCATAAGCATATTACCTCATAAGCTCTAATTCAAACGAAGCTTGATTTCTTGATTGTATGAGTAATCATGGATTATGAAGTTAAGTACATATATAAAAAACAACTCTACATCCCATCATTCAACATGGATCAACTTTGCAAGTTTACATTCAATGTAAATTGTAAGGGACAAAGCTTATGAGTCAATTACAAGGCTTGTAGAACAAAGAACTTTGCTTCAAGAGATTTTCAAATAAAGATATTGATAAAGTTAAGTTACCATAGCCAAGAAATAAGAGAAAGAGTTTTTCTTAATTCAATTTATAGTATCTATGAATTATCTACAAAAATTTCCCTACCATAGGGCACATAATACTTGCATATTTTGATAAGATGTCAACTGTAGAGAAAGAAATGAATTAAAAGATCATTGTTGTAGCTAATTCTTTGAATGTGGCTGAAGATATTAGCCCCAAATCATCCCATAAAACTTTTGGAATTCACCCTTGATATTAGCATAAACTTTCCTTAACATAGAGTGTATAGATCAACCAAATACAAGTGTAAATCATACCATATGAAGCAATAGAGAAGTAAAGGAATTGTTGTCCACAAATCACTGTGAGGGCTATCTATTTCAGCCCACATACATGGCATCTATCTCCTAAGAAGACACTTTGATGAAGTACAAAAACATCCCCTATATTCAAGAGCATGTAACTGGTGCGCAGGTCGGACGCAGATAGCTCATGTGGTGAATCCCGGAAGGTCCCCAAGAACAAAGTACTCTACTTTTTAGCACAAAAACCCATGTAAAAGCAAGCACGACATGAGACAAGAGACAAATTGGGTTCAATCTCCCCCATGCCTTGTGTGAGCGCTTCACAAAGCATGTATTTAATGTATATTTCCAATCTTTATGCTCAAAAATAGCCCAATTACAAAAATATGACAAGCTTTTAGCTTTTGAGTTGCTTTCTACCAAAAATAGGAAAATAAAGCTAATGGACGGTGCCCATAGAGTCTGGCATGCCCAATCTCAATGTCCAAATAGAAATAACATATCCAGGCGTATAAGCGCATACAAAATAATAATAAATAATCGATGTCTCTATAGATATAACAAAATATAGGCGTGGCGCCTATCAAAATATAGTCCAAGAGTCGAAAAACCCGCTAGACTCCAATGCTTTCCTCCGCCACTGCTGCTATCTCTACACATCAACTGAAGCATTCACGATCGTTAGTAAAATAACACAATTAAACCGACAAAAGTGAATACCTAGCAGTCTTCAGCTACATAATTAAATCAACTGGTTAGAAATAAATCCTAACCTTAATTTATTACGAGTGCGCACTCTAAACTCATAAACGTTTATTAATTTAATATGCATTTTGCGGAATCACCCGCTATGGAATTACCCATGTACACACTAAATTAATGAAACGCCCGAAAAGGACAGGCGTCCCCATCAACTTCTCGCACAAAGAATCCTCTTTGCGTATGAGCCCCGGTCATCTAAGTTTACGGAATCCACCGTAAAACCTCACGGAATCCACCGTGGAATATGCCTCCTGGCATCATACCCCCGGGGTGGGATAGCAATTGACCTCAATTGCTATTAGCTCAATGTGGAGCTAACAGAGTGGGGAAAGCATTTAGGTCTCTAGCGTGCATCCATTGTGCTTCCTCTACAGGATGGTTCTTAAATTTCACTAGATATCTAGAATACCTTCGGCCAGTTCTAGTGGTCATGTAGTCAGTGTCTATGATGGCTTCTGGTTCAAGTATTTCAGTCTCTTCTTCTAGTAAAGGTGGATTTTCATAGACAGGGTGGATAGGTAATTGCCCTCTAAATGGTCTCAATAAACTAATATGAAATGTATTATGAATTTTCCAATGAGATGGCAGTTCTAACTTGAATGCATTGTCATTAATCTTATGAATGATTCTAAATGGTCCGTAGAATCTAGGGGCTAATTTGACAACTGGATGTCTATCTACACTTTGCAGTCTACGCTTTTCTATTCTAAGCCAAACATAATCATCAACTTTGAAATTCATGGCTTGTCTTTTCTTGTTAGCTTGTTTGGTATATGATTGTTGGGATTTAGCAATCATATCCTTGACCTCATCAAAAATAGTGTTATGCATAACAGCAATATCATCGGCACTTTGTATTCTATTAGACAAAGATGCAACAGGTGTAGATAATCTATAGCCATAAATAACTTCAAAAGGTGCTTTCTTTGTAGATGTGTGCGGTGTATTGTTGTATGCAAACTGTAATAAATGCAAGTGAGTATCCCATGTCTGAGGTTTTGAGATAGTGTATGCACGTAAAAGATCTAAAATGGTGCTATTTGTGGCTTCTGTTTGTCCATTTGTTTCTGGATGAAATGCAGATGAGAAATCAATCTTTGTGCCTAGATTTGCAAACAGTGTAATCCAAAAATTATTACAAAATCTAGAATCTCTATATGAAATAATCACTTTCGGCAATCCATGGTTAGTAAAAATAGTTTTCAAAAATAACTGTGCTGCTTGTGATGCTGTTAAAGTTTTCTTACATGCAATGAAATATGCTTGTTTACTAAATCTATCTACAATTGTCCAAATCATGTCATGGTTAGATTTAGTATTTGGTAAGCCAGTAATGAAATCCATAGATATATGTTCCCAAGGTTTAGATGGAATAGATAAAGGCATTAATAATCCATACTGTTTACCATGATGTCTCTTTATTCTTTGACAAATCAGACATTCTGAAACAAAATTAGACACATCTGCATCCATATGCGGCCAATAAAAATCTTCAGTTAACATGCGTAATGTAGAAATGATACCTCTATGACCTTGATATGGGGGACAATGAATTTCATTCAAAACAAAAGATCGGAATGGAATAGTAACACACAGTCTCTTTTCAAAGAACATGAATCCATCATTATATGATAATGAATCAACAGGAATGAAATTATTTTGAACTAATTTTTGCCAATCAGAATGAAAAGTAATATCCTGGTGATATGTGTCTTTCATGGTAATCAAAGAATCAAAAGATATGATAGAAATGTTGTGAATTGCAGGTCTTCTACTTAATGCATCAGCAACTACATTTTCTTTTCCAGGTTGGTATTGAATGATAGGATGGAAACTTTGAATGAATGAAGCCCATTTGATATGACGGTCAGAAATTTGGGGTTGGCTAAGTAGATGTCTAATGCTTTGCTGGTCGGTCTTTATCATGAATTCTGAACCCATTAAATAATGCTTCCATTGTTTTAATGCTTGTACAACTGCTAAGAGTTCCTTGTTATAAGTGGAATATTTGAGCTCAGAGGGTTTTAGCTTAGAACTAGAATATGCTATTGGATGGTTGTCTTGCATTAGCACGGCTCCTATTCCTGATCCGCTAGCATCGGTCACAACTAGAAAGAATGGTCTGTTAAAGTCAGGCAATTGTAGAACAGGGACATTGGTCAATGCACGTTTAAGTAAATCAAAGGATTTCTGCTGGTTTTCAGTCCATTGATAAACAATGCCTTTCTTAAGAAGTTTGGTCAATGGTAAAGCAAGTAATGAAAAATTACGTACAAACTTCCTATAGAAACTAGCAAGACCAAGGAATGAGCGTAATTCATGTACATTTTTAGGAATAGGCGAATGCAATATTGCGTCAATTTTCTTAGGATCAACTTTTATTCCTTCTTTTGATACAATATGACCTAGATATTCTATTTCTGTCTTAAAGAATTCACTCTTGTCAGGATTTGCAAACAATTGATTTTCTTTGAGTAATTGAAAAACTAATGATAAATGCTCATAATGCTCTTTTTCACTTTGACTGAACACTAAAATATCATCAAAGAAAACAATCACACAATACTGATATTTTAGAAAAATACGGTTCATCATTCTACTGAAAGTAGCAGGTGCATTAGTTAATCCGAATGGCATAACTAAGAATTCGTAATGGCCAAACTGTGTCCTGAATGCAGTCTTAAATATGTCGGATCTATCTAACCTCACCTGATGATATCCAGATTTAAGGTCAATTTTACTAAATATAGAAGATCCTTGCAGTTTGTCCATAAGGTCATCAACTCTAGGTATAGGATACCTATTCTTTACAGTGATCTTGTTTAATGCTCGGTAGTCAATACACATCCGATAAGTATTATTCTTTTTCTTGACTAAGAGCACAGGTGCACCGAATGGGGAACTGCTAGGTCGAATTAAACCTCTATTTAGTAATTCTTCTACTTGACTCTGGATTTCTTTTTGCTCTATTTGATTGTGCCTATATGGGGCTTTGCAAGGTGGTTGTGTGCCAGGTATTAGGTCAATCTTATGGTCTTCTGGACGTGATGGAGGTAAACCTGGTGGTAGGTCTTCTGCAAAACAATCCTTAAAATATGCTAGAAATTCCTTATGCCTAGGGTGCAGATGAGTTTCTTTTGCATGCAATTCATTCACCCAAATGAGATATGATTTAGTATTCTTGCGTAGTGCACGTTTTGCTTGAGTATGCGAAAGCAGTGGAAACATATGAGATGCATGCATACCAAATAATGTAATAGATTTTCCTTGAAAATTTATATTCATTGTGTGTGTGGAATAATCTATATTGGGATTATGGTGGTGTCTCCATGGCATTCCTAGAATAATGTCGCTTGATTGTAATGGAACAACTAAGAAATTTCTTCTTTCAATATATGGACCAATTTGAATTTCTAAATCTTGAACTTCTTGTGTGCCATTGTACCTAGTGCCTAAAAATGCAGCTTTTATGCGATAGTGCGTAGGTACAGTATGCAATTTCAATTCCTTTACCAATTTTGCTGAAATAAAGTCATGGGTACTACCGTCATCATGCAATATAGTTCTTTCTTTTCTATGCACCATACATTTCATAGTCAACAATGAATGTAAAGTAGGCATACCTGGTAGAGTGTCGGAAGTAGTAGTAGGATCATCTTCTTCTTCAGTGAAATCCGGCATATCCTCATGCTCTTCTTCGTCCATAGCTCCAAGGTAGTTGATATGTGCTGATGGCTTCTTTGAATGACAATTTGCTGCTAGATGGCCTGGCTGGTGACACTTGTAACATACGATGGGCTTGGCTTTGGTCACATTATTTGCAATGGCTGGGAGTCTGGGTATATTTGGATTTGCTTGTGGAATAGGCTTAGGATTTGAATTGACAGTGGATGGTAATGCAGGTGGTTTAGGCCAATTCTTGCGGAAAGATGGTGATGAAAAACGACCTGGATTAAACCTTCTGAAATTGGAATTGAATTGTTTAGATCCAAAATTACCGTTTGCTTGGAATGGCTGTGGTCGTCGATCTCTTCCACGTAACTTATCTTCAGTGTCGTGAGCTAAGGAGATGGCATCTTCAAGGGTAGCAGGCTTGAACATATTCACCTCAGCGTAGTAATGTCCAAGAAGTCCAGACATGTACTTCCGCTTATGGGTCGTCTCTGGTACGTCTTCAAGCATGCGTAGCTGTAAGAGTGCATTCCAAAAACGCTCTGTATACTGTGGAATAGGCTCACGGTCGCGCTGTTGAAGTAAATCCCATTGCTTGATTGCCTTCTCATGAAATTGCGGTGGTAGAAAATTTTGCATGAACTTCTTCTTGAAATCTTCCCATGTAGCAGGACATTCTATGCTCTTGTGGACTACGGTCCACCAAAGTGATGCTCTGTCTATCAGATGATTAGTAACATACTTGATTTTATCTTTCTCAGGATAAGTTTCCTCATGGAAATAGTCATCAAACTGGCTAATGAATGATAAAACAGTCTTTCCTTCTCTTATGCCATTGAAAGTGCGAAACTTGAAACTTCGTTTACTTATCTTGGATTCCTTGCGAATGGTTTGTGCTTCAAGAGTGGCGTCGATGGTACGGCGAATCAAATCTTCAGCTTGAGGTTCTTCTTTATCAGTGGACGCTCCTTGTAGCTTTGTCAATTGCGCTTGCAAGGCTTGCCTAGCTCTTCGCTCTTCGTCCAGTTGTAACATGATAAGATCCAGCTTTTGTTCCATAGTAGGCTCGGGTAGATCGTCTTCTTCAGTCATAGGATCATCCATATGTGGGGTAGTCATCCTGTAAAACTCAACAAACCTTTCTCACTCAAAATCAGTTAGCGGGATGAGCGTAGCTCAAATTTGGGGTTACAAGGCTATGTACTTTTGGGTATTTTCTTCTTCAATTTTCAGAAATTCTGAAATATTTCTGTCTCCGTTTGCTGAAAGTACTTCAACGAACTTGTAGATAGGTAGAACAGCTTGCTGCGAACAACTTTCCAGTTCAGAGTTTTTGCAAACGAACAAGTCTTCTATGAGTTTTAAGCACTAGTCAGTTCTGATTTAGTCTGACTTGCAGAGTTGCAGACTTAGCAGACTTGCAGGGTTGTTGACTTGCTGGACTTAGCCGACTTGCAGAACTTGCAGGACTTGATTCCAAGTGACTTGCTGAACTTGACTTCTAGAGCGCGAGACCCGGAGTTTGTAGACTTGTTTGCCTTCACTGACTTGCAGAGTATGGAGGGACTTAAGCTTAATTAGTTAAGCTTAAGCTTAATAAGCTTAAGAAAGAGGCCGCCATTTCTGATCGTGAGGGGGGGGGGCCGTTTTTTTTTTAAACGCGGAATTTTCGGGGGTCCTCCTCTTGCCACGACTTGACGATTTGAAGCTTAGGCTTCTCTTAAGCTCTTAAGCTTTGTAATTAAGCTTTTTAATGAAGAAGATTAGAGCTTTCTCACTGTTTTTTCAACGACTTGAAGAAGAGAATTGATGAGTGGTCCTCCGCCGACAGAGAGTGGTCCTTCGCGATCTGACAGTGGAAATAGGGGTTCTTGATCGCCAAAAGTCTGCCTGTATCGACGGTTCGCGACGAGATTGATTGTAGAGGCCGTTTGTTCCTGGAGCTCCGCCTTCGCCCGAGATTGGTAGCGATTGGAAGCCCTTGATCTCTGCTCCGCTCTGATACCACTGGTGCGCAGGTCGGACGCAGATAGCTCACGTGGTGAATCCCGGAAGGTCCCCAAGAACAAAGTACTCTACTTTTTAGCACAAAAACCCATGTAAAAGCAAGCACGACATGAGACAAGAGACAAATTGGGTTCAATCTCCCCCATGCCTTGTGTGAGCGCTTCACAAAGCATGTATTTAATGTATATTTCCAATCTTTATGCTCAAAAATAGCCCAATTACAAAAATATGACAAGCTTTTAGCTTTTGAGTTGCTTTCTACCAAAAATAGGAAAATAAAGCTAATGGACGGTGCCCATAGAGTCTGGCACGCCCAATCTCAATGTCCAAATAGAAATAACATATCCAGGCGTATAAGCGCATACAAAATAATAATAAATAATCGATGTCTCTATAGATATAACAAAATATAGGCGTGGCACCTATCAAAATATAGTCCAAGAGTCGAAAAACCCGCTAGACTCCAATGCTTTCCTCCGCCACTGCTGCTATCTCTACACATCAACTGAAGCATTCACGATCGTTAGTAAAATAACACAATTAAACCGACAAAAGTGAATACCTAGCAGTCTTCAGCTACATAATTAAATCAACTGGTTAGAAATAAATCCTAACCTTAATTTATTACGAGTGCGCACTCTAAACTCATAAACGTTTATTAATTTAATATGCATTTTGCGGAATCACCCGCTATGGAATCACCCATGTACACACTAAATTAATGAAACGCCCGAAAAGGACAGGCGTCCCCATCAACTTCTCGCACAAAGAATCCTCTTTGCGTATGAGCCCCGGTCATCTAAGTTTACGGAATCCACCGTAAAACCTCACGGAATCCACCGTGGAATATGCCTCCTGGCATCAGTAACAAGCAATAGGTAGCTTGAAATAAGCATATAGAAGTAGGAGAGAAGAAGGAATTCCTATTGCCTTGTCAGCCCTATTATTGGCTACCTATATCAGCCCCAGGCATGTACATAGGGCAATCAAGATGTTCTCTTGCTACCCCTTCCAAAATGCTTATGCCAACTTGCAACAAGAATATCAATGTCAAGTAAGTCCAATAAATGATCATGAATCTTCAAGAGGAGGAAAATAAGTGCTGCTGCCCACAATTCTTTGTTTGGGTTAAAATATTCAGCCCATTCTCTTCACATAATCAAGTCAAGAAGGCTTCTTGACACTCCTCTCCTAAAGCTTCTAAAATGGTAGATTGCAGTAGGCTTCCAAGAGCAAGAATGGGTCCTATGTGTCAAGATTAATCAATAAAGCAAGTATATGAACTTCATCCCTTCACATTCTAGAATTGGAAGACCAATAATAGTCCCTATTCAACTCTTAAAGGACTCAAGGGAGTGAGTTTAATGTCTCTCTTGACATGGGAGATCAAACTTAGCATACACAGGTCAGGCTTAGTCCTTCCTCCACACTCATAATAGAACTCTTTTTTGAGTATGGGCTACTGCCCTTTAAATACACAGTTCTACCTTGTTTTACATAGCCAAGAGTGGCTTTTCATTTTCATTAGTGCATGAGAAGAGCAACACTTACATGTCAAGTGGAGTCATCTACAGTTACTTGTGGATTCATGGCTTGAACTTCCCCTTTCTATCGTAGCTTTGGACACCTCTCCCCCTTCTCCATCCATGGCACCTCCTCAGCCCAAAAAATGCGACAAAAAAAAATTCATGCTCCTCTTGCCTTCTTTCTTGACTATTTTATTGGTCACACAAGTAAAGTGTAAGACATAGACAATGTTCTATTCTCACAAACATAGTAAATTTCATAAAATTAAGTGATTCTTCTTCCTAATGCACTTGTGAGTCATGTTTCTAGAGTAACTTCATCACTGTCATATGTAGCCAAGGCCTCATTCAAGGGATATGATTGTCCATGATCACATATACCATCTCATATGTAGCATGACTTACAAAACTTGTAACAACTTCATGTAAGCAATGCAAGGAAGGTTAAGAGTAAGTATCCAAAATCAATCATCTTGTCAAGGACCCATGATAAATTTATTGCATTTTAAGGCAAAGAGCCCCCATCTTTATTACACCATGCCATATACTGGTGGACTTAGGTTTTTAAGATTTATTGCACTAGGAAAGTCTCTATGTAGCATGTCTAGATTTCAAGTTACTAAGTGATATATATAAAGATTAAAAGTTTTATGTTTAGACCATGGGCAAAGAATCTCATGAGACTGGTCCTTCACCGAAATTTTTACTAGACTTTTGTATTGTATGTACTTGCCATTGATGCTCCTATCATAAGCTTGTAAACTCCTCATGTAGCATGGCATTACAACGTCTCTACTTTTTGGGAGTCCCGTGTAACAGCCTCCTGATGTCCATCATGTTTTTGGTACCTGCAGTTAGACTTTTCTACAATAGCCCTTGGATGTTTACCATGTTTATGGTGAGTCCACATTTTGTAGGTCATGTTTACTAAAGCCTCTATACACTTTGTGCCTTTTTGGTTGTGATTGAGTAGGGGTGTTGAGAATCTGGAAATCACATCCATTTGCATGCCTCTTTGTATGGAGCAGTAGGCAAGGAAATCACAAGAAATCTAGGAAGAGGTCATGAATCCCATAAGCACAGTGGTGGAAAATTGTACCTACCCAGCTACTATAAAGCATTGTACTTGACTATCACTTTCATATGGAATGAATATAATATCATGATGCTTTGTACTTTCACTTAGTGTCTTTGTCATTGTCACTCCATTATACAAGATTTTGTTTATGAGTCCAAGCTTCCATCTTGGAACCTAATTCACTTGTGTAACAAATGGTCTCTTTGACTATGTTAACATGAGTCTTGTCTTCATCTTCCATCATCCATAGCTCCTACCATGCTCTAGCAAGCAAAGACCATGAAGAAGAGAAAGAAATGATCAATGCAAGGAAAGTGGTAGACAATGAGGACCAAAATATCTATGTCACGATTGTGGGAGAGAAGGAAGGAGTCTCACTTGTAGCTTTCTTGCTTGCACAATGGGGGAATACACACAAAGGTGGAGGCTGAAAATAGTTTTCCTCTTCTTAGTTGTGTAAGCCAAAAAGAACTCTCATACAAAGAAATAGAAGAACCATATATATGGGTCTCAAACCAAACTCAACTAACTAAGGTGGCATACTAACTGAGCCACGAACTAGAGTAGATAAGGATAGCTGTCATCTAGCTATTATTCATGGGCGGTGTACCAATCGCATCTGGAACTAAGAAGTCGATGACATAAATGCACAACGGTCACCCTGGCATATCTCGAGTGGAGCTCGATATCTCAACACTTCCCCTCGAGCTCAATCCCAATTCCTGCACACCAAGCAGGACTTGCGCAGCTTCTCTGCGCACCAATGCCTTCGTAATATGTCAGCTACCTGATCCTCTGTGCTGACATAAACTAGATCAATAAGACCTCGTAAAACCCTCTCTCGCACATAGTGATAATGCACCTCAATGTGCTTTGTTCTAGCATGATAGACTGGGTTATTTGCCAAGTGTATACTACTCATGTTGTCACAATAAATCACAACTGGCCCATCTGTAGGCTGATGCATATCATAAAGTAGCTTATGCAACCAAGCTACCTCACATACAGCCATTGCTGCACCCCTGTACTCAGCCTTTGTGCTCGACAAGGCAACTCTAGGCTGTTTCTTGCTGCTCCAAGTGACTGCAGCACTCCCAAAAGAGAACACATATCCACTGGTAGATCGTCTATCAGAAATACTACCAGCCCAATCAGCATCACTGTATCCATGCAACTATATTTGAACCCCAGTCTCATAAAATAGTCCATACTGCAATGTGGACTTCACATACCTGAGTATGCGTCTAGCCGCATCCAAATACGGTTTCCTTGGAGCCTGCATAAATTGACTTACCAATCCAACAACATAGCTCAAATCTGGCCTGGTAATAGTTATATAAATCAAACTTCCTACTATGCGTTTGTACATAGTAGGGTCTTCCAGAAGCTCACCTGCATCTGCGCTCAGCTTCATATTCTGCTCCAAAGGAACTGAAATAGGCTTATAGCCTATCATCCCATATTAAGACAGCATGTCAAATCCATATTGCCTCTGCAAGAGTTGTATCCCACTTGGTGATCTAATCACCTCAATGCCCAAGAAATAATGCAGCTCTCCCAAATCCTTCATCTCAAACTTCTGCTTCAATAGCATTTTCACATGAAGGATATCTTCATCACTGTCACCTGTCATAATCAAATCATCAACATAAATGACAAGTAGCATAATATCTTTCTCTGTTTTTCTCACATAAAGTGAGAAATCTGCCTTGGAAATCTGAAATCCAATAGTGACAAGATACTGTCATATCTTGACAGACCATGCTCTAGGTGCTTGCTTCAAGCCATACAAGGCTTTCTTCAACCTGCAAACAAACTCCGAATGAACAGCATGCACATAACCTGGTGGTTGTTCCATATAGACCTCTTCTTGCAAATCACCATGTAAGAAGGCATTCTTTACATCCATTTGATGTAAAGACCATCCCTTTGATGCAGCCATAGCGATGACTGCTCTTACGGTTGCCATCCTTGCAATCGGATTGAATAATTCTTCATAATCAATGCCATATGTTTATGCATACCCCTTGACTACTAATCTTGCCTTGTATCTGTTCACAGAACCATTTGCATTGTGCTTCACCTTATAAGTCCACTTACAGCCAATTGCATTCTTATCTTTAGGCAAAGGTACCAATTCCCATGTAGCATTTGCTTCCAAGGCATCTATTTCTTTATCCATGGCTTTCTCCCATTTTTCTTTTCCCATGGCTTGCTCAAAAGAAGTGGGTTTTGGTTCCTGTATCACTTTGACCATATAGGCATAGTG
This sequence comes from Lygodium microphyllum, assembly GCF_053477565.2. Classification (NCBI taxonomy): domain Eukaryota; kingdom Viridiplantae; phylum Streptophyta; class Polypodiopsida; order Schizaeales; family Lygodiaceae; genus Lygodium; species Lygodium microphyllum. Next base: position 2,283,192 of record NC_141158.1, read on the forward strand.
AATGGCTATAAATCCATCATATTTCAGTCTATCCACACAATACCTAGCTCTGGTAGACCTGCGCAAAGTAGGTTCACTCCCAGGGGCTCTCAAAACATCCCTGGTCTTCCTTACTCCAGGTGTAATAATAGAAGGAATACCCAACTCATCATCAATGCTCTATTCTGAGCCACTGGATTCACCATCCACATAGGAGTGACCTGCATTCACATCAAACATGGACTGATCTACCTTCTCTTTTCCTTTTCGTGATACCTGGATACCACTATTTGCATTACTTTGAGAAGATTCTCCTGATCTCAATCTGCCTATCCATGGCGAAGAATGTGAACCACTGCTAGAGGATGCTCCAGGTCCACTAATATTTTGTGACTGTTGCTGTGAATTCTGTGCAGCATTACCATTTTGTGCATCTACATCATCAATCACATTTACTGGTTTATACCAGCTACTCATCTCATTAAAAAAAACATCCCTGCTCACTGTAAACTTACGAGTAGAAGGGTTATAGCATCTATACCCTTTCTGCTCTACAAAGAGTAACCAATAAAGATGCACTTCTCAGCTTTTGGATCCAACTTGGATCTCAACTCATCTGGCACATGAACATAGGCAATGCAACCAAAAATCTTCAAATGAGAAATATCTGGTTTCCTACTAGTATACCTCTCCTCTGGAGTCATCCCATGTATTGCTGCAGTGGGAGTCCTGTTCATTATGTAGACTACTGTAGCAATTGCTTCAGCCCAGTAAAAATCTGGCAAGTCTTTTTCGTTGAGCATGGCACGAGATACCTCTCCAATATGCCTGTTTTTCCTTTCTGCAATTCCATTTTGTTGTGGGGTATGACTGCATGAATATTGCTGCTTTATGCCATGCTCCTGCAGAAACCTTACAAACTCATTTGAGAGGTACTCTCCCCCTCCATCCGATCTTAGGCATTTTAATCGCAGACCTGTTTCTTTTTCAACCATAGCTTTAAGAGTTTTGAAATGCCCAAACACTTCACTTTTCTTTTTCATAAAATACACCCAAACTTTTCTGCTATAGTCATCAATAAAAGTGACAAAATAATGACAGCCTCCAAGAGACGCAGCTTTAGTAGTCCACACATCAGAATGGATTAATTCCAATGGCTTCTTACTCTCTTGAACATGTCTAGGAAATGGTTTCCTTGCCTGTTTTTCAAACTGACAGGCTTCACATACCTTATGCATTTCTGCAACCTTGAATTTAGGCAATCTTGCAACAATATTTTGGGCTTGCATTGATTTAAGTCGCTGTACATTAACATGACCAATGCATTTATGCCAGATATCAATATCTGCAACTACACCGGTCCCATGTGCAAACATTGCTGCACTCAATTCAGGCATGTCTGCATCCAACGTAAACATTCTGTCCTTCTTCTTTCCTTTTGCTATCAAGTGATCTTTATTTTTCATATCCTCAACAAAGCATCCATGAGGATTAAATCTGACCTGCAAGCCCTGCTCAACCATTTGACCAACAGAAACCAGATTCTTGGTGATATTCGGGAAATGAAATACATCAGACAGGTATTTATTTTTCCCATCCTGCATAGACAAAGGAAATTTTCCAATCTGCACAATAGGATATGCAGTATCATCACCAGTCTCCACAAATCCTGGTTTTTCCATTTTTCTTGCATCCTTCATCCATTCTGCATGACCTGTCATGTGGTTGGATGCACCTGAGTCAACATACCATACATCATTGCTTTTTTCTGCATTTGTCACAGAATTGTTCATGTGCTGCACCATAAACAAATGCTCATTTCTGTCATCACCCTGTCTACTTGAAGATGCATAATTCCCTTGTTGCAATTTTCCATTCATGATGTCATTCTGCTTTTTATAGTAGTCTTTATCCATATGACCCATTTTACCACAGTAGTAGCATTCAACATTGCTCTTTGCATTTTGACCTATTTGCCATCCACCATGACCTCTTTGGCTCCCCCTGCCTTTAGAGTTACCACGTCCTCCTCCATAGGACTGGTTTTCTTGAGTTTGCTGCATATTCTGATTTCTACCACGGCCTCCAGATCGGCCTCCTCTACCTCTGCCTCTACCTCTTCCAGCATTTGAGTAGAAGACAGCTTCTTTTGAAGTTCCTCCTGAAGAAGATGCACCACCATTTCTCTGCTCCTCAGAAATTAGAAGAGCAATCAACTCCTCAAAATCAGAAAATCTTTCACGGATGGAAATGGATGTTCGGAACTGTGCATAATCCTTTCCTAGACCATTCAAGGTCACAGAAACTAAATCATCATCTTCCACTGGTGACCCAATGGAAGCAAGTGCATCTGCAATCTTCTTCACCTTCATGTGGTAGTCATTGATGCTCATATTTTCTCTTTGCACATTGTGCAACTCTTGCTTGAGCTGCATTTTCCTGGCTTGCGTGTTTATGCTATACATTTTTGACAAAGTATCCCATGCCTCCTTTGGCATACTTGCATCTTGAATATGCACAATCATAGAGTGTGAAATACTGATAGACAGCCAGTACATAACTTTCATGGCTCTCTCATGCCATGCTTTAAATGCATGCATTTGCTGTTGATTGGGAACATCAGGAAGAACTGGTTCTTTTTCATTTCCTGCAACAAATTCCCAATATCCTTTTCCCATAAGAAAATTCGTCATTCTAAACTGCCATGCTTGGAAGTTGTTCTTGTCAAGCTTTTCAGTGACAATCTGTGAAAGAGAATCAGACGCCATTACAGAACACTGCAAAAAATTCTGTCACTGCAAAGAACACAGCTTCAGCCTCAGAAGGGCAAATCTGCAAAACTGACGAAAGTGGTATTTGACTACACAGTCACTTCCTAGTGACGATTTTTCATCAACAGGCAACAAGGATGATTCTGTAACTCCCAATGTCTCTGCGCACAGGCATACGATGCAATTTCTACAGTAACTTTTCACCGACCTGTAGAACAGTTGTCGCACAGCATAAAACTGGGCCTTCTCCTGAGTGCACACAGAAAACTTCCATCTCCAAAACAGGCCCCGAAATGGCCTCAAATAAAAAAAACAGAGCAACCGAGGGCTAAATCCCATTCTCCAGCATATACTGCCCTCTTGCTACACCGCAAAGGGCGTCTCAATCTGAGACAATGTACTCTTGCACTTTCCAGCTGTGCTACCTGCAGAGTCTTGCTCCCAAATAGAAAAATGAAAGCAACACTGGTCCTCTTACCAGAACACCGCGAACTTGGCTTGCTTTCTTGAGCTCCTTACCATGAACAAGGCTCTCATACCATGTCACGATTATGGGAGAGAAGGAAGGAGTCTCACTTGTAGCTTTCTTGCTTGCACAATGGGGGAATACACACAAAGGTGGAGGCTGAAAACAGTTTTCCTCTTCTTAGTTGTGTAAGCCAAAAAGAACTCTCATACAAAGAAATAGAAGAACCCTATATATGGGTCTCAAACCAAACTCAACTAACTAAGGTGGCATACTAACTGAGCCACGAACTAGAGTAGATAAGGATAGCTGTCATCTAGCTATTATTCATGGGCGGTGTACCAATCGCATCTGCAACTAACAAGTCGGTGACATAAATGCACAACGGTCACCCTAGCATATCACGAGTGGAGCTCGATATCTCAACAATCTATGGTAAAAGAAAATCCAAAAATGAAGAAAAGCACAAGGGCCTCCAGGTCCTTGACCCAAATTTTTCCTAGACATTTTTATTGTATGTACTTGACATTGATGCTCCTATCATAAGTTTGTAAACTCCTCATTTAGCCACGTATTATAGCCTCTGTACACTTTGTGAGTCCCCTTTTACGGCCTCTTGATGTCCACCATGTTTCTGGTACCCATGCTTAGCCTTTCTGCGACAGCCTCTGGATGTTTACCATGTTTCTGGTGTGCCTACATTTTGGAGGTCGTGCCTATTGAAGCCTCTACACACTTTGTGCCTATTTGGTTGTGATTGAGGAGGGGTGTTGAGAATCTGGCAATCACATCCATTTTTATACCTCTTTGTATGGAGCAGTAGGCAAGGAAATCACAAGCAGTCTAGAAAGAGGTTCCAAATCCAATAAGCATAGTGCTGCAGAATGATAGCTACCCAGCTACTATAAAGCATTGTACTTGACTATCACTTTCATATGGAATGAATGCAATATCATGATACTTTATACTTTCACTTAGTGTCTTTGTCATTGTCAGTCCATTACACAAGATTTTCTTTATGAGTCCAAGCTTCCATCTTGGAACCTAATTCACTTGTGTAATGGCTGGTCTCTCTTTGTCTATGTCAACATGAGTCTTGCTTTCATCTTCCATCCTCCATAGCTAGTGCCATGCTCTAGCAAGCAAAGTCCATGAAGAAGAGGACCAAATGATCAATGCAAGAAAAGTGGTAGAGAATGAAGACCAAAATATCTATCCTAGAAGAAAATCTAAAAATGAAGAAAACCACGCGCGTTCCTATCCTTGACCAAAATCTTTACTGGAACTTTATATTGTATGTACTGATCCGAGAAAATCACAAAAAAATATTTGTCTAACACTTTGTTGATTTTTTGTACATTTTGAGGTTTGAAATAAAGAAGACGGTGGGAACAACCTCTTGGGAAATCCAAGAAATCACTGGATGGAAATATTTTATGGACCGGTTTACCAGGGGGTGAAGAGTAAAGATCAATGGAGAAAGGTGAAGGGACAATGTGTAATGTGAAAAGAAAAGACATGAAATGGATTTGGAGCCATCCAAAGGGCATCTGAGGCTCATAATATCATGGCTTTGGAGCCTTATGATAATTCAAACAAATGGGACCCTTCTTGGAAACATTAGTGGAAGAAAAATCAGGCACATGATTTTGTAAGATTTTTTAAAAATACTTCCACTTTGATCAAAAAAACTTTTCAACATGAAAGTTGTAGCCGTGAGCTGCAGTTTTGACTGGTATTTCCTTATAATTTTTTGGAGTTATGAGTCGGGAGATATGGCCAAAATGGTGGAGGCCAACTTTTTCCAACTGCGGTGGAGACCACCTCCCAATTTTATATACACCCACACTTTCTTCCCCACACTTAACACTTCCATAAAACATCATTCATTAGACTCCCAACCCTTTCCCCTCTCTTCTCCTCTCTCTCAAGCTAATAACCCATTAGAATTCCCCTCCTAAATCACCCTCAAATTATCCTTAATTGTAGTAGTAATGTATGAATTCTCACTACTCTCTCTCCATTATTGCTAGATATGATCTTATTTTATGGATATTCTCCATATTTCTTATAGGAGAGCTCTTGGACTCAAGCTATGGGGGGGATAATGGAGACAACTCACCTATGATGGAACTTGATTAAGTACAAAATTGGTCAACAAAACATTTAGATGGAGCTTCCACATTGGTGGAACCGCCTTAATGCAGCTTTGGTGGTGTTAATTCCTATTCTATCTTAACCTCCTCCCTAAACACCCTCAAGGCCTATATAAAGAGGCCTTCTCCTTTGTAAAAAGCAAGAGAGAGCCAAGAGGCCTTCTTCAGCCCTATTGAGCCTTCCCCATTCTCTCTCATGAGCTTATGCAGTTCATTCCCTTACTATAGCTTATGCATGCTCTACAATGTAATAAGCCCATGCTATTGGTGTCCATATTGTGTATATTGGTTATGTCTTGAGGGTTATCCATATCTTGTGCCCTCTTAAGTTTTATTGATTCATCTATTTTTTGTAGTTCTCTCTTTTGGTCTCTATCTCTGTCTCTATCTCTATCCCTCTGTTAGTTTTCCTCTCTTCTTCCTCACAAGCTTCTCTCCCTCTTGCATAACATCCTAGTCTGCTTTTCCATGACTAAGTGGTGCCCTTACCTCATTCACTTTGTAGCAAAAGGGAGTTTGGCATAGTATAGAGACTGCCATACGGAATTTCCTTCGTCATAAATTGGTGCCCCAATGAAGACATTCTCATCCAAAATTCTCTACCTCCTTATGCGGGATGATACAACACATACTGGTGCATCCTCTACAACAAGTGCTCCAAGTGGCTCTTCTCCAATGCCTTCACCAACTCTTTTTGAAGCTGGTCGAAGTCCATAACTCCCACAATGGTCTCCCAAGGAAGCCCAAGAAAGGAAGTATGCCTATCGGATGATGGCACATATGCGGGTAAAAGGTGTTCACCTTAGAAATTCCATTTTCTCACAACTGAAAAAATCATGTTGCCATCAATTGCTAGGTTCTCATAATTGTGGTGAGTGTTTTGCAAACAAAGTGAAGGCCCTTCCGGGAGATCCTTATCTCCAAATCATCAAATCCCTCTCTCTCTCTGGCGTAATCCACATCAAAGGAGGACAACTATGCATGAACACTTGTGGAGTTTTGTAGAGGTGCAAAGTGTGGAGACTACCTTCAACTGTTGCTAGCTCGAAGGTTGGGTGTGGTTGAAAAGGTGGCCATCACACCTTATGAAATATATGTCACCAAGGATGGACACACTAAGGCAAGAACAATCACTGGTGAGCAAATTCTTTGTATAGCAAAGTTAGTGGATTCCAGAAAGAAACACTCTAAGGAAAATCCTTTATAATTCAAGAAAGTGCATTCCCTCTACTCCCTTAAGTAGTCTCCACTTATGAATAATGATAATGGCTCGAATTTCTACACCTTCCACTCTGTACAAAACATCCTAGTTAATGTATGTATCAGTAGGAAGATTTTCTTCCAGCAGCATCTTGTTATGTACTTTGGGGTTGAAAGATTAAGGGAGATTCTTGCATCATCAGAACCTATAATCTTCCCAATGCTAGACTACAATGTATCCTTCAATGTACATGTCTTTATTTTATTATAATAGTTTCTCATGGATCACTACCAGTTGTATGGACCAATCCAACCTCTTGCTATGCAAACTGTGCATATTGTAGCCAGCACAAAGCTTAGATTCTAAGGCATTATTAGAAGCATATTGGAGCCTAGACGTCTTGCTGAAATCAATGCATCTGTGAACCCATTCATCCTTCCCCTCATAAAATACAACTTTAGTCTAGACGTGTTCATCTGTGTACTCTACTAAGGCAACATGGCATTTCCAAGCTTCTTTGGGCGTAGTGGGAAAAATGCAGTGGATTTTTTGGACAACCTTGAGATGGCCTTCCTTGTCTCTGGGAGGGATAATGAAGCATTAAAGTTGAGGGCTTTTCCTTTGGTTCTCAAGGAAGAAGCTAGAATGTGGTTCCAAACTCTAAATCCGGCCCAAAGAGCTAAATGGGAGGGATTGAAGGCAGCTTTCTTGTAGAGATTTCAACAAACTAACTCAGCTGAAGAGTTATGGCAATGGCTTTTGGACCTCCATCAAAGTGATCCTTATGGTTATGCAACTTATGAGGAAGGTTTTTTGAAGCTTCGGGGGCAGTAGTCAGACTCACTGAATCCTAGTGAGAGAGCTCCAAACTGCCTTCAAAAGAATTGATTTATTTCAGGTTTGTACCCCTTGCTTAGGGAGAAGGTAAAGGTGAAATTTCCAAACACTTTTGAAGATTCTTTGAGAATCACTAGGAAAAAGAATCGAAAGATTCTCTACCAAGCCCAGGCTAGCCAAGCAGTTTTGGGAAACAACAATACAACTATGGAGGCCTTTCAAGTTTTCCCAAATGTATCTAATGCACCAGGCCTTTTTAGAGGTCAAGAATACATGATCCAACAAATAAACAATCTTACTAATCAACTAGAGGGTTTGAGAGTGAATCTTGTGCAAGGTGCAAGAATACCTATCAAGGGGAATGGTGGGAATTGACCACAAATGCAGCGACAAGCAAGGGAGATGTTGTGTTACAACTGTGGAGAAAATGGACATGGCATGTACCATTGTCCTCACCTTAGAAGATATGATCACCTTGCCAGAGGTCCTCGACAACAAGTAAGCTCTCCTCGTGCTAGGACTCAAGAGCAAGAGTAGTCACAACCTAAAATTTTACAACCACCTTATGTTCAAGCTGAAAGCCCTGCTATTTGAACAAATGTTAATGCCATAAACATAGAGGAGGTGGTAGGGATAGAAGGCTCCAAGAAGAAATAGCGAGAGGTAAGACAAATATAGATGTAGTAGAGACCATGCCTATCAAGCGGGTACATGTCCAAACTAAGGCAAGTAAGGAAGCAATCAATGAGGCAAGTACATCACGGGCACCTAGAGATGAAAGGAAGAAGAGAAAGACTCGAACTAGGTCTAAAATTGATATCTCCGACTTCCCTTTCGGTTCTCTGACAAAACCTTATGATCTGATAGTAGATGAGAGCTCTCAAGGGCCAAAAATTACTTGGCCACAACTACTTCATGCCTCTACAAAGCTACGATGACAATGGTAAAAAATGGTAAGCACAAGGGCAAGGCAAGGTAAAATGGTTAGTGCAATCAAAGCATATGGCCTCAAAGATATAGTGCCTTTAGTGGAGGCTTAAATCAAAGGTCAACGGATTCGAAAAACATACATTGATAGTGGAGCAGAAGTTTGTGTCATGACAAAAAAGCTTATGCATCAATTAGGCTTAGAAGTAATGGAATCCTCAACCTTTAGGGCAAAGATGGCCAACAATGATGCGGTCACATGTGTGGGTGTAGTGAAAGCTTTGAGAGTTTCTATTTTTGAAACCCCTGCAGCCGTGGATGTTTATGTGATACTAGTAAAGGGAGAAGGATATCCCCTCATCCTAGGGAGACCTTGGCTTATGGGCATCGGAGCTAGGCAATATTGGGCAACAGGGGATCTAGAGTTAAGGCCACATAAGGTGGGTGTCCACGATCAAAAGGTGGTTTACAACTTGAAGAGTGGGCATAAAGAGAACCTTGAACTAGAAACGTATGCCGATGAGTGGAGCTCAAGTGGATGTTCCTTATCGGTAGAAGAGGAAGAGAGTTCAAGTGGAGAGAGTGATAGCACTCTCGAAGTTATGGGTGACACCTTAAAGGAACCTACCTCATCAGAAGACAACCCAAGAATCCAAGGAGAAGATGTGTGCGATGCTAGCCTAGAGAAGATGATATCCAAGGATATAAAGGATGAAGAAAGGGAGGGTTATGTGAATGTTCTCAAGAAGCATGCATCATTGTTTATTTCTGATTATACTTACATTATAGGTGTCACTGCAGTGAAGCATCACATCCAACTCAAAGAAGGAAGCAAACTTGTAGTACAAAGATTGAGAAGACTAGGAGTTGTGCAATAGGATGCACTATTGACGGAGGTGAAGAGACTCTTGAATGTAGGATTCATATACCCAATGGGAGATTCAGAATGGGTCTCCCCAGTAATAGTGAGACCAAAGAAAAATGGTAAGTGGCTAGTATGCATAGATTACAAGCCACTAAATACTGCAACAAAGAGGGACCACTTTCCTCTCCCATTTCAGGATGAAATCTTGAATGAAGTAGTGGGACATGAGCGGTATACAGTGTGTGTGATGGCTACTCTGGCTACTTCCAGATTTGCATTGCAAAGGAGGATCAAAAGAAGACCACTTTCATCACACCATGGGGCTGTTTTGCCTTTCGGGTCATGCCCTTTGGTCTCACAAATGCCCCACCAACCTTTCAACGATTCATGAATATGGTCTTCCAACCCTACTTTGGTAAGTCCATAAGGGTTTTCATAGATGAATTTTGTATTTACAGCTCAAGGAACATACATCTACACAAGGTTGATGAAGGATTTACTCACTTAGCTAGGTTGGGTGGATAACTAAATAATGATAAATGTCACATTGGGGAAAGCAAGGTTATACTACTAGGGCATTTAGTGTCAATTGAAGGAATTGAGGTAGATCCAAAAAAGGTAGAAACATTGCTAGCTCTACCTTCCCCAACCTCCATCAAACAATTAGTCTCCTTCTTACAAAAGCTAAGATATTTGGGTAGATTTATACACTTACTCTCTCAGGCCATATATCCCCTGTAGCAACTGACACACCAAGAAACACTTGTATGGAGTGAACAAAGTGAAGGACATTTTAAGGAGATAAAGAAAATGTTGGAGTCACTTCCTATAATCCTCCAGCCTTGTTGGGAAGAAACATTCTTTGTAAACCCTAGTGTGAGAGAAGAGGCCATTGGTGCTGCTCTCCTACAAAAAGATCCAAAAACATTCTTCTTGAGGCCTGTGTATTCTGCCAGCCGCCTCATGAAAGCATCAAAGAAGGCTTACACCTCCATGGAACAACTACTATTGGCCCTCATGTTTGCAGTAACCAAATTTCGGCCATATTTGCTTCCAAAGAGGTTTGTGATCATCACTGTGGAGGATATGTTTCCCTATGCACTGCAACATATGGAAATCTCTAACAAAATAGCAAAGTGGGTGGTCCGACTTCAAGAGTTTGATTATACGGTGCAGGTTGAAAAAACAACTCGAGCATGCCTGGCTGATATTTTGACAAACAGGTGCTATGAGAAAAATCTTAGGGTGAAAAGAAAGGACCTTCCACCACCCCCATCCATAAAGACTCTTGTAGATGCTTATAGCCTCTACTTTAATGGTGCATACAAGAGAACTAAGGATAAGGCAGTCTCGTAGGCATTGTTGTTTTCTCTCCTTTAGGAGAGAAAATCTATGGTGAAGGAATCATCTTGGAAGGTGTCCATCTAACAATGAAGCAGAATATCAAGCTTTAATTCATGGTCTTTTTTGGTTTCTTAGTAATTCAATTGAGAGGTTGAATCCTTTTGGAGACTCCATGCTATTGGTAAGGCAGATGCAAGGTACATGGGCATGCAAAAATACAAACCTCTCTAGTAAAATGAGAGAGGCCAAATCTCTTATGAGAATATTTAGGGAAGCACAAGTACATCATGTGCCAAGAGACCAGAACAAGGATGCCGACCATGTAGCATCATCAAAGCTGAATGAGTCAATGGTGGGAGCAATGGCTATCAAACCTCCACTTCAGCAAGGCAAGGAAGACTTAGAAGATATTCTACACCTCTTAGAGCACGGAGAAGCTCCCAAACACCTGACTAAGGGAGAAAGACAGTGGCTAGCTCGGAAGGTTACAAGATATCCTATGGTAAATGATAGTTTGTATTGTCTTGCTAAGGATGGTGTGCTTAGGAAAGTGCCTTCAAAATGGAAAATTGAAGAAATCTTGAAATCTTGCCATGATGATGTGTGTGGAGGCCACTTTGCACACGACATCACAAGTAGAAAGGTTCTACAAGCTGGCTTTACTTAGCCTAGTCTACACCGAGATGTCAAATATTGGTGTCAAACATGTGAAGAATGTCAGAAATCAGGACCACGATGGCTCATAGCAGAACCTCAAATCGCAATCAAGGTCTACGGACGGTCTACGGACCCTTTGAGAAGTGGAGAATTGATGCCATAGGGCCTCTACCACGCACTCCATCAGAAAAAGAGTATATTATCATGGGGGTAGATTACATGACTAGATGGGCCGAGGCTATGCCAACTAGAAGAATCACTGCTAAGGAACTGAGTAAATTCATCTTTGACCACATTTGTTGTAGATTTGGTACCCGTCTTGAAATACTATCAGATAGAGGACCAGGGTTTGGAGATAATGTGGTGGGTGAACTCATACAAAAGCTAAATATTCAATGATAACACTCTACCCCTTACTACCCTCAATGCAATGGATTGGTGGAAAAGGTAAATGGAATGATTTGTAAAATCATCAGCAAACAGGTACATTCAAAGCCCCATGATTGGGACAAGCACCTTAGTGGATCTCTATGGGCTTACAAAACCTCCTTCAAAACCATGTTAGGGTTCACACCTTTTCATCTATTTTATGGAAAAGAGGCTCTTTTGCCTATTGAGGTGAAATTAGCTAGCCTTCAGGTATTAGGTGGCACAATAGGCTCTCAAAAGGAGGAGTTACATCAAAGATTACTGGACCTAGAGAGGCTACAATTGGATTGTGAAAAAGCCATCAAGCACTACTCCCAGGAAGCTGAGAAGCATAGAGAAAAGTTCAACAAGAAGCTAACATATAAAAACATCAAGGAGGGATCGTTAGTGCTTCGATATGACAATCGCTTTGATAAAAGAAAGGATGGCAAGTTTCTCTACCGATGGGAGGGACCGTTTTGGGTCACAAAAAAATTCAACAATGGCTCCTACAAACTTCAAGACATTGAGGGAAAGTGCACAAGACCAGGGTAAATGGATGGCACTTAAAACCCTATCACATCAGGGTGGGGTCAGCTCAAGATACCAAAGAGTGTCTAGAGGCATAAATACCTCTAGCCAAGTTGGGGGGCTATATGATCTGAGAAAATCACAAAAAAATATTTGTTTAACACTTTGTTGATTTTTTGTATATTTGGAGGTTTGAAATAAAGAAGAGGGTGGGAACAACCTCTTGGGAAATCCAAGAAATCGCTGGATGGAAATATTTCATGGACCGGTTTACCAAGGGGGGGTGAAGAGTAAAGATCAATGGATAAAGGTAAAGGGAAAATGTGTAATGTGAAAAGAAAAGACATGAAATGGATTTGGATCCATCCAAAGGGCATGTGAGGCTCATAATGTCATGGCTTTGGAGCCTTATGATAATTCAAACAAATGGGACCATTCTTGGAAACATTAGTGGAAGAAAAATCAGGCACATGATTTTGTAATATTTTTTAAAAACACTTCCACTCAGATCCAAAAAAACTTTTCAACATGAAAGTTCTAGCCGTGAGCTGAAGTTTTGGCTGGTATGTTTTTATAATTTTTTGAAGCTGGGAGTCGGAGATATGGCCAAAATGGTGGATGCCAACTTTTTCCAACTGCAGTGGATACCACCTCCCAATTTTATACACACCCACACTTTCTTCCCCACACTTAAAACTTCCATAAAACATCATTCATTAGACTCCCAACCCTTTTTCCTCTCTTCTCCTCTCTCTCAAGCTAATAAACCATTAGCATTTCCCTCCTAAATCACCCTCAAATCATCCTTAATTGTAGTAGTAATGTATGAATTCTCACTACTCTCTCTCCATTATTGCTAGATATGATCTTATTTTATGGAGATTCTCCACATTTTTATAGGTGAGCTCTTGGACTCAAGCTATGGGGGGAGAATGGAGACAACTCACCTATGATGGAACTTGATTAAGTACAAAATTGGTCAACAAAACATCTAGATTGAGCTTCCACATTGGTGGAACCGCCTTAATGCAACTTTGGTGGTGTTAATTCCTATTCTATCTTAACCTCCTCCCTAAACACCGTCAAGACCTATATAAAGAGGCCTTCTCCTTTGTAAAAAGCAAGAGAGATCCAAGAGGCCTTCATCAGACCTATTGAGCCTTTCCCATTTTCTCTCATGAGCTTATGCAGTTCATTCCCTTACTATAGCTTATGCATGCTCTACATGGTAATAAGCCCATGCTATTGGTGTCCATATTGTGTATATTGGTTATGTCTCGAGGGTTCTCTATCTCTTGTGCCCTCTTAAGTTTTATTGATTAATCTATTTTTTGTAGTTTTCTCTCTCTCTCTCTCTCTCTCTCTCTCTTAGTTTTCCTCTTTTCCCCCTCACAAGCTCCTCTCCCTCTTGCATAGCATCCTAGTCCACTCTTCCATGACTAGGTGGTGCCCTTACCTCATTCACTTTGTGGCAAAAGGGAGTTTGGCATAGTATAGAGGCTGCCATACCAAATTTCCTTCGTCAGTACTTGCCATTGATGCTCCTATCATAAGCTTGTAAACCCCTCATGTCGCTTGTCATTATAGCCTCTCTAAGCTTTGTGAGTCCCTTGTTACAACCTCTCGATATCCACTATGTTTCTGGTACCCATGCTTAGCCTTTCTGCAATAGCCTCTGGATGTTTACCATGTTTGTGGTGTGCCCACACTTTGTAGGTCATGCTTACTAAAGCCTTTACACACTTTGTGCCTTTTTGGTTGTGATTTAGGAGGGGTGTTGAGATTCTAGAAATCACATCCATTTGTATGCCTCTTTGTATGGAGCAGTAGGCAACGAAATCAGAAGCACTCTAGGAAGAGATCTTGAATCCCATAAGCAGAGTGGTGCAGAATGGTACCTACCCAGCTACTATAAAGCATTTTACTTAACTATTTTAACATGCTACCTTTCGGCCATCCAAGCACGTTTTTAGCGGTCCATGGAGAGATGAAACTAAGCGTCACCGCCCGGCACTCCCATGGAACGTTACATGGTTTGTCACCTAGGGTCTCCCGAGTTCACCTCGCAAAGGAACATTCACGATCGAACCCACTAGGATCGACTTGAAACTTGAGTCCCTAGTGGTCAATGTCTGGATGTTCGGAACTGTGCATAATCCTTTCCTAGACCATTCAAGGTCACAGAAACTAAATCATCATCTTCCACTGGCGACCCAATGGAAGCAAGTGCATCTGCAATCTTCTTCACCTTCATGTGGTAGTCGTTGATGCTCATATTTTCTCTTTGCACATTGTGCAACTCTTGCTTGAGCTGCATTTTCCTGGCTTGTGTATTTGTGCTATACATTTTTGACAAAGTATCCCATGCCTCCTTTGGCGTACTTGCATCTTGAATATGCACAATCATAGAGTCTGAAATGCTGATAGACAGCCAGTACATAACTATCCTGGCTCTCTCATGCCATGCTTTAAATGCCTACATTTGCTGTTGATTGGAACATCAGGAAGAACTAGTTCTTCTTCATTTCCTGCAACAAATTTCCAATATCCTTTTCCCATAAGGAAATTTGTCATTCTAAACTTCCATGCTTGGAAGTTGTTCTTGTCAAGCTTTTCAGTGACAATCTGTGAAAGAGAATCAGACGCCATTACAGAACACTGCAAAAAATTATGTCACTACAAAGAACACAGCTTCAGCCTCACAAGGGCAAATCTGCAAAACTGGCGAAAGTGGTATTTGACCACACAGTCACTTCCTAGTGACGATTTTGCATATATAGGAACCAAGGATGATTGTGTAACTCCCAATGTCTCTGCACACGAGCATACGATGCAATATCTGTGGTAACTTTTCACTGACCTGTAGAACAGTGGTCGCACAGCATAAAACTGGGCTTTTTCCTGAGTGCGTGTAGAAAACTTCCGCCTCCAAAATAGGCCCTGAAATGGCCTCAAATCAAAAAAACAGGGTTGCCAAGGGCTAATTGCCTCTCCCGTAGCATATACTGCCCTCTTGCTTCACCGCGAAGGGCATCTCAACCTGAGACAATGCACTCCTGCAATTTTCGGCTGTGCTGCCTGCAGAGATCTGCTCCCAAAATAGAAAATGAAAGCAACACTGCTCCTCTTACCAGAACATCGCGAGCTTGGCTTGCTTTCTTGAGCTCCTTACCACGAACAAGGCTCTGATACCATGTCAAGATTGTGGGAGAGAAGGAAGGAGTCTCACTTGTAGCTTTCTTGCTTGCACAATGGGGGAATACACACAAGGGTAGAGGCTGAAAACAGTTTTCCTCTTCTTAGTTGTGTAAGCCAAAAGAACACTGGTACATAGAAATAGAAGAACCCTATATATGGGTCTCAAACCAAACTCGGTGTACCAACCGCATCTGCAACTGATAAGTCGGTGACATAAATACACAACGGTCACCCTAGCGTATCACGAGTGGAGCTTGATATCTCAACAAAAAACACACATAGTGTTAATATATCATCATCATCATCTTCTCCTAAATAAAAATTAATAAATATTTAAAACAATATTATTTAACAAATGAAACTTAATGCTTAGGCTTTTTGAACTCCTATATGATAACATTATATGCTTGTTTGATATAGGTTGCCATAGGATAGGAAGGCCCTTAGGGAAAAATAGAAGGCTTGGAATCAGTCCTAGTAATAATATATTTAGCGGTCATACAAGGTCGCAAAAATAGTCAAGTAATTTGATTGTTCTTGATCCATGGTTACAAAATTTTCGTTTTGCTAAAGTTCTTTTAAAGTTCACATTTCAGTGACTTTTTGTGTCAAACATGCTCATTATTCTTTCTCTTTTGATCACTCAGATAGATGTATATCAGATCCACATATTAAAACTATTTCATTTAAAAGTTTTTCATGAGATGGGTGAATCACATATCTAAGTGTTTTTTATGAGATGGGTTAATTACATATCTAAGTGTTGCTTGTCTTTCCACTAAGAGAGGCCTTGCCCATAGGACCATATAGATCATTGTGGAACAACTCAAGTGGCGTAGATGCCCTCCAAGTGGCAACTTGTAGAGGCCTTACTACTAGGGGAGGCCTTTCCCATAGGACCATATAGGTCATTGTGGACCAACTTGAGCAATGTAGAAGCCCTCCTAGTGGAAACTTATGGATGAGGCTACCTATCTTGCTTACCCCTCAAGAAGCTGTAATGGCAAAGCCATCTCAAGATGATCCTAATGTTGCTAAAAAAGAAAAATCAATGAGTGCTATCATGGCAAGGTATAAAATTGCAAAGGCATCATAGACGTGACATTCCAATGGATTTTGGATAGCACATGGTATGCATGATAGGTGAGAAGACTAATATAGAACATATTATATATGTTGGTGACAAAAGATGTGCAAGAAGTATCATAGATAGCCCATCCCAAATGAATGGTCTTATTAAGGGATATGATTTTGTCTATATGGACAAGAAGACATGAGGGAGCAACCTCAACACCCCAAGTTAAATAAGATTATCTTCATCGGCTACTACCACAAAGAGCTATTGACGCTCTACAACTAGAAAAAAAGAAAGATTGAGTGGAATAGTGATGTGATCTTTGATGAGTTTGTGGCTTCCAAAGATCTTGTTGATGGTTTTTTTCTTACATATGGTTCTTCCTCTCATCAACCTCCCTTGCCCCCATCCATTAGCCCCTCCTGTTTCATCCACATTATCTATCAACACTCCTTGTTCGTCTCTACAACTCCTCCCCCTCCTTCCTTTTCTACACCTTCTCCCTCTCTTTGTGTCATCCCCTTTCTCCCTTGAGATTCTTATCTATGTTTCACTTTCAAATCCTTCACACATCTGGAACTAATAATGTGGTAGCGAATTCTCTATCATGGCAACCTCGAGTGAATGCAATCACAATTTTTTACCATAACGAGTTCATGGATTTACCCAAAATATATGCAACTGATTCTGACTTCTCAACCATATGGGATCAACTTAACTCAGGTCAGTCGATTACACCTTACTCAGTTTGAGATGGTTATTTGTATCATCATCAACAACCAATTTGTGTAGCATTGCCATTGCAATACAAGGTAATGGATGAAGCACATGCATCTCCATATGCTGGACATAGAGGTATTCTACCCACTACCCAAGCATTGAAAAGATATTTCTTTTGGCCCACTCTTAAAGATTACATTGAAAGATATGTCCGCAAGTGCAAGATATACCAAAAAGTAAAGTATGACATGCATAAACCACCTGGTCTACTAAAGGCATTACCTATTCCCAATGATCCTTGGGAAAGTATAGCCATGGACTTTATCATGGAGCTTCCTCGCACACAAGCAGGCAATGATGCAATCTGGACTATCATTGATAGATTCAGTAAGCAAGCACACTTTATACCTATGCGAAAGACAATTAAAGCTGATCATATGGCTAAGCTATTCATTGCTCATATTTTCAAGAAACATGGCATACCTAAGTCCATTATAAGTGATCGAGATCCATGCAGGACCAACCTCTTTTGGCAAGCTCTCTTTGAGAAGCTCGGGACTCGGTTAAAGTTTTCATCCTCTTATCATGCTCTAATGGATGGGAAGAGTGAAAGTGCTAATTCTACTATTTTGGACCTTTTGAAATCCTATGTCTCTGATAATCAAAGAGAATGGGAAAAGTATTTGCCTTTTGTAGACTTTGCATAGAATAACATGGTGCACTCTAGTATTGGTAAGGCACCCTTTGAGATCATCTATAGTAAGCCTCATTTACCACCCATTCTTCTTACTAAGGATAAGATCTTTGCAGCAGATGAGTTTGTTAGAGACATTGATACAACTTTCACTCAAGTAAAAGTTGCTATCCAAAGGACACAAGAGAAGCATAAACGCAAAGCTCATAAGCATTGTCATAAGTTAGATCTCAATTTGGGACAGTATATTCTTCTTAAGTTTGTGAAGGCTTGCTTGAAGAAGTAGAAATGTGAAAATGGTAAAGTGGTTAAGCTTTCTAATCGTTATTATGGCCCTTTCAAGATCACAGATAAGATAAGCAATGTGAATTTTTGTTTGAATCTACCAAGTCATTGAAACATTCATAATGCTTTCCATATAAGTTTGCTACATCCCTATATTGGAGAACCTCCAATGGAACCGATCACAGAAGATTTACCTCACATAGAAGAAACAGAAGAGTTCCTTGTGCCTGAAAGAATTTTACACCATCAGGACAATACTCTAAGGCCAGGTAAGGTATTACAGAAGTATCTAGTTAAGTTTAAGAATTATCCCCCATTGAACATTCAGTTTATGACAAAGAGAGAACTACGAGACTTTCCAGATCTTTTTAAGGACAATGTATCCCCTCTACAATTGAGGCCAACTATTTAGAAGCTAGAGGGATGTTATTAAATTGATTACTTGTTACACATTCTCTATTTAGTAAATTTATGTCAATAAATTAATGACTCACTTTTCTTTAAGTGTTGATAATGATCTAGCACGGCCATGAGGCCATTTAGAGACCAGTATTCCTAGTGCATCACTTAAAGGGGTGATCAGAGCACTGTGACAAGGATATCTGGTACAAGCAATACAAGTTATGAAGGGGGAAGGAAGTGTCTGCTAAGTGTAAGAGTGTACACAAGAACCAAGGAGTTACACATAAATGAAGATGGATTGAGTTCTAAGAAGAGGAAGTGCATTAGCATTGTGTATATGTATTTATGTGTGCATCCGAGGATGCCTGGGAACATTTACCTATGTGTAATGAGCATTGCATTCATTTGGGATCATCCTCTCCCTTACAAGTCAAGGTTTAAGGTATTTTATCAATTTCCAAGTTATGCAAGTGTTAGCCAGTTGTATACCGTGCCAGGAACCATGATCTTGTTCCCAAGATCCACAAGTTAAGAACTGGTTTATGTGTAACAGAGGAGCTTGCTAGGAGATTGGCCCATCTTCCAGTCTCTAGTGTGTTGTCAATCTCTCTTTCTCTCTACATCTTTCTTTTCTCTCATACATTCTCTCTTTGCACCAACATAATATTCACCATATATCTTTTAAGTATATAAGAAGGTTGAGCACGTATCTCGTATCTTATAACATTCTGTGTCTTTGTATTCTTAGAAAATATATTTTCAAACGTGGTCCATGCTGCATGTGAGCTTTCTGCATTTTTGATATGCCTCATCATAGTGTTATCAATGATTTTAGATAGCCAATACATCACGTTTTTCTCTTTTTCATTTCATTCTTTCCATGTCTTTAATTCATCTGTAGTCATAGGGTCACTTAGCTTTGACTCATTTTCTTCACTCGAAACAAACTCAAAGATGCATTTTTCAGTAAGGATTTTGTCATATGGAACTTCCATGACAAGTAGTTCTTCTTCTCTAGCTTCTCAATGATGGGGTTCACATTGTTCTCTACCATTATCATGAACTTGATACAAAACAACAAGCAAGTCTTTTGCAACCTTTCACAACAAGTGCATAACAACATACCAAGTAGCCCTTTTTACTAATGCTCATGGCACATGTAATCTGTAACCCGTTTGTAGATAAAAATTGTATTCGCTTCCTTGTAAACACATCATAGCTTACATATTTAAAATCCCTAACCTATGCACCCACTTTTCACGGACACAACTGAGATCACAATATACCCTAAAACTATTGTCTGCAACCTTGTGGGTCTAAAACGAGCCTCGAAAATGGCCTCAAATGGCAAAAAAACCAATGGTTTATCCTAAAGATTTCTTCTGCAAAATATAAAATGCTTTGCTCACACAACCAAATCTCACAACAATCTAAGATTTTTCCATTGTCTTTCTTCTAGTGCCTCTACAAGTACTATCCAAAAGAAAGAGTGGGAGAATAGGAGAGCTTTTTACCCATTGCTTGATTGTTGCTGAAATTCTTGCTTCTTCTCCTTTACTTCAATCTCTAAAACCAACATCATGATACGAAGAAGACAGAAGAGAATGTACAAGATTTTATCTTGGGGACCAAGCTCATTTTCATAGTAAGGGGAACTATATACAATGAGACTAGATGGCACAATTGAGGGATGCAAGGTTTGTAGGTGTGAGTTGTGTTATCAATGCGCTACAAGCTTCCATAGGACACCATGTGAGGGGTGAGGAAGCTAGCCTTGAGAGAGCATGAATACCCTCACACATGCCTCCTCTTGAAAGAACTCAATGTCCTCCTCAAGTAAGGAAAACCAACTCATGGCCCAAGAATGGACTGTTGATCCATGCTTAGAAATTTTTAGGGTTTTAACATGCCTCACTAATATCAAGGTAGTTAGTGTCTATTGCTACACTTTTGACTCAAAATTTTGGAGGTCTTTACATGCTTCACTAAATCAAAGTGGCCAAGGTCTACCTACTAGGTTCCATGCTCTTTGACACAATTATATATGAGCACTCTGTCAAGAATCACATGGTAGGGAGACTTGCTTGAGCTGATGTGCCAAATGCACACTATACACACAAGAGGAAGCTCACTCATGAACACAAGAAGAGATATGGAGGCCAAAACGTTTTCTTGCTAGTTTCGTATTCTTCTTATACAAAAAATATAATGTACACAAAAGGCTATGAGACATAAATCTCCTCCTCTAGGTTTCCATTCACGAAGGTAGAATTGATGTTCATCTAAAACAAAGACTACCAATGTGATGGGATGTAAGAACCAAGATAGCTTGAATCATATAGACATCTCACCAAGCTATAGGTACAAAAGTATTGAAATAATACAAGCCTAACTTCCTCTTAGAAAATCCCTTGGAAACCACAAGCCTAGACTTGTGCTTGCTTAAGGAGCCATCAGTACTTGGTCTTAAAGAACCACTTCACACTAATCACCTTCCACTTTTGTGGGGATGTGGAACCAAGTATCAAGCCTAATTTTTCTCAATAGCATCAAGCTCCTCCTACATAGTCTCTCATGCTAAATATCATGTGTATAAGAGCCTCATCAATAGTAGTAGCCTCTCCATCCTAGAGAATTTATTGTTGAGATATTTGCAATCACACCTAATGTAGCCTCTTTGTATGAGGCAGTTTGGGCTTAGGACATGTAGGGTGCAGTAATCCCATATGCACAGAGAGGGAAGATTGTTACCCATCCAACAACTATAAAGCATTGTACTTGACTGCCACTTTTCAACATAGAATGAATACAATGTCATGATGCTTTGTACTTTCAGTTAAGTGTCTTGTCATTGTCAGTACTACACAAGAATGTCTTTGTGAGTCCAAGTCTCAATCTTGAAACCTAATTCACTTGTGTAATAACAATTGTCTTCTTTGTCAATGTCATCATGAGTTCTCTCTTCATCTTCCATCCTCCATAGCTTCCGTAGTTCGCCATGCTCTAGAACCCGCATTTTTAACATGGTATCAGAGCCTAGACGGGCATGGCACTGCTCCTCCAACTCCTGTTCACTCTCATCTAGCTCAGTTTGAGCTCAGTCTAGCTCAGGCCAAGTCTAGGACCTCATCTCCTACTCTTTCTTCTCACTGCCCTGCTTGGCAGCCATAGCTACACAGCACATACCCTGCTTTGAGCACTCATATCTCCTCATAGAGACCATATCTCTTCACGATTCCTTCTAGGGGAATCTTCTCCAACTCAAGGTGCTCTTCTTTGTCACATCATAGCATAACATTGCTGCACCTACCTCCCATCATTGCGCAATTAGCTCGTTGCTGTCCAGATCCGGCTGCCTGCTGCGGTCGTACGCCTCATTCCACTATATTGTCCACGATTAAATCTGTGACCATAGGGCATTTGAAGAGCAGTGTTCAAACCTCCTTCCACTCAAATATTCGACCAAATGATCAAGCGTGTGCGCTGCTGTAGCCGAAAATACAATCGCCTATCTCTGAACCTTAAAGAAGAAGCCATAGCCACAACATCAAAGCTTTATCTCTACTTCATTTTTTGGCTCAAGGATCCTCTACCACTCAGATCTGACTGAAAATTGAAGATTGTAACAAGGATTTCTCATCAAATCACATCAAGGAGGGGAGATTTGTGCTTGGAAGATTTGAAAGAGTTGAAGAAATCAAGAAGCTCAAGCAACAACCACATCAAGCTCCTCTTCCAACTCATCCTTCTCACTCTTCTCACTCAACTGAAGGTTTTGCTACTCTGATCTGCTCCAAAACTCAGTCTTCAGTAAGAAATCAAAACATCAAAATAAACAAGAACAAGGTTCAAGAAGATCTAGCATCAACATCAGGCTCATCAAGAACAGTATCTATTGATACTTATCAAGTGTTATTTGACACTATTCTTCTTGTATCCTTTGATACACTTAAGTACAACACTCTTACTGATTTATCTCAGATTTGAAGCTGATTCTTGGTCATATCAATGACGATCAAGAAGATTTCTATGTGGATACACTTCATGAAGAGTAACATGACTTGTGTTGCTTATTTACATGACATAGAAGATGTTCTTACTCTACCTGCAGAAAGGAAATGGAGCTGCCTACACCAAAGAGAAATCAATGAATCCATTTGAAGACCTTGAAGACATGAAAGTGCAAAAGTTTGAAGACATTTCCACTGTCTCAAAGATTGTACCTTTGCTTGAGGGGGACCATAAAGACAAGAACCAGATAACTAATGTAAGCAAAATCCATGAAAATGATGACCATGAAGGAAAGATCAAAGAGAAAAAGAAGAAGCAGAAAGATCATGAAGACTCTGAAGCAGCAAGCAAAGTGAACAATAAGTACATGATCAAAAAGGGCAAGTTGGACTACTCCAACAAGAAGACTTACAATGAATTGAGTAATGCTGAAAACTGCAAGGGCATGCTGGTCCTTGATCCAATTTTTTACTGACTTCTTTAGCCTTATAATGTCTAGCCCAAATGTGATTCTGTAACTCCCAATGTCTCTGGCACAGGCATACGATGCAATTTCTTTAGTAACTTTTCACCGACATGTAGAACAGTGGTCGCACAGCATAAAACAGGGCCTTTTCCTAAGTGCATGCAGAAAACTTCCACCTCCAAAACAGGCCCTGAAATGGCCTCAAATAAAAAAAACAGAGCAACCAAGGGCTAAAGCCCTTACCCGCAACATATACTACTCTCTTGCTACACCGCGAAGGGCGTCTCAATCTAATACAATGCACTCTTGCACTTTCCCGCTGTGCTACCTGTAGAGACTTGCTCCCAAAACAGAAAAATGAAAGTAACACTGGTCCTCTTACCAGAACACCGCGAACTTGGTTTGCTTTCTTGAGCTCCTTACCACGAACAAGGCTCTGATACCATGTCAAGATTGTGGGAGAGAAGGAAGGAGTCTCACTTGTAGCTTTCTTGCTTGCACAATGGGGGAATACACACAAAGGTGGAAGCTGAAAACAGTTTTCCTCTTCTTAGTTGTGTAAGCCAAAAGAACACTGGTACAAAGAAATAGAAGAACCCTATATATGGGTCTCAAACCAAACTCAACTAACTAAGGTGGCATACTAACTGAGCCACGAACTAGAGTAGATAAGGATAGCTGTCATCTAGCTATTATTCATGGGCGGTGTACCAACTGCATCTGCAACTGACAAGTCGGTGACATAAATGCACAACGGTCACCCTAGCATATCACGAGTGGAGCTTGATATCTCAACAATCATACCATACTTGGATAACATATCCAAGCCATATTGCCTTTGTGATAGCCGTATACTATCATCACATTTCATCATCTCAATACTAAGAAAGTATCTCAGCTTACCTAAATCCTTCATCTCAATCTTCTTCTTCAAGAAGGGATGATTTAATTGGTGTATTTATTTTCTTTTCAGTTATTTTCCTTTTCTTCCTTTTTTTCCCTTTCTTTTTTAATTATAAAGGGAGCACACTAGGAGGCATCCCATTCATGAGTAGGGGCCAAGCTGCATGGAGGGTTAAGAAATTTGCTTAAAAAGGCTCTACTCTACATATACCCCTTCAAGTTAGCTCTTACATTGAGTGGAGGGGATGACAAAAATGAGTGGTTATACCCATTGAATCTATTGTCACTCATGTATTCTAATAGGTTCATACAAATTGCTAGCAAGAGGATAGCTCTCATCATGAGGTGCACCATTGCATAGCTATCTATTCCGGCATTTATATAAAAAAACAGTAGTAACCGCTCTTCCTCTATAGTAGTTTTTTGTTTTAATAATATTCATAACACACAGAGATAGTTACATGTGGTAATGAATGTGGGAACTGGGCATGAGGTGAAGTCTTTGAGGAGACTTGCTATGGATGGGCAAAGGTCCCTTTCAATAAAGATCACGCTTTCTTTGGGGGTTGAGGCATTTACGTTGTAGATCAGAGGGAAGTCATATCTACCATGCACATCCTGGTTGAAGTCAACTCTAATCCTCCTCAGGTAGAGCATGTAGGTAGTATCATCCCTTTTATGCGGTAAGGTGCTACAAAAATCCATCTAGGCCTCTAAGTTAGAGTCCCAAATGTTTATGTACTACTTATGATGAGCCTCATATCCCTCTACTCTTTGGGATACCTCCACCACCTTGTCTTCCTATTAATTTGCAAGTTCTTACTGCCAACTTGTGGGGTGTCTCATTCTTTCTTCTAGCCATTTCCTTCCTAGCCTCGCTAAGAGTTTTATGGCATCCTATACCACCCTTAGAGATGGTACCCTATCCAATGTATAAGGGAAGGTGAAGGAGAACTCGAAAGGGTGACCGTGGTTTTTCCATTACTCCCACACTGCAAGTTCCTGGCCCTAGTTTATAGGGTCACACTCCTTGCTTTGCGAGATGGCCACCTGTGGAACTTATAGTTTGGAGCTTCATGCAGGCTAGTTCCACCTATTCTCCACATTTCTACCTCATCTCCACCATCCTTTCAGGTGGTACAACTTCCTCCCCTTACTCTTTTGGTTGTGCTTGTGGCTGCAGAGGGGGGCTTGCTTCATGCACTTGTTCTTCCTCATGTCGGTCCTATTCAAAACCATGTCCTTCTTCTTGGATTGGCTCCATTGGCTCTTGTGGAGGTGGCTGTAATTGCTACTTTGGCTCCCCACACCCTAGTAAGGCGAGTTCTTGGGAGGTTAAGCGAGCTAAGATTAGATGGGCTTGTGGCTCTTCTACTTCCAAGCTAGTGCTAGGCTTGGGTGCCTTGGCATGGAGTCCATGTTGCAGCGCTCTCCTTGTCAGTTCTAATTTTCTTTTTACTTCCTCTAGTGTTATTCTCCTCTTGACTACATGACATTCAACACTGTGATTAAAAAAGCTTGTTGTTTCTCCAACATGCATGATGCTGGGAGCTTTTCTGAATCGGCGATAGAAATAGGAAGAGGATAAATTGACCAAGTAGTCGTTAGGCAGAACTGACTTGCATTGTTTTAGGGGGCCTAAATGGGATTTTACCTTATGGGTAGGAGGGTTGACGTATTGCACTCCCCTCTGTCCCCCATTCTCTTTGAACTAAGTGCAATGGCAAGTCCACTTCAGTTGAGTAATCATGTAGAAAGTGGAAACTCAAAATTACTTTCACTAATGGATGTTAGGAGACCCATTTGATTTTAGAAACCTGGAAATTTAGGTCAATCCTAGTGGGTTTGACCGGAACACTTCCATTGTGATGTAGACTCAGTGGGGTCTAAGTGACAAACCTCGTAATGTTCCAAGGGAGCGCCGCGGGCAACGTCATTTGGAAAACCTACTGATCGACTATAGAAAGGTGCGCCTTGGAATGAGCCTAGAGGACACCTCATAGTTGGTATCAGAGCGCTCGGTAGAATAGAATATAAGTATGCTTTTAAAAAAAATTTCTTGGATGGTAAGTATAGCCTAGGACATGTTTTCTTCTCTTTGGTAATGTAGGTTTTTGAATTATGGTAGAATAACAAATCTTGGAAACGATTCTTGATCTTCCGAGTAATGTTTATGTCAACTATGCATTCATCCAGTCTTATTTGGAGGAATGAGATGATGTGGATACTAGATCAGTTGTACAACCCCTCGCCTCTATATTGTGAAAGACGGTCAATGATTAGTAGAGGATACTACTTTAGACATAGTTCAATTGACATATGTCATTGTAGATGTAAAAGCTTCCTTCGGTATCAGTAGCAATGGGTAAAAGCTTTCTTAGGCTATTAGTAGCATACTCTTTTTTTACTCCAAGAAAAAAATTACAAAAAGATTTTAATAGTTCCCATGAGAGAGGGTACAAGTAGAAAAAAGCACTTAATAAGAACATAACTAGAACTTGAAATAAGCTACGCTACAAAACTTAAAAATGATCTTATAGCCAAATGTCAACAACACTTCAACTCCCATAAGAAGCATCTTGCCAAAGACAAGTTGGATGGTGTCATTATATTATAATAAGCCACATCACATAAACATAATTGCTTATAAGCCCACAGTCCATAATCTTCATAAAAGTACACAATTCCAAGCAAACCAAGAATCCTCTTCTCCTCTTGTTCCAAAAAAAAAGAAGAACAAGAATTCAATAGTTGCCCATAAGAGAGGGTACAAGTAGAGAAAATAAAAAGCCAACCAATCTTGTATAGTTTCTTCAAATTTGAAAGACAAGATCAAGCCAACAACCGTAAAGTTTTGAGAAGGTATCTAGATAACTTCAATTTGGGTACGATTCAACTATTATTGTCAAAGTCTCTCATTAGTTGGTCTTTTTCCATGCAACTTGAGTTTGCTTCAAAGTACTTTAGCTCACTTTCTCAGATTTCCACAATAGTCCCAATCCAACATAGATTGATTAGAGAACACAATGTAAAATGCATCTATCCCTACAAAATGCATCTAAAATGGGGGTGGTCACTTTCGTAAAAAACACAAGGTTGCCTGGAGTTGTCGCTCAACTAGCTTAGCTAAAACACTTAAAAGTGAGCTAGCAACCAAATGCCAACATTGCTCCAACTCCCATGAGAAGAATCTTACAAAAACACAAGTTGTATGGTGTCCTTACATTACAACAAGCCACATTACATGATCATAATTGCTTGTAAGCTAATAGCCCATAATTCCAAGTAGCCAAGCATCCTCTTCGCCTGCTACAAAAATAAATTAGCACATGATTTCCAAAGCTTCCCATAAGAGAGGATAAAAGTAGTAAAAAACATGTAATATCATGGCTACTTTGGAGTGGGACACCTTGTGGTAGTATGGGTTGAGTTATCACATTGCAATCCCTCTAAGTTATGATTTTGGGATTGAGAGGGGGGTGTTCAAATAAATAAGCATATTATAAAAATTAACCTTCATTAGCAATTTATTACAACCTTGAAGCTCAAATTTTTCAACCTTTACTAAAAATTACCAAAGTGTTCATGTGCCATAAGTGAAAAACCTAAATCTGTGCCTCGAAGCTTAGTGGGTATATTGAATGTTGGATAATCCTTAAAGATACATTATGGCTTCTGATACTTGATGGGTAAGATGATGTTATTGGTACTTTATGGATTTACTATCGACACTAAAGGTTTAGTTTGATGAGTTTTTGCCTCAAGTGAATTTCTGTGGTTGATAGATAATGATGTCTTATTGGGTGGTGGTCTGAGGATCGGTTCATTGAATTGCAATGTCCTTATGTTTCTTTGATAGTGGTTGTAAGAAGTATTAGTTGGCTAGAATCCGCACCAGTTAAGTTTAAGCACCAAACCCCTACCCCTATATGGCACTCAAACAAGATCCACATGCTTGAAACAAGAAGATATACTCATTTCTCCAACTAAGATTGAGATATTGGAATTCCACGACCAATCCATAGGTTTATATCAACACTTCAAATGGGGCAGGAGCCTTGTTTATTCTCCTCTATATGAATGATTTGATCTTGATAGGTGACCTTGCCCAAATGGTCAAGCAAACGAAGGCAGCACTTCATGAGAAGTTTAAGATGAGGACATCGGACTTCACTTTTTCTTAGATCATGAGATCTATCATACTCTAATGGGGATCTTCTATGTGAATGATTTGATCTTAATAGGTGACCATGCCCAAAATGGTCAAGCAAATGAAGGCAGCACTTCATGAGAAGTTTAAGACGAGGACATGGGACTTCACTTTTTCTTCGATCATGAGATCTATCATACTCTAATGGGGATCATCATCTCCTAGCAGTGCTATGTGCAAGCGCGCTTGACTATGTTTGAGATGGAAGGATGCAAGTCCATATCAACTCCTCTAGATCTAAACTAGAAGGCCACAACCCATGTTAATTCACCTTTCGCGGATGCTGCCCCTCACAATCAGCTGATTGGGTCCTTGATATGGCATTTGAAAACTAGTATTTTGTATTTTGCTCTAAGTTTATTGGTTGGGTTCATGAATGACCAACAATGAAGCCGTTTGCTTGAAGAGTTATAGGAGAGGCTTTATCATCATCTTAGTGAAATGGAATGCAAAGACTAAACATAAGTAGCCAAGTTTTGTTGAAGACTCTTCCATTACGTACATAGTTGAGCTAATTTTCTTGTGTTATGGCCGAGTTAGTTTTGTGAGAGTGCACAATGGAAGAAAGAACACGAACATAGAGATAGAAAGAGAGAGAGAGAGCAGAAAATAAAGAAACAAATATTGCATCGGAGATACATACAATGATGTGGGCTAGTTCCTGCACATAGCCCAAAGCGTCAGTGAGGGCACCAAATCAGGCTGATCTCGGCATCGCTTACATGTCACTCATGTTGCTTACAATGGAGAGGGGCATGGGTATGTGGGTTATTTTTGAATTATACATACATACATACGTACGTATGTACATACATGCCATAATGTTCTTTTCACCCTTGTAGAGGAGTGGAGCATCCGCAGTAGGCCCCATGAGAGAGAGAGAGAGAGAGAGAGAGAGAGAGAGAGAAATAACTTCTCTATAGGGTGAGTGGAGCATCCGCAGTAATGCGCAGGGTATACTGTACGATGAAGAGAGGAGATCCACAAGAAAAAAAAACGCTAGCATGGCAAGTGAATCTGGATTGTGGATGGGGCTACAGGTGGGCTAGTTGGGTGTTGTACCAAGACTAGGGGGGACCGGGTTGCATGATCAAGCAGGGTCGCATTGCCTAGTGGACAGGCAAGCGATCGCGCGTGACGGTCACGGTCGCATGCCACGTGGAGCAAGCCGAAGGTTTGCGGGGGGGCTCCGCATATGCCACAAGGCCCCTTGCAAAACCTTCTATTGATAATAATAGAATATAGAAGATTCAATGATTAGGTGCATATGTGGAATATAAGTATCAAATTGGAAACTAATATCCTTATATTCCTTTCAATATAACAACTATTTTTTATGAAAATACTAATTTGGGAAGTTATAGTGCTTAATTCATAGTTATTAGAGTAAGACATGTCATAACTTAGATTTGGTATTTTAAAAACACTTAAATCTCACAAAAGTTGTAGACCTAAATACAATTTTCATTTGTGTTAATGCATATTTCTTTAGAAGAGATTAGAGGACGGAAAGGTATATGCCATAACGTGATGATACAAAAGTGGATGTAACAATAAAGTATAATTTCTAGAACTAGGTGCATGTCCTTATCTAGTATGTTGATGTAACAATTAAACATATTTTTTAGAACTAGGTGCATGTCCTTGTCTAGTATGCTATCATTAAGGGTTGAGGACATTATTTTGCATGCTATCATTGAAGGTAGAGGATCATCAACCCTTATGGTCACATCATTGGAGTTGTAGGACTATCAACCCGTATGGTTACATCACCTTATTTTTCACCATACTTTATGCCTTCAAGGCCTAAATTTGATGATCTGTTGTGCGTTTTCTCAAAATAAGTAGAGCATTTTCACATATGTCAAATCATTATTAATTTATATCCAGATTTCACATCTCATTGATTTGATATATATATATATATATATATATATATATATATATATATATATATATATATATATATATATATATATATATATATATATATATATATATATATATATATATAAAATTATCAATGAGATGTGATCGCTGCTTTTGCTGCTTCTTTTTTCCTCATTCGGTTTGGCTTCTTCGCTTGCTCTTCTACTTCTTCTTCCTTGTCCATGGCGTCTCCTTCTTCCTCCTCTAGCGGCATAGGCAAACAGCGTTCTTTAAAGTCTCCTAAATTACGCGGGTGCTGCTCTTGACGCTGTGGTGACTATGGAGGTGGGGTGGGCGTGGACGAGCACACCCGCGAAAGTACTCCCCACCACGATGGGAACGGATGTGGACGACGTTTTCTTCTTCGACTGATTGATCAAAGAATCTACTAGCAGGGGAAATCGCTGGGGAAGACGTGATGTTGAAGAGGAGGGGGGTGTTTATACAAAGCCCGTAGACCCCATCCGTAATAGCCGACTACCCCCAGCGCACCATCTTGGACTCTGTCCACGACGCCGGCCTCTCCTTCACCTGCGCCAGCTCAAGCATGTCACGCGGGCGCTCCGGCACCGGCACGCCCGCACCGGCACCTTCCCCACTCACGTCGTCATCGAGCCGTGCTACTTCGACATGGCGGGCCGCCCAGCCAGCAATGACTACCCCTTCCTCGACGTGGCACGTGGGCCGCAACAGCTGGTGAAGGAGGTCAGCCCGCAGTTGATGAACCGGATGCTGGTGCTGGTGGTGGCCGCCTAGGACGAGCATGGAGGCTTCTTCGACCACGTACTGACGCCTATGCGCGAAATACCAAGCTCGGACGGCATCATCGGCGGCCCGCAGCCGTTCAACCAGCTCGAGGGTGAGGGTGCCTGCCTTCCTCATCTCAGCCAAAGGAATAGCTCACAACAAACTCTAGACCACTTACTATATAGAAAGTTCACACTATAACTAGGAAGAATAGCAATCAAACTAGGAAGAATGTAGAATTTTCTAATTATAACTAGATAATTTTGTCATCACAAACCTCTTCTAACTAGTAAATCCCTTTTTCTAGATAGTATCTAGTAAGTTGAAGCCTTATCTAGTAACATTATCTAGTAAGTTATTGTATATCTAGTAACAATATCAACATAACTAGGAAATTATTTTTTTCACTAGTCATAACTAGCAAGTACTATCATCTAACTAGGAAATTATGGATAGCCTTTCAAGTTAACGTAGACTCACGATTTTGCTAGGTAAAACTAGTAAATAAATATTAGTTTATTTGAAATTTACATTTGTATATTACTCACTTATGAGCTAAGATTTCGATTCCACACTTATAATAGCTATACTCACTTGTTTGTGTAGCCTATGCTTTTTGAGCTCGAGATTTCTACAAAGTAGCTATTATGAATGACCCTAGAAACCTTTCCATGGTACACAACTGAAACCCCAAATGCAATGAACCGTTTAGGCTCCCATCTCTCCAAAGAGCTCATCCTTTTGAATCGGTTCATTACACTTGAGAGTACTTTCCTAATAGAAGGAAACTAATTAGAACTAGGATTTTTTCTCTTCATCCAAATTGCTCTTTTTCATGGGGAGGAGATCTTGCCTTGTTTTTTGGTCTACATCCCTTGTGGAAAAGCTAAGTTTCTTCTAAGTCATAGAAACAACCTTTACCCGAACTTCTTGATCTCATTTGACCACGTCTCTTCCATTATCTATTATTGTACCTAAGTTTCTGGTCTATCATCTAAGGGGCACCCTTAAAGCCACAATCTTGTCTCTACCTTTCTATCTGTCCCTATCCTTGTCTATGTCTATCTGTATCCTTGTGCCTATCCCTCGAGGATTCACTCTTTAAATAGAAGACATGTCACCCACGAGTGAAGAGTCTTGGAAAGACCCTATTTAGAACTCATATAGGACTAATATATTCCGCGGCTCCCTGTATATTCCGCGGCTCTGTTTCTTCCGCGGCTCCCTGTATATTCCATCGCGATCCCGCCTCCCCCCTTTCGTATTACAGCTCCCATGGTCGTTATTTTCTCTGCCATAAGCTCCTGTCCATCCTTGAAACCCTACCCTTGGGCTCTTGCTCTTCTTTGCTGATTTTGGTCGCTGCGAATGGCTCTCAACCTTGTGTCCAGTCCCTTCCGGGATGAGACCCGCCCCAAGAAACGTCCGCGCCTTGGCTGGGACGTTCCATGTCCCTTCTTCTCCGATGAGGCCGCCGCTCGCTTGCAGCCTGTAGATCGCATCCCAACTTCTGTCGGCTCACAACGCAGCCCAAAATGGGGTTCTTGCAAATCAGAACGCTCTGAGAGTTGGCCTTCCTCCAGTGTCACATCGTGTTGCTCACAAGAAGGAATTGCCGCCTAGGCATGCTGCTGATGCACAGGCCTCTTCCATGGCTTGAATCACTAAAACACAGGCCGTGGACCTTATACTCCAGAAGCGTTGCCACACAAGCTTATATACAGGATGTGGAACAATCCAAAAAGAAGGCAACGAATAGGCAGCACTAGCAACCACATGAAGTCTCAGTTTTGATTGTTGCAAAGAAGAAGCAGTTGGAGTCTGAGGCAGCAAGGTTCAGTAGTAGTGGAAAATCCAAGGAGCAGTGGGAGGAAATAGAAGCATTTTGTCAGAATAATGGAATTGGAAGGAATGCACAGCAATGCAGGGATAAATGGCAGAGGCTCTTACGGGTATACTCAAAAGGTTGATGACTGGAAAAAAAAAAGGTCTCCTGACAAATTGAGTTTTTGGTAGATGAAGTTGGATGAAAGGAAGGCAGAAGGTTTGCAGTTTGGTCTTGACCAAGAGGCATTTGATGCTTTGAAGGAACTCCACATCAATGTATATGGAACAAAACTTGGAGTTGAAGAGCTCAAAATTTTACTCCAGGTATTTTGGAGCATGGGGATAAGGAAATTGATGGACATGCTTTTGAAGAGTTAGAGGATACTGTTTTGAGTGAGAAAGATCATGGTACTTCTGAGGACAGAATAAAAACAATAAATGTAGAAGAAACTTGCAATGGACAACTTGATTGCAATGTAGAAGAAACTTGCAATGGACAACTTGATAGCTTTCATGCCTGATTGCAAGCAGCTAATATTGGTAAGTTTAAGGTGGCATTTAGAATTGTATATATGCTGACCTTGGCTTCTTTACTACGGTTTTTTCACTTGGTGCTGCTAATTTATTGTTTTCAAATAGGTTAGTGGAGACAGTTGCGTGTTTGTTTGGAGGCTTCCTAATCTTCTGACCAAGATGATGCAGAAATGCTGCAGTTTACAATCTGAATTGCAAACATCCAATCCATCCATACTACTTATTGAATCAAAAGGACAACTAAACAATACTTTTTTAATTCCCATGAGATGTGACAAGTTTCAGACACACGAATTGGATGCTTCTGGTATTGTTGTTACTATTGAACCTCAGCTTGTAAGTAATACAACTCCTGCATTCAAGTTCATTACGTCCCGGTTGCCTCATTGGGCACAGGCCAAGGTTGTAGAGACCATTTTGGAAATAAGATTTAAGTTTTGTTCTTTTGAATCAATATGGGTGGAGGTAATATGTCCTTTTATTTACTTTTTGTTCTCTTTAACTTGATTATGTTGAATTACAGCAGATCATGATAGAATGACTCAAGGTTGATGTAGAAGATAGCATCGTAGAAGACAAGGCTTTTGATGAATATATAGAAATCACGGGATCAGAATCTCCCCGGATGAGCTGCAAAACGCTTCATTGGAAAAGCTCGAAGAAGTTGGTCAAGATTTTGCTTTTGGATACGTATACTTTGCATTATGTGCTATGTAAGTTCCTTTCACTTCTAACTAGTTTGAAGTTGATTTGATGGTTTATGCAATCTATTTTTTGTGTGAGTCTAACTATGTGTATTGCTTCTTTAATTATGTAGGGACTAATTGTAAGTCATCTAGGAGACCCAATTCAGTACTAATATGGATTTGAAGAACATTCTCTGATCATAGATGTTCCACAAGGTAATCCTTTATTGTTGGGAATGGTGCTTTGTTGTTGGGAATGGTAGTTGTGCATTATGCACCTCCCCATATCCGCAAGTGCATCATACTCTATCCTTTGACTAGTCATGTGGGAAATTTCCCTTAGCACATTGTACCACCCTCCCTTGTTACTTATAGGCACAAATTCCACTCATGTGCTTATGAGTCACCTCCTTCCTTGAAGGACACAGAGAGTGGAAAACAATCACCTTATATTTAGACCTAGTCCCTGTTGAGATATCGAGCTCCACTCGTGATACGCCAGGGTGACCATTGTGTATTTATGTCACCGACTTGTCAGTTGCAGACGCGGTTGGTACACCGCCCATGAATAATAGCTACATGATAGCTATCCTTATCTACTCTAGTTGGTGGCTCAGTTAGTATGCCACCTTAGTTAGTTGAGTTTGGTTTGAGACCCATATAGAGGGTTCTTCTATTTCTTTGTACTTGAGTTCTTTTGGCTTACACAACTAAGAAGAGGAAAAAACTGTTTTCAGCCTCCACCCTTGTGTGTCTTCCCCCATTGTGCAAGCAAGAAAGCTTCAAGCGAGACTCCTTCTTTCTCTCCCACAATCTTGACAGTCCCACCCTCCCTGATTGATAAATGCCAAGTTTGGATCAGTTTTTGGTTGCATGAAAGTGTATCTTCCATGGGCTGTTTTTCTCCCATTTTGGGTTGTTTGGGGCAGATCTAAACTTTGGAAAGTGAGAATAGAGGATCAAGATTGGAAGGATTGGTGGCTATGTGTATCCACGAAAAAGCAATGGCAAGTACTCAAAACAAAAGCAATTGCAATTGACAATTAAAAAAAGATTGTACCTACCATATGGCGTTCGCATGAGCATGAGGCAACAATGTTATGACGGTATGTTTATTGAAGTCTTTTGTTTTGTATTGCTTAATGTAATTTACATTTTCAAACATGCACTGCAAACACTTTCTTATTATTACCATGCCTATGTAGGTTTGCCATGTCGACTTCTAATCTAGAAATGATGGCTCTTTTGAAAAAAATGATGAGTGAGGATCCCAAACTACTTGGGCTTGTGGATTCAGTTGTGGAAGAAGTGAAAGGTAACTAACTCTTATAACTAAATTTATACCTAATTTTATTACTAATTCATGTGTTCTAATCCAAGTGCTAAGAAATTAAGTGATTTAGTTTGATATAGCATTTTTTTAAAAAAAATATAAGTCTCTTATGTTTCTAAACTTTGGTTTATTATGTGTACATAAAGGTAACAAAATCACAAATGATGGTACAAGAGATAATGGAACAATGAAAGCTAAGGAGGTCATTGGCCCTAATGTCTCTTCAAATAATGATACAGGTATATGTCTTTATTTCTACTAAACTTTGAAAATTAAAATTTGTACATATATTACATCTTGCTTTATTAGGTGATTCATTTTGAGATTAACTAGCTTTAATTAGTCTCTTTGCCTAATTTAAAATGTTCATAGTTATTCATATATTTAAACTTTGAGTAATTGTGTGTATATATATAAACATAGATAAAAGAACAACAAAAGGTGGGAAAAGAGGTAATGTAAGAAAGGGAGATCAGGAGGTTACTTGCGATAATGTTTCTTCAAGTCAAGATGCAGGTACCAACTTTAAGGATAAAAAACTTGTACAAATTTGGTGATCCAAATTGATACAAAATATCTTCCAAGATGTGAGAAGAAGAAAACCATTCAATACAAACCATCAAGGCACCCTTAACTTCCTCTATGTTGAACTTGTACAATTCTAGAGTAGTCGAAGTAGTAAGGGACATAAGGAAGTCAAGGAAATGCCCCCCTCTTCCACACTCTAGGTGAGAGTGCTCTTGTATGGTGCGCTCCCAAAAAGAGTCGAGTTTTTTGTGGAGCTATTTCATTTTGTCCTCATATCCTTGCAAGTCAAGGCTTCGTAAGAATTGATCATTTGCTTGAACTCCTCCACTTGGGGGGTGGGAGCACTAGTCCACTCGAAGAAACGATTCCCCATGACCATGTGACTGATGTTGTTGGCTGCCAACGTGAAAACCTTGTCCAAGGTTCACAAAAGACATTTTTGGTAGTAGTAGATATAGAAATCTTCAACTCAAAAAATGTGGAGAGATTTTTGAACGAAATTATATGACGTCTGCCATTTTTACAACCAGTAATATTGTTCCTTCTTTAAACTGTCGAAGGGGTCATTTTTGAAATTCATTGTACCTTAAACCTAGGTTTTCTTTCTAAACTTTTTGGGGCTTTTACAGCAAAAGAGAACAAGGTAGTTCATTTGATGTAACACTAACCTTGTGAGAGACATTGACGGATTGGTGCTTATGGTGAGCGAGCCATATGGATTGTATCATGGAGATCTCTGTAGCTTGGGAGTGCAAGAAAGACTGGAACTGCTTGGGGGAGAAGAGGTGGGAGGTGCACAGGCAGCGCACGAGGGACCAGCGGCGGGGGACGTAGGGGGCGAAGCTGATGATGCCATTGCAGTGGTACATGAGGAGATGGCCATATGGATAGCACGGGCGGTTGGCGAAGACGTGGTCGTGGTCCTTGAA
Source organism: Lygodium microphyllum (assembly GCF_053477565.2). NCBI lineage: Eukaryota > Viridiplantae > Streptophyta > Polypodiopsida > Schizaeales > Lygodiaceae > Lygodium > Lygodium microphyllum. The sequence goes on from NC_141158.1 coordinate 2,319,811, forward strand.
GTAGGGGTGCACCATGGCGGCCGACGACACCACGATGCACAGGACCCGGCCCAGCCACCACAGGTACATGATGGGGCCGTATCGCCGGGCCAGTACGCTCAGCCACATGTGTGGCGACTTCCCAGCCACTTGCAGGAAATTCCCAAGGAAAGGCAGGGTGCCCACCAGCTCATGGCCCGAGCCGGGTGGCAATACTGTACTGCTTGTTCCTACTGGTACTGCTTGTTCCGATGCAAGTGAAGCTGATATCCTGGTTGTTGGGATGGAGGCAGGGGTCTCAACAAATATCAAAGAGGAAGGAGGATCATTGCAATTCACCATTCTTCAATGTGGGACTTGCATTCAAGATCTGAATGTGCAATTGTATGGTGATAGTTCCTGGTTTTATCAATGGTATGATGTGTCAACCATTTTTTGACTTGTTTTCTATAGTTGTTTTCTGTAGTTGATTCTGTTGTGGCTGGGGCCGCCTTCGAGTCCTTCTCCTTAGGCTTCAAATGGGGATACTTCTGCCAACACTTCTCCTCGGGATGAGTGCCCTTCCCACAGTGGGGACATTTGGGCTGCTTCTCCTTCGCATCCTTCTTGTCCTCCTCCTCCTTGTCCTTGACCTTCTCCTTCTTTTGTTTCTTCTTCTTGCCGCCACCTGTGCCGGCCGTAAATGCCTTGGTGGAGCCACTGGCTCCCACCTCTTTGAGTCGCTCGTCGTCATGCTCCAAGACAAGCGGGGAAAGCTCCTCCCATAGAGTGTCTCACGGGTCCTCGAGGTGATGAGGCTGGTATAGAAGACATCATAATGGGGTGATGGCAGCTGAGTCAACAGAATCATCGCCATATCCTCAGACGATATCATACGACCAAGAGAGGCTAACTCGCCTCGCATATCCTCCATCTTCGTGATGAGCTCCTTCATGGAAGGAGAATCATCAAGATTGAGCATCCGCAACTTCTTCTCCAAGGAAATCTTGTAGGCAAACGTCTTGTGCCGATACAAAGACGCAAGCTTCTTCCACACTTCCACCGCGGTCTGTAACTTGTGAACATGTACAAGAACGGAATCATGTAGACTCATAAAAAAAAAGGAACGGGCTGGAGAGTTGAGCCTATCCCACAAGGCTGCACGGTCCATAGAGGTTGTTAGAAATGCGGGATCTAGAGCATGACATAACCGGAAGCTATGGAGGATGGAAGGAGAAGTGTAGACTCATGATGGAATGGACACTGTTTGTTACACAAGTGAATTAGGTTCCAAGATTGAGACTTGGACTCATAAACACAATCTTGTGTATGTGGACAATGACATTGACACTTTACTGAAATGAAAAGAGTACTATCATTGCATTAAGGAAGGAAGCAAGTACAATGCTTTATAGGAAAGTAGGAAACTGCAGTAGGCACTATTGTGCATATGGGATAAGTTAGCCTGCATATCCTTGACCCTGAGATTCCATACAAAGAGGCTGTTTGAGTGTGATTGCTGATTCTCAACACCCCTCCTCAATCACAACTAGGAAAGGCACAAAGTGTGTAGAGGCTGTAATGAGAACCACCTGCAAAGTGTGGGCATACCACAGACATGGCAGAACACCAGAGGCTGTTGCAGAAAAAGCTAAGTGTGGGTACCATAAACATGGTGGACATCCAGAGGCTGTAACAGGGGCCTCACAAAGTGTACAGGGACTGTAATGCCAAGTTACATAAGGAGTTTACAAAGCTTATGGCAGGAAGCATTAGGGTAAGGAAAATACAAGGCTATTAAAACAATCTATCAGAATTATGAGAGTACAAGGACTGATGAGTCTTGTCCTTCCGATCCTGGTGGTCTTCATCTTCATCTTCCTTTGCTTCATTTTCTTCTTCTTCTTTGACTGCGACTAGATAGGCCTTTTGGGATCTCTTTCTTGCGTGGCAGAACTTCTCGGTGTGTCCGGTCCTTTTGCAGAAGTCACAAAAGAGCTGATCTTTCTTGCCTTTGTACCTGTTGCCAACATATAATGCATGCTCATCTCTAGAGGTACTTGGTTCTTCTTTAGTTTTTAGCTTCTTTTCTTCTTCTAACAGTGATGCCTGGATATCAACAAGTTCAGGATTTGGCATGTTGATTAAAGTTGTTGATACGTTATTATATTCAGGAGGCAAGCTCTTAAGTAGAACACCGATGCAAACATCTTCATCCATTTTAATGTTTATTCCTGCAAGTTGGGTTAGGAGTCCTTCCATGTAATTGAGATGTGTGGCAAGTGATGTGCTGGACTTCATTTCAAGCCTGAAGAATTCAATCAGGAGACCATACTTTGATGATTTAGATTGTGCACCGAACAGGGTGTCAAGTCTTTTCCATGTATCCTGTGAGGTCTCACAGTTATCCACATGATGGATATAACTGTCGTCTAGCTCCAATTTGATAATGGCCTGGGCTCTGTCATCATTCTTTTGCCAAGTAGTTGCAAGGTCCGCGTCCCGAGGTTTCTTCTCTTTGCCATTTGTGATGGCCCAGAGACCCTTCTTCATCAGGATGAGCTTGATGCGGGTTTGCCAAGTGTGGAATCCGACTCCTTTGAATCGAGCATTTGGCGAGTCTTTGCCCATGTTAGATTTACGGGAACAGTAGCAAATCAACTTCAGACTTTATTAGATTTGAGCAACAGAAGAATTGATTGAGAGACACAAGTGCTAAAAAGCACTAACTGAGTGTCAATGAATACCAAATCTGCAAAAGTCTTTTACTCCAAGTGATCTTCCCCTTCTTGATTTGATGCTGATGTCGTCAGATCTGAGTGACAGTACTTTAACGAACTTCAGAGAGTATTGCTCAGTGATTAAAATCACTGTTGATAACTTCAGTGAGAGAAACAGTGAAAAATGTCAAGATTTTGAAGCTTTTGGCTATGGTGGATTTAGGGTTTCTGAGACAGGGGCCTGGTTTTTTTTCTTATTGCAGGAGCTACAGTGCATCATTTTTAAAACTTTTTACATATCTAGGAAGCTTATGTCATGGGCTACCAAAGCCCCATGAAGATTGTGCAGATCGTGGTCAGTATAAGGCGCGCAGGTGCCGCGAACAGATTCGGCGCAGATCTGGACAGCGTGGTCGAATTTCTGCAATGCTGGAGCCAGGGAGCATCAATGTCATTGATTGTTGTGCCAAGATGAAACGCCTTGAGCAGAGGAACAACTCTCCAGAAGAAATCGTGGGCTGAAATGGCCTGGTTGAAGAGTTATGGAAGCTCCAAGCAAGGTAGGTCCTGTCTGGCTATGGCAGACACAGAACAGAGATTTGGGATTTTCACAATGCTGAGCTCCAGATGGTCCAATGTCCTGGATTGATGTGATACAGAGAAGCTTTATGAGTTGGGGAATACTTTTCCAGAAGGAAGCTGTAAGAGATTTGACCTGTGGAGTGAGATATAAGCAGTTCAATCTGATAGGGTGCTGCTGGCTATGGCTGCCATGGAAGCTTCAGTGAGAGTAGAGTTGGGAGATGAAGTCATGAGCTGACATTGAGCTGGATCGAGGTTCAGAAGAATCAAGAGAGGCTAGAGAAGCAATGCCATGCCCAACTGGGCTCTGATACCATGTTAGAAATGCGGGATCTAGAGCATGACATAACCGGAAGCTATGGAGGATGGAAGGAGAAGTGTAGACTCATGATGGAATGGACACTGTTTGTTACACAAGTGAATTAGGTTCCAAGATTGAGACTTGGACTCATAAACACAATCTTGTGTATGTGGACAATGACATTGACACTTTACTGAAATGAAAAGAGTACTATCATTGCATTAAGGAAGGAAGCAAGTACAATGCTTTATAGGAAAGTAGGAAACTGCAGTAGGCACTATTGTGCATATGGGATAAGTTAGCCTGCATATCCTTGACCCTGAGATTCCATACAAAGAGGCTGTTTGAGTGTGATTGCTGATTCTCAACAGAGGTGCCATCGGACGAATCCGCAGGGGGACGGTCGATGGGCGAAGAAACAAGCTCCCAAAGGTCAAATGTATTGAGGATGCATGCCACCTTGCACGACCAGAGGGAGTAGTTGGAACCATCCAACTTATCTTCCTTCGGAAAGGAAGGGAGAATCGGCACCTGAATGGAGGGAATCAAGGAAGGCATCCGCACATCTGAGGCATTCTTCACGGAAGATACATTCGCGGTAGATGGAACCCTCTGAGACGCATGGACTGAAGAAGGATGAGTGCGAGGAGGTTCTTCCCGACGTCGAACCTTGTGATGATCACGCCTCTGCTCAGAGGAATGATGAGAAAGAAGTTCATCCTCTGAGTCATCAAAGCCCGAAAACTAGTAAGACATCTTTCAATCTGCAAAATACCAAAGAAAGTTGTGCCGATGTTGAAATATGACCAGCAGTGTGGTCACCAACCACCAAGACGTAGGCTGAGAATGCCTACAAACACCTGGATCTGCAAAACGCAAAGATAACTGATGACGATTACCAGAAAAGAGACCACCAGCACCAGGAAACAGCCAGGAAATGAGTCGCCAGCAGGAAATGTGCCGCCTGGAGTGGAAGTGACCAGCAGAACAGCAAAACGCAGGCTGTAGATGAGACGCCCAGCAGAAGGAGGGACAGCCTGGTGGAAAACGTAGGGTTGTGTCACTGGATGATGTGGCAGCCTCTGTAGTCAGCATGTACAGAAAACGCAGGCTGAAAAGCCTCCAGAAGATGTCGCCTGGGCAGTTGCTGATTAGATGACAGCAGTAGTGAGGTATCTCTCTCCAGAGGATATGTCCTCTATGCTCTCAATCAGGCAATGATACCATGTGAGACTGTGCAACGGAAGAAGAACACGAACACAGAGGAGAGGAGAGAGAAAGCAGGGAATGAAGGAAGAAAGTCTGCACTGACTGAGATGAATGCTGAATACACTGAAATGGACAGAGCAGTCCCTGCACGCAGCCCGGAGCGTCAGTGAGGTCACCAGAACAGACTGAAGGCAATGGTAGCACCAATGCCGGAGCGGGAGACGACGAACACAGTGCTGAACCTGCAGAATACAATGCTGGGAATGACTGGGGGGACTGCTATATATAGCCCCAGGCCAGAAAACTGGCCGACCTGCCAAATCTGGCCGACCTGGCCAGATTTGGCGGACCAGCTAGATCTGGCTGACTTGCCCAGAAAACTGGGCCGACTGCACAAAAACAGCCCAATATGGGCTGTGTGTCTCTCGAAGGCTGAAGACTGACAAAAAATAGCCACTAATGGACTGACAGAGCTCCTCTGTCTCCTGTCAGACTCTGACAAGAGCTCACAACCAGGAGATGACAGACTGAGAATGATAAAAGAGCAGGCTAACAGTTACTACATAGATGTGATATGTTATAATTTCTTATATGGTAACTTTTTCGATGAAGTTACTATATAGATAATGTTTATTTCTGAAGTTACTATATAGTAACTTTTTTTTATAAAGTTACTATATAGATAGTTATGATAATAAACTTCCTATATAGTAAGTTAACCAAAAAAAGCTTTCTATATGGTAAGTTAACTAGAAAAATGTTTCTATATTGGAAACTATGTTTCTAGATTGACAATCTAGTAAAGTTTGATTTTTCCTATGTTAGACTCTTTCTAGTTATGTGGAAATATAACTAGCAAATTCTATTTTTTTTCCTATATAGTAAGTGGTTTAGAGTTTCTTGTGCAGGTACTGTCTCATCTCATACATTCGTATTTCATCGTCTAATTTTTTTGTGACGTTTCTTTGGTTCAAAGTAAGGCCTATTTACTGTCGCTTTATCAATATCTCCTAACTCACATAATACACGCCATCCCATCGAAAGCAGCATTGCCTTTTATCCAGATTCCTTTCTAGGGCCATTAATTTAAGTAAAAGCTATCCTCATCCGGCCCAAACACGAGACAAAAGGAGCCTACCACAAATAAGAAGAAGCCACGTCTCAAAACCCATTGCTTATACCAATATTATTGAAAAACTAAAACGATAGCCTGAAAACTACATTAATGCTCACGTTAGATCATCATTTCGTTTCTCAAATGAGTATAGAGATGCGCTCTTCCCTTTCAGCTTAATCCTCCAACAAACCAGACCACCAATGACGTTGCAGTGTTCACTATTATCTCACCCCTTAACACCATTGTCGTTTGCTTTATGTTCCTAGTAGACTACATGTATCCTTTCCTAAAGAGAGAGGACCTCAAAGGGTGACAAATTCTATTGTGCTTGTGAACACAATAGCCTATTTTCTCTTGCTATCATGAGGACTAGACACACAAGAATTACGAGAAAAAGACCATCAATAAGACAATAATCCTAATTTACACCAGTGAAGAAGGGAGGAAGAAGGAAAGAAGAATGAAGATGCATTTGAGGATTTGATCCAATGTTGTATCATAAACATGTCCAAAAACCCTATCTTTCCACAAACATATGTAATAATCTCAGGAATATTATCAAAATGTTAGTTGTTTTTTGACTTTCTATAAATGAACAAAAGAATGAAGACCTTGGACAAAAGGCGACACACGTTGGAGCTTGGTAACCATGGTGGAGTTGTAAGATACTTGGTTTCCAATGGCTTTAGTTGCAAAACATCCAAGGATGAGACGTAGGAAGGATAAGAAGCTAGACATGAGTTGACATATTGGTATACAAAGGAGACACCTTTGTGCAAGCAAGGAGCGATGGCAGTCAGTCAAAGGGAGAGTGCACCTATTCGATCGAGGAGACCTAGAGATGCATGGCAACATGCTTTTGATTTGAAGCAGCACTATCACTATATTAGATTGATAGTGCCACTTGGGAGGGCACTACCATTCATAAAAAGGGGAGAGCCCCATCCTAAAGCATTCAAAAATTTTTGCATATATATTTTCACTTCTTTATATTAAATTCAGCTCTAATTGTCACATGGCAACACCAAGTCTTTTGTGGGGCATAAGAAAGGGTGGGTCTTGGTGGTCATGTGGTTAGGTGGGTGGTTTAACCCAAAAACTAGCAGAATTTGATGGGTCCTAGTGGCAATGATGAATCCTTAGCATCTAGTGTATCTATGATTTATGCTCTCCCATGATAGGGAAAGATTGAGCTACCATCAAAGTTAAATCAGCTTGAAAGTTATATGGCTGATTTGGGGTTGTCATATTCAACCATTGACAAAGGGAATTAGCTACAACAGACCTCTTTTCTCATTTCTCTTGCTGAAAAGTGTAATTCTTGGCAATTGGTGCATGCATCTTGGTCTCTTAAGGCAGGGCTATGCTTGTACTTGGTCAAAGGCTGACTTTTATTGATTTATGGCTGAATTGGGGCTGTTCTAAGCAATCCTAAACAGGGAAAAACAAGGCAGGTGCTGCCTACTCTGATGAGAAGCTTAGCAGAAGGATCTTCTTCCTGAAACACTTGATTTTGAGCTACTTATCATTGAAGATAGCTTGAAGACTACTCCTAAAGGATATTGCTTGGATTTAGAAGAATTTATACTTATTTTGTATTGGTTATAACAAACTATAATTGCTAGGACTAATCTATGATTAGAGCCCAAATTGAGATCTATCTTCTTTCATTGATTTCTTTTCATTGTATCAATCCATAATACCATTTCTCTTTCCATCTACATTGATTCTACACTACTTATCTTCAGATTTTGCAAAGATTATTTATGAGTTTGATTCATGTATGGTTCATGGATAACCGAGATATGATTGAGGTATTTGCTTTATGATGGGTTGTTGAGTTAGTGCATTGAGCACATGTCTATGTGGATGCTCATACTATGAAGGGCAAAGGCTTAGATTCTTAAGAGTTATGTTCTTTATGCTCATTGGAATTACATGCAGACGGAGGCATGGCTGAAGTGATTTAAATCCTTCTATCATCTTTTGCTCTCTCTTTCTCTTGAATCCAATCTCTCAAACCTCTTACCTTATTTTGTCTCATATCCTAGTGGTTGACCTTCAATCATACAGGCTTTGACATTGGTGAATCCGATGTGAAGGTCGGTAGGAGTGTAAACATGGGAGATGCATCAATGAACACGGGTAATGATGGGGATCTGATGTAACTGCTTGAAACATGTAAACAACTTGTTTAGGAACAAATGTGACAATAAGAACAACAATAAGAAAGTATGCAGGAGCAAAAGGCTCTTGCAAGGATAGAGAAGATGGCTATAGATGCAATGCTAGTGAACGATAAAGAAGTGGGTCGCTTTGATGCATGGGACATCTCCAAGTTTCTCAAATTTTATGACAAGGAGATGCAATAGCACGGAGTTCGATAAGAACATAGGATGAGATATTTTACACACATTGTGGCAATGGATAGCAAGATTCAGGCACAAGTTCAAGATATTGAGTAAAAGCACGGGGCATCTTTGCAACGATGTAAACATGTTCTAAAAACAGAGTTTTATGCTTTGGATTTTGCAGAAGATAGTGATTGTGGGAGTGTGTAGGATATGGATGATAATGAAGACTTGTCCATTGAGTTGCCTTGTATTGCAGATGTATTGAGAGTATCTATTTTGTCAGCTAGGGATACTTCTGAGGTATTGGACATGCTAGAAAGTATTGATGGTTTAGATGCAACACAAGGGAAGAGTGTACATGCTCCAGTTAGTGTACTTGTGTAGATGCGGTGACTATGGTCGATGCCCTACCTACCATCTACAATGATGTTATAGATAGTTTGAAAATAGAGGCTTTGGAAGAGACTAATGAAGAGCTGGTGCCAAATAAGACCTATGGGAAAGATGATCCTTTTGTTAGCAGCATATCGGTAACTAGGTTTGCGAATTGTGGTTTGATTGAAGCTGCATTACTTGCAAGATGCACTAAATGCGTCTATGCCCTTGCTTACAGTTTCGGTTTGGAATACCATGCCATGCACATGGTTGTAGAGTGTAGCACTTTAAATGCAATCTATACACAATGCATGTATTCAAACTATGAGTGCATAAAAGGAGCATGCAAGGTGTTTGATGATTTGACAAATCAAGTTGTAGTTGTATGGGGTGCAATGATTGCAGGTTATTGAGAACAGGGCTATAATAGTTCTACTATCAAGTTATTTGACAAAATGCTAAATAAGGGTATTGTACCAACCAACGTCACCTATTTGTGCATCTTGGAAGCATGAGTGAATGAAGTAGGCTTATTGCATGGAAGAGTAAGAGATCACTTATGCTCAATTCATTTGGATTATGTTGGAGATTTTTTTTGCTTTTGCTACAGTTTGCAAAAAGACAGAACTTTGATTTTTGTGCTTTGTTGGGTGTGTCTTTGGATATTTACTATCTTGTGATTGACTTGTGATTGAAATGATGAATATAAGAAAGCTATGTGATGTGGTAGATGAGGCCTTGGTGGAGAAGATGTCCAAACTTATGGCTGTAGAGAAAAGTGTGTTCATGGCTATGCTTCTTGAGGCTGCAAAAGAGTTCTCCGTTGCATTACCTAGAGTTGCTGATGGCCGGCTAGCCTATGCTTTTCTAGGACAAGCTGGTATAGATGATTGGGTTGTACAAGATGCTATAGGTATCTTGGTTGAGGCATTCCAACAAACGGACGAAGGTTGTGTCTATGTGTATGTTCATGGGCAACTTCAGAGTATGTATATGGAGTAGGTAACGACTATGGTTGATGATTCTGAGGGACCTATGCTATTCATGGATGATACAGAAAAGAGACCTCTACCAGTGAATGTGCTTGATTATTAGATGCCCTATGATCCAGGCAGATGTGGTAATACATGCATGTCTTGCAAGAAACTAATATGGGTCTATGATCCCGGTGTGTTGCATGGGGTGGCACCTCCAAAGTACATGCAAGTTTGGAGAGGATGGATGTCGTGTTGATATCCCTCCACTCTATGAAATTTTCTAGGCTTTGAGAGTAGTTCAAGGAACAATGTGTGAACATGGATTCTTTGATTTTGATCTAGTCTTATCTTTGGCAATTGTGGTCTACACATGCACTCTTATGTCTAAAACCTATGGTAAGGTACCTAGTATACGTGTTGTGATGGGCATTATTTGGGGTTTTCTCCTCTTTCTAATATCTTGGGCTTCTTTCTTTTGATGGACTTGGACTAGTAAAATCTTGGATTAGGAGCGCAATAAATATGGTTTGTAATAAGTACTGATGAGCTATCTAAATGCTCATGGCCATGGTGAAAGGAAATGAAGATTTATGCTTGCTGGGGGGAGGGGCTTACATCCTTTCACTTATGGCATCCTTTTGATTGGGATCTTTTCCAATGGCATATTTTACATTGGTGATAATTGATGAAGCTTGTCGAATGAAGAATGCCAACCAAGGAGACTGAGCCCCTCTCCACATGAAAGCCCAATGAGGCTATCATATGCCAATGGAAATGGAGAGACCTCAAATAAATCACTCTAGAAAACTCTAGTTGAGAATGGGTGAGTCAAGCCTGTTTCCCAACAATGAGATAATAGCGACTTAGAGATGAAGGGCAAGAGGTGGCTATTGTACTCTTTGGTGATTGTGACTTTCAAGGTAAATCATCACATATTGGGTTCATGAATGTGGGTAGCTGCTCACATTTCTCATGATAATGATGGTGATTCCAAGTATAATCGACTCCTTCCCTATAGTTTTTTTAAAAGACACAAAGAAAAGGACGTCCATCTTTTCATCCAACGACTTCAATGATTCTGTCCCATCAAGCGATGCCATTGATTTCTCAACCTAAGGTTTTTTCTACCTATGAATAGGAAGCAAGCTCGATGCAGTAGGGGTAGGGGCAAACCTCGACCTAGAAAAACCATTCCTATCAAGACTAGCCACTTTTACCAACTTGACATTCTCCTTCAGAGCTGATGCCTTCACAATCTTAGGTGAAAGCAATTACCCTCCATGCCAACTGCGATTATGCATTTAATGTAGTCTGACCAAGCCACGAGCTACCCTTGCCAATGTGAACATAGCCCAAACGTTTTCATGTGATGCTTGTCCATGTGGACAAGTAGAAGAGACGAAACAAACTCCACTTCAAGCTGAGGAAGCTTATCTTTATGGGCTATAGCAAGACCACGAAAGGTTATGAGTTTTACGACCCAAAGACATGAAAGATCGAGGAGGTAAGTAGAACCAATGAAGGTTATGGGCTCTACAATTCGAAGACACAAAAGATCGATAAAAGATTGGGATGTGATCTTTGATGATGCTTCGACTTGCATTTTATGTCTCAAGAGTTAGTAGGGGAATGAAGAGCTCCTAATATTGTCTGACTGAGACTAAGGCTCAAACTTGAGCGATGATGGTAAACCATGCATGTCTGTGCTAACACCCCCTCTCACATCTTGGATGTGGCTGAAGGCCAAAGGAGAGCCAAGTCCAAGGGTAGTAGAAAGAGTATCAACGTTGATGAAGCTTGTCAAATGAAGAATTTCAACCAAGGAAAACAACCCCCTCTCCACATGAAAGGCCAATGAGGCTATCATAGCCCAACAGAAATGGAGAGACCTTAAATAAATCACTCTAGAAAACTCTAGTCGAGAATGGGTGAGTCAAGCCTTTTGATACCATTGATTGCTCAACCCGAGGTTTTCTTCACCGATGATTAGGGAGCAGGCTCAGTGCGATAGGGGTAGGGACAAACCTTTGCCTAGAAAAACCATCCCCATCAAGATTAGCCACTTTTACCAACTTGATAAAGCCGATGCCTTCACGATCTTGGGAGAAAGCAATTGCTCTTGGGTGAAGCGAGGTTTTTTTAGAGGAAAGCGGGAGCAACCATGTGTCATGTTGTGGTGGGAGAGCGGGGCTTTTTTGGGGTTGGATGGAGCAAGATTCTTGGGAAGGGGGAGGGGGCCATGTTGTGATGGAGTGGAGGTCGGGTGTAGGGGTTGTGTCAAGGTTTTTGGAAGAGGGTATGTGTGTCATATCATAGGGGAGGGGTTTTTTGGAGATCACGGTTCTTTAAGAAGGGGGGACGACGTGCCATGTTGTGGTGGAGGAGTGAGGTTCTTAGGAAGGAGGGGGGAAAGGGAGTACCATGTCGTTGGGTGGTGTGGGGTTTTTTAGGGTTGTGTGGAGTAGGTTTTGGGAAGGGAGAGAGGGTGTGTGCCATGTCGTGGGGGAATGGGTTTATTAGGGTTGGGTGGAGTGGGGTCCTTGGGAAGAGGGGGGAGGTGTGTCATATCATGGGAGAGCGGGGTTTTTTGGGGTTGGGCAAAGCGACGTTTTTTGAGAGGGGGGACGACGTGCCATGTTGTGGGAGGATGGGGGTTTTTAGGTTTGGATGAAGGGAGATTTATGTTAAGGAGGGGGGTAGGGTGTGCCATGTCGTGGAGCATGTAAAATATTACACGGCGCAACGAACAGAATCTGAGAAAGAGATAGAGAGTACACAACAGATAAGAGGAGAATCAGTAAATTCTTTAACTTCAAACAACTGATACAAAGATGGCTCTGTCCACCCGTGCGCTTCCACTGTGTGAAGCTTAGATGGCGATCTAGATAGAAGATAGGTGAAGAGCTTAAGGCTAGCTGGAACAACTCTGACTGGGTAAAAGATGAGAAGTGATGGCTGCGAAGGGGTTTAGCTTTTATAGCTTGCGAAGGTCGTTAGGTCGGCCGACCTACCATATGAGCCTCCACTAGTCGGCCATATCGTGGGGGAGTGGATTGTCCCGCAGTTTTTGGGAGAGACGGTGTGTGTGCCATATCGTGGGGGAGTGGGTTTTTTTGGGGTTTGACGAAGTGGGGCTTTTTCAGGAGGGGCAAGGGGAATGGCGTGCCATGTTGTGGTGGGGGAGCGGGGTTCTTGGGAAGAAGGGCGGGGAAGGGGGTGTGCCATATTGTGGGGAGGTGGGGTTTTTTGGGGTTGGGTCGAGCGGGGTTTTTGGGAAGGAAGAGAGGGTGTGCATGTCGTAGGGGAGTGGAGTTTTTGGGGTTAGGTAGAGCGGGGTTTTTGGAAAGAGAGGGGAGGTGTGCCATGTTGTGAGAGAGCAAGTTTTTTTAGGGTGGAAAAACGGGGTTTTTTGAGGGGGGACGACGTGCCATGTGGTGGGAGAGTAGGGGTTTTTGGGATTGGATGGAACAGGGCTTTTGGGAAGGAGGGGGGAAGGGTGTGCCATGTCGTGGGTCGTTGTAGGGTTTTTTGAGATTGGGTGGAGTAGGGTTTTTGGGAAGGGAGAGGGTGTGTGCCATGTCACGGGGAGTGGGTTTTGTGGGGTTGGGTGGAGTGAAATTTTTAAAAAATAAGAGTTGGGGGAGAGAGGGTGTGTGATGTCGTGGCGGAGTGGAGGTTGGTTGTAAGGGTTGTGCTATGATTTTTGGAAGAGGATGTGTATGCCATATTGTGGGGAGTGGGGTTTTTTGGGATTGGGCGAAGCGAGGTTTTTTGAAAGGTGGTTGGGGGGGGAAACAGCGTGCTATGTTGTGGTGGGGGAGCGGGGTTTTTTCTGGTTGGATGGAGCGGGATTTTTGGGAAGGAGGGAGTGGTGTGCCATATTGTGGTACGGTGTGGGGTTTTTTGGAGTTGGGTGAGCTTGGTTTTTAACCTTGGTGGTAGGAAGGATATGAACATGAGATTTTGGGGGATGAAATTGAGATGAAAGATGAGGATGAAAGCTCTAAACCTATGAATGATTGAGACTCTACCACATAAGGGAGGATGTGCAGGTTTGGTAGGGGTGGATGTTAGAGGATTATGCATTTACAAAGTGAAATGACATGAAGAGGGGCGTGTTAGTGACCTACAGGATCTATCTTTGTCCAACTATATAGCAAGTATTTCATGTATTTGACTATGTACATTGTTTGAAGTCAAAAGAGAGATAAGTTGTGCAAGTTTTCAAGCTTGGTAAGTATTTGAATTAGATGACATGGATTAGTGACTTAGATAGTCACTAAGTGACTAGTAAAGAGGACTTATGATGGAGCTAGATGAGAGTGAGAGTTGTGAAGACCAAAGGAGCTGCCTGCGTGAAAATCAGTGCTGTCAGAAGAGGACTGTTGATCCACATGAAACTTGAGTGTTAGCCAATTGACCGAAAGCAACCTGATTATTTGTTGAATGTACAAATATCAGTCGAATGGTATCCATCTCTATTTGCTCTTTAAAGAAATGAAAGGGACATCCATGTACTTGTCCCTAGATAACACGATGGTATTGGCAACTAGTACAATGGCAGTCTAGTTATCGATGTGAATAACAATTAATAAATCCATGAAAATTTATATGTCTACTAGGAAGGAACCTGCAAAGATAGATTGCTCAATTTAGCATCAAATCTTCACTCTAAAGTTAACCACAAACTCCGGCCTCTTGCTAATGCAAGAGAAGAGCTGAACCAAGGGATCTTAAGTGCAAGACAATACCAATTCTCGAAAAAGAAAATGAATAAAAGAAATCTAAGCAAAGAGGAGATTAGAGGATTGTGTGAGAAGCTATAAGATATAAGTACGAGGAATGTGTATTTACTAGGAAAACATGTTGGGACACATTCATGAGTTATGAACTAAGTTTTTCAAAAGCTTAGAAAGATATATCTCCATAGGCATAACATAGTCGTATATATTACATAATTGAATGTTCATGGTGGATTGAGCATAGAATATAAAAGTTATTGATGAATTACAAAAATATCTAGACTTTATTTTCGTGATCTAGTACGGCTACTCAATATATTGCTCGGAGTGATGTCGAGCCTTGCCTTGGTCCCTAAGGGTCCTCCTCTCTTACGGTGATCTACATCAAACAAGCATATGATGGAGCTTAGAAAACCTAAGCATTAAGTTTTGTTTGTTAAGTGATGTTGGTAGCTTTAGTAGTTGGTTTTGTTTTTTAAATTATATTACACGCATCAAATATATTTAACACTCATCTTTCGCACAAAAACTATTACCATGGCTTCTCTCTCTCCCTCTCTCTGTCTCTCTATCTCTGTCTCTCTCTCTCTCACATTGAAACAAAATTAACATTTCATATCTTATGTACACAAGTACACAAAATAATATTACCATCATCTGGCTCGGCATAATCGTCCTCTTCTTTTGAACAAGGATAATTATGTTAGTTATCATCTCTCTTATACACAACACACACACACACACGCATTGGAACAAAATTAACATTTCATATCTTATGCATACAGGTACACAAAATAATATTACCATTATTTGGCTCTGCATTGTCCTCTTCTTCTCCTGAACAAGTGTACTTAAGTTAGTTCTCTCTCTCACACACATACACACACACATTCATTCAAAACAAAATTAATATTTCATCCCGCATGCAAGTACACGAAGCAAGATTACCATCTAACTCATCTGCTCTATTATTGCCATTCTCTCTTTTTATGGACAAGAGTGTAATTACATGCATTATTTTCTCTCTCTCTCTCTCTCTTTTTCTCTCCCAAGTAGCCTACCATAGCATTAGATACCTTTATTGAGACTTGAAAAATCCCCAGACTCCCTAGATATAAATATTTTTTAATCGCATAGGTCGATTTGGCCTTTCGAAGACGTTAATATAATTTTCTTTCTTTCTTTCTCTCTCAAGTGTATTTAGAACATAGATACCATGTTTATACTTATGTGATAAAGTGTCTTTGTGAGAAATAAAAACCAAAATCTATTTGATAGATTTATTTAGGCATGCCATATAAGTATATAATAAGTTATCACAAAACAAGTCAATTTGAAAATTTAGTGTGAAAATTTGAAGATTGAGAACAAGAGTTCACTGAAGGGGAGAAGGTGGTATTAACACTCTCAATATCAAAATAGAGTAAGCTCAAAAAGTTGATCACTCTTCAAGTAAAACGTAGTAGAGTTCTTTATAAAAATGTTATTCTATTGATTGACACTGAGAGGAGAACACCGCCTCTATCTCTAGAGGAAAAAACACAAGTCAAGGCTTGAAACCTTCATATTATAAAAAATACCAATCTCATATATACAAAAGTTGGTACTTATATTCAATGTTAGCTAAAAACCATGGGATAAGTTTTACACCTCTATAGTTGAGCTTCGGAAAAGCCTCAAAACATGTACCTACAAGTACCATGACTTCATCGTCCTCCAAAGGTCTTCTATCATGCCATTGATTAGCATTATCTACTGGGGAGAGAACTTGTGCTTCTGCAACTCTTTTTCCATCCTTCAAAAGGTATACATCGATTATATCTAACAAAATAGTAAAGATATCCTAAGTAACTGAGGTGAAGTAGAAACATGGTAGTCGTAGGAGAACCTATGGGTTGCGTTAGTTGTATTTCAAAGGGATCTTATTTTTATTGAAATTTCATTCAGCCCATAGGTTCTCCTACGACTACCATGTTTCTACTTCACCTCAGTTACTTAGGATATCTTTACTATTTTGTTAGATATAATCGATGTATACCTTTTGAAGGATGGAAAAAGAGTTGCAGAAGCACAAGTTCTCTCCCCAGTAGATAATGCTAATCAATGGCATGATAGAAGACCTTTGGAGGACGATGAAGTCATGGTACTTGTAGGTACATGTTTTGAGGCTTGTCCGAAGCTCAACTATAGAGGTGTAAAACTTATCCCATGGTTTTTAGCTAACATTGAATATAAGTACCAACTTTTGTGTATATGAGATTGGTATTTTTTATAATATGAAGGTTTCAAGCCTTGACTTGTGTTTTTTTCTCTAGAGATAGAGGCGGTGTTCTCCTCTCAGTGTCAATCAATAGAATGACATTTTTATAAAGAACTCTACTACGTTTTACTTGAAGAGTGATCAACTTTTTGAGCTTACTCTATTTTGATATTGAGAGTGTTAATACCGCATTCTCCCCTTCAGTGAACTCTTGTTCTCAATCTTCAAATTTTCACACTAAATTTTCAAATTGACTTGTTTTGTGATAACTTATTATATACTTATATGGCATGCCTAAATAAATCTATCAAATAGATTTTGGTTTTTATTTCTCACAAAGACACTTTGTCACATAAGTATAAACATGGTATCTATGTTCTAAATACACTTGAGAGAGAAAGAAAGAAAGAAAGTTATATTAACGTCTTCGAAAGGCCAAATCGACCTATGCGATTAAAAAATATTTATATCTAGGGAGTCTGGGGATTTTCCAAGTCTCAATAAAGCTATCTAATGCTATGGTAGGCTACTTGGGAGAGAGAGAGAGAGAGAGAGAGAGAGAGAGAGAAAATAATACATGTAATTACACTCTTGTCCATAAAAAGAGAGAATGGCAATAATAGAGCAGATGATGAGTTAGATGGTAATCTTGCTTCGTGTACTTGCATGCGGAATGAAATATTAATTTTGTTTTGAATGAATTTGTGTGTGTGTGTGAACTAACATAAGTACACTTGTTCAAGAGAAGAAGAGGACAATGCAGAGCCAAATAATGGTAATATTATTTTGTGTACCTGTGTGCATAAGATATGAAATGTTAATTTTGTTTCAATGCGTGTGTGTGTGTTGTGTATGAGAGAGAGAGATGATAACTAACATAATTATCCTTGTTTAAAAGAAGAGGACGATGATGCCGAGCCAGATGATGGTAATATTATTTTGTGTACTTGTGTGCATAAGATATGAAATGTTAATTTTGTTTCAATGTGTGTGAGAGAGAGAGACAGAGAGAGAAGCCATGGTAATAGTTTTTGTGCGAAAGATGAAATGCTAAATATATTTGATGCGTGTAATATAGTTTAAAAAACAAAACCAACTACTAAGGCTACCAACGTCACTTAAAAAAACAAAACTTAATGCTTAGTTTTTCTAAGCTCCATCATATGCTTGTTTGATGTAGATCACCGTAAGAGAGGAGGACCCTTAGGGGCCAAGGCAATGCTCGACATCACTCCGAGCAATATATTGAGTAGCCGTACCAGATCACGAAAATGAAATCTGGATATTTTTGTATTTTATCAATAACTTTTATGTTGTATGCTCAATCCACCATGAACATTCAATTATGTAATATATACGACTATGTTATGCCTATGGAGATATATCTTTCTAAGCTTTTGAAAAACTTTAAGTTTATAACTCATGAATGTGTCCCAACATGTTTCCCTAGTAAATACACATTCCTCGTGCTTATATCTTATAGCTTCTCACACAATCCTCTAATCTCCTCTTTGCTTATATTTTTTTTATTCATTTTCTTTTTTGAGAATTGGTATTATCTTGCACTTAAGATTCCTTGGTTCAGCTTTTCTCTTGCATTAGCAAGAGACCGGAGTTTGTGGTTGACTTTAGAGCGAAGATTTGATGCTATATTGAGCAATCTATCTTCACAGGTTCCTTCCTAGTAGACAATTTTCCATGGATTTATCGATTGTTATTCACATCGATAACTAGACTGCCATTGTACTAGTTGTGAATGCCATCGTGTTATCTAAGGACAAGTATGTGGATGTCACTTTCATTTCTTTAAAGAGCAAATAGAGATGGATACCATTCGGCTGATATTTGTACATTCAACAAATAATCGGGTTGCTTTCAGTCAATTGGCTAACTCTCAAGTTCCATGTGGATCAACAATCGTCTTCTGACAGCGCTGATTTTCATGCAGGCAACTCCTTTGGTCTTCACAACTCTCACTCTCATCTAGCTCCATCACAAGTCCTCTCTACTAGTCACTTAGTGACTATCTAAGTCACTAATCCATGTCATCTAATTCGAATACTTACCAAGCTTGGAAAGTTGCACAACTTATCGCTCTTTTGACTTTAACAATGTACCTAGTCAAATACATGAAATACTTGCTATATAGTTGGACAAAGATAGATCCTGTAGGTCACTAAGAGGTCTCTCTTCATGTCATTTGACTTTGTAGATGCATAATCCTCTAACATCCACCCCTACCAAACCTATACATCCTCCGTTATGTGGTAGAGTCTCAATCATCCGTAGGTTTAGAGCTTTCATCCTCATCTTTCATCTCAATTTCATCCCCCAAAATCTCATCTGCATATCCTTCCTACCATCAGGGTAAAAAATCAAGCTCACCCAACCCCAAAAAACCCCACACTATACCACAATATGGCACACCACCCCCTCCTCCTTCCCAAAAATCTTGCTCCACCCAACCAGAAAAAACCCCACTCCCCCACCACAACATGGCACGTTGTTTCCCCCCAAAACCACCTTTCAAAAAACCTCGCTGTGCCCAACCCAAGGAAACCCCACTCCCCCACGATATGGCATATACATCCTCTTTGAAAAATCGCAGCACAACCCCTAAACCCGACCTCCAATAACCTCCACTCCGCCACGACATCACACACACTCTCTCTTCCCCAACTCTTATTTTTAAAAAATCTCGCTCCACCCAACCCCAGAAAACCCACTCCCCATGACATGGCACACATCCTCTCTCCCTTCCCAAAAACCCTATTCCACCCAATCTCAAAAAACCCCACAACGATCCACGACATGGCATACCCTTCCCCCCTCCTTCCTAAAAGCACCGTTCCATCCAATCCCAAAAACCCCTACTCTCCCACCACAACATGGCACATCATCCCCCCTCCTAAAAAAACCCTACTTTGCCATCCTAAAAAAACCTGCTCTCCCACAACATGGCACACCTCCCCTCTCTTTCCAAAGACCCTGCTCTACCTAACCCCAAAAACTCCACCCCCCTATGACATGCACACACCCTCTTTTCCTTTCCAAAATCCCGGCTCCACCCAACCCAAAAAACCCCACACCCCCCATGATATGGCACACCCCCTTTCTCGCCCTTCTTCCCAAGAACCCCGCTTCTCCACCACAACATGGCACGTCGTTCCCCTCGCCCCTCCTCAAAAAGCCCCACTTCGTTGAACCCCAAAAAAACCCACTCTCCCACGATATGGCACACACATCGTCTCTCCCAAAAACTGCGGGACAACCCGTACACCCAACCTCCACTCCGCCATGACATGGCACACACACATACACATCCCTCTCTCCTCCCAACTCTCTTTTCTAAAAAACCCTACTTCACCCAACCCCAAGAAACCCACTCTCCTATGACATGGCACACCTCCCCGCTCTTCCCAAGAACCCCGCTCCACCCAATCCTAAAAAACCCCACATTGCGCCACGACCCCCCTCCTTTCCAAAAACCCTACTCCATCCAACCTCAAAAAATCCCACTTTCATACCATAACATGGACGTCGCCCCCCCCTCCCCAAAAAAAAAAACCGTGCTTCGCCCAACCCCTAAAAACCCCACTCCCCCTTGATATGGCACACATATCCTCTCTCAAAAACCGTGGTACAACCCATACACCCAACTTCCACTAAGCCCATGGCATCACACACACAAACATCTCTCTTTCCCCCTAGCTCTCGTTTTTCAAAAACCCCTGCACCCAACCCCAAAAAACCCACTCCCCTAGGACATGGCACACTCCCTCTCTCCCTTCCCAAAAACCCCACTCCACCCTATCCAAAAAAGCCCCACAATGCTCCATGACATGGCACACCCTACCCCTCTCCTTCCCATAAATCTCGCTTCATCCAATCTTAAAAAACCCCATTCTCATACAACAACATGGCACGTCGTCCCCCCCTCCCCCCTCTCAAAAAACCCCGCTTTGCCCCACCCCAAAAAACCCCGCTCTCCCATGATATGGCACACCTCCCCCCTCTTCCCAAGGACCCCGCTCCACCCAACCCTAATAAACCCATTCCCCCACAACATGGCACACACCCCCTCTCCCTTCCCAAAACCTACTCCACACAACCCTAGAAAACCCCACACCGCCCAATGATATGGTACTCCCTTTCCCCCCTCCTTCCTAAGAACCTCGCTCCCCCACCACAACATGGTACGTCGTCCTCCCTTCTTAAAAAACCGTGCTCTCTAAAAAACACCACTCCCCTATGATATGGCACACACACCCTCTCTTTCAAAAACCGTGACACAACCCCTACACCCGACCTCCACTCCGTCATGACATGGCCCCCTCCCCCTTCCCAAGAATCTTGCTCCATCCAACCGCAAAAAATCCCGCTCTCCCACCACAACATGGCACGTGGTCGCTTCCGCTTTCCTCTAAAAAAATCTTGCTTCACCCAAGAGCAATTGCTTTCTCCCATGATCGTGAAGGCATCGGCTCTGCCAAGTTGGTAAAAGTGGCTAGTCTTGATGGGGATGGTTTTTCTAGGCGAAGGTTTGTCCCTACCCCTACCGCACTGTGTCAAGAGTCGCGTGGTGGGGAACTTGCTCAAGATGCTGCGTCGAACACAAAAAAAATGCACAAGGAGAAGCTCACTCAAGAGACAAGAAGAGAGATGGAAGCCAAAACGTTTTCTTGCTGGTTTCTTTTTCTTCTTCCACACACTTTACAATATACATAAAGTATGGATAAGGTACAACATAAAGGAAAGTGGTCTACTAAGTCAAACAATGCATAACTGACTACACTAGTCGATTGGCACTATAGCTATGCCAGTTGTAAATAGGTGTAACAACCTAAATATAATAAGTAATGAGTCAGTGGTCATGTGAGAGTCATAATGACCACCAAGGTGCTAAGTGTAGACGTGTGGAACCCATCTAACCAGGCGGTCATTATCAATGTCTGCATGTGCTCAGCTTGTCATCTCAACACTCCCCCTCAAGCTCAACTGCATCTCTGCAACTCCAAGTAAGCTTCGAAACTTTTGAAGCTTCTCTGTACCCAATGCCTTCGTGAAGATGTCAGCTATCTGATCCTGTGTGCTGACACTTACATCCAATATCTTTTTTGCCCTTCGGTAATGATACTAGATCCCAAGTCTTTTTGGCCTCTAATGCAGCCATCTCCTCATCCATTGCTGCATCCTAATGAGCATGACCAACAGACTCCTCAAAACATGTGGGCTCAACATTCTCAACTAGTTTCACCATATAAGCATAATGGTGAGTTGCATAACCTTCAAAACCAAATCTTTTAACAGGGTATCTCACCCTGCTAGACCTGTGTACCAATGGATCACTCAATGGAGTCTTTGCATTAATATGTGATCTCTGCGCACCTGGAGTCCTCACTGAAGGAATGCCAAGCTCATCATCCAAGCTCTCTGAGCCACTGGAGTCTCCAGCAAGAACTGCATCAATGCCTTCTGACACCTTATTCTTTCCTTTGTCTTTACCTGTAGTGCTACTAGATGCACCTGAAGATGTAGAGGTACTCCTTAGTCTCCCAGACCAAGGACTACCAAATGATGTCTCTGGTCCACTAAGAGTCCGTGATTCTTGCTTTTCAGCCTGCACATGAGTGTCATGATCATCATCATCATCATCCAATGCATCACCACTAGATGCATACCAACTGCTCATTTCATCAAAGATGACATCCCTGCTCACTCTGAACTTACATGTGACAGGGTTATAACAGCGATACCATTTCTGCTCTAAAGAGTATTCAATAAAGACACACTTTTTAGCCTTTGGATCTAGTTTCTTCCGCAACTCATCTGGCACATGAACATATGCAATGCAGCCAAACACTTTCAAGTGTGAGACATCAGGCTTCTTACCTGTAAAACATTCTTCAGGAGTCATACCATGAACTGCAGCTGTGGGGGTTCTGTTCATAATATAAACAGCAGTATGAACAGCCTCAGACAAAAAATGCTTAGGCATATTCTTTTCAACCATCAAGGCACGTGCAACTTCTGCAATATGCCTATTTTTCCTTTCTGGAACCCCATTTTGCTGGTTGGTATATCTGCATGTGAACTGTCTCTTTATCCCATGAGACCTTAGAAAATCACTAAACTCGTTCGAGAGGTACTTTCCCCCTCCATCTGACCTCAAGCACTTTACTTTCAAGCCTGTTTCTCTTTCAACTGCAGCCTTGAAAGTTCTAAAGTGCTCAAACGCTTCACTCTTTTCCTTAATAAAATATACCCTTTTCCTTTAGCATACATAGTAGCATTCATAGTAGGAATTCCAGCATCCAGAGTAAACATACGTCCAACTCTACTTTCCTTTGCTACTAACCTGCACTTGTCATTGAAGTCTTCTACAAAGCAACCCTTTGCATTAAATCTGACTTGCAGGCCTTGCTCTACCATTTGACCGACTGACACCAAGTTCTTTGTAATAGATGGCACATGTAATACATCTGAAAGACTTTGTCTTACCATCATGCAAGGACAAGGGAACTTTTTCAATGTGTGAAATTGGGTGGCATGAATCATCACCGGTCTGCACATAACCTGCATTTTGCAAATCTTGCATCTCTCCAAACCATTCTGCATGGCTGGTCATATGATTGGATGCACCTGAATCAACATACCAAACATCATGTGTTCTCTTTCCTGTAACAGCATTCAGCATATGCTGCATAATAAACAGACGTTTATTTTTGTCTTCATTCTGTCGTGAAGACGATGCATAGTTTCCTTGCTGTAACTTACCACTGCGAATATTATCTTTCTTAGTATAACATTGGGCTGCAATGTGACCTGTTTTGCCACAGTAGTGACACACAATACCAGAGTTGTTAGAACCTCTGTTCTGCCATCCACCTCTTCCTCTAAAGCTCCCCCTGCCTCTAAAATTACCACGACCTCCTGAAACCTGCATATTACCAAATTGCTGATTCAATCTGTTTTGCTGGTTATCACTACCACGTCCTGTACCACGGCCTCTTGAAGAGAACCTGCCACATCCCCTTCCTGAACTGGAGTAGAAAGCTTGGACATGTTCACCACTTCTTTCAGATGTCTCACTCTGCATGTTGATCTCTTCAGTGATCATAAGGGAGACCAACTCATCGAAATCTGGAAATGGCTTTCTGACATATACGGAAGTTACAAAAGACTTCCAAGCCTTTTCATTGTTAAGTCCACCCAAGGTAGACGAAACCAAATCATCATCATCGGGCATTGTATCAATCGCTGCCAAGGCATCTGCAATGCTCCTTACCTTTAGTGCATACTCATTGATAGACATCTTCCATTTCTTCAAGGTATTCAACTCTTGCTTGAGTTGAATCTTTCGTGCCTTTGTATTTACAGAAAACATACTTTCAAGTATGGTCCAAGCTGTGTTAGAAATCAAGCTCACCGTCAATGTGTCTTCATCTATGACCGACATCTATGACAGCTAGTGTGTACAGCTGTCTACATGTGACTACATTAAATAAGTCGGGTTAGTAGTCAGTTAGTGACCTGACTAGAGTTAGTCAGTCTAGTCTACATTTACACTAGGTCACTTTATCTTGTGGTGTGTGTGCTTTTCAGTTCAGAGTGTGGAATATGAAGAAATGAGCTGGGGAGCCTGAAGGCTCATGGATATGGAGTTTTACCCTTTCTCTCTCTCCTCTTTGAACATGGTATCAGAGCCTTACTTGGTGGACCTCCTAGAGCAAGAGGGAGTGAAGATGATCTATAGTTGAAGACTTGTTATTTTCTCAAACAGGCTGAATGCCATTGTAAGTTGAAGGTATGCACTGAGTGATTACCTACTCTATGGGTTAAGCTGCAGGTTGTGGCTTGTTCAGAGCCTTGTGGAGGCTGTATTGAGCACTAGTGTGTGCTCCATGAGCATCAAACTTAGCAAATAGAGCTGCTAGAGCAGAGGACAGATCTGCATGAACTGCGCATGTTTCCTGCTCTCAGTTGTTGGGCTGCATCTCATCAAATGCTGGTGCATTTGGTCATCAAATGCTTGATTATGATATTTACGAAGTGTTTTAAGATGGCAAGAGGCAAATGCTTGACCTTAAGCTCTGACATGAGCTGAAATCAGAGTGGGCAGATCTGGAAAAAAGAGCAACACTGCTGTATACACAGTATACATGGTATATGCAACACAGTGAAGAGCTTTGGAAGCTCTCTGACAAGCCCAGAAGCACTCTTGGAGCATGTATATATGCTGGAGATCATATGTACTTGTGATCCATTGCAAGCTGATTTTTGTAATTGAAATACTCAGATCTGGAGCATTTCAGGCAGGCTGAAAACTGTCATTTAATATGGACAGCAAGCATTTGTTCCTTACTGAAGCATAGTGTGATATTTGGTGACATCTATGAGATGTATGTACTGACATGTGTATCAGAATGTTTATGGGTTGAGAAAAGCATTAAGTGCTACTGAATGCTGAAATTTTTGAAGCTGAAGCAAATGCAATCTTGTCTTGTTGGCCGAGTACAAATTGCAGAAGTAATGTATGACTTTGCTCATTAGAGACAGATAGCCTATGGTCACTACATAGTCATGCATTGACCTTGTCATACTGGAGTAAATGTATGATTTGGATTGAAGACACTTTGAAGTGGTTTGGAGCTTGTTATGATGAATTCTAGTTGACTACAACCTGCAACTGAATTTGTTCACACTTGTATGTGCTAGTTATGCACTGTTCTGTGCCTTTATGCTCATGTCTTGACTGCCAAATGTACTAGCAGCTACCTGGGAGATTTTGGAACATGTATGACATGATTACCACTCAGTTTTGAAGTTGAAATTGTTGCTGATTACTCACAGTTCACAGTTTTCAGACTGCATGTATGTACCCTAGCAGTGAGGTTACAGAAGCTTAAGCTGAAGCAAACACATAGCTTATGTATTGACAGTTATATCTATAGTTGAGAGCACTTGTTTGTAGGTTGTTTTGGGGTGTCAGTGGGCTGAAATACCCTGGTTTTTTTCTGCAATTTAGTGCAAAAAACTGTCATAAACTGTTATGGACTGAACTTAGTCAGTCATACTTATTGGACTGCAGGGAGTTAGGCACTTGATAGGCAGTCTATTGCATCATGGCTAATGCACATGGGACTGACAATATCACTTAGATAGTTGGAGAGAAGTTGGATAATAAGAACTTTGCATTATGGAAATTCAGAATGAAAAACTTTCTGGTTGGCAGAGGTTATTGGGATTTATGTACAGGAGATGAAGTTGCTCCTGCGTTGCCTGCACACAATCCAACAAATGAACAGAAAAGAGCCTACAGGCTATGGAAGGAAACAGCATGCAAGGTGTTGCATTGGTTTTCCTTATGTATATCTGATGCTATGGTAATTCAAATAACTGGATGTGAGACTTCGAAGGATGCTTGGGACATACTGATGAAAAATTATGGAACCATGACACATGCAAGAAAGATCCAGTTGAAACAGCAGTTCAACAACATGTCTAGGAATAGCAAGAGCATCCAGACGTATACCATGGAGATTAAGACCATAGCTGATCAATTTGCTACTATTGGCTCAAGTGTATCAGAAGATGATATGATTGTTGTTGCCTTGAATGGCTTAGGCAAAGAGTACAAAGCTTTTGATACTTCCATTTCTGTCAGAGAAGAGCCCCCTGGTTGGAAAGAGCTAGTTGCTTTGTTGCTGCATGAGGAAGTCAAACTTGGTTTGAATAAAGGTTTTAGTGCATCTCAGAGTAGAGACACTGTGTTATACTCTAGCCAGTGTGGCAGAGGATCTAGAGGTCGTGGTTCATTTCGAGGTCGTGGTGACACTCGTAATACTTATGGACAGCAACAACATCAGAGTAATTGGCATGGTGCAAATACACAAGGCCAGCGTGGATCTGGTGGATTTAGAGGCAGGGGGAGATCACCCCGAGGTAGAGGTGGTGGATCTGGTTCATGGCAGTCGTTTGATCAGTCTAACAGGGACAAGGACTGCCATTATTGTGGCCGGTATGGGCATATTGCAAAGGATTGTTACAAGAAGCAGGGAGATATGAAGGCAAAGGGCAAAGGGCAGACAGCATGGGCACTATGCATCTTCCAGTGGTGCTCATGATGAGCCAGTTGATAGACTCTTTGCCATGCAGCATGTATTTAAAAATACATCGAGACATGATAGAGATGACAAATGGTACAGACTCTGGAGCGTCAAACCACATGACTCCACATGGAGAGTGGTTTGATGAGATGGTTGCAGGTACACATGGTCATGTATGTACTGGGGATGACACCCAACATGACATAAAGCATAAAGGGATTGTTCCTCTTATGATGCCTAATGGCAAGAAGAAAGGCCTGCATGATGTATTACATGTCCCGACCATAACAAAGAATCTGTTGTCTGTGGGTCAAATGGCAGAACAGAATTTGCAAGTGAGGTTCAACAAAGATGGGTGTTTCATTGAGGAGTATGGAAATGGCTGCAAGTTAATTGCCAAGGGCAAACAGGATGGCAGGATGTTTACATTGGATGCGACCATTTCGGGACTCAAGGCAGCCATGTTTGCACATGATAAGAGTGCCATTCGGGATGTAGAGATTTGGCACAAGCGGATTGGACATGTCAATGTACAAAAGCTGAAATCTATACAGGAGAAAGAAGCAGTACTTGGATTACCCAAATTCAAGTATAATGATTTTGGTCATGTATGCCCTGCATGTCAGTTTGGGAAGCAAGCATGGTTTTCTTTCATGAGACATGTAAAAAACAGCACTAGGTCTTTACAGTTGGTGCACTCTGATGTCTAGGGTCCTTCACATAATGATTCTTTTGGCGGTGCACAGTATTATGTCTCATTTATTGATGATTTCAGCAGGTACACTTGGCTTTATATCTTGAAGCATAAGGATGATGTGTTTGATGCATTCAAAGACTTCAAGAAACATGCTAAAAATGAGTTGGGTTGTTACATATCATGCTTGAGATCAGATGGAGGAGGTGAATATGTCTCAAACTACTTTGACAGGTATCTTGCTAAACATGGGATCAGAAGATAGCTCACATACAGTTATACATCGCAGCAAAACGGTATTGTAGAGAGGAAAAATAGGGTGTTGATGGAGTCGGCTAGAGCTATGCTGAATGAAAAATGTCTGCCAAATGGTTATTGGATTGAAGCAGTGGTGACTACTGTATATGTGCTGAATCGAGCCCCTACAGTAGGGATTCATGATGTCACTCCATATGAATGGCTGTATGGTCATAAACCTGATATTTCACACTTGAATGTATTTGGCAACATTGCATATGTGCATATACCGGATAAGAACAGGAAGAAATTGGATCCTAAAGCAGTGAAAAGTGTGTTTATTGGATATGCACAGGAACGGAAAGCTTATAAGTGTTATGTACCTTCTACGCATGAGACACTCATAAGCAGAGATGTGGTATTTGATGAGTTAGCATCCTGGTATGGGACTCCTGTTGCAGTGCCTACTGATGGCTCACCTAGTATGAGTCATGCTGAAAATACTCCTGCAGAGAGTACTTCTATGAGTGGTCAGACAGATGATGTATCATCTACAGTGAGTCCTTGGACAGGACGATTACGGAGTCGCACTACTGCATCCACTGACATGGATATGTCAGTGAGGGGGAGAACAGATAAGGGAAAAGAAAAGGTTTTTGAAGATGTAATAGGTCCACTCACTGCAGGTTATGATTCATCTAGTAGTGACAGCTTAGATAGTGAATTGGGGATTCCGTCTGTTATGACACCAGGTGCTAGGCAGAGCCGTTATGTGCCGCCTCATGAGAGGCAAGCTCACAGTGAGCCACAACTTAGGAGATCAAATAGGGTCAGATGACCTGTTGACAGGTATACTTACACTGGATATTCAGCCCGTCATTATACTTATATGACGAAAGTAACAGGTTTTAGAGTACCAAGTAAGTTTGATGAGGCAGTTTGCAGATGAGAATTGGCGTGCTACTATGGATGAGGAATATTTAGCTTTGGCTGAAAATGGTATATGAGATTTGGTATAGTTGCCTGAGGGCAAAACACCTATTGAATGCAAGTGGGTGTATAAGGTAAAATGTAAATCAGATGGATCATTGGAAAGATATAAGGCCAGGCTGGTTGCAAAAGGGTATGCGCATCAGTATGGTCTTGATTATGAGGAGACTTTCAGCCCTGTAGCAAAGATGGCTACAGTTAGAACTGTGATTGGCAGCAGCTAGAGGCTGGAAACTATGGCAGATGGATGTAAAGAATGCATTTCTCAATGGAGAATTACAAGAAGAGGTTTACATGGAACAGCCTGAAGGCTATATACATCCAGAACTTCCAGCACATGTATGTCGGCTGAAAAAGGCATTATATGGGCTGAAACCGGTACCCAGAGCATGGAATGCTTGCATCAACAGTTATTTACAGCAACATGGTTTCCGATTGGCAGATGCTGATCATAGTCTGTTTGTGAAAAAGACAGATAATGGCTATATTTTCAGCCTCTCAATGGCGCGGCTCTGATACCATGTCAAGAATTGCGTGGTGGGGGGACTTGCTCAAGATGCTGCGCCGAACATACACATAATGCACAAGTAGAAGCTCACTCAAAAGACAAGAAGAGAGATGGAGGCCAAAACGTTTTCTTGCTCGTTTCTTCTTCTTCTTCCACACCCTTTACAATGTACACAAAGTATAGATAAGATACACCATAAAGAAAAGTGGCCTAATAAGTTAAACAATGCATAACCGACTATACTAGTCAACTGGCGCTATAACTATGCCAGCTGTAAATAGGTGTAACATCATGAATATAATAAGTAATGAGTCAGTGGCCATGTGAGAGTCATAATAACCACCGACGTGCTAAGTGTAGACGTGTGGACCCATCTAACCAGGCGGTCCATCATCAATGTCCGCATGTGTTGAGCTTCTCATCTCAACAACGTAGGCAAAGACCTCACCAAGGGACGGCCTCTCATCCTCAAATTCGCCAACCTGGACTCCCGGCGAGCCTTCCTCTCTAAGATGACAACTCAAAAAGGGAAAAAGGTCTATTTGGAGAATGATCTCACACCCGCACAGGTGGCATACCATAGGGAATGCATGCCAAAATTCTAGAAGCCCGCAAAGTAGGTAAATGGACAGTATATTGTTGTGTTGAAATGATCTATTTTTTGGCTGATTTTTGTTGTTTTTGAGAGCTGAATGGTTGATTTTATGAGATGATTGATTGGTTTGGAAGTGGTTTGAGAGTGTTTTGGATGATATTGATTATGTTTTGGAAGCTCATGATATTTATTAGTAGAGATGTGAGGTTCTGTGATGTTCTGATATGTTCTGATTGGTTCTGTATAGCTTCTGTTTTGTTCTGTTTTGTTATGTTTTCTCTTTGTAAGGAGGGATGGAGTATTGATTGATAGGGTTTGAGATTGTTTGAAAGCTTATTGAGTGATTTTTGATGGTTTGGAATGGTTTGAGTATGAGTTATGAGGTTTTGATGACCTTCTGTAGATCTTCTATAGAGCTTCTGTCTCTGTATTGTAACTATACTGTAGTTGTTCTGTAGCTGTACTGTGACTGTTCTGTATACTTCTGTATGTGTTCTGATGGATGAGAGTGTAGCTTGGAAAAGTTTTCTAGCCTTTGAAAGAGGTGAATACAAGTGCAAAAGAGCTAAAAGAAGTAGCTGCTGAAGACTCAAGTGAAGACTGGAGTGAAGTGATAGTAGTGAGCTGTGAAAAGACACTGTAGTAGCTCTGGTGACTCTTCATATTAGACATACCTCTTGGGAGGGGTATCCACGACATAAGAAGGATTATTGAGAGTGATTATGAGAGATTGTAGTGAGGATATGATGTATGATTGATGGAGAGAGAGAGAGAGAGAGTCAGAGATAGCCAATTCTACTAAAATAGAGTGATTGTATGTGAGAGATTGAGAGAGAAGACTATGAAGATATTGAAGATGAATACTATGTGATGTATTTCCATTCAAAGATGGTGTATTCCTTTGCTTTTTTTGTTCTATTGATGGATTTTGTGAGGATATTTAAGAATATGGTTGATTCTATCAAATCCATGGGAGATCTACATGATGCTGCATGAAGATTTGTTGTGCCTAGTGTTCTTTTCTTCATTGTGATCATATAAAACCTAATAAAAAAGCTTGTTGATGTTACAAGATAGATTTTCTTGCAAGAGAATTCCCTTTTCCTTGGTGTTCTTTTTGGGGCTCCATGTTTTTGGTGCGCAGCCGGGGAAACTTGCCATCAACAAGCACCAGAAGAGGCTGAAAATGAAGGAAATGGCATTGCCAAGAAGAGAAGAATTCAATGGATGTTTGTAAAGTTCCTTCTTCCATTGAAGAGTTGGAATTTCTCATAATCAAAGCCACTTTCCACAAGAAGTTCATTCCACAATGGCGGAAACATATCACTATCATGATGCATGCTCTATGTGGTGGACAGTTTCCCATTTCTGTTGAAGCAACAGAAACTTGCATCTTGGTGGCAAACTGTTTGGGGACAAACTGAAGAGCAGAAACAGAGGGAATAACCATTCATGGAAAATTTCGCATTCATTGAGAAGTTTCCAGACATCATCAAGTGGGAGATTGTGAAGAAGGTTCAGGAGTCTTGGTCTGTGGAGGTTCACAAAGACAAGAAGGAAAAGAGTTGGAATTTGTTCGTAGATGCTCAACAGCAAGATACATGGGATGCTTGGTGTGTCAAGATTGTGGGAGAGAAGGAAGGAGTCTCACTTGAAGCTTTCTTGCTTGCACAATGGGGGAATACACACAAGGGTGGAGGCTGAAAACAGTTTTCCTCTTCTTAGTTGTGTAAGCCAAAAGAACTCTAGTACAAAGAAATAGAAGAACCCTATATATGGGTCTCAAACCAAACTCAACTAACTAAGGTGGCATACTAACTGAGCAACGAACTAGAGTAGATAAGGATAGCTATCATGTAGCTATTATTCATGGGCGGTGTACCAACCGCGTCTGCAACTGACAAGTCGGTTGACATAAATACACAACGGTCACCCTGGCGTATCACGAGTGGAGCTCGATATCTCATCACTCCCCCTCGAGCTCAATCCCAATTCCTACACACCCAATTCCTACACACCAAGCAGGTCTCTAAACTTGCGCAGCTTCTCTGCGCCCAATGCCTTCGTGAATATGTCAGCTACCTGATCCTCTGTGCTGACATAAACTAGATCAATAAGACCTAGTAAAACCCTCTCTCGCACATAGTGATAATGCACCTCAATGTGCTTTGTTCTAGCATGATAGACTGGGTTATTTGCCAAGTGTATACTACTCATGTTGTCACAATAAATGACAACTGGCCCATCTGTAGACTGATGCATATCATAAAGTAGCTTATGCAACCAAGCTACCTCACATGCAGCCATTGCTGCACCCCTGTACTCAGCCTCTGTGCTTGACAAGGCAACTGTAGGCTGTTTCTTGCTGCTCCAAGTGACTGCAGCACTCCCAAAAGAGAACGCATATCCACTGGTAGATCGTCTATCAGAAATACTACCAGCCCAATCAACATCAGTGTATCCATGCAAATGTATCTGAATCCCAATCTCATAAAATGGTCCATACTGCAATGTGGACTTCACATACCTGAGTATGCGTCTAGCCGCATCCAAATGTAGTTTTCTTGGAGCCTGCATAAACTGACTTATCAATCCAACAACATAGCTCAAATCTGGCCTGGTAATAGTCATATAAATCAAACTTCCTACTATGCGTCTGTACATAGTAGGGTCTTCTAGAAGCTCACCTGCATATGTGCTCAGCTTCACATTCTACTCCAAAGGAACTGAAATAGGCTTACAGCCTGTCATCCCATATTTGTACAGCATGTCCAATCCATACTGCCTTTGCAAGAGCTGTATCCCACTTGGTGATCTAATCACCTCAATGTCCAAGAAATAACGTAGCTCTCCCAAATCCTTCATCTCAAACTTCTGCTTCAATAGCATTTTCACATGAAGGATATCTTCATCATTGTCACCTGTCATAATCAAATTATCAACATAAATGACAAGTAGCATAATACCTTTCTCTGTTTTTCTCACATAAAGTGAGAAATCTGCCTTGGAAATCTGAAAGCTAATAGTGACAAGATACTGTCCTATCTTGTCAGACCATGCTCTAGGTGCTTGCTTCAAGCCATACAAGGCTTTCTTCAACCTGCAAACAAACTCAGGATAAACAGCATGCACATAATCTGGTGGCTGCTCCATATAGACCTCTTCTTGCAAATCACCATACAAGAAGGCATTCTTTACATCCATCTAATGTAAAGACCATCCCTTTGATGCAGCCATAGCAATGACTGCTTTTATGGTTGCCATCCTTGCAACCGGGCTGAATGTTTCTTCATAGTCAATGCCATATGTTTGTGCATACCCCTTGACTACTAATCTTGCCTTGTATCTGTTCACAGAACCATCTGCATTGTGCTTCACCTTATAAACCCACTTACAGCCAATTGCATTTTTACCTTTAGGCAAAGTTACCAATTCCCATGTAGCATTTGCTTCCAAGGCATCCATTTCTTCATCCATGGCTTTCTCCCATTTTTCTTTTCCCATGGCTTGCTCAAAAGAAGTGGGTTCTGGTTCCTGTATCACTTTGACCATATATGCATAGTGAATGGCTGTAAATCCATCATATTTCAGTCTATCCACAGGATATCTAGCTCTCGTAGACCTGCGCAAAGTAGGTTCACTCCCAGGTGCTCTCATAACATCCCTGGTCTTACTTACTTAAGGTGTAACAATAGAAGGAATACCCAACTCATCATCAATGCTCTGTTCTGAGCCACTGGATTCACCATCCACATAAGAGTGACCTGCATTCACATCAAACATGGGCTGATCAACCTTCTCTTTTCCTTTTCGTGATACTTGCATACCACTATCTACATTGCTTTGAGAAGATTCTCCTGATCTCAATCTGCCTGTCCATGGCGAAGAATGTGAACCACTGCTAGAGGACGCTCCAGGTCCACTAATATTTTGACTGCTGCTGTGAATTCTGTGCAGCATTACCATTTTGTGCATCTACATCATCAATCACATTTACTGGTTTATACCAGCTACTCATCTCATCAAAAACATCTCTGCTTACTGTAAACTTACGAGTAGAAGGGTTATAGCATCTATACCCTTTTTGCTGCAGAGAGTAACCAATAAAGATGCACTTCTCAACTTTTGGATCCAACTTGGATCTCAACTCATTTGGCACATGTACATAGGCAATGCAACAAAAAATTTTCAAATGAGAAATATCTGGTTTCCTACCAGTATACCTCTCCTCTGGAGTCATTCCATGTATTGCTGCAGTGGGAGTCCTGTTCATTATGTAGACTGTTGTAGCAACTACTTCAGCTCAATAAAAATCTGGCAAGTCTTTTTCATTGAGCATAGCACGAGATACCTCTCCAATATGCCTGTTTTTCCTTTCTGCAATTCCATTTTGTTGTGGGGTATGACTGCATGAATATTGCTGCTTTATGCCATGCTCCTGCAGGAACCTTGCAAACTCATTTGAGAGGTACTCTTCCCCTCCATCTGACCTTAGGCATTTTATTTACAGACCTGTTTCTTTTTCAACCATAGCTTTAAGAGTTTTGAAATGCCCAAAAACTTCACTTTTCTTTTTCATAAAATACACCCAAACTTTTCTGCTATAGTCACTAATAAAACTGACAAAATAATGACAGCCTCCAAGAGATGCAGCTTTAGTAGTCCACACATCAGAGGATGAACTGCAAGCCCTGCTCAACCATTTGACGAACAGAAACCAGATTCTTGGTGATATTGGGAACATGAAAAACATCGGACATGTATTTTTTTTTCCCATCCTGCATAGACAAATGAATTTTTCCAATCTGCACAATAGGATGTGCAGTATCATCACCAATCTCCACAAATC
Source organism: Lygodium microphyllum (assembly GCF_053477565.2). Taxonomy (NCBI): domain Eukaryota; kingdom Viridiplantae; phylum Streptophyta; class Polypodiopsida; order Schizaeales; family Lygodiaceae; genus Lygodium; species Lygodium microphyllum. The sequence continues at coordinate 2,354,388 of NC_141158.1, forward strand.
CTGATTTTTTCATTTTTCTTGCATCCTCCATCCATTCTGCATGACCTATCATGTGGTTTGATGCACCTGAGTCAACATACCATACATCGTTGCTTTCTTTTGCACTTGTCACAAAATTGTTCATGTGCTGCACCATAAACAGATGCTCATTTCTGTCATCACCCTGTCTACTAGAGGATGCATAATTTCCTTGTTGCAGTTTTCCATTCATGATGTCATTCTGCTTTTTATAGCAGTCTTTAGCCATATGACCCATTTTACCACAATAGTAGCATTCAACATTACTGTTTGCATTTTGGCCTCTTTGCCATCCACCACGACCTCTTTGGCTCCCCCTGCCTCTAGAGTTACCACGTCCTCCTCCATAGGACTGGTTTTCTTGAGTTTGCTGCATATTCTGATTTCTATCACGGCCTCCAAATCGGGCTCATCTAGCTCTGCCTCTACCTCTTCTAGCATTTGAGTAGAAGACTGCTTCTTTTGAAGTTCCTCCTGAAGAATATGCACCACCATTTCTCTGCTCCTCAGAAATTAGAAGAAATCTTTCACGGACAGAAATGGATGTTCAGAACTGTGCATAATCCTTTCCTAGACTATTCAAGGTCACAAAAACTAAGTCATCATCTTCCACTGGCGACCCAATGGAAGCAAGTGCATCTGCAATCTTCTTCACCTTCATATGGTAGTCATTGATGCTCATATTTTCTCTTTGCACATTATGCAACTCTTGCTTGAGCTGCATTTTCCTAGCTTGCGTATTTGTGCTATACATTTTTGACAAAGTATCCCATGCCTCCTTTGGCGTACTTGCATCTTGAATATGCACAATCATAGTCTGAAATGCTGATAGACAGCCAGTACATAACTTTCCTGGCTCTCATGCCATGCTTTAAATGCCTGCATTTGCTGTTGATTAGGAATTTTCAGGAAGAACTGGTTCTTCTTCATTTCCTGCAACGAATTCCCAATATTCTTTTCCCATGAGGAAGTTCGTCATTCTAAACTTCCATGCTTGGAAGTTGTTCTTGTCAAGCTTTTCAGTGACAATCTGTGAAAGAGAATCAGACGCCATTACAGAACACTGCAAAAAATTCTGTCACTGCAAAAAACACAGCTTCACCCTTACAAGGGCAAATCTGCAAAACTGACGAAAGTGGTATTTAACTACACAGTCACTTCCTAGTGACGATTTTGCATCAACAGGCAACAGGGATGATTCTGTAACTCCCAATGTCTCTGCGCACAAGCATACGATGCAATTTCTACAGTAACTTTTCACCGACCTGTAGAACAGTGGTCGCACAGCATAAAACTGGGTCTTTTCCTGAGTGCGTGCAGAAAACTTCCGCCTCCAAAACAGGCCCCGAAATGGCCTCAAATAAAAAAAATAGGCCCCGAAATGGCCTCCAAAATGGCCCCGAAATGGCTTCATCGCGAAGGGTATCTCAATCTGAGACAATGCACTCCTGCACTTTCCGGCTGTACTACCTGCAGAGATCTGCTCCCAAAACAGAAAATGAAAGCAACACTGCTCCTCTTACTAGAACACCGCGAGCTTGGCTTGCTTTCTTGAGCTCCTTACCACGAACAAGGCTCTGATACCATGTCAAGATTGTGGGAGAGAAGGAATGAGTCTCACTTGAAGCTTTCTTGCTTGCACAATGGGGGAATACACACAAGGGTGGAGGCTGAAAACAGTTTTCCTCTTCTTAGTTGTGTAAGCCAAAAGAACTCTAGTACAAAGAAATAGAAGAACCCTATATATGGGTCTCAAACCAAACTCAACTAACTAAGGTGGCGTACTAACTGAGCCACGAACTAGAGTAGATAGGGATAGCTATCATGAAGCTATTATTCATGGGCGGTGTACCAACCTCGTCTGCAACTGACAAGTCGGTTGACATAAATACACAACGGTCACCCTGGCGTATCACGAGTGGAGCTCGATATCTCAACATGGTGTTCTGACAATCTTCTGTTTGTTCAATTGGCAACCCACTGGAAGTTGGTAGACAGAGTGTTCTTTACGACATACACTGTTGAAACTATCAAAAGTTGGCACTACTATGATGATGGCACCACCACAATGCTTTTGACACCTTCAGAACCGAATACCTTCAGAACCGAATACCTTTCTCTGTGCAGTGGTATGAAAGCAGAATTCAGAGACGTTGAAAAGGAAGAAGTAGAAGAAATGCTGGCAAGAGAGCCCTCCAGAGACTGAAGCCTTCTTTTAACCCTCTGTGGATCACTAACATAGTGGAGCCAACCCCCTGATGAATGACGCAATAAAGAGGCAAGCGTTAGAACGAGTCCAGAGATACGTGAGAAGAGAGAAAAAATCAAAGCTGAGAACGAGCTCGCAGCAAAAGCCGCCTTCGACGCCCTTGCGAAACTCTTTGCATAAGTCCCAATGGCACATTAAGCCCTTCCTCCTCCTGCTGGAGGTCCACTTCCAAGCCAGATCCGTCCTGGAAATATTGATGACAGGCCAGCGAATGTAGTCCCATTGCCAGTTTTTAAGGGAGAGTACAATGAAGACCCTGATCTTTATGTAGCAGAGTTTATGGTAGCATGTGTGGCTAACAATGCTAGAACCCCTGAGCATTGGCTAGCAATATTCCCCGCCACTTTCAAGGGCGCGTCGTTTCAATGGTATGAGAGACAAGCAACAGGAACTTTTGACACATGGGACGACCTGAAGTTGGTATTCCTCACTAAATTCAAGCGTGAAGATTTTCAAGAGTGGATGCGAGAGGAATTTATGAACCTAAGTCAGTCCTCTGGAGAAAGAGTAGAAGCTTATGTCTCACGAATGGAATCCATCCTGAAAAGATGGACTAGCCATAATCTAGATGATGGCATTCAGAAGGGGGTGTTTCTCAGAGGATTACAACCAGAAGTCCGTAAGTTTGTGGAGCTGCAAAGACCAGCCACACTCCAAGCTGCAACCGAAGGTGCAAGACTATACGATGAAGTGGAAGCTAGATTGGCGATGAATCCAGGAAGAGGAGTCCTACCTCCTCTGATGCCAGGAATGATGTACCCACCAAATGCAGTCCCAAGGATAGTCCCCTACCCCTACCAACAGATGCCCCCATTATCACAGTACAGTGCACCAAATCCACAGTGGCCACAATCAATGTCTCAAATGATGGTTCAACCACAACAACAATGGTCCCAACCAATTTTCCCAATGCCAAATCAGCAGCAACCTTGGAACCCACCAACTGGAGCCAACAACCAACAGTTCAAACATGAGCTCTGAATCATAATCAAAACAGAGATTCCTCTGCGTCAGCCCAACCTGTTTATGCAGTGATTACAGAGACTCCTCAAAACCCTACTGCCAATATCTTAGGAGGAGAAAGCTTGAAGGATTACTTATCCAACTCAGTTGCAAATATCAAAAAGGAGTTGATGGATGTGATTACAGAGCAGTTACAGACGCTGAAAGTGAATACTGCCAACATATCCAACGTTGCAAGAGCAGAAAGAGATGTGATGCGATCAAATACTTGGTGTTACAGATGCGGAGAAAAGGGACACATTTCACCAAATTGTCCAAATCCCAGAAGGTCAGTGGATTATAAGCCCTTATGCAGTTGATGCAAAGGAGAAGGCCACACTGCAAAAGATTGTCCAAGCCTAGCCCTAGTGAAAAATAGTGCTACTGATAGTCCGGCCAAGGCCCAAGAGCCTACCTCCAATTTAGTGGAATTGGAAGTTGCTACCATCACGGATGCAAAGAATAAGGAATCCCCTATCCAGAAAAAAAATATTCCTGCCATAACAGTGAAGTTCAATCTTCCACCAGAAGAACAGAACAGAACAGAGCTTGACAGTGCCGTACAGAGCACTACAGTGCCACAGAGTCACAGAGACAGTTCCAGAGACAGGACCAGAGGTCCAGGAGATAGAAGAGAAGGAAGTGTCACAAGTGACAGAAGAAGTCCCCATCATGCCCCTGTTGGGAGAAAAAAAGAAAACGAAAATGGGTATTGCCCCATTCCCTAACCGGTTAGAGAAGCCAGTGGATCCTATTAAGGAATACGATCTGGTCAGAGATCTAGATATCTTTAAACCAAACCTTACATTCTGATAATTATTGATGTTGTCTCCCAATTGTCGAAAAAGGTTCAAAAGTATACTGACAAGAAGACGTGGCTTAAGGATTGTTCCCTCAACAGCAACAAAGTCCAACAAAGCTCCAGAGCCTGTAAAAGAAGTGGATGTGGCTAACGCCTTCCTAGATCTGGGTACCCCAGAGATTGGCGTGTGGATAGAAAGCTGCTTCATTGCAAATGCACTGATTGATGGTGGTTCATCAGTGAACATTATGACGGACGTGACAATGAAGGATCTAGGCCTACAAGGTGTGTAGCCAACCCAATGGCTCATCAAACTGGCGGACCAGAGCAGAATCAAGCCTTTGGGCATTCTCCCATATGTGAAGACTACAGTAGCTGGAAAAGATTATTGGCTAACCTATCTGGTGGTGAAGCCAAACTCTTATGGTACATCCTACCCTCTGTTACTGGGCAGACCATGGCTTTTTGAAGCCAGAGCAAGGACGGATTGGTTCAAAGGAACCTTGACCTTGGGTAGAGGATCCAACAAAGTGGTGCTGAAGCTATATGGTGCTCAACAAGGACATGGATCCACCTCCTTGGAATTATCTTCTGACTCCCCTAATGAGGCTACAGATGGAACATCAGCAGATGAAGATGCTGTCAAACAGATCCTTCCCAAGAAAACAGTGGCATGTTCCTTAACAGTGGATACTGTAAGCCGACTCCCAAAATATACAAAGCCATTATCAATGGGTGAATACTTCCTGCCTGAACCAGGAACGACTGAAATCACTTCTGATAGTGAGATAGAAGCTCCTACAGAGACAGAGACAGAGTCAGAGACAGAGACAGAGGCAGAAGATGAAACAGAGAACCTGTTCTTCTCTTACAGAGCTCCTACGGAGACAGAGACAAAGTCAGAGCTAGAGACAGAGACAGAAGATGAAACCGAGAACCTGTTCTTCTCTTACAGAGCTCCTACAGAGACAGAGACAGAGTCAGAGCCAGAGACAGAGACAGAGACAGAAGAGGAAGGAGACGATATGGAAGAAGACGGTTATGAAAGTGAGCCAAAAGAATCTATTCCACCCAAAGAGGTTACATATAAAGAAGAAGTTCCAGAAGCATCAGAAGCAGACGAGCTCATGTTGTGGGACAGAATGTTGATGGTACCATTTCGTCTGGTAAATGGATCTTCTCACATGCAAAATCTTTATAAGAAATGGATTAAAAAGAACAAGCCGTCTTTCAGCAGTGGCTCATGCTGCCCTCACCCACCTTTGCCAAGAAAAGATGATGATGGTGCACCGTGCCAACAAGCACCAGTCTCACAAACCCAACCGGCATCAGAAGGTCCCTGTTATGTGACGTTCTTGGACGTGTCATCAGAAGATGAGTCTTTAAGCCAAGAGGTAACTAATCATGAGACCAAACTCGAAACGGCTCTAATCCCATTTCAACATCTCAAGGAGCAACCTAAGTCTCCACCAAAAGAAGAAGTTGGTTCTAGTGGGACATCGGAAGATAACACCACCCCCTTGAAGGAGTTCGATCTGTATCCAGAAGCAGTCCGTGGGACCTTTATCCGTGAAGTAGAAGGTGAAAGGCAATTAACCTTTGTGGATGCAGATGTCACTGAACGCCACTTGAAGGTGGGTAGCAGCCTACCAGAAGAGGAGTTGTCAACCTTGTACAACTTGTTGAAAGAGAATTTGGACGTGTTTGTGTGGTCCTACAAAGACCTAAAGGGGATTGATCCCACAATATGTCAATATCATATTGATTTGGAGCCTGATGCCAAGCCAGTACGCCAACGATAGAGGCAAATGAATCCAAATTATTGCACATTGGTGAAAGCAGAGCTGCTGAAGCTTCTGGAAGCCGAGTTCATCTATCTAGTGGCAAATAGTGAATGGGTTTCACCCATCGTGGTGGTACCCAAGAAGAATGGCAAGCTTCGTATATGTGTTGATTTCCGCAAGTTGAATTCCAAGACAAAGAATGATCACTTTCCTATCCCTTTCACAGACCAACTGTTAGACACAGTGGCAGGACATGAGCTTTATTCCCTTCTGGATGGATTCAGCGGATATAACCAAGTGCAGATAGTAGAAGAAGACCAATCTAAAACAACCTTCACCACAGAATGGGGGACCTACGCTTACTGAGTGATGCCATTTGGGCTCTGCAATGCCCCTGCTACTTTCCAGCGAGTCATGATGACCGCATTCCAAAATCATCTGCACGACTTTATTGAGGTATATTTGGATGACTTCTGTGTCTATAATTTGATCCGTGAACACTGGGGACATTTGGAACAATGCTTTGATCGATGCCGGGAGTATGGGATTTTCCTCAACCCCGACAAATGCATCTTTGAAATCTCTTCTGGAGTTCTGTTGGGCCACATTGTCTCTACACAAGGGATATCAACAGACCCTGCAAAGATAGAAAAGATCACAGTTCTGGCAGCGCCCACCAACCTCAAATAGTTGAAGAGATTTCTAGGCCATGTGGGTTACTACAGGAGGTTCATAGCCCATTTTGCAACAAAGGCAACCTCCTTGCACAAGCTTTTGAGGAAAGATGCAGAGTTTACTTGGACGGAAGAATGTGATAAAGCCTTCAACACTCTAAAGTAGTGTCTAATTGAGGCACCCATTCTGCAACCTCCTGATTGGACGAAAGAGTTCCATGTACACACTGATGCATCTATTGAAGGCTTGGGCGCTGTCCTATGTCAGAAGGGCTCCTCGAAGCTGGATCAACCCATCTATTACGCAAGCCGAAAAGTCACTGATAGGGAACGGAACTATACAGTGACAGATCTTGAGTGCTTGGCAATGGTGTTTGCCCTAGAGAAATTCCGCCACTACCTCCTATCTACCCACTTTAAATTTTATGTGGATCATGAGGCCCTGTCCTTCCTGATGAACAAAGCAAACGTGAAAGGACGCATGATGAGATGGCTCCTATTTCAGGAGTTTGACTTTGAGGTAATTACCAAACATGGTCGTTCCCATGTTCTGGCTGATCATCTGTCACGTATCCCACAAACTGCAGATGAGGAGCATGATGATCCAGACCTCCGTGATGCTTCCCTATTCCTGGTAGAAAATGTAACCCCCTGGTATGCAGACATTGCCAATTTGCTGGCAACCCAACACTACCCTCCTGGTATTTCTAGTCAGGAAAGGAAGAAGCTTATGTTGGAATCAGCCCCCCTATACCTTGCTAGGCGGTGCACTGTACAAGAAAGGCAAAGATGAAGTGCTCAGAAGATGTGTTGCAAGAGATGAGATTGGGATTGTTCTGAAGGCTTGCCATGACGAGCCGTGTGGAGGCCACTTTGTAGGAGGAGCTACAGCTAGGAAGGCTCTGCTAGCAGGATACTGGTGGCCTACCATTCATAAGGATGCCTATGATTACTGTAAAAGATGTGATGCCTGTCAAAGAATGGGAAAATCTACCAAGACAAGTGCCATGCCACTACAACCCGTTTTTCCCCTGAAGCCGTTTGAGAAGTGGGCATCGACTTCATAAGCCCAATCGATCCTCTTACCAGAAGGAAGCAGAACCGATACATCCTTATATGTACGGATTATGTCACAAAGTGGTGTGAAGCTAAAGCCCTAAAGCGGGACGATGGTAACAGCTGGCCTTGTTCATGTACGAGAATATCACCTGTTTTGGCAGTCCCTTAGAGCTGGTAAGTGACAGAGGCACTCATTTCATTAATAAAGTCATGGAAGAGTTGACAGAGCTGTATAAGATCCGCCATCGCAAGTCCACTCCTTACTACCCCACAGCCAACGGCCAAGTCGAAGTCACGAATCGCATCCTCTGCTCGATTCTGACAAGAACAATTGCCGCACATCGTCGTGATTGGGATGATCGACTTACAGAGGCCCTCTGGGTATACAGAACCTCCCATAAAGTAGTAATATGACAGATACCCTTCCAGCTGGTGTATGGTACAGAAGTTGTTTTCCCTGTTGAACTGGAATTACCCTCTTTGAGAGTGGCTATCAAAGAGCGTTTGGGGGACGATGATTCATTGCAATGCCGTCTCCTACACCTGGAATGTTTGGATGAAACTCGTAGGATGGCTCTACAGTGCATGGAAGGCACGCAAGCTCGACGCAAGGCTTACCATGACAGCTTCATCAAGCACAAGGAGTTCAAAGAAGGTGATTTGGTCCTAGCCTATGATTCACAATTTGGCAAGTTTCCTGGCAAGCTCCAACAGCGGTGGATGGGCCCATATAAGGTGCTTGCCGTCAATCCTAATGGCTCTGTCCAAGTGCAGACCGTTGATGCCTCTGATGATCCCTTTCTGATCAATGGATATCGCGTGAAATACTTCCCTCCTTGGGGATCTTGACAATCACGATCACCTGATCCTTTCCCTCGTTGGCGTGGCACTGTTATTCTTATGATGCTACTTCTGATAGCCATTCTTCAGTCACTCCTGATAAGGTGAATACAACTCTGTGACCCCTCAACCCCACCTTCCAGTCTTGAACTCTTATCCTCTATTTTCCACCAGCGACAGTGGCGAGGTGGGTTTTGAGAAATGGTATTTCTACCATTCCCTTACTTAAATCGAAAAACAAAAGAAAAAGAAAAAAATATACATATCGGTCATGGGAGAAAAGGACTTCGGTCCCTGTCATGCCGACCTATTCTTCGAGAAAAGGTGGAAACACCCTCGGGAATAGGAGAAAAAAAAGAAAAATAAAACAACAAAACAAGAAAAATAAAAAAACAAGAAAAAAGAAAATAAGAAAAACAAATCTGTCATGGGAGAAAATGAAGAAATTCCCTGTCATAGCAGGCCTCGTTCCAAGAAAAGGTGTTTAACACCCTTGGGCGAGAAGCTGGCTGTGGAAAAGGTGGCAACACCTAGCAGTCCAGAAAGTGGATTCATCAATGGATATTTCTAGGATCCAGTTCCGAAGCTGCCTCCCTTGGTACGCTGTGTTCTGGGTCTCTCTGCAGAGCGTCTAACTATTCTCTAACAGACGACATGTCCTATCTAACCCCACGTTCGATTTGATGGCTACCTCGCTGGGTACGCCTCTTTAACAACTGACGACGCAATCTTCATCGACAAACAATCGAGTGACGCGAGCTTTCATCCTAAGCAGATGGGAAAGTGAGTATGGTTGCTCTCTGAAACTATCAACAGAGTGTGAGAGAGGGTGGGACGAGTGTCTTTTCTCTTCAAATCAAATGAGAGGTGCGAAGTGTGAATGAAGTGTTGCATGCACGGGATGGGACACTCAATGCACAAAGCACAATCTGTTCTGTGCACTGCACTATAAGGCTCCCTGGCCTTTCTTCTCGCATCGTATGCCGGCACAAGGCGAGATTCATAGTTGCACCATCAAATGCGCACAAGGCATACAACTTTTGCACAAGTGACCGTGAGAATTACATCAATGGGTTTCAGGACATGGTTGCCCTCTTGTATCTATCAACAGAGCGTGAGACAGAGGGTGGACTGAGTGTGACTGGAGTTTCTTCAATCAATTACCGAGAGGTGAGATTGAGGGACGTTACGACCCTTGGATTCATGTATGTTCCCGTTTCCCCATGCACCCACGGGGTGGGTCTCTACCATCAGCACATGACACATCACCATGTTCTGTACACTGCACTGTAAGGCTCCCTTGCCTTCCTCCTTGCACTTATGCCATACGGATTGGACGCACTAAGGCACCATCAACTGTGCACCCTGGCATACTCCCTCTGCACCATTCCCATGTCGATTTCTAAATCGGGTACGAGATATGGGTTTTAATCATTCTTCCTCGAGTGACATTAGTTTCCATTTGAGTGACTGTGAGTTGAGTGCAATATTCCTCATCATCGACGGATTTCCTGCGATTCCTTCAACCAGCTACCTCCTTGGGTGCTGTTGCGTGGTCCCTGCCACGAAGGACGAGTGCTTTGAAGATGCCTTGGTACCTCCTGCAGCCGACAACACAGGACGTGCCATCGACAATCAACCTTGATTCTCGACAATATGGGCCAAGTTTTTCTAACCCTACACCTTCTGTTTCTTAGTGACGTTCATGTTTTAAGTGAGGGGATGTTAGTGATTGGTCTGTTGTGTGGTGCTAGGTCCCGGTTGCTCGGTTCACCCTATCCGTTAAGGTTTTAAGTGTGGGGACGCGTCCTTGCGCGTCTACATTGCATATCCCTCTGCATATGCCTCAACTTGCTAATGCCTCTCTGCCATGACTTGCCTTTACCCTAATGGGATCCCTTCCCACCCAGCCGTTCATTTTTCACCCGCCCTCGGGGCTGTTCCCTTGCAGTTTTCCTTCATTCCCTGATTTTGTTGTCATGCCATGTGAACGCACCCTACATTCAGCAGACTTTCGATCTGACCTTATAGCCCTGTTCCCCCTTTGAACCGACCATTTTTCCTTTTTACCTACCCCTGTTCCGGTGCACGATTTTCGAGTTATTAAGTTTTGAAGCATTTTGTGTAAATTAGCCGGTTTTCCATGTGACTGTGCTTTGTTTGCTTCGGAACCGTGATCTGACGTCATAGCCCTGACAATAACTTTCCCCTTGACATTTTTCCTTTTTACTCCGTGTCCGTCCGATGCACGGTTCGTCCAATATTAATTTTGCGATTTCTCGAGCCTTTTTCGTGCGTCTTTTTGCCATTTTTCCATGTGAACCTGCCCTGTTTGCATCGGAATCCTTTTTTCTTTCTCCTCTTTCAACTTTTGGATTTTTAATTATTAATTTTTAAATGTGTTTTTGGATGTATTTTTTGTGTTTTTCGCATGTGAACCTCTCCTACTTCCGTCGGAACTGCGTTTTGACATGACCACCTTGTGCCACCCCTTCCTGCGGACATTTTTTCTTCTTACTGTCTGTCATTCTGGCGAACGGTTCGTCCCATATTAATTTTCGATTCCATTTTCGGGTTTGTTTTTTGGGTTTTTCCCACATGAACGCGTCTTATCTTAGTCAGACCTATGTTTTGATGTGATAGGATTGTCGGACACGTCTATTTGTACATTTTTCCTTTTTCCTGCACCGCGTTCCGATACCCGGATCTTCCGATATTAATTTTTAATTGTGTTTTTGGACCCATTTTTTGCGTTTTTTGCATGTGAACGCCCTGTCTATCCCCCGGAACTCCCGTTGCATGTTTACCATGTATTCCTTCTGTTGTCCTGCCCATTTTTTATTTTTATGGCATTTCGTTTTGAAGACCGGATTGGGAGTTATTAATTTTTCTTTATTTTTATGTGTTTTCGCGCAACTCGTCCCGCGCGTGAACACGCCCATTTTCAATTTTATGCGTCTCCATGCACCCTGGTCGCGTCCGCGTACCCCGTACCGCCATCCTGACGCTATTCCGATCCCGTTACATCAAATTTTTTTACCCCGCCCCGTGCGGGGCCGCCTTTCTTTTCTGACCCCTGCCCATTCTCCCATGACCCCCTCCCCCTACCCTTCTCCTTGGGCACCCCCCATAGGTATCCCTGCCCATCCCCTCCCTTGGGAACCCTCCCATGGGCGCCCTTACCCCCCCACACCCTTCCCTATCCCCCCACCCTACCCTTCTCTCTCCCCGACCCCTCCCCACCCCAACTGCCTCCCTCTCTCTCTCTTCCCTCTGCGTGTCCCTCCCCTCCTCCTCTTCTTTCCCTTCTTCATCTTCTTCTCCTCCCTCCCTTCTCTACCGCCTGTCCTCCACCTCCCTCTTCTCCTCCCTCCCCTCTTCCTCTTCTCCTTCCTCCCTTTCTTCCCCTCATCCTGCTCCTTTCTCCATCTCCTTCACCCTCCTCCTCTCCTTCCCCTTCCTCTTCTCCGTCCGTGGGCCTGCCTACCTTCTCCCTGCTGCTCTCTGAAGCGCCACCTTCGTGGCCCCCGCAGCCGCTGACGACGCCACTTGCTCTCAACACCCCAGCTTGACGACGCCCGCCCTCGTGGCCAGCACCCTCTGCGACAGCGCCCTCCTCCCTGTCGTGCCTCCTCGACGACGTCCTCCTCGCCGTCGTGACGCCAGTGCCTGCTGTCGACGACCCCGCCGTCGGCGCCCTCGCTGACGTGCCGCCATATGGAGCCCACCTGCACACTGTCGTCCTCTCTGCGCCTCCGCCATTCTCCGTTGACCTGTCCTCCACCCCCTCCTGCTGCGACACGTGCCCTGTCCCACACCCCACCATCCTACCCCATCTAAGCCCCCCTTCCCCCCAAACACACACATAAACCCTCTCACCCCCCACCTAAGCCCCTCTTCCCCCCCACCATTAGCACACCCTACCTGCTGTAAGCTCCCCTTCCCTCCCACCATTACACACACACCCTACCTTCTCTAAGCCCCCTTTCCCCCCACAAATACACAACCCCCCCACCCCTCTGCAACCCCTTGTTCCCCCCCACAATCACCCAAACCCACCACCCCCACCCAAGCCCCCAGTCCCACCACCAAACCACCCTACCCCTCTGTAAGCCCCCTGTCGTACCCTGCAGAACCGCAGAACCGCTGAACCACCGAAACCCCTCCTTCCTAAACCACTGTTCCCCCCCCACAGAAACCCCACCACCGCAACCCCTCCCTAAGTCATGTTCACACCCCCAGCAGACCCGCAGCACCTTAACCCCCCGTCACGCAGAAGCCCGTAGGCATTTCTTTTCCGCCCCTGACACCCGCAAAGGGTATATACGCACGTGCTTGTTCGTGCTTGTTCGTAATTGCTCGTGTGCAGGTGTGGGAGATCGTTAGCTGGCTGTTCACACGCAGCTGACATGCAGCCTATTTCTCGGTATTTTTCCAGATTTTTACTTCAAAAACCCGAAAACCTTTAAAAAACAAACATTGAAAATTAATAAAAACATCATTAAAAAACACTTAAAATTCACAAAAAATTACAAAAAAATCTGAAAAAATTCCCAATCTTTTTGTACTAAATTGCAATATTTTTTTTAAACTGCAAATTTAAGAAAAAAAATTCAGACCATTTTCAAATTCAAAATTATTTTAAAAATACCCACAAAAATGATAAAATTTTATTAAAATTATTAAAAAAAATTAAATTAATTGCAAATTTTTTAAAAAATTTCATTAATATTTTTACTTCTTTTTGGCATATTTTCTAAGCTGTAAAAATACTTCAATAAACACCTAAATTTATTTAAAGAAAAATATTTTTTATTCAAAATACCAACTGAACATTCTAGAAAAAAAATCCAGATACCTTTTGGATTGAGAAGAGCGCATTCTTTGCATTCATATACACCACTACTATGTATTTTTTCCTTTTTTATTTTTTTTCTCGCTACCCAAACCTCCACGGTTAATTTTTAAAATGCACCCTAAACACCACCATGGTACGCGCGCTCGCGCTAAACACACAATTTTTTAATAAAAATAAACCCACCGTTCACTTAGCACGCGCTAAGTGTGCTTAGGAGGCACTTTAATATTTTTAATTAAAATGAACCAGCTCTCACGAAGAAGCACGCGTTGGCAAAAAAACGCTTCAGATCACCTTAATTTTAAAAATGAACTTGCATTTAGAGACCCAGTTTGGGTATCGAAGTCCGGGATTCGGATTAGAACACCGCTTTAACCTAATAATTGGTAATCTAAAATTTTAAGAAAGAACCGCCGTTTTCTTGATAAGGTTTATCACTTAATAAAAATTCACATATTTCTTAATAATTTATTAAAATGAACCTTTCATTAAATTAATTTTTCCCTTCACTGCACTTATTTTTCCTTTTTAATGAACTCGTTTCGTAGGATGGGTACGCGCAGTCTTCGGAGTTGTCTTTATGGTCAAACTTGATTATCAAAGTTGTGGTCTTGATATGTGTGGGCTGTTGTTATGTTTTGGTTCAGTTTCTTTGTTACGGTTAAGGGTACGGTGTGTAGTTTTTTTCTTTATTGCTTGATACGGGGATTTGGGTGCTTGCATGTTGCATAGCATGAAGCTTTCGGTCGCATATGTCTAGAGGTCACGTCGAATTTTTTTCTTAGACTGTGGTTTGCTTGGGGATAGTTGGTGGAGTCACGTTTTACCGTTTTGGTTGATATCTTATCCTTGGTTTTTGTTTGTTGCTTTGCATGCATTCTCCTTGATTGTCTGTGTTTGTGGTATGTGTATAACCATCTGAATGGCACCTTCTCACGCTCCTCCCCCTATCCAGTATGTCCCACTAGTCAGTAGGGATTACTCTTCCCTACTCACTTTTGAGCCTCTCACGAAGGCGGGACTCACACCTTTTGTGGCTACCTCCTTTCCATTGCTTTCAGAGGATCCATCAATGTGTGACGAGTTTCTGGCCTCCTACAGCAAGAAGTCGGGACTGGTCCAGGGTACTTCCATCACTTTGACACCTCGAGGCCTCGAGAAGGCTCTCTCTTCCCTCCAAAGGTGAACCCTTTGTTACCACTCACCATCTTTTCTAACGAAGAGATTTTGAAGCTGTTACAAAAACAGACTAGGAAAATTCTGGATGTTAAGAAGGTGATCAACTCTTCAAGAGTTTGCTTTTCCATGATCACTGATCCTGTGTGGAAGTTGGTCTGTTAGTTTCTCCAAGACAGGTTTATGCTTGCAAAAACGCCATCCCATTACTTGTCCAAAGAGCTCTTTACAGCTTCAAGGATGGTGTTAAAAGGAGTAGTTATTGATTGGAGCACTTACCTACTCACTAAGATGGATCAACATTTCGTCAAAGTCACCAGGGGCAATGTTACCAATGTCACCTATGGATCGTACTTGTATGCCTTCTTGACCTACTCAGGTTTATAGAAGAGTGTGCCTCCACCTCCTCCATCTGATCCAGTACCTCCTCCATCTTCAAATGAGTCAGAACCAATTGATATAGAGGATCTGGATTCTCCGCCTCCCCTGGTCATACAGTGCAAACGCTTGAAGCGGGTAGCGGATAAAGCTCCTTCAATTCTTCCTTCAGTGCCCATTCCTGCTACCTCTGGTAGTGATCTCTCTAGTTATCTCACATGTAATAACCTGTTCAAAGCACATCGAGAAGGTTCATTGGATATATCAGTTCCCTCAATGACCAGTCTAGTCTCGGGAGATGCCATTCCTTTCCTATGTAACGACATTCAGAGTTCCATTGAACTGTCAATGACAGCCTGTGTTCAACAACTGTATGTTTCCTTTTATAAAGAACTGATACAGTCTAAGGACCAGTTGCATAAGGCAACATCCGAGTTAGCCTTTGCTAAGGATACCCTAGCAGATTTGTTTAAGCAGTTGGAGCAACAAACCCACCTGATTCAAACCCAAAGAGATGAGATAACTTCTTTGAAGATTCAGTTAACAGAGGCTCAATCAGAGGTTACTAGAATCTTAGAGGAGAAGGAGAGGATGTCCAAAGAAGCGTAAGAGTTCCAAACTCTTTTAGATGTCAAACTTTCAGCCTTACAGACTGCTAATGACACAGTGGAATTACAAGCTTCCCAAATCACGCAGTTCCAAGATCAACTGGCAAAGTCACGGTCTGTTCCTCCAAGCCCTCATGTTCCCTTGATCCATTCTCTCTCACAACAGGACTTGGCAGCTCTTTAGAGACATGTTACCTTGTGTCCTCTCTTCCAAGATAAAGTGGAAAGATTGCAATCCAAGATGGATTTGTTATGGTCTACATTTGAGCAGTATCAGGAATATGTTCCTTCGAACCATTCTTTCTTTGTCCACTATCAATTACAGAAGTTGGCCTTCTACTTGAAGCTTTCCACGATGGATCTTCCTCTTCTAGAGGATGGTTGGAGTGGGGCTTCGTCTCCTGAGTTGCTGACAGAGGTGGTTCGTATGGTGTTTGAAGATTCTGTCACGACCGATACCATGTTGATGTCATATATATATTTACGAGGAGACTTATTGATTCCAGATGAAGTGGATATGGCTTGCTATGTGGGAGACATGGTTTTACAAGCTGTTTTGTATGTCAATCATTTGGAGTTGCGCATAGATGACATGTGTCAGAGTTACACCTCCAAAGTGGCTACTTGTCCTGATAATTCCTGGCATACCATGATTGATTCTGTGGTCCTAAATCAAAGACGAAACACAGCCCCTACCTATGTCCAGAGCACTAATCAACTGAGGGTGGATCTCTTAGCTTATCTTTCCAAACATAATCCATTTGATTCTACCTTTTTTTATGCCTATCAGAGAAGATCTATCTTAGGTCCTTCTGTTCCTACCCTACTGTATTACCAACAAATGGCTCACCGTTATGATATATATCTTTCCCTCTATCAAATCAATTCCACAACCATCTTACCCCTTCTTTTTCAACCTCAATCTTTTCCTCAAATTCCCATCTTTACATACTGTTCTTTTATCGAGGATAGAGTATTTTTCCCTTCTCCACCATGTCCTTCTCCATCCATTCATGTACCTTTTACCTTTCCTATTTATCAGTTAACACCCTTCTTAAGTGGTTCCCTAAAATTTTCAGCCACTCCTTTAAATTATTCCTCCTTTTATGATTTTGCCTACCTATCTCTTCATTCATTTTTTCTTATTCCACTTCCATCTCCTATCACTTCTATATCTCAACCACCTCAGTTGGTTAGTGACTATGACGGGTTTGATCATCAGATTTCCAGAAGAAGGGGATGGAGCTCGAATGATTCTCTTACATGACCTCAGATAAACTGACCAATAATTCTAGGAGAATGGATAATTGCCAGTCAAGCATACCTGAACTATATTCATTTTGCTCAGCAATATTCCCAGTCTGCAGATCCTTCAGTGAGATTAACTGCTCATTTTACTTGGTACCTAGCGTATATGCATAGGCATTCTCATAATGATTCAAAGCCTATTCCAAAGTTGTGCATGACTGTCAATGTGAGCATTGATTCCCAGCAGTTGGATATATTGTACTTTCATGCCCTTTGTTTGCCTAGCAGATACCTTGTCCTGTTGGAAAGGATGTGCTGCCTTCAGTTTTTTCAGAATCCTCCCAAGACATTTGTAGATGAATCCTTGTCTATGGTTCGTTTCCGAAATCACCAATCTTTCAAGAGGGATCATCTTCATTGATACCTTTTCCAATGTATGGTGGATGATTTTTAATGATAAAATCTCTCTTTTTGGAGGAGTCATTCAGATGGTTGTGTTGTGTGTAGTGTTTGTGTTGGGGTTAATTTATGTAATAAGATCGTAGTGATTGCCTATTCGATTGGTTTTCGTGCGAGCTACATTTTTGGAGAATTGTGGTGATGGGGTCATGGTTGGATAGTTGAAGAAGATGCTGATGCAGAAGAAGAAGAAACCTCTTATATCCTTTATAAGTTTGTTGTGATTTTCAGTTTGATAAGAAGTGTTAATGTATAAAGGGTTTTCCTTTCGTTGTATTTTTATATCACATACAGGTGATAAGTTGGGGTCGTGGTTGGATGGACTATTTTTGAAGAGATATTGAATATCAAGTTGAGCTTTTGAATAAACTTGTATTTCCTTTTTCCTGGGCCGCGAGGAC
This sequence comes from Lygodium microphyllum, assembly GCF_053477565.2. Classification (NCBI taxonomy): domain Eukaryota; kingdom Viridiplantae; phylum Streptophyta; class Polypodiopsida; order Schizaeales; family Lygodiaceae; genus Lygodium; species Lygodium microphyllum. The sequence goes on from NC_141158.1 coordinate 2,371,964, forward strand.
GCTTCCTTATTAAGTGTGGGGATATGTTGAGTGTTGAAATGATCTATTTTTGGTTGATTTTTGTTATTTTTGAGAGATGAATGGTTGATTTTATGAGATGATTGATTGGTTTGGAAGTGATTTGAGAGTGTTTTGGATGATATTGATTATGTTTTGGAAGCTCATGATGTTTATTAGTAGAGATGTGAGATTCTGTGATGTTCTGATATGTTTTATATACCTTTTGTATAGCTTCTGTTTTGTTCTATTTTGTTCTGTTTTCTCTCTGTAAGGAGGGATGGAGTATTGATTGATAGGGTTTGAGATTGTTTGAAAGCTTATTGAGTGATTTTTGATGGTTTGGAATGATTTGAGTATGAGTTATGAGGTTTTGATGACCTTCTGTAACCTTCTATAGATCTTCTATAGAGCTTCTGTCTCTGTACTGTAACTGTACTGTAGTTGTTCTGTAGCTGTACTGTGAATGTTCTGTATGCTTCTGTATGTGTTCTGATGGATGAGAGTGTAGCTTAGGAAAGTTTTCTAGCCTTGGAAAGAGGTGAATACAAGTGCAAAAGAGCTAAAAGAAGTAGCTGCTGAAGACTCAAGTGAAGACTGAAGTAAAATGATAGTAGTGAGTTGTGAAAAGACACTGTAGTAGCTCTGGTGACTCTTCATATCAGACATACCTCTTGGGAGGGGTATCCACGATCTAAGAAGGATTATTGAGAGTGATTATGAGAGATTGTAGTGAGGATATGATGTATGATTGATGGAGAGAGAGAGAGAGAGAGTCAGAGATAGCCAATTCTACTAAAACAGAGTGATTGTATGTGAGAGATTGAGAGAGAAGACTATAAAGATATTGAAGATGAATACTATGTGATGCATTTCCATTCAAAGATGGTGTATTCCTTTGCTTTCTTTGTTCTATTGATGGATTTTGTGAAGATATTGAAGAATATGGTTGATTCTATCAAATCGGTGGGAGATCTACATGATGCTGCATGAAGATTTGTTATGCCTGGTGTTCTTTTTTTCATTGTGATAATATAAAACCTAATAAAAAACTTTTTGATATTACAAGATAGATTTTCTTGCAAGAGAATTCCCTTTTCCTTGGTGTTCTTCTTGGGGCTCCATATATAGAGATGGTCGGGTCATCATCACAGATAAACACCAATGACGGGGCGCAGCCTATGAGATACACCTGAAGTTTGCAGTGCGGAACTGTGATGGAGCCATAGAGATCGATGCAAGGCTATTCCAAGAGACCTTCACTGACAAGGATATCATTCTACGCACAGAGACCCACCAGAGCCCAGGAACTTACCGGAGGTGAGGGGATATAAATGGGAGAGAGCATGCCACCCCAAAGCCCGATCATGAGGAGGGACCCGAGGGTCCGGGGGGATCGTTGTATTGTACAGAGAGGAGCTACAACACATAGTGCAAGTCATGAGGAAAGATGAGGAGGCCCGTTTCCTGTGGATTCAGATACACACAGACTGCCCCCGAGATATATACATGGCGGTGTGCTACTTTCCCCCAGCGCACTCCCCACACGCGCCATGGGGGAGGAGTCACCATACCTACCACTGTACGAGGATATCATACACTACTCTAGCCTGGGGAGCATCATGCTGACTGGAGACTGCAATGCCCGCACAGCACAGAGACAGACTCCCTTCTTCGAGAGAAAAGACATGTATAGAGAGATAGCACCAGAGGAGATAGGGCTTAGCCGAGTATCACAGGACACAACTGAATGCATCGAATACAACAACCACGTACTAGCACTAGGGGGGGCACATGGACTAGCCATCCTCAACGGCCTGGACAGATGGCCCAGATCGGACGCCCTCACATGCTTCCCACATAAGCATGCATCTAACTGCAGCGGATGAGGGGCATCATGAGCACCTACATAGAAACTGGGAGCAAGCACAGTGAACTATATACTTGGCCCCCCATCCCTCATCAGTGACATCCAGTCCTTTAGAATATCACCCCGCCCAGTCGCAGTGGACGCCAACCATACCTATCTACAGTTTGACATCGCATGCAGATATGACCCAACACCTCCAATGGGCAACCCACCAAGATTTTTCAAATACCACTTAACCATACTGACTATAAGTGCCTACTCCGACCATCTGTATTGGATCTTGAGATGCCCCCTACGCACCCCTGGAGCAGGTCATAGCACAGCTTGCAGGAACACTCCACACCTCAGCTGCCATGTAGTTCCGACATTGGTGCTGCCCGTTCTCACTTCGACATTGGTGCTGCCATCATTTTCAGCCTGATCTGGTGTCCTCACTGATGCTATGGGCTGCGTGCAGGAACTGATTAGTCCACATCTTTGTATTCAGCATTCATTTTAGTTAGTGATGTATTTCTTCCTACTCAATTAGCTCAACATAGCATAGATGTTAGCTTCACAGGGACTTGTGAAATCTCCCAGTGTTTACCGTGTTTACCGTAGTACAGAGGAGCGTAAAAATGGAGTAGAGGAGCAAGAAAATGGAAAAAAGAAAATAGCAAAAAATGCGCAGGATAAAAGAAGGAAAATGCACCTTGACTGGTAACCAGACCCTGAAAAATTTAAATGTTCGGGCACGACCCCCAGAAAGTCTCAATGTCGCCCCAAGAAAGCAAAAGAGTAAAAAGCGCACCATTAAATGTGGAAGCGCTTCCGAATCCTTGTAAAAGAGTGCCAGGCTCGCTCCTGTGAAACTTGTATGCATTAGTTGGGAATATGATAAATTAGAATGGTGGGAAATGAGAAATGGGCTTAGGCTAATGGCTGGCCATGTAAAAAAGGGGATGACCGCCCAAAGAAAGGAGGGCATGTATATAAAGTTCAAAAGTGAATGAGAAGCTCATTCTTGTGTGTGGCTAAAGCTTCTTCTTCTTCTTCTCTTCTTTCTTGCCTTCTTGCTTGTGCTTCAGAAAGGAAGTGAGGGAGTGTGAGGGGTGAGGGAGTGAGTGTGTGAGTGAGGGATCATGGAGAAGCTCTCCATCTCCTCTCTCCACCTTCTTCTCTTCTCTTCTCTTCGCTTGTCTCGCGCGTGGCTATGGAGGATGGAGCTCATGGGAGAGATATTGAGGTTGCTTGAGCTTTCCACAAGGATCGTGGAGCTACCGATGTGCAAGAGAGAGGAGGGTATTCGATCAAGCATCAAGGTAAGCTCACTACACTTGTAAGATAGGCATGGCGCATCGACTATGTGAGAGGTAGCCATGGCCGCTTAGCTTGAAACGCTTGATCAATAAGCGGTCTGTAGGTCTCGGGGTAGAGCTTATAGCTCCTCTTCATTTTGGTTCCATTGCCGGGACTGACGGAATCGAGCCTTGAGCGTCGCGCGCATCAAATTGAGCATAGGAGTAGGGCCTTTGTCTGAAACGGTGCTTGAGATAGATAGGAGATTTAGAAGGTTTAATCGTTGGAACAAGTAAGTATTTTTGAGTTTTTTTATGAGTGCTTGTTTAGATAAATACAACCCATGCTTGATTTTGCGATTTTTTGTTAGCATTAGGTAGGATAGGATTAATATTCGAAACTGAAATAGTAGGGTTTTTGCTCCTATAAATCTGGTTACAATAATAAAAATAAGGCAAAAATTGTGTTTTTTAAGGGAAAAATCGCAATGGGGAAAGGCTCTAAGGTTAGAGAGTGGTTGGGCAATGCTATGTAAGGCTGGGGTAAGGGGAGAGGAGCTCATTTGCATTCTGACTTAGTTGAGAGAGAGCAAGAGAGAGTGAGAGAGCTACAAGCACAGGAGAGGAGCGGACGCCCTTCGATCACACTTTCGAGGTGCTACAGGTATACAAATCTCTTCCTCGGCATGCCCTTGTGTGCATTTAACAGCCTAGAATAGCTAATCATCAACATAACACTAGATTCGTCACAATTTTCATTGTCAGAAGTGCGTCGACCACGACGCGTTCGGATGTCTGAACCCCAAAATCGAGTAGTTGGCTGCCCCGAACCTAGGGTTCAGCATTTGGCCTTCGGGCATTCGGCCACGTGCCATTCAGGCTTCGGGCTTCGGTTGCCTGAATAAAGGCCTTTGGGCTTTGGAGTTCGGCCTTCAGGCCATCTAGCCATTCGGATCTTATCATTCGGGCTTCGGCGGTTCGGCCCCTCCGAATTTGGGATTTGGCCATTCGGTGTTTGGACAGCCGAATCGGCCCGCCCGAACCCGACCATTCGGCCCAACTCGGCCCTCGAACTCGGCCATTCGGGCTTCGGCCCTTGGACTCAACCATTCGGCCTTCAGCCCTACCAAACGAGACATTTGGACTTCGGCGATTCTGATGCCGATTCTGGGATTTGGACCCTGCCATTTAGGCCAATTTTGGTCGAATGCATTTTTTAAATATTATTTTAATAATTTAATCCCAGATCCGCATTGCCAACACTAGCGCGACCCTGTAGGTGTGAAAATCATAGAAAACTTGGCCGTGTGGCTAGGAAATCTAGCAGAGTGTGTTGTCGCAGCCTAGTCGCAATAGCAGACCTGACATCAGACCCCCACATATCTGAGAGACGGAGCAGCGACCCAGATTTTAACCAGGCAGTCATGTGTTGGCATCATACCCAGTGGCCAAGGGCTGAAGGTAGCATTGACATCGCACTTGAGTGCTGTAATCCCGAACACACAGTAGGCCACATTGGTTGTGCACTGAAAGAGAAGAAAGCATGATTTCTCACCGAACGCACAGACACCACACTGAGTGTACATAATTTGAGGATTGGTTGTAATAACAAGGAATACACTCAAACATAATCATTGAAGGAACCCACCAATAGGAGTGAACCCCAAGACTTAGCAAACAAATAGGGTTAGGACCTAGGAGGACGTTAAGTGGACGCGAGGATCCAGAAGATGACAACATAGAGGATCGGGCGTTGCTAGAACTACTCAAACTGATCGACGGCCTTGTGGAATCAGAGGCAGAAACAATGTCAGCATTAAGAGGCAACCGAGGAGAGGACGGGCTAGACCTAGGAGAATTCCCAGTCTCAATACATGAACTAGTCCATGACTACGATTTACTTACTAGGACTGTGATCCAAAGCAGACCTGTAGAAGAAGTGGTAGCAAGCCTGGAAGAAGAGAGAAGAGCAATCAGGAGAGCACTAGAAGGAATAATTGCCTACAACCACAAGCAAAGGGCTAGAAAGCTACAACAAGATGTAGATATGTACGAGGCTAGAAGGGTGCTAGACCTAGCTGGGGCAGCCAAATCTGGACCTAATAAAGAGAGGGAACGGACAACAGAGGCTGACATGACATTGAGTGAACTTGTAGCCAAGCGATTCATGGACAATACGTCCGTTGAGCAGAGTGCTACAGCCCTAGCCACCGCACTACTCTCGGGATTGGGAGTCACACAAGGGACTAAAAGGCAGGCTAGAATCCCTATCCTAGCAAAACAACTAGCGAAGTATGAGCCTAGCAGTGACCCATACAGCTTCATGGAGCAGTTCAAGCAAGTATGCAAAGCAAACGGTCTTACTGACCTTGCGCAACGCTCTCAAGCTTTTGGCCTGTGCTTAGGCGATAAGGGGAGAATCTGGTATTCTAGCCTCGATGATGCAGAACGTACAAACTTTGCTCGCCTCAAGGGCCTCTTCATTAAGAGATTCTTGAAGGCAGGGTATTCTGACAACCTCATCGTTCGGTTGATGAATATCAGTCAAAGGGAGAAGGAAGACATCAGGGACTACGTCACTCATGTGCATAGCCTCTTCAAAAGGATCCCTGCCAATGAATGACCTACTGAGAGGGCAGTGTCTATAGTATTCATAAACGGAATTTGGAGTGAGGAGCTCTACAAGGCTTTGGCCAGTAAGTCTACCTTGCAACGAGATGTGCTAGCTAGAGTTTTCAAAGAGGCAATACATGTAGATAATCAGCTTAGGGAATGAAACATGAGGACTACCAACTGAGAAAGTGCAAATCAGAGGGATCCAGAGAGATCAACTATTTCGGGAGAAAAAGCAACCGCTAGTGCATAGGAAAAGGGAAAGAGTATGGACCAAGGCCAGGAGATGGCAGAGATGAGAATGGAGATTGCACGACTGCAAGAATTGATATACTGTGTATATACTGTGGCGACAATCACCTCCCAGCTGAATGCCAAGATCCTAGATCTAGGCCATGCTCAAATTGTGGTAGATTCGGGCATGATGCATTGCATTGTAGGATGCCGAGGAGACTCCCATATGCACAACAGTACAATCCTCCGTACTTAGGTTATAGACCATCCAATTTCTTTGGGAGGGGAGCCCAATTGGCACTCCCTACACCAAATGACTCAAGACCTGTCGTACCTAAGCTGAAGATAACCCAACAGGTATACTAAGACTACTATGGTTTTTTGTAACCCACCCACCGAGCGATGCTCCAGTTCACTATGTGGAAGAGCCTAGTGAAGAGGAGACATATGTCAACCCGTACATATCCTATGACGAGGAGGGCAACCCAGTCCTGATGGACTATCGGCTGGTGCCGGTGATGACATTAGGTAGAGGAAGAGGCACAGGCTTTGGAGGGCCAAGCCAAGATCCGATCACATGCTGGACCTACAGCCATCCAGGCCACATTTCATCACGTTTCCTACAGAAGGAACAGGCTAACAAGGACAAAGCGGATCTCCGATGCACAGAATGTGGGATCACTCACCTGTTTTCTGATTGTCCTAGGCGAAAACCATCAGCTAGCTCTGCCAACGTACCATCACTACCTCTGGGGCTATTTGGAGTGGAAACCTTTGATAGTGAGGACACACCTATCCCACTACGGGTTATGATGCGAGCTCAAACAAGGCAGGAAGGTATCTCCTTGCCTGGATGAAGTAACCTTGACGCAACCTCAATAGGAAAGAAAAGCCGAAGGAGAAGGAAAAAGAGAATATTCGTGAAGATAACCCTTAAAACCCAGGAAGCCACGACGCTAGTGACAGGAAAGAAAGTCACGGATGCAGAGACAGAGACCTCAGCCCCGAAGACAGTTAAGCTAGGGAGTGCCAAGGTAGGGGAATATCCCCATCCCAAATGGCAACTCGAAGCTATACTCAAAGTCAAGGAGTGGGTCAAGGATGCCCAGGAGCACCTCAAGGATGCTGAACCCATACTAGAAGATCCAATGGACGATTTTTCCATCGTGAGCACACCAGTCTCACCCACAAAACCACAAACTAAAAGTGTATCCTTGCCATAGGGGGCAACTCAGCAGTAAGGCCATAGGGGGACTTACCAGGGCAGACAGAATGCATGGCCCAGGAGTGCTAGCCTTAGGGGAAGGCAAGAGCCCAATAGTCTCCTTGCAACCTTCTATCCACCCCAGTAACTCTAAGCATAGAAGACCTGCTTAGGCAAAATCCTTCTTTATGGCAGGAGTTAAAAGATTTGGTGGAGGGACACACAGGACTTACAGGTGCTGATCAGCAAGATCATGATGCAGTTACGCAAATCCCAAGTCTAACTCTACACTCAACTCCTAAGTCATTGCATATCAATGCTTTCTGGGAAGGCACTGAAATGCATGCAGTCCTACCTGTTCTAGCCTTAGGAGATATGACGCGGAAAGGAATTGTAGACACATGTGCCGCAGTTTTAGAGGCATGGGGAAACCCTTCTGTAGAGACTATCACGTTCAATGTCACGTTAGCAAATGGAATGAAGGTAAGGCCATTTGGAGTCTTAAAGAACTGGCCAGTAAAGATTGCAGGTGTGCAGTTTTCCGTGAACTTCATTGTCATGAAGGGAGTGGACTACGACATACTGCTATGCCGACCTTGGATGAGAAACGCTCAAGTCATTGAAGATTGGGGGAATGGTTTGATCTTCCTAGGGAGTAGAACTGAAGCAGTAAGGGTAGAGATGGACACTTGGAAAACGACCTCCGTTGACCTAAATGCCATCTCATCCATGCTAAAAGGCGATACTCAAACGACCAAACCCTATGGATCACTCACTAAATATATTCCCTGTCCTGAGGATGAGTGGGATTGGATGCATGTCTTGGCAACCATTGACCTACCATTCTCAGATGAGGAAGAACTATATTGGCAGGCTGCTAAAGCCGCAACCATGCCAATAGAGGAGCCAACTGTGCCACTCTGCATGATGGTAGGAAGCTCACTCAACCCAAGGAAACCTGTCTTGCTCCATATCCCCAGCAATAAGCTAGAGCTTCAGGAAATCGTAGAGTATCTGACAGACGCACTGAAAGGCAACTTGGCTGCCAACCTAAAGCCTCTACATGATCTGTTAGCTAAGCCAGAATGGAAATGGACCAAAGTCCACAATCTGAATTTGTTATACAATTGGGCTTTAACTACTGACGTCAAGGAGACTGAAGAGGAAAGCTTAGGCAATGATAAACGGTCTGAAGAGCAAGACTCTGACGACAAGGAATATGAGGACTGCCGCTCTATAGGAGATGAAAGTGAGGAAGAGAGAGATACAGTAGAGTATGACACAGAAGGGAGAACTATAGAATAAATCAAGGTAGACTCGAGACCCAGGAAGAAAAAGATGAATTGGAGTGAAAAAGGATTCATGCGGATAGAGTGCGATAGATCCTAGTTAGAACACATAGGAGCCGTGGATTACGAGCAAGCCGGAGTAGCACGACCATGGGTAATCCCAGTGCTCAAGATGGATGCACCTACTGAACTACGACCCCCTGGGGAAACTCCTTCCTCAAGCGAGGGATGCGAGTTTAACTCGGAGTCAGAAGTGCGCACTGAGAGTGATCCCGAGATACCCCAACCCTCTAAGGTCAAACGTACAAAAGGAGACTTGACAATCCACCTAAGGCGCAGGAGATTAAAGGAGGAGGCTAGGATGCGAGCGAAGGACTCAGAAGCATAGAGGCAAAAGAAACCGCAGGATCTACCCAAACGCTTTACAAAATTTAAAAAGGGTGATAGAGTAGTGATTCTGCTAGGTGCGAAGAGGCAAGGCCAAACTAGTGAACTGATGAAGGACCCGCCAAAGTCAAGGAAGTCAACTTGGCTGGGGAGAGCGAAAAGCCAAGACCTGTATTCATTGCAGGCTATTTGACCGAGGATGAGGAGGCCAAACTTGTTGCAGTCTTGCAAGAGTATATTGATGTATTTGCCTCGACATTGGAAGAACTTAAAGGGGTCGATTCTAGGGTTGTGACTCATAATATCCCAATGGTCCTTAATGCAGTACCAAAAAAGCAACGACCTTACCCCATGAATCCCAAACACGCCCATGTAGTAAAAGAGGAGATTGATAAGCTCATGAAGGTGGGATTCATATATGAGATTAAGCACATGGACTGGGTATCACTGATTGTGATCGTGATAAAGAACGGAAAATCCGATTGTGCGTTAATTACAAGAAAGTTAATGCCGCTACGAAGAGGGATAACTACCATTTACCATACACCTAGCACATGCTTGAGAGGGTAGCAGGTAAAGAGGCCTACAGTTTTTTGGATGGCTTCTCGAGCTACAATCAAGTGCAAGTGCACCCCGATGACAGGCACAAGACTGCCTTTGCCACGGAATGGGGTGTATTCGCCTATATTTTCATCTCCTTTGGGTTGATGAATGCGCTTGTGACTTTCCAATGCTTAATATGCACTATCTTCAAAGATATGCTTAGGCGGGAACTAGAGGTGTTTGTAGACAACTTATGCGTACACTCTAGTTGGGCCGAACACTTAGAGAAATTGAGAGTTGTCTTTGAAATATGTCGGTTATACAACCTCTCTTTGAACCCCTTGAAGTGCCAGTTCTGGGTGAACATGGATGTATCCTAGGGCACGTGGTGTCAAAGAATGGCATCGCCACGGACTTTTCAAAAGCTAGAGTCATTGTCCACCTTCTGCCACCCAATTAATTACAAGGGAGTTCAATGCTTCTTAGGCCATACGGAGTACTATCGGCGGTTTGTACTGAACTATGCGTTGATCGCCAGACCATTGTACAAGCTGCTGATTGTGCTTGAATACCACGAACTTTGAAAGTTGTTTGTGTCTCCACAAACACCTTCCACTCATAGAAACGGGAGTACGCCTCGCTCTTGTACTCCGAGAAATAAGGCCACACATAACGACTGAAGTTGTCCATAATCAGCATCAAATACTTGGCCTTCCTAAGGGAGGCCGTGCCCATAGGTCCGCAAAGGTCGGTGTGAACCAACTCAAGTGGAGAAGTAGCCCTCCTAGAAGCAACCTATGGGTGAGGCTGCATAAAGTGTGGAGAGGAGGGAAATCTAGAAGTCCCTCCACCATCTTTCCCCGAGAAGCCCACCGAATAGAATCAAGTTTCAAATGGCCATTACGAGTATGCCAAAGCAGCCCAAGCTTGTGGGAAGCCCTCGCAGCCAAGGCTGTGAGCTTATAGAGCCCACGCTCCTGTGTACCTGTCCAAAGAGCATCACGTGTAGAAGCATCCTCCACTGTGACTGCATCTTGTGTAAAAATGACTCGGGTACCTAGCTAAGTAAGACCATGCACAGACAATAGGTTAAAACCCAAATCAAGTACATAAAGAACTTTGGCGGAAGAAGACCGCCTGTCAAAAAACATAGGTAAAGTCCCCACGCCTCGAACAGGAACTGTAGATTTTTCACCAATGGTGATAGTGTCCCCTCTGGAACGAAGATCTTGAAGCCAATCCTGTATAAAGGTCATATGAGAAGATGCTCCACTGTCCATGAGCCAAGGCTTCTCCTGAGTGGTAGAAGCTAGGGCTGTATCCTCCTTAACAAAGACATGCACAAACGGAGACTCTGTCATGGCTGGGGCCGCCTTTGAGTCCTTCTCCTTGGGCTTCAAATGGGGGTAGTTTTTCCAACACTTCTCCTCAAGATGAGTGCCCTTCCCACAGTGTGGGCACTTGGGCTTCTTCTCCTTCGCATCCTTCTTGTCCTCCTCCTTGTCCTTGGCCTTCTCCTTCTGTTGCGTCTTCTTCTTGCCGCCACCTGTACCTGTAGTAAAAGCCTTGGTGGAGCCACTGGCTTCCACCTCTCTGAGTCTCTCGTCATGCTCCAAGACAAGCGAGGAAAGTTCCTCCCATAGGAGTTTCTCGCGGGTCCTCGAGGTGATGAGGCTGGTGTAAAAGACATCATATCAGGGTGATAGCAACTGAGTGTTGGGGGTAAAGGCGCCTCTGCCGTGCCGCCCCATGTATTACTACACTGACAGTACCCGCCACTGCACACTGCAGGTGGCAGGCGCCTGTCACGTAACTTTATTCTTTATTCTTTTTAGTGACAGTTTGAATAAAGGAACGCCCGGTCACACATTGTGACTGTTGGAGTTCCCATTTCTCGTCTCTCTCTTTCTTGCTCTTGCTCTCCCACCATAGCTTGCGTGCAAGGTTCGATCCTTCTCACCTTTCAACTGGTATCAGAGCTTGGCATTCTCTTGCTCGAGCTCGACTCGGTGCTTCCCGACATTCGCATCGACTCGCTTCACGCATTGGGTCTCCATCCCGGCAGCCATAGCCGACCTCTCGAGCTCCCGACTCTCCCCGGCTTCCCGAGCTCCATCCCGGCCTTCTTGAGCTTCATCAGGGCCTTGCCCTTGAGGTATTGCTTCAGCATTTGCAGGCATTTGAGTGTATTCTCAGTTTGAAACAGGGCAGGAACAAAGGGTAGCCACTCTTCTTGAGCTCCATAGCTCATATCTTCCCTTCCCTTTGCATTGGGCCTTCATGGCTTGGTATGTGCCTAGCTTGGGCCATCATTGAGTCCCCCCCAACCATCCTAACTCCACGTGATTGGCAGCAGCACTCCAGGCCTCAACACACTGAATATGGCGCCCATTTTCAGACTTTGACCTCCACGTTTTACAGCTGAATGCTTTGTTGCTCATGGAGCACTCATCATTGGCCTATTTGGAGGGCATTTGAGCCATTTTTGGATGTCATTTTGATGCTTTGGCTTGACATTGAGGTTGGGAGCTGATCATTCTCAGTTTTGAAACTGTCATTCACTGCATAATAGTGTTGGAAACAGGGCAGCACCCCTGACACTGACATTTGTTGCTTATGTCTCATTCCATTGGAGCTATTTGATGCCCGTATGCGGTCTACTTCCTACCCGGATGTATTGGGGATGTATGCATTTGGTTTGACCATGATTTTGGCTTGAATTCGGGGCTGAAATCTACTATTTAGAACAGTAAATACATGCTGGAATAACAGTGGGCTGAAGGTACTTTACATGCTTTGGCACTTACCTATCGATACCGGATGTATGCTTTGAGCTTTGGCATGATGTCTCTGACATTTGGGGACGACTTGGAGCGATTTTGGCTTGAATACGGGGCTGAAATCTACTGTTTAGAACAGTAAATACATGCTGGAATAACAGTGGGCTGAAGGTACTTTACATGCTTTGGCACTTACCTACCGATACCGGATGTATGCTTTGAGCTTTGGCATGATGTCTCTGACATTTGGGGACGACTTGGAGCATATGTATGAGATTATGGGATGCTTTTGAGCTTCACATTAGCTCCGTCTTCACTGGCATTTGGACCGACTTGGCATGCTCGTGGACCGCCTATGCCTCATGTCTCTGCTTGACAGTTAGGCTTTTGCATTACATGCTTTGGTTCGTGACACATATGCTATTTGGTTCGTGTATGCCATACCGACATTTGGAGCTTGGATTTGGATGTATTTGAGCATTTCCGGCTTACTTGATCACTGATCTTGGTTGCTATTTAGATGTCATTGAGTTGACCGAGAGCTTATTTGGGCTTATGTATTGCTTCATGGTTAATACGACCGGTGCTTCATGTATGTGATGCTCTCTTGGATGTACTTGATGCATTGACAAGGTCATTTATCATTGGTGCTTTCTCTTGGGTTGTTTGAGCTTCTGAGCTCGCTTTGTATGCCTTTTGTGCCAGTGGGAGCATTTTACATGCTTGCTTGACCTTTGACAGCTGCATGCTATTGGAGCACTTACATGTATTTGGAGCAGTTTATGTCTTGAGCAACTACATACGCATTGAGACTTTGGGATCATACTCCGATCTTTATGGATATGCATTGATGTACTCTTGGTTCACAGGATGCTTATGAACTGAGTCTCATATTTGTCTCTCTCTTTGAGCAGACACCTATTTGTGTCAGGTTTTGACAGTTACAGGAACACTTTGCCTAGAGTGTCTGGGGGTGTGCCTTTCACTGGCAGATGTTATTTTGACATGCTTCGGTGTTGAGCTCATGTTCTTTTCATTGTCATTGGCCTTGCTTATGTCTGTTTCATGCCGGCTTTGGACCTAGCATTGTTTGCTTGACATTGGATCCTATTTTGGGACAGTTTGCTCTCTAGACTGCATACTTGCAATTTATTACAGCATGCAGTTATTGGTGGACTGAGGTGTACTTTTCATGCTAAAATATCCTGATTTGGTGTACCGCACCTAGTACTAAGTGAGCAGCAACTTTTGGCACACTTTGCTCGCCCTTTGGACCCCGTTTTGGTCATTTTTGGGCAGTTTCTGCAGTAAAACAGCAAGCAGTTTTGGACTGTTTGGGCATTTCCAGCCTGCATAATGGCGTCATCTTCACATGATAGTGCCATCTTTAACATTACAAAGTTGGATGGTACCAACTACTCTTACTGGAAGAGTCAAATTTGGCAGGTCTTGGTGTAGAAATCTCAGATTAAGCCACTTCGGTTGAGTGGGGAGTAGCCTGAAACTATGGACAATGACGACTGGCTTGAACTTGATGAGCTATCTAAGTCCACGATTGTATTGTCTCTCACTGAACATGTACATTATAATGTATTTGAGGAAGCATAGAGTGCATGGGATCTATGGAATAAGATCAAGAATCTTTATGATAAGAAAAGTCCGGCGAGTCAGATGTACTGGTTGAAACAGCTTATGGATCTGCACATGAAGGATAATGCGACTATATCTGCTCACTTGAGCTAGTTCCATGCTATACTGAAGAACCTGACTTCGCAGGATATCACCTTTGGAGAGGAAGTAACTCCTCTTTTCTTGCTTGGGACTCTGAATGAGTCATGGGATGTATTCCACACTGCTCTTTGTGCCTCTAGTGCTACTCTAAAATTGGCAGATGTTGAGAGTGCTCTTCTTCAGGAAGAGGTGAATCGCAAAAACTTGGATGCCTCTCGTGGTAGTCATGCTTTGACAGTTAGAGGCAAGAATGACAGGTATGACCGTGGTAATAGCCGAGGCCGTGACTCGCAGAAGGGTTGGTCTAAATCTCGTGGCAAGTCACGTAGTAAGTCAAGTGGGCGCAATGCAAATGTCACTTGTCATCATTGTGGGAAAAAGGGCCATATTCGACCACAGTGTCATGAGTTGCGCAATGAGTGTTACAACTATATATATCATCAATGAAAGTTATAAAATATCGATATTGAGACTTTGAGGCAGGAAAAGGACCGCAAATATCGGTATGAACCAAATCCAAGAGAGCACAGGAATGTGATGAAGTAGAAGTGTGGAAAGGCGAACGATGGTGTTTTCCAAGTGCACAGTACTCACATATTCCCATACGTGGATGAGATTTAAGATCCATACCTTGCACAAGACCATGACGATGAAGATCAAGAATTTTGGCAAAACATGCAACAAAACCTTTAGATGTGAGGAACTGATCAATCTTAATATACCAAGCACGAGAGGCTTGCTTCAATCCATATAATGCACGATGAAGCTGACCCAAATCTTTACATCAAAAGGGAGGACAAATATTTTATTATTCTTGCTCTATATGTTGATGATACTATTCTTGTGTCAAATAATATTGTTTTCTTGGATGCTATGAAGAAGCTTTTATCGACTGCATTTGAAATGGAGGATCTTGGTGAGATACATTCTTGTTTGGGTATTCAAGTTCAACGACACCGACAACAAGGAATTCTTCTTCTTCGCCAGACAAAGTTTATTAATGATATTGTTAAGAAGTTTGGGTTGACAAATGCGCACTCTGCTAACACTCCCATTCTTTCAAGCTCTACCAAGGGTACATCTACAACACGCAATGAAGAATTAGCCATTCATCAACCTTTTGCTAATCTTGTTGGTTGTCTTCAATTTATTGGTTTAAACACAAGACCAGATATTTTATTTGCAGCTAACTTTTTGGGACAGTATCTTTCTTCCCCTTCCACTATTCATTGGAGTGCTGCAAAACGTATTCTTAAGTACCTCAAGGGTACTAAGGAATTTGGTCTTATTTATCGTCGTCGAGAGGATTCTTCTTTATCTTCTTCAACTTCTCTTGACCTTATTGGATATACAGACGCTGATTGGGCAAGTTCACACTTATCCATGCGATCTACAAGTGGGAATTGTTTCTTTGTAAATGGATGTTTGGTTTCTTGGTCCAGCAAGAAACAACGATGTGTTGCGGTTTCTACAACTGAAGCCGAATATGTTGCTGCATCATTAGCAGCTCGCGAGCTAGTTTGGCTTCGACAACTACTTGCAGATTTGGGACATCCTTCATCATCTAGTACACCTCTTCGATGCGATAACCAAAGTGCTATTAGTCTTACCAAAGACTATATACAACATAGTAAATCAAAGCATATTGCTATTCATTATCATTATGTTCGACATGAAGTCAAGAAAGGTTCCATTATGGTGGAGCATTGTCCCAGTGATCAAATGGTTGCAGACATCTTCACAAAAGCTCTTAGTGAAGCTCGCTTTAGCTCATTAAGACATGAACTTGGTATTGCTCCAAGTTCTTGTCTCACTGATTGAGGCATGTATCATTGTATTTAAGAAAACTTTATAGTAAATCATTTTTGTATCGTAGGTATGTGTAGGGGCTCGGGTTTTTCCCTTGTTCTCCCCAAGGGTTTTTTCACTCGCAGCCAGAGACCTTTGTTTGAGTGGGGATGTTACAACTATATATATCATCTCTCACTTGACTTGGGTCTCACCTATATATACTAACTCTACATCAATATGAATCATTCTTTGGGAGCATGTCTTGTGTATCTCTCTCGTACTCTCTCTCTTTCTCAACAATGAGAAGCGCAAGGATAAGGGGAAAGATAAAGTGCAGGAGAAGTCCTCTGATCGCAGCATAGTACCTGCGAAGTCCAGCGTCAAGATTGAGGAAATTAATGTCACGCAGACTGAGGAGTCCGATGGTGGTGATGAGTTTATACTTGCAGCTAGTTCTTCTGATGCTTCACACTTGACTGAGACATCTAGTATGTATGCACAATGCTGGTTATTGGATTCAGGAGCATCCTTCCATGTGACGCCTTACCGTGAGTGGTTCCACTCTTACCGTACTCTATCTGGATCAATCAGACTTGGAGATGACAGGTCTCTTGATATTGTGGGCCGTGGAGATATTCAGTTGCAGTTTTTCACTAGCAGTTCCTTTTTGCTCAGGGATGTACATCATGTACCTGCGCTTATGCGCAGTCTTATGTCTGCAGGACAGTTGGATGATGCAGGGTTTCATGTCTGTTTTGGGGATTCTGCCTGGAAAATTACCAAAGGCAGACTTGTGCTTGCTAGAGGCGCCAAGGCTGGCAGCCTCTATCCTCTTGTTGTATCTGGGTCCTCAGTTGACCATGTTTTGGTAGTGGGTTCTATCCCACATGTACCACTTTGGCATGCTCGTTTAGGGCACATGTCCTTGAAGGGAATGAAAATGTTATCTGGTTTGCAGTATCTTCCGCCTTTGGATTATGCATGTTTTGACTTGTGTGATCATTGTCTTTATGGTAAGCAGAATAGGTCTACGCATAAGAAATCGGGTAGGCCACGCATGAGCGAGCCCTTGGCATTGGTGCATTCCGATGTTTGTGGGCCTATGCCTTGCATGTCTATGGGTGGCGCAAAGTACTTTGTTACCTTCATTGATGATTTTTCTAGGAAAGTGTGGGCTTATCCCATAAAGCAAAAGGCCGATGTCTTGGCAGTCTTTCAGCATTGGCTTGCTCTTGTTGAGAACCAGACTGGGTATAGGCTGAAATGCCTTAGGACTGACAATGGGGGAGAATATGTCTCGCATGCTTTTGAGCAGTTTTGTGATGACAGGGGTATTAAGCGTCAGTTGACCGCCCCTTACACCCCACCCCAGAATGGTTTGGCTGAGCGCATGAACAGGACTATTCAGGAGCGTGTGCGCTCTATGCTTAGCCATGCAGGCCTACCCCAGAGTTTTTGGGCTGAGGCAGTTAGTATGGCAGTGCATGTCATAAACCGATCGCCTTCCAGTGGATTGGATTTCCAGGTTGCAGAGGAAGTTTGGGCTGGTAAGCCACCCTCTTATGCGCATCTCCGTGTCTTTGGATGTGAGGCATTCTGCCATGTGCCCAAGGACAAGAGGAGTAAATTGGATCCAAAGAGCATTAAATACATATTCCTTAGCTATGGTGAGTCAGGAGAGATGGGCTATCGCCTATGGGATCCGCAGGCGCGGAAAATAGTACGCAGTCATGATGTCGTCTTCCATGAAGACAAGATGCACAAGCAGCCTGAGAAGGTGGTTGAGATCCGCAGAGTGATCTTTCACGAGGAGTCTAGAGCTCCAACACAGCCAGTAGTACAGCCTGCAGCAGTTCCTCCACAGGGCCAGGGTGTTGGACATGCAGTTAGACAGGCAGCAGAGCTTGCGGTGAGACGGTCTGCTAGAGACAGATGTCCACCTAACAGATTTCAGCCCTCTATGCATTATGTTTTGGTTACAGATGCAGGAGAGCCTTTCACTTATGATGAGGCTATGCGCAGGGGTGACAGTCACTCTTGGGAGAGGGCTATGCAGTCTGAGATAGACTCCCTGCATAAGAATGAGACTTGGGATTTGGTTGCCTTGCCTAAGGGCAAGAAGGCTTTGCCATGCAAGTGGGTGTACAAGCTGAAAAGTATCCCTGGACACCCCAAGCCGGCATACAAGGCTAGATTGGTAGCAAAGGGTTTTAAGCAGGAACATGGTGTGGACTTTGATGAGGTCTTCTCTCCTATGGTTAAGATGACCACCCTGCGCTTAGTCTTGGCTTTGGTTGCACAGCTTGACTTAGATCTATATCAGATGGATGTCAAGACGGCTTTTCTACATGGGACTTGCATGATGAGATCTATATGGATGAGCCTAAGGGCTTTGCACAACCTGGCAGGGAGCACCTAGTGTGCAAGTTGAAGAAGAGCTTGTATGGCTTGAAGCAGGCACCTAGGGAATGGTATCATAAGTTTGATGCCTTTATGCAGTCACAGGCTATAGCAGGAGTGCTATGGATCCGTGTCTTTACACGAAGAAAGCCCGTGATGGCAGTTTGCTTATCTTGGTACTCTATGTTGATGATATGTTGATAGCAGGGAAAGCTCATGATGAGCTAGATGCTCTTAAATCTCAGCTGAAGAAGAGCTTTGAGATGAAGGATTTGGGACAGGCCTCACATATACTTGGGATGCGCATTAAGCGCGATAGGCATCAGGGGCTTTTGTATCTCTCACAACGGGAGTACATTTATAAAGTCCTTGAGCGCTTCCGCATGCAGGACGTAAAGCCTATTGGCTGTCCATTACCTTCTTATGTGAAAGTATCACAGGCCAATTGTCCGCAGACAGATGAGCAGAGGGCCGAGATGGCCAAGATCCCTTATGCTTCAGCCGTGGACAGTTTTATGTATGCCATGATAGCCACTCATCCAGATATTACGCATGCAGTTGGTGTTGTGGCACGCTATATGGCTACACCTGGCAGCAGACATTGGGATGCCGTGAAGGGTATCATGAGGTACCTGAAGGGCACAGCAGATATGTGTATTTGCTATGGCAGCCAGAATACAGGGGTCGTGGGGTACATTGACTCCGATTATGCAGGACATGCAGATAGTAGGAAGTCCACTTCTGGCTATGTATTCACCTATGCTGGAGGGGCTGTCTCTTGGATGTCCAGGGTTCAGAAGTGTACGGCTTTGTCTACCACTGAGGCCGAGTATGTTGCAGCCACTGAGGCTTGCAAGGAGGCCATATGGTTATGCCGTCTAGTTGCTGACCTTGGGATTGATGCTACACCTACACTGCATTCGGATTCTATGAGTGCCATTCAGTTGGCTAAGAATCCGGTCTTCCATGCGAAGACGAAACACATTGAGGTGAGGTATCACTTCATACGTGGTGTCGTGGAGGACAGGTCTGTTGACCTTGTCAAGATTTCCACTGACAAGAATGAAATGTCACCTTCCTCAGGAGGTTGATGAGGTATCACTTCATACGTGCTTTGCCTTCCTCAGGAGGTTGATGGGCGTTGGATGAGATGTCACCTTTCCTCATCCCTTGTACCTATGTACATTTATACTGTCTTTTCTTTTTTCTTTTCTCTCTCACTAGGGCAGATTCGCCTTTAAGTAGGAGGTTGTTGGGGGTAAAGGCGCCTCCACCGTGCCGCCCCGTGGATTACTATACTGACAGTACCCGCCATTGCACACTGCAGGTGGCGGGCGCCCGTCACGTCACTTTATTCTTTATTCTTTTTAGTGACAGTTTGAATAAAGGAAGGCCTGGTCACACATTGTGACTGTTGGAGTTCCCATTTCATGTCTCTCTCTTTCTTGGTCTTGCTCTCCCGCCATAGCTCGCGTGCAAGCTTCAATCCTTCTCACCTTTCACCGAGTCAAGAGAATCATCACCATATCCTCAGAGGATATCACTCGACCAAGAGAGGCTAGCTCGCCTCGCATATCCTCCATCTTTGTGATGTGCTTCTTCATAGAAGAAGAATCATCAAGACTGAGCATCCACAACTTCTTCTCCAAAGAAATCTTGTGGGCAAACGTCTTATGCTAATACAAAGACGCAAGCTTCTTCCACACTTCCATCACGGTCTTTAACCTGTGAACATGTACAAGAACCGAGTCGTAAAGACTCATAAAAAGAAAGGAATGGGCTCGAGAGTTGAGCCTATCCCACAAGGCTGCACGGTCCATAGAGGCTCCATCTGACGAATCCATGGGGGAACGGTCGATGGGTGAAGAAACAAGCTTTCATAGGTCGAATGTATCAAGATGCACTCCACCTTGCACAACGATAGACATAGTTGGAACCATCCAACTTATCTTCCTTCAAAAAGGAAGGGAGAATAGGCACTTGTATTGAGGGAATCAAGAAAGAAATCCGGACATCTGAAGCACTCTTCACCGATGGAACCTTCACTGTAGATGGAACCCTCTGAGATGCATGGAGTGAAGAGGGACGAGTGCGAGGAGTCTCCTCTCGTCATCGATCACGAAACTCCTGATAATCCCATCTCCACTCAGAGGAATGATGAGAAAGGAGCTCATCCTCTGAGTCATCAAAGCCTGAAAACTGGTAAGACATCTTCCAATCTGCAAACACCAAACACCAAAGAAAACTTTGCCGATGCCGAAGGATGACCAGCAGTTTGGTCACCAACCACCAAAACGCAGGCTGTGGAGGCCTACAAACACCTGGAGCTACAAAACGCAAGGTTGTTTGATGAAGATCACCAAGATGGAAGCCGCCAGCACCAAAATGCAACCTAGGAAGGGGTTGCCAGCAGGAGAAGAGCCGCTTAAAGGTGGAATGACTGCCAAATCAGGAAAACATAGCCTGGAGGAGTGTCGCCCAGCTGTAGAAGTGGCCGCCCTGATGAAAACGGACCTAGGGGAGGGGTATTGATGACGTAGAAGCCTCAGAAGCTGCCGCCTACAGCAAACGCAAGGGTAGGAGCTACCAGAAACAACCGCCTTGGCTGTTGGGAAGAAATCGGCTGTAGCAGAAGGGGATGGTGTCTCTTTGTCGGGGAAGATCCTCCGTGCTCTCAGTTAGGGGATGATACCATGTGAGTGCACAACGGAAGAAGAAACATGAACACAGAGAAGAGAGAGAGAGAGAAAGCAATCAATGAAGGAAGAAAGTCTTCACTGACTTAAGTGAATGCTGAATATAGTGAAATGGACTGATCAGTCCATGCACGCTACCTGGAGCGTTAGTGAGGGCACCAGATCAGGCTGGAAACAATGGCAGCACCAATGCTGGAGTGGGAGAGGAGGGAGTGTGTGCTGAATCTGCAAAACAGTGTGAAGGACTGATGTGGGGGCTGCTATAAATAGCCCCCCAGTCTCTAAACTGGCCGACTGGCCCTAAATCTGACCGACTAGCCCAAATCTGGCCAAATGTACCTAAAGGCAGCCAATAAAAGCTGATTGCCACCCGAGAAGGGAATGCACAACAAAAATCAGCAACATCTAAACTGGCAGAGCTCCTCTGTCTCCTACTAGACTCTAACAGGAGCTCACAACCAAGAGATAACAGACTGAGAATGAAATAGAGCAGGCTAACAGCATGGGGGACATGCACACACAAATAGGTACGCTCGTTGGACAGACAAGGTTCAGAAGGGGATACTCCCCTCTTAATTATATCCTCACACTTAGGGCTATCATTGAGAAGGGCAGGGCACACGGGAGGCTGATATATTGCTGCTTTTTGGACTTTCGCAAGGCCTTCGACACCGTACCACAGGCCAGACTCCTGCAAAGACTGCAAGAACTAGAAGTCTCAATGGAAATGCGGTGGGGGATATTGGCTCTGTATGAATTTGTCACAAGACAAAGAGTCCGAATACCAGGGGGGATGTCTTAGAAGATAATTTGCACCATTGGAGTCAAGCAGGGGTGCCCACTCTCTCCTACCCTCTTTGGTCGCTACATCGATGAAATATCGGGATACATGGATAGAATGGGAGGGGAGGAGCTAACCTAGGGGGGACACTAATATCCATGCTATTATATGCAGACCACATAGTCCTCATCTCCAGTACCCCCAAGGGATTATAGCGCCATCTCGATGCACTACAGGCCTTCTGTCACGACAAGGACCTTAGAGTGAATCTAGGGAAAACCAAGGTCATGATATTTAACATCTCTACCCAATGGATCCAGCGATCAGTACCCCCTTTCAAATATGGTGTAGAAACAATAGAAGTGGTCCAGAGATACGTCTATTTAGGGATAACATTCTTAGGGCCGAGCTTTACTATGAGGAAAGCAACAAAAGATAGACTAACACGAGGCTATGCAGCCCTAGGGTCAATGGAGAGCCAGTGTGCCCGCATACAGCTCCAGGAGCATCGAAAGCTATGGCTCTTCGACACCTTGGTCATGCTAGTACTTTTGTATGGGGTTCCCATATGGGGATCGAGTCTCTACCACACAAGGAGAACCACAGAGGACCAACCATTGCCCAAGGGGGAGGCCATCTCTAAGGGATGGGAGCAGATGGAGCGACCCTTGGTTCTTATGATATCACATATGTTCCAGAGTAAGCCCTTCGTGCCACATGAGATCATCAGAGTAGAGATGGGGGCACCGCCCATAGTAGCAGAGGCTCTCTTCCAAACAGTGACCTTCCCGCACTGACTCTGGAAACTACTGCAATAGAGGTACTTGAGGCTTGCACTAGAGTCATCCAAACAGTTAGCATTACAAGGGGATACTAAGTATTGGTATGCCCGAACAAAGGTATGGCTATGGCTACATGGGTTACACATGGACCACCTCCCTCCACTACAATACAGTTTGGACATAGTCCTCATTTCCAATACCCCCGAAGGGTTACAACGTCACCTGGATGCACTACAAGACTTCTTCCAAGACAAAGACCTCACCGTGAATCTGGGGAAAACCAAGGTTATGGTATTTAACACCTCCACCCAATGGATCCGACGATTAGTACCCCCCTTCACATATGGAGCAGAGCAAGTAGAGGTGGTCTAGAGATACATCTATCTGGGGATAACATTCTCAGGGGCGAGGTTAACTCTAAGGAAAGTAGCAGCAATAGATAGATTAACACGAGGCTATGCAGCACTAGGATCAATGGAAAGCCAGTGCCCGCATACAGTTCCAGGAGCCCCGAACCAAGCTATGGCTCTTCGACACCTTGGTCGCACCAACACTCTTATATGGAGTTCCCATATGGGGATCAAGCCTATACCACACAAGAAGACCCACACAGGACCGGCCACTGCCTGAGGGAGAGGCTAACTATGAAGGATGGGAGTAGATGAAATGACCCTTGATACTCATGATATCAGGGATGATTCGGAGTAAGCCCTTAGTGCCACACGAGATCATTAGAGCAGAGATGGGGGCACCGTCCATAGTAGTGGTACCCCAATCTTGCACTAGAGTCATTCAGACAGCTAGCACTACAAGGGGACACTGAGTGCTGGTATGCCCGCACAGAGGCATGGCTACAGCTACATGGGCTACACATGGAACAGCTCCTTCCACTAGAGTACAGCCTAGATTGCCCCCACCTGGAGCTCAGTCAGGGAGAGCTAAACCGCATCATCAGAATGGACATCATTCAGGTACACAGCCATGACATGGATAACCCCCACAGAGGACCTAGGGACAAAGAAGGCATTCTACCAGGAACACTTCTTATAAATATCCTCAGACGGGTTCATTGTCCGCCCAAGGTACATGGCTGCACACTTGTCCCATGGAGTAAGATGCGCCATCGGACAGACCCGTACATCCTCGCACCAACTACAGATCAAAACAGGTAGGTACGGGGCAGACTCCCTCCCACCAGAAGACATGATCTGTCAGCTATGTCAGCTCGAACCAGAGACAGAGGAGCATTACATATGCATATGTCCGGTATACTATGAGATCAAAGGGCGCTTCCAATGCTTGTTTAGAGAGGGATTCGGACCACTCTCTAGGGTGATGGATTTTCAATACCAACGGTGCCTCGGGCTCTTTCTATTGGAGTTGCGGCACCACAGGGAACACCTTCTATGAACCCCGGAGAGGAGACAAGGAGCCCCCAACCAATGCACAATCACAGAGTTCTACCAAACACCAACAGCCCCCCTCACCACAGAGTCCCCTCCAACCCAATTGGCCCTCCCACCATGGGGAACCACCCTTGACATAGCCACCGCGAGAGAGGCAGAACTCACCGCCCACGCCTAGCCGGCCCCCGCCCTCGTTGGAGACATATGTGGAGGATACAGAAGATACTACAACGCCACCGAGGGACCACTCCCCGCCGCTTCAGTCTCTCCATGCTAGATAGACCCATGAGAAACATTTTGGGATGATCACACTCAATGAGTGTCAAGATTGTAGGAGAGAAGGAAGGAGTCTCACTTGTAGCTTTCTTGCTTGCACAATGGGGGAATACACACAAAGGTGAAGCCTGAAAACAATTTTCCTCTTCTTAGTTTTATATAAGTCAAAAAGAACTCTAGTACAAAGAAATAGAAGAACCCTATATATGGGTCTCAAACCAAACTCAACTAACTAAGGCGGCATACTATCTGAGCCATGAACTAGAGTAGATAAGGATAGCTGTCATCTAGCTATTATTCATGGGTGGTGTACAAACCGCATCTGCAACTAACAAGTCGGTGACATAAATGCACAACAGTCACCTTGGCTTATCATGAGTGAAGCTCGATATCTCAACGCTCCCCCTCGAGCTCAATCCCAATTCCTGCACAACGATCAGGTCTCTGAACTTGCGCAGCTTCTCTGCGCCCAATGCCTTCGTGAATATGTCAGCTACCTGATCCTCTGTACTTACATAAACTAGATCAATAAGACCTAGTAAAACCCTCTCCCGCACATAGTGATAATGCACCTCAATCTACTTTGTTCTAGCATGATATACTGGGTTATTTGCCAAGTGTATACTACTCATGTTGTCACAATAAATGACAACTGGCCCATCTGTAGATTGATGTATATCATAAAGTAGCTTATGCAATCAAGCTATCTCACATGCAGCCATTGCTGCACCCCTGTACTCAGCCTATGAGCTTGACAAGGCAACTGTAGGCTGTTTCTTGCTGCTCCAAGTGGCTGCAGCACTCCCAAAAGAGAACACATATCCATTGGTAGATCGTCTATCAGAAATACTGCCAACCCAATCAGCATCAGTGTATCCATACAACTGTATCTGAATCCCAGTCTCATAAAATAGTCCATACTGCAATGTGGACTTTACATACATGAGTATGCGTCTAGCCGCATCCAAATGCGGTTTCCTTGGAGCCTGCATAAACTCACTTACCAATCCAACAGCATAGCTCAAATCTGGCCTGGTAATAGTCATATAAATCAAACTTCCTACTATGCGTCTGTACATAGTAGGGTCTTCCAGAACTGAAATAGGCTTACAGCCTGTCATCCCATATTTGGACAGCATGTGCAATCCATACTGCCTCTACAAGAGCCATATCCCACTTAGTGATCTAATCACCTCAATGCCCAAGAAATAACGCAGCTCTCCCAAATCCTTCATCTCAAACTTCTGCTTCAATAGCATTTTCACATGAAGGATATCTTCATCACTATCACTTGTGATAATCAAATCATCAACATAAATGATAAGCAGTATAATACATTTCTCTGTTTTTCTCACATAAAGTGAGAAATCTACCTTGGAAAACTGAAAGCCAATAGTGACAAGATACCGTTCTATCTTGTCAGACCATGCTCTAGGTGCTTGCTTCAAACCATACAAGACTTTCTTCAACCTGCAAACAAACTCAGGATGAACAGCATGCACATAACCTGGTGGCTGCTCCATATAGACCTCTTCTTGCAAATCACCATGCAAGAATGCATTCTTTACATCCATCTGATGTAAAGACCATCCCTTTGATACAGCCATAGCAATGACTGCTCTTACGGTTGCCATCCTTACAACCGGACTGAATGTTTCTTCATAATCAATGCCATATGTTTGTGCATATCCCTTGACTACTAATCTTGCCTTGTATCTGTTCACATAACCATCTGCATTGTGCTTCACCTTATAAACCCACTTACAACCAATTGCATTCTTATCTTTAGGCAAATGTACCAATTCCCATGTAGCATTTGCTTCCAAGGCATCTATTTCTTCATCCATGGCTTTCTCCCATTTTTCTTTTTTCATGGCTTGCTCAAAAGAAGTCAATTCTGGTTCTTGTATCACTTTGACCATATATGCATAGTGAATGGCTATAAATCCATCATATTTTAGCCTATCCACAGGATACCTAGCTCTGGTAGACCTGCGCAAAGTAGGTTCACTCCCAGGTGCTCTCAAAACATCCATGGTCTTCCTTACTCCAAGTGTAACAATAGAAGGAATAACCAACTCATCATTAATGCTCTGTTCTGAGCCACTGGATTCACCATCCACATAAGAGTGACCTGCATTCACATCAAACATGGGTTGATCTAAGTTCTCTTTTCCTGTTCGTGATACGTGCATACCACTATCTGCATTGCTTTGAGAAGATTCTCCTTATCTCAATCTGCCTGTCCATGGCGAAGAATGTGAACCACTACTAGAGGACGCTCCAGGTCCACTAATATCTTGTGACTGCTGTTGTGAATTCTGTGCAGTATTACCATTTTGTGCATCTACATTATCAATCAGATTTACTCATTTATACCAGCTACTCATCTCATCAAAAACAACATATCTACTCACTGTAAACTTATGAGAAGAAGGGTTATAGTATCTATACCCTTTTTGCTCTGCAGAGAATAACCAATAAAGATGCACTTCTTAGCTTTTAGATTCAACTTGGATCTCAACTCATCTGGCACATGAACATAGGCAATGCAACAAAAAATTTTCAAATGAGAAATATTTGGTTTCCTACCAGTATACCTCTCCTCTGGAGTCATGCCATGTATTGCTGCACTGGGAGTTCTGCTCATTATATAGACTGCTGTAGAAACCGCCTCAGCCCAGTAAAAATCTGACAGGTCTTTTTCATTGAGCATGGCACGAGATACCTCTCCAATATGCCTGTTTTTTCTTTCTGTAATTCCATTTTGTTGTGAGGTATGACTGCATGAATATTGCTGCTTCATGCCATGCTCCTACAGGAACCTTGCAAACTTATTTGAGAGGTACTCTCCCTCTCCATTTGACCTTAGGCATTTTATTTGCAGGCCTGTTTTTTTTTCAACCATAGCTTTAAGAGTTTTGAAATGCCCAAAAACTTCACTTTTCTTTTTCATAAAATACACCAAAACTTTTTTGCTATAGTTATCAATAAAAGTAACAAAATAATGACAACCTCCAATAGATGCAGCTTTAGTAGTCCACACATTAGAGTGGATTAATTCCAATGGCTTATTACTCTCTTGAACATGTCTAGGAAATGGTTTCCTTGCCTGTTTTTCGAATTGAAAGGCTTCACATACCTTATGTATTTCTGCAGCCTTGAATTTAGGCAATTCTACAACAATATTTTGGGCTTGCATTGATTTAAGTCGCTGTACATTAACATGACCAATGCGTTTATGCCAAATATTAATATATGCAACTACACCGATCCCATGTGCAAACATTGCTGCACTCAATTCAGGCATGTCTACATCCAACGTAAACATTCTGCCATTCTTCTTTCCTTTTGCTATCAAGCGACCTTTATTTTTTATATCCTCAACAAAGCATCCATGAGAATTAAATCTGACCTGTAAGCCCTGCTCAACCATTTGACCGACAGAAACCACGTTCTTGGTGATATTTAGGACATGAAATACATCTGACATGTATTTCTTTCCCTCATCCTGCATAGACAAAGGAATTTTTCCAATTTGCACAATAGGATGTGCAGTATCATCACCAGTCTCCACAAATCCTGATTTTTTCATATTCCTTGTATCTTGCATCCATTCTGCATGACCTGTCATGTGCTTTGATACACTTGAGTCAACATACCACACATCGTTGCTTTCTTCTGTACTTGTCACAGAATTGGTCATGTGCTACACCATAAATAAATACTCATTTCTATCATCACCCTGTCTACTAGAAGATGCAAAATTCCCTTGTTGCAATTTTCCATTCATGATGTCATTCTGCTTTTTATAGCAGTCTTTAGCCATATGACCCATTTTACCACAGTAGTAGCATTCAACATTACTGTTTACACTTTGATCTCTTTGCCATCCACTACGACCTCTTTGGCTCCCCTTGCCTCTAGAGTTACCACGTCCTCCTCCATAGGACTGGTTTTCTTGAGTTTGCTGCATATTCTGATTTCTACTACAGCCTCCAGATCGGCCTTCTCTACCTTTGGCTCTATCTCTTTCAGCATTTGAGTAGAAGACAGCTTCTTTTGAAGTTCCTCCTGAAGAAGATGCACCACCATTTCTCTGCTCCTCAGAAATTAGAAGAGCAATCAACTCCTCAAAATTAGGAAATCTCTCACAATCAAAAATGGATGTTCGGAACTGTGCATAATCATTTCCTAGACCATTCAAGGTCACAGAAACTAAAACATCATCTTCCAATGGTGACCCAATGGAAGCAAGTGCATCTACAATCTTCTTCACCTTCATGTGGTAGTCATTGATGCTCATACTTTCTCTTTGCACATTGTGCAACTCTTGCTTGAGCTGCATTTTCATGGCTTGCGTATTTGTGCTATACATTTTTGACAAAGGATCCCATGCCTCATTTGGCGTACTTGCATCTTGAATATGCACAATGTCAAGATTGCCAGAGAGAAGGAAGGAGTCTCACTTGTAGCTTTCTTGCTTGCACAATGGGAGAATACACATACAAGTGGAGGCTGAAAACAGTTTTCCTCGTCTTAGTTGTGTAAGCCAAAAGAACTCTAGTACATAGAAATAAAAGAACCCTATATATGGGTCTCAAATCAAACTCAACTAACTAAGGTAGCATACTAACTGAGCCACGAACTAGAGTAGATAAGGATAGTTGTCATCTAGCTATTATTCCTGGGCGGTGTACCAACCGCATCTGAACTGATAAGTCGGTTGACATAAATACACAACGGTCACCTTGGTATATCACAAGTGGAGCTCGATATCTCAACACTTCCCCTCGAGCTCAATCCCAATTCCTGCATACCAAGAAGGTCTCTGAACTTGCGCAGCTTCTCTACGCCCAATGCCTTCGTGAATATGTCAGCTACCTTATCCTCTGTGCTTACATAAACTAGATCAATAAGACCTAGTAAAACCCTCTCCCGCACATAGTGATAATGCACCTCAATGTGCTTTGTTCTAGCATGATAGACTGGGTTATTTGCCAAGTGTATACTACTCATGTTGTCACAATAAATGACAACTGGCCCATCTATAGACTGATGCATATCATAAAGTAGCTTATGCGACCAAGCTACCTCACATGCAGTCATTACTGCACCCCTATACTCAGCCTTTGTGCTCGACAAGGCAACTGTAGGATGTTTCTTGCTGCTCCAAGTGACTGCAGCACTCCCAAAAGAGAACACATATCCACTGGTAGATCGTCTATCAGAAATATTACCAGCCCAATCAGCATCAGTGTATTCATGCAACTGTATCTGAACCCCAGTCTCATAAAATAGTCCATACTGCAATGTGGACTTCACATACATGAGTATGCGTCTAGCCGCATCCAAATGTGATTTCCTTGGAGCCTACATAAACTGACTTACCAATCCAACAACATAGCTCAAATCTGGCCTGGTAATAGTCATATAAATCAAACTTCCTACTATGCGTTTGTACATAGTAGGGTCTTCGAGAAGCTCACCTGCATCTGTGCTCAACTTTACATTCTGCTCGAAAGGAGCTGAAATAGGCTTGCAGCCTGTCATTCCATATTTGGACAGCATGTGCAATCCATACTGCCTCTGCAAGAGCCATATCCCACTTGGTGATCTAATCACTTCAATGCCCAAGAAATAACGCAGCTCTCCCAAATCCTTCATCTCAAACTTCTGCTTCAATAGCATTTTTACATGAAGGATATCTTCATCACTATCACCTGTGATAATCAAATCATCAACATAAATGACAAGTAGCATAATACATTTATCTGTTTTTCTCACATAAAGTGAGAAATCTGCCTTGAAAATCTGAAAGTCAATAGTGACAAGATACTGTCCTATCTTGTCAGACCATGCTCTAGGTGCTTGCTTCAAGCCATACAAGGCTTTCTTCAACCTGCAAACAAACTCAGGATGAACATCATGCACATAACCTGGTGGCTGCTCCATATAGACCTCTTCTTGCAAATCACCATGCAAGAAGGCATTCTTTACATCCATCTGATGTAAAGACCATTCCTTTGATGCAGCCATAGCAATGACTACCCTTATGGTTGCCATCCTTGCAACTGGACTGCATGTTTCTTCATAATCAATGCCATATGTTTGTGCATACCCCTTGACTACTAATCTTGCCTTGTATCTATTCACAGAACCATCTGCATTGTGCTTCACCTTATAAACCCACTTACAACCAAGTGCATTCTTATCTTTAGGCAAAGGTACCAATTTCCATGTAGCATTTGCTTCCAAAGCATCCATTTCTTCATCCATGGCTTTCTCCCATTTTTCTTTTTCCATGGCTTGCTCAAAAGAAGTCGGTTCTGGTTCCTATATCACTTTGACCATATATGCATAGTGAATGGTTGTAAATCCATCATATTTCAGCCTATCCACAGGATACCTAGCTCTAGTAGACCTGCGCAAAGTATGTTCACTCCCAGGTGCTCTCAAAACATCCATGGTCTTCTTGTATCACTTTGACCATATATGCATAGTGAATGGTTGTAAATCCATCATATTTCAGCCTATACCTAGCTCTAGTAGACCTGCGCAAAGTATGTTCACTCCCAGGTGCTCTCAAAACATCCATTTTTCTTTTTCCATGGCTTGCTCAAAAGAAGTCGGTTCTGGTTCCTGTATCACTTTGACCATATATGCATAGTGAATGGTTGTAAATCCATCATATTTCAGCCTATCCACAGGATACCTAGCTCTAGTAGACCTGCGCAACATCCATGGTCTTCTTGTATCACTTTGGCCATATATGCATAGTGAATGGTTGTAAATCCATCATATTTCAGCCTATCCATAGGATACCTAGCTCTAGTAGACCTGCGCAAAGTATGTTCACTCCTAAGTGCTCTCAAAACATCCATTTTTCTTTTTCCATGGCTTGCTCAAAAGAATTCGGTTCTGGTTCCTGTATCACTTTGACCATATATGCATAGTGAATGGTTGTAAATCCATCATATTTCAGCCTATCCACAGGATACCTAGCTCTAGTAGACCTGCGCAAAGTATGTTCACTCCCAGGTGCTCTCAAAACATCCATGGTCTTCTTGTATCACTTTGACTATATATGCATAGTGAATGGTTGTAAATCCATCATATTTCAGCCTATCCACAGGATACCTAGCTCTAGTAGACCTGCGCAAAGTATGTTCACTCCCAGGTGCTCTCAAAACATCCATTTTTCTTTTTCCATGGCTTGCTCAAAAGAAGTCGGTTCTGGTTCCTGTATCACTTTGACCATATATGCATAGTGAATGGTTGTAAATCCATCATATTTCAGCCTATCCACAGGATACCTAGCTCTAGTAGACCTGCGCAAAGTATGTTCACTTCCAGGTGCTCTCAAAACATCCATGGTCTTCCTTACTCCAAGTGCAACAATAGAAGGAATACCCAACTCATCATCAATGCTCTGTTCTGAGCCATTGGATTCACTATCCACATAAGAGTGACCTGTATTCACATCAAACATGGGCTGATCTACCTTCTCTTTTCCTTTTCGTGATACCTGCATACCACTATCTGCATTGCTTTGAGAAGAAATGCTCCTGATCTCAATCTGTCTGTCCATGACGAAGAATGTGAACCACTCCTAGATGACGCTCCAGGTCCACTAATATCTTGTGACTACTACTGTGAATTCTGTGCAGCATTACCATTTTGTGCATCTACATTATCAATCATATTTACTGGTTTATACCAGCTACTCATCTCATCAAAAACATCTCTGCTCACTGTAAACTTACGAGTAGAAGGGTTATAGCATCTATACCATTTTTGCTACAGAGAGTAACCAATAAAGATGCACTTCTCATCTTTTGGATCCAACTTGGATCTCAACTCATCTGGCACATGAACATAGGCAATGCAACCAAAAATCTTCAAATGAGAAATATCTGGTTTCCTACCAGTATACCTCTCCTCTGGAGTCATCCCATGTATTGTTGCAGTTGGAGTCCTGTTCATTATGTAGACTACTGTAGCAACTGCTTCAGCCCAGTAAAAATTTGGCAAGCCTTTTTCATTGAGCATGGCACGAGATACCTCTTCAATATGTCTGTTTTTCCTTTCTGCAATTCCATTTTGTTGTGGGATATGACTGCATGAATATTGCTGCTTTATGCCATGCTCCTGCAGGAACCTTGCAAACTTATTTGAGAGGTACTCTCCCCCTCCATCTGACCTTAGGCATTTTATTTGCAGGCCTATTTTTTTTTCAACCATAGCTTTAAGAGTTTTGAAATGCCTTAAAACTTCACTTTTCTTTTTCATAAAATACACCGAAAATTTTCTGCTATAGTCATCAATAAAAGTGACAAAATAATGACAGCCTCCAAGAGATGCAGCTTTAGTAGTCCACACATCAGAGTGGATTAATTCCAATGGCTTCTTACTCTCTTGAACATATCAAGGAAATGGTTTCCTTGCCTGTTTTCCAAACTGACAGGCTTCACATACCTTATGCATTTCTGCAACCTTGAATTTAGGCAATCCTGCAACAATATTTTGTGCTTGCATTGATTTAAGTCGATGTACATTAATATGACCAATGCGTTTATGTCAGATATCAATATCTGCAACTACACCGGTCCCATGTGCAAACATTGTTGCACTCAATTCAGGCATGTCTGCATCCAACATAAAAATTGTGCCCTTCTTCTTTCCTTTTGCTGTTAAGTGACTTTTATTTGTCATATCCTCAACAAAGCATCCATGAGAATTAAATCTGAACTGCAAGCCCTGCTCAACCATTTGACCAACAAAAACTAGGTTCTTGGTGATATTCGGGACATGAAATACATCTGACAGGTATTTCTTTTTCCCATCGTGCATAGACAAAGGAAATTTTTCAATCTGTACAATAGGATGTGCAGTATTATCACCAGTCTCCACAAATCCTGTTTTTCCATTTTCCTTGCATCCTGCATCCATTCTGCATGACCTGTCATATGGTTTGATGCACCTGAGTCAACATACCACACATTGTTGCTTTCTTCTGTACTTGTCACAGAATTGATCATGACTTAATCATTACAGGAGATGATGAAAATGAGATTGCTGAAATAAAGACGTGTTTACAGGCTGAATTTAAGGTCAAGGACCTTGGAGAGCTGAAATACTTTTTGGGGATTGAGGTTGTCTCTACGCCTCAAGGCATATTGTTGAGTGTTGAAATGACTTGTTTTTTGGCTGATTTTTGTTGTTTTTGAGAGCTGAATGGTTGATTTTATGGGAAGATTGATTGATTAGGAAGTGGTTTGAGAGTGTTTTAGATGATATTGATTGTGTTTTGGAAGATCATGATGTTTGTTGATGGTTCTATGATGTTCTGATGGGTTCTGTATACCTTCTGTTTTGTTCTGATTGTCTTCTGTAAAGAGGGATAGAGTATTGATTGATGAAGAATGAGATATTGGGAAAGTTTAGTGAATGGTTTGTGAGAGTTTGGAATGGTTTGAGAATGAGTGATGTGGTTTTGATGACCTTCTGTAACCTTCTGTAGGTCTTCTGTAGAGCTTCTGTTTCTGTTCTGTTCTGTACTGTAACTGTACTGTAGCTGTTCTGTAGACTGTTCTGTATGCTTCTGTAAGTATTCTGTGGAATGTATGTGTGACTTTGGGAAAGTTTTCTAGCCTTGGAAAGAGGTGAATACAAGTGCAAAAGAGCTGAAAGAAGTGGAAGAAGTAGCTGCTGAAGACTCAAGTGAAGACTAGAGTGAAGTGACAGTAGTGAGCTATGAAGAGACACTGTAGTGGCTCTGGTGACCTTTCATATCAGACATACCTCTTGGGAGGGGTATCCACGACCTAAGAGTGATTATTGAGAGTAATTTTGAGAGATTGTAGAGAGGATATGATGTATTATTGATGGAGTGAGAGAGAGGGAGTCAGAGATAGCCAATTCTACTCAAACAGAGTGATTGTATATGAGAGATTGAGAGAGAAGACTATGAAGATATTGAAGATGAATACTATGTGATGTATTTCCATTCAAAGATGGTGTACTTCTTTGCTTTCTTTGTTCTATTGATGGATTTTGTGAAGATGTTGAAGAATATGGTTGATTCTATTAAAACCGTGGGAGATTTACATGATGCTGCATGAAGATTTGTTGTGCCTGGTGTTCTTTTCTTCATTATGATCATATAAAATATGATAAACAAGCTTGTTGATGTTACAAGATAGATTTTCTTGCAAGAGAATTCCCTTTTCCTTGGTGTTCCTCTCGGGGCTCCATGTTTTTGGTGCGCAGCCGGGGAAGCTTGCCATTAACAAGCACCAAAAAGAGGCTGAAAATGAAGGAATTGGCATTGCCAAGAAGAGAAGAATTCAATGGATGTTTGTAAAATTCCTTCTTCCACTGAAGAGTTGGAATTTCTCATAATCAAAGCCACTTTCCATAAGAAGTTCATCCCACAATGGCGGAAACACATCACCATCATGATGCATGCTCTATATGGTGGACAGTTTCCTCTTCCTATTGAAGCAACAGAAACTTGCATCTTGGTGGCAAACTGTTTGGGAACAAACTGAAGAGCAGAAACAGAGAGAATGACCATCCATGGAAGATTTGGCATTCATTGAGAAGTTTCCAGACAACATCAAGTGGGAAATTGTGAAGAAGCTACAGGAGTCTTGGTCTGTAGAGGTTCACAGGGACAAGAAGGAAAAGAGTTGGAATTTGTTCGTGGATGCTCAACAGCAAGATACATGGGATGCTTGGTGTACTGATAATCTTCTGTTTGTTCAATTAGCAACCCACTGGAAGTTGGTAGACAGAGTGTTTTTCACAACATACACTGTTGAAACTATCAGAAGCTGGCATTACTATGATGATGGCACCACCACAATGCTCAGACGTATGCATTATGACACCTTCAGAACCGAATACCTTCCTCTGTGCAGTGGCATGAAAGCAGAATTTAGGGACGTTGAAAAGAAAGAAGTAGAAAAAATGTTGGCCAGAGAGTCCTCCAGAGACTAAAGCCTTCTGTTAACCCTCTGTGGAGCACTAATAACATAGTGGAGCCAACCCCCTGATGAATGACGCAATAAAAAGGCAAGCGTTAGAACGAGTCCAGAGGTACGTGAGAAGAGAGAAAGCAAGAATCAGAGCCGAGAGCGAGCTCGCAGCAGAAGCCGCCTTGGACGCCCTTGCGGAACTCTTTACAGAAGTCCCAATGGCACATCAAGCCCTTCCTCCTCCTGCTGGAGGTCCACTTCCAAGCCAGATCCGTCCTGGAAATATTGATGACAGGCCAGCGAATGTAGTTCCATTGCCAGTTTTTAAGGGAGAGTACAATGAAGACCCCGATCTTCATGTAGCAGAGTTTATGGTAGCGTGTGTGGCTAACAATGCCAGAACCCCTGAGCATTGGTTAGCGATATTCCCCGCCACTTTCAAGGGCGCGGCGTTTCAGTGGTATGAGAGACAAGCAGCAGGAACTTTTGGCACATGGGACGACCTGAAGTTGGCCTTCCTCACTAAATTCAGGCGTGAAGGTTTTGAAGAGCGGATGAGAGAGGAATTTATGAACCTAAGTCAGTCCTCTGGAGAAAGAGTGGAAGCCTATGTCTCGCGAATGGAATCCATCCTGAAGAGATGGACTAACCATAATCTAGATGATGGCATTCAGAAGGGAGTGTTTCTCAGAGGATTACAACCAGAAGTCCGTAAGTTTGTGGAGCTGCAAAGACCAGCCACCCTGCAAGCTGCAACAGAAGGTGCAAGACTGTACGATGAAGTGGAAGCTAGATTTGCAATGAATACAGGAAGAGGAGTCCTACCTCCTCTGGTGCCAGGAATGATGTACCCACCAAATGCAGTCCCAGGGACTGTTCCCTATCCCTACCAACAGATGCCCCCGGTATCACAGTACAATGCACCAAATCCACAGTGGCCACAATCCATGCCTCAAATGGTGGTTCCACCACAACAACCATGGTCTCAACCAATTTCCTCAATGCCAAATCAACAGCAACAGTGGAACCCTACCAACTGGAGTCAACAGCCAACAGTTCAAACAGGAGCTCTGAATCAGAACCAGAACAGAGACTCCTCTGTACCAACCCAACCAGTTTATGCAGTGATTACAGAGACTCCTCAAAACCCTCCTGCCAGTACGTCCGGAGGAGAAAGCTTGAAGGATTATTTATCCAACTCAGTTGCAAACATCAAAAAGGAGTTGATGGATGTGATTACAGAGCAACTACAGACGCTGAAAGTGAACACCGCTAGCATATCCAACGTTGCAGGAGCAGGAAGAGATGTGATGCGGTCAAATACTTGGTGTGGTAAGTGTCATCAAGCGGGCCATTTAGCCACTGAATGTACCTACTGTTTGCGGAAGAATCATACAGAGGACATTTGCTCTCTGAAGGAGATGCATGATAGGAGAAGAAAGGAAGAAGACGCAAGATTTAACTTGTTGGAATCCAAAATGACAACACAAGATATTGGACCCAAGCCTAGAGAGTTTGGTCCTAATTTCGGACCCAGAAGATTTCCTTCTCAAAGTTACAGAGGCAGACAGTCTGGCGGTGGTCAGAGATCAGAAGTGGAGTGTTACAGATGCGGAGAAAAGGGACACATCTCACCAAATTGTCCAAATCCTCGAAGGTCAGTGGATTACAAGCCCTTATGCAGTCGATGCAAAGGAGAAGGCCACACTGCAAAAGACTGTCCAAGCCCAGCCCCAGTGAAAAACAGTGCTACTGATAGTCCGTCCAAGGCCCAAGAGCCTACCTCCAATTTGGTAGAATTGGAAGTTGCTGCCATCACTCGTGCAAAGCAGAAGGAACCACCTATCCAGAAAGAAAATAACCCTCCTGCCAGAACAGTGAAGTTCAATCTTCCACCAGAAGAACAGAACAGAACAGAGCCTAACAGTGCCGTACAGAGCCCTACAGAGCCACAGAGAGTTACAGAGACAGTTACAGAGACAGAACCAGAGGTCCAGGAGACAGAAGAGGAGGAAGTGCCACAAGTGGCAGAAGAAGCTCCTGTAATGCCTCTGTTGGAAGAAAGAGGAAAAATGAAAATGGGTGTTGCCCCATTCCCTAACCGATTAGAAAAGCCAGTGGATCCTATTAAGGAATACGATCTAGTTAGAGATCTAGATACCTTTAAACCAAACCTCACATTCCGACAATTATTGATGTTGTCTCCCAGTTGCCGGAAAAGATTCAAAAGCATACTGACAAAAAGACGTGGTTTAAGGATTGCTCCCTCCACAGTGACAAAGTCCAACAAGGCTCCAGAGCCTGTCAAAGAAGTGGACGTGGCTAATGCTTTTTTAGATCCGGGTACCCCAGAGACTGGCGTATGGATAGAAGGTTGCTTTATTTCAAATGCACTGATTGATGGAGGTTCATCAGTAAACATTATGACAGATGTGACAATGAAGGATCTAGGCTTACAAGGTGTGCAACCAACCCAATGGCTCATCAGACTGGCGGATCAGAGTAGAATCAAGCCTTTGGGCATTCTTCCATATGTGAAGACTACAGTGGCTGGAAAAGATTATTGGTTAACCTATTTGGTGGTGAAGCCAAACTCTTATGGTACATCCTATCCTCTGTTACTAGGTAGACCATGGCTTTTTGAAGCCAGAGCAAGGACGGATTGGTTCAAAGGAACCTTGACCTTGGGTAGAGGACCCAACAAAGTGGTGCTGAAACTGTATGGTTCTCAAAAAGGACATGGATCCACCTCCTTGGAATTATCTTCTGATTCCCCTAACGAGGCTACAGATGGAACATCAGCAGACGAAGATGTTGTCAAACAAATCCTTCCTAAGAAAACAGTGGCACATTCCTTAACAGTAGATACTGTAAGCCGACTTCCAAAAGATGCAAAGCCATTATCAATGGGTGAATACTTCCTGCCTGAACCGGGAATGACTTCTGAAATCACTTCTGACAGTGAGATAGAAGCATGGATGTACTGCTCTCCCTGTTATATGGCCACAGCAGAGGCAGAGGCAGGAGAGGAACCAGAGAATCTGTTCTTCTGTTACAGAGCTCCTACAGAGACAGAAGCAGAAACAGAAACAGAAACAGAAGCAGAAGCAGAAACAGAAGCAGAAGCAGAGGCAGAGGCAGGAGAGGAACCAGAGAATCTGTTCTTCTGTTACAGAGCTCCTACAGAGACAGAAGCAGAAACAGAAACAGAAACAGAAGCAGAAGCAGAAACAGAAACAGAAGCAGAGACAGAGACAGAAGAGGATGAATATGATATGGACGAAGAGAATGATGAAAGTGAGACAGAAGAGTCTATCCCACCTGAAGAGGATACATTTGAGGAAGAAGTTCCAGAAGCATCAGAAGCCGATGAGCTCATGCTATGGGACAGAATGGCAATGGTACCATTTGGTCTGGTCAATGGATCTTCTCATATGCAAAACCTTTATAAGGGATGGATTAAGAAGAACAAGCCGTCTTTCAGTAGTGGCTCATGCCGTCCTAACCCATCCGTGCCAAAGAAGGATGATGATGATGCACCGTGCCAACAAGCACCAGTCCCATCAACCCAACAAGCATCAGAGGGTCCCTGTTATGTGACGTTCCTGGATGTGTCATCTTCAGAAGAGGAGTCTTCAAGCCAAGACGTAATTAATCTTGAAACCAAATCCGAAACGGCGCTTATCCCATTCCAACGTCTTAAGGAGCAACCTAAGTCTCCACCAAAAGAGGAAGTTGGTTCTAGTGGGACATCAGAAGAGGACACCACTCCCTTGAAGGAGTCGGATCTGTATCCAGAAGCAGTCCGCGGGACCTTCATCCATGAAGTAGAAGGTGAAAGGCAGTTAACCTTTGTGGATGCAGAAGGCACTGAACGCCACTTGAAGGTGGGTAGCAGTCTCCCAGAAGAGGAGTTGTCAACCTTGTACAACTTGTTGAAAGAAAATTTGGACGTGTTTGCGTGGTCTTATAAAGACCTAAAGGGGATTGATCCCATAATATGTCAACATCATATTGACTTGGAGCCGGATGCCAAGCCAGTACGGCAACGACAGAGGCGAATGAACCCGAATTATTCCACATTGGTGAAAGCGGAGCTGCTGAAGCTTCTGGAAGCCGAGTTCATCTATCCAGTGGCAAACAGTGAATGGGTTTCACCCATCGTGGTTGTACCCAAGAAGAATGGCAAATTGCGAATATGTGTGGATTTTCGAAAGCTTAATTCCAAGACCAAGAAGGATCACTTTCCTATCCCTTTCACAGACCAACTGTTGGACACAGTGGCAGGACATAAGCTTTATTCCCTTCTGGATGGGTTCAGTGGATACAACCAAGTCCAAATCGCAGAAGAAGACCAATCCAAAACAACCTTCACCACAGAATGGGGGACCTACGCTTACCGAGTGATGCCATTTGGGCTCTGCAATGCCCCTGCTACTTTCCAACGCGTCATGATGGCTGCATTTCAAAATCATCTGCACGACTTTATTGAGGTATATTTGGATGACTTCTGTGTCTATAGTTTGATCAGTGAACACTGGGGACATTTGGAACAATGCTTTGACCGATGCCGGGAGTACGGGATTTCCCTCAACCCCGACAAATGCATCTTTGGGGTCTCTTCTGGAGTTCTGTTGGGCCACATTGTCTCTACACAAGGGATATCAACAGACCCTGCAAAGATCGAAAAGATCTCAGCTCTGCAAGCACCCACCAACCTCAAACAGTTGAGGGGATTCCTAGGCCATGTGGGTTACTACAGAAGGTTCATAGCCCATTTTGCGACAAAGGCAACCTCCTTGCACAAGCTTCTGAGGAAAGATGCAGAGTTTACTTGGACAGAAGAATGTGACAAAGCCTTCCACACTCTGAAGCAGTGTCTGATAGAGGCACCCATCCTGCAACCTCCTGATTGGACGAAAGAGTTCCATGTACACACTGATGCATCAATTGAAGGCTTAGGCGCAGTCCTTTGCCAAAAGGGCTCCTCGAAGTTGGATCAACCGATCTATTATGCAAGCCGGAAAGTCACTGATAGGGAACGAAACTATACAGTGACAGAGCTGGAGTGCTTGGCAATGGTGTTTGCCCTGGAGAAGTTTCGCCATATCCTCCTATCTACCCACTTTAAATTTTATGTGGATCATGAGGCCCTGTCCTTCTTAATGAACAAAGCAGATGTGAAAGGACGAATGATGAGATGGCTCCTTTTATTCCAGGAGTTCGACTTTGAGGTGATTACTAAGCCTGGTCGTTCCCATGTCCTGGCTGATCATCTGTCGCGTATCCCACAAACTGCAGACGAGGAGCAGGATGATCCAGACCTCCCTGATGCTTCCCTATTCTTGGTCGAAACTGTAACTCCCTGGTATGCGGATATTGCCAATCTGCTGGCAACCCAACAGTACCCTCCTGGTATTTCTAGTCGGGAAAGGAAGAAGCTCATGCTAGAATCAGCCCCCTACACCCTGCTAGGTGGTGCACTGTACAAGAAAGGC